>NC_082687.1:3043549-3672098 GCF_949987515.2 Delphinus delphis | reverse complement strand
GTATGCCTCCCTGGAGGTTGAAAATTATCTTCTAATAACAATTATGATAGTTATCATAGAGGAATTTTTGCAATATACACAGAGAGACCCAGATTTTTCATAAACACTTAAAAATTTGTTGAGACAGCATAAAAAGGAGAACGAAAGGTTTACAGTTGTTTGCATGCTGAGTTCTGAGGGTTTTTCTCTCCAGAATTTTATAACACTTGCTCTAAAAAGATGAGGAAAGTTTAGAACATATCTGGGAGATAATCTGAATTACCATAGCTCTCAAAAAACAAGTCTTAACTGCCTCTATTAAGCAACGATTAGATTTCTGAAACAGATCACCATCCTGATTTATTCATCAAACCTAACCACACACCAGGGATCAAATTTATTATGTACGAGATAAGCTATTATGCAGGGCTATGATTAACGAACTACCACAACCGCCACCACACCTAAATTATTTCTTTCAATCAAAGAACACTTTCACAGAAAGAAAAACTACCAGGGAACTACAAATTCTGTATGATCTGAAAACATAATTTAACTATGTTAAAAGAAAACCATCTTCAAATACAGCTAAGATCTCTTCTAACCACTTGCTTTCTGAAAGCAATATCGCAGAAGAAATTCATTACAAAATTCAGTTTTTCTAACAGAATCTTTCATTCATATTAAGTAGTCCATCCCTGAAAACAATTGGAAAAAAATCTATCTCAAAATGTTTAAAATGCTACACAACAATCCACTTTTTAAGTTTACCCCCAAGATTTGTTTAAACCATATACTTAAAAGAATGTCCTCACACAAATGGCTATCCTTTTTTCCTCTTTCACGTCCTTTCTCCCCACATAATTTATATATTATCTTTGGGGGGGAAAAAGCATTTATGCATTCAAAACCTATAGCTTTAAAGAACTTTAATTTCCAACTAGTTCCAAATATGTGATCACAAGGAATCAGCAGAAGACTAAAAATGTAGCATAGGACAAACTATAGAAGAAACTGTTGCACTATTTTTACCTTTTAAACCTCAATATGGGTAAGTAAAACCAACTTGAATATGAATTCCTGCCTTGTACTCAAAAAGTTTCATTGTTAAAGAGAAAAAGATGATTTACAGGATTATGTAGATAGAGCCTACATTCCAACTTCACTTAAACGAAGTCCACTTCCTTTTGGAGTCACTGCTTTAAAGCACAAAATAGCAGATGTTCACCCAGACAGCTTGCTACCTATAGAAACAGATGCATTACACACATATTAAGCATATGCACCTGCCTCTAGTCTAAGCTCTGTGGGCTGCATTGCAGTCCATTGAAGCAGACTTTCTTCACGTATGCGCTGTTAGAATAAATGCAATGAACACCTTCCAGCCATAGTCCCAGCACTACAGGGATGTCCCTGTGTCATGAATGGGGCTTTAATGACATGGGTTTGAGGCTTGGTTCTACCATTACTAGCTGTGTGACCTTGGGTAAATTCCTCAACTTTCCTCATCTGTAAAATAAGGATAACAGGTATGTCCTTCATTCGGTTTGAAAGAGGGTTAAATCTGCCTAAATATTAGCTATTGCGAACATTTCACATAGCCATGACTATCAGAAATTGATGCGAAATAACAAGGAAGAATCAGTCAGTAAAAGGTACATGTCATAAAATAAGTAACATTTTAAAATGAGGATAGACAGACGTGTCATCTACGGTTTACCTGACACACACACACAAAAAGACTCTTCAACGTCTGCCCAGCTAGAATACTAAAATAATGTTGACAGTTTCTTCCTGGAAAAATCCTTTTCAATTAAAAAATAATGTAAGTGCACAATTACTACGAATCCAAAGCCACATTTCATACTTAGGTATCAGAGTTAAAAGGGATTCTCCTTGAAAAAAAGATAATGTCCAAACACCCTATATACAATGGAATATTATTCAGCCGTTAAAAAGAATGAAATAATGCCATTTGCAGCAACATGGATGGACCCAGAGATTGTCCTACTGGGTGAAGTACATCAGACAGAGAAAGAAAAATATTGTATGATATCACTTATATGTGGAATCTAAAAAAAATGATACAAATGAACTTATTTACAAAACTGAAACAGATTCACAGACTTAGAGAATGAACTTATGGATACGGGGGGCAGGGGAGAAGGATGGGGGGAAGGGATAGTTAGGGAGTTTGGAATTGACATGTACACACTGTTATATGTACAACAGATAACCAAGAAGGACCTACTGTATAGAACAGAGAACTCTGCTCAATATTCTCTAAAAACCTAATTGGGAAAAGAATTTGAAAAAGAATAGATACATGCATATGTGTAACTGAATCACTTTACTGTACACCTGAAACTAACACAACATTGTTAATCAACTCTACTCCAATATAAAATAAAAAGTAAAAAAAAAAAAAAAAGGAGGGGGGATTCTCCTTCCTTGCAGATGGATGAAAGTTTGACCAGAGGGAAATCAATACTACCTGTATTATCCTTGTCTCACAATTTCCACAGAAGCATTCACCTGGGGATCTGAAAACAATGGGGTTCGTTCCTCCTAAATTAAGAAAAAGGAAAAAAAAAAAAAAAAAAGAAAAGAAAAAGGATGCAGCTGCTTCCATCCGGGACTAGGATGCTGCTATACAAGTCCAGAACACCATTGTTCACGCTGTCAACTAAAATTACCCCCATGCTTCTAATGAAGAGTTAAAGTTGTAGAATTTTTATATTCTGCTAATTTTCTTAAAAAGGAGCAAAACTGGGCTTCCCTGGTGGCGCAGTGGTTGAGAGTCCGCCTGCCGATGCAGGGGACGTGAGTTCGTGCCCCGGTCCGGGAAGATCCCACATGCCCGCTGAGTGGCTGGTCCCGTGAGCCATGGCCGCTGAGCCTGCGCGTCTGGAGCCTGTGCTCCGCAACGGGAGAGGCCACAACAGTCAGAGGCCCGCGTACCGCAAAAAAAAAAAAAAGGAGCAAAACTGTTTAAGCCATGAGAAAGTACCTAACAAAAGAGCAAAGTAAACCACAGAAAGCAGTGAAGGGTTGATAAATAAATGGGCTGTTCCACCACGGCCCAGCCAATGCACATATCCTTTTTAAATAGCAGATCATTAAAAATTCTGAGACTGGAACATGTAATGCCTCAAATTTAATTTGTCGTATCACAAACATAAAGAATCTTGCAGTGGTCAAACTTGATTCTGGAATATCGTTTTTAACAGACCCTGGGACAACAAGAACAACACTGTGTGTTCTCTTGGAAATCTCCATAAGGTTGACCCCATTACGAGTCCTGAAATCAAAAGAAAAGAATTTTCCCCACACAGATTCAGGCAACACGTTTTCCCCAAGAGAATAATAATGACGCCATGCCACTTCTGCCATACAGTGGAATCTGCATTTACGAATTCTTGTTTGTCAAACAGAAGGAGGACGGTGCAGAATGGAAACAGCTACATGACCCAGAAGGAAAAAGGCTGAAGGAGACACTGCAAATGACAGAGGTGGCAGAGGGTAACAATTAAGAGGAAGTACCTTGGCATCAGAACCCAGCTGCAGTCCTGGGACTTACCCAACTGGTAAGACTTACCCAACAACTCTAAGCTGAAGTTTCTGTAAACTGAAGATAATACCTACTTGACAGTGCAACTGTGAAGATGAAATAAGTTATATAAAGCACTTACACGTTGGCTATCTTATAGCTGTTGCCACTGTTTCAAATTTAAGGGAAAAAAGGATTAGACAGACTCCACAGTGCCAAATAAGACTGAAACCTTCCAGCAAGATGCCCAATGACAATTTCTGGTTCCTTTAAGATCCCAGGTCCAATTTAGCAAATACTGCTAATAAAATTTCATCCTTCTCGGATTTCCCTGGTGGCGCAGTGGTTAAGAATCCACCTGCCAATGCAGGGGACACGGGTTCGAGCCCTGGTCCGGGAAGATCCCACATGCCGTGGAGCAACTAAGCCCGCGAGCCACAACTACTGAGCCCACACGCCACAACTACTGAAGCCCACGCGTCTAGAGCCCATGCTCTGCAACAAGAGAAGCCACCGCAATGAGAAGCCTGCACACCGCAACGAAGAGTAGCCCCCGCTCGCCGCAACAAAGACCCAATGCAGCCAAAAATAAAACACTAAATTTTAAAGAACAATTTCATCCTATTCGGTAAGATTAAAATTGTACAAAATGAGCAAACTGAAAAGACTAAGTTTTGTGTGCTTTTCAAGCTACTTTTGATGCTCACGTGAATGACCAGTAATCTCTGCTTTTTTTTTGCAACCACCAAGGGTTGCCATCAGTACTTACTTACCATTCCCTCTCCACAAAGAAGAGAACGTTTGCACAAAGTGTCCAATAAGGAACTGTGTAAACGACAGGTGTCCTGTACTTAAAAGTAGAGGGATTTAGGTAGGAAATAGTTGGATACCACTGACAACCTTTTAAGTGCTTTCTTAAAAAGCAAATGACAAGGTAAAGGTGTCATTTTATTGACATAAAAGGTAAAGGTAAAAGGTAAAAAAGATGGTTTAGGTACTGCCCTCATGGAAGAGTGGAGGTTCACTAGATAGTCTTCTTTTTTTTAATATTTATTTATTTGCCTGCACCAGGTCTTAGTTGCAGCACGCAGGATCTAGTTCCCTGATCACGGATCAAATCTGGGCTCCCTGCCTTGGAGGCGTGGAGTCTTAACCCCTGGACCACCAGGGAAATCCCCACTAGACAGTCTTCAAGACCTGCAGCTTCAGGGCACAAGAAAGAGAACCAAAGGACAGTTAACATGCTTCCCTTCGCTTCTTGTCCAAATATACTCTGTATCTGTGTCTGTATTTACACCTAAGTAATAATGTTTTCCCAGAAAGGAGAACAATGAGAGAGAAAAGAGAACTGAATTGCAGCTCCTAGAAAGTTTTGTTGGGTGGGGAGTGAAGGGAGCAGAGGATAAACAGGAACTTTCCCTCTACCCACTTTTGGCAAAAATGCAACACAGACACTCCTAAGAATAAAAATTATAAAGACTTTCTGTTTTACATGTATCCCTTTTAAGAAGAAAACATTACGCACGTTCAGTATAACTCTGAAACGCTGGATAAACAAACTGGGCGAACAGTCACTTGGGAGAATCAACTTTCTAAATGCAACGACTACACGTACGTACTCTTTGCTATTTTTACTACAGAATTTCATTATGCTCTGCTGTCACTGCCCCTGCCTCTTTCCACACCCCAACTCCTCCAAACCCCAGGTTCCCTACCCTACCCTTCTGACCACTGCCACTGACACAAGGAGGAAAGGAAAAACGGGGTGAAATGGCTTCAACTGCCTAAGGGATTGTCCTAAGAAAGGATTCCTTTCTTAGAGAAATGCATCTCTAGCAGTACACATATGTGGGAAGGTCTTTTAAAAATTCCAGATGGAAAAGCTGACATTTGAATGGACAGGGAAAGCCACTGCAACACAGAAATTTAAATTATTTCTTAAGTTTCCCCTCCATCCTAAAAAACGGACTTGGTGAAAAATTCCTTTTCACAAGTAGATTACAGACACCAAGCGCAACAAAACTGGTAGTCTTGTAAAACCTGTTCTTCCAAAAAGCCATTCATTCGTCTTGGTTAACAGGTACAGTCAAGTTAAGTCAAAGGCATGACTCTGAAACCCTAGAAACCACTTTAAAGGGTCATCGGCTTGCGATTCCCAAACTGGAAAGTAAAGAATACAAGAAACACATAATTCAGCAATACAAGGAGTATCGGCCATCACAGACGAAAAACAGGAATGCTGTCTCTCTCCCAGGTGCTCAGGCACCACCCCTGCACTGGAACACCCTCCAGGCCAGCATTCTTCTCGCTATTACATCCTGGTCTCATTCAGGCTCACTCAGCTACAACCACCAGAGGTCCTGACGAGAACGGGGAAGCTGCAGTCCTCACCTCATGGTTCATGGAGTCTGCAGAGCTCGCCGACATTTACACACCATGAAGTTCCTCATGAAGATGTCTTTCCCTCACCTTGAATGGGCAACGCAAGAATCTTAACCGGCCAAATACGGTGAACAGCCAATGAACCAAGACATGCCGAGTGGGAAAGATGGTTCCTAAACTAACTGATCATCCATCAAAGTGAGCTTCTCAAATAATACATACACATGCCTGAGCCCCTCTCCAGCTGCGCTAAATCACGGACTCCAGAGAACTAGGGATCCATTCTTCTCACAAGCAGAACGTGTCTCCCCCAGACACCCCGTCAAGGAATTCTTGTCATCAGATGAGTTTGGGAAAAACAGAAGGGAACACTTGAAGGATCACTGGCTTCCTATTATGTGCAATTGGGTTCCTTGTCAAAAGCACCTAATTATCACCGTCCTTGATAATCTTACGGTGTTGGATGGCATTGTGAGGGCAGAATTTTCATTTTCCAAACAGGGTATAAAAATCATGGTTTCTGTTTATGGTAAGTTAGTTTAATAGCTATAATACAGCAACATAAATAACCAAAGATGCCATAAACCAGTTAAACAGAAAAAGCGTAAAACATCTTAAGGGTTACAGCAAGCTCCTGCCTAAATTTCTGGAATAAGTGTATGTGAGTATTTGTCAGTCCTTCAGGAGAACAGATACACAGCATCTTAGAGCATGGTAACAGTAGCCTGACTTGAGAATCTGAAAGCCGGGATTTCAATCTCAGCTTTCCTACAAAGAAGCAAATTACCAAACTCCTCTTGAGTCTCATTTATAAAAAGGGGTAATAATGATTTCAGAGTTTTACCGTTACAATTAAGTAAGAAATAGGTGTACCATTAATAAAAAATGCCTTAACATATTTGAGCACTTACCTTATACTAGACACTATTCTAAGCTATTCCAGCTACTGTTTTAAGTAATCAAAAATGTGTATCATTAACTTGAATTATTTGTTTATAATTTCTCCTCAGCTCTACCCAGGTCTTCGCAAGATAAAATGCAGCCATCATCCAAACTCAACACTGCATTCGACAGCGTCAAAAATCATAAAAGCCACCTGTTTGAAAAGGATCATTTTCAATCTTCAGAGCAGTCTTAGGAGGTAGGTTCTTTCATTATCCCCTATTTTACAAATGAGGAAGTTCAGACAGGTTAAGTAACTTGCTGAAGATCATAGAGCTTGTAATCTAGCGTCCTTAACCACTATGATAAATTAAATCTCTCCAGCATACAACACTCAGAATAGATTTTAGTCCTTTCTCCCAACCTCCACTAATTCAGGATCCTGGGTGGTAAAAACAGATCTCATGCTTCCAATTAGGTTTAATACACATATTTCTTCCCCGGAACATTCAATGGAATTGTCTCCTTAAGCCATTTACCCTCCGCAGCTGGTTGAGCAAGGATACCCTGGTGTCTCTTTTTAAGTCTATGTAAGCCTGAACTGCAAGCTTAGGATGCTTTCTGCCAGTGTTTACTTACCCTTTATTATTAATAATTATAATTTATATTTGTAATTAACATAATCACCATTTCGGCTGGACTACACTCCACTAATGTTATACGAAGATAGTAGTAATAACCTAAGAGCAAGCACAATTACTCTGCCTACTTCTGCAATGTTTACAGTGCTTTAGATGACAGCAATTCTCACAGGTGAGTTTGATGCTATTGAATCCAAAAAATGAATTTGGATGATGGCTTCACTCTTGGGAAGAGTTGAGTAGACCTGCAAAGGGGAAATTATAAACAAAAAAGAATTCAACTTGATAATATAAATTTTCAATTGCCTGAAAAAAATGCGAATGTATGTTTTAATGAAGTAGACCCTTCTCAAAGGTTTCAGAGTGAGGAAGTTAGAAAGTGACCATTTTCAAAGTAACTATTTAGCTCATCGTCACTTTGTAACAAGGTACATGACAAGGAAAATATTTATTGTTTTTCAAGATCAATCATATTGCTCTTACTTTTAAAAATGACTCAACCTTGAAGTATAAGGATGCCTTTACTAATTGAATGTCAGGTCTGCCAAGACACAGAACAATACTCTTTTATTCCTTGAGAAGGAATCAAAAGACGTACTTGAGAATTGTCACATCTTCTGCAGTACTGCTCAAACTAATTCCAGGAGTTTCTGCTGTTCTAAAGAGAGTCAATTCAGGTGGGGAACAACAGAATACTGCCCAGTAAGAGCCCTACTAGAGAAACAGATAACATCACCCGTGTTCCGCTACCTGGAAGCATCTCACAAAGAAGCCCATTATCTTTTTTCCATTAAATATACTTCTTCTCAAGATGGAATTATATTATTGAACACTCCTACCCTTGTTCAAGGCCAAAGGGAAGAAGAAATGCCTTAACATTTAATTTTCTAGTCCTCTTAGATCTTGTCAAAACAAGGAAGAGGAAATAAAAAAGGTGCAAGAGGTTGATTGTCCATCAAAATGGAAAATTAAAACTGCTCAGCTGGAATTCCATATTGGCTTTACGTGCCAAGTTTCTCAACTTTTCCCCACTCATCTACACTTCTGGAAAACTTAAAAATCTCGCTGACTCCCCTACTATATAGTTTAAGACTGTCCCCTATTTCCAATTTGAGAACCACTGTAGCCACAGTTTCCCCGTGTTAATTTCTGCAGTTTATGTTACGGAAGTTATAGGATTATTGGAATCCCAAATATCAATTTTTTAAATAATGCTGAGTATTTCACCCCTAAAAATTATTGCTTTAAATAAATACGTAGGCTACTGAAAAGCAGTGTGTACCATATACTTATAATAGATTATACAAGTGGTTGGCTCTCTAGGCAAGCAGAACTGTAACTATGGCATGTGGATTACCCTCACACATTACTATCAAAACTGAACATCTGTCTCCACCTCCTTGGTCTAACGTAGAATTCTTGTGAAGCAGTGTGGTGACTTGCAAAGGAATCTGACTGAGATCCAGAATCAAATCTGAGATCCTGAGCAAGTCTTCAATTCCCTCTGGGTCTCCGATTCCAAACGTGTCTTTCATAAATGGTTAAACCAAGCGTCTCTAAATTCTAAACTCTCCTTAATCACTAACTCAGCCTCCTACCCATCTCCAGAACGCGTCCTGTACAAATTATCAAGTACATTAACATAGCCAAACATCAATCACTGGATCTTTCTTAAATGCCACATGCTGTCACCACTTTCTGAAGCAACATGAATTAGAAACAAAGAAAAAACAAGAAACGAAGGTAACGCGAGTGCAATGAGCGATTACATAAGAACGTGATGGTAACCTGAGTTCAAGGACATGAGGACACTGCATTCTCCAAAGCGCGAAGACAACTCTATGAGTGAAAGGATTTCAAAAGATGGAGACGCAGACAGGACGGTACCGGTTAGGCAATACTATAAGGTGCCTTCTTTACCTGTGAGGAGTACTCAGGGGTCAGGCAGGGAGAGAATGGGCCTCTACTGCTGTCCTTTCCAGACCCCACTGCTGCCTTTGCACCAGGGTACTGAAGCCCACTGGCACTTCTCGTGCTAACTCTAGGGGGGCAACCCGCTAACCGGCTGCTAAGACAAACTCTCCTCTGGGCTTCCAGGAGACAAAATGCCACTTACTTACAATTATACCACCATGTGTTCATGGTTACAGAATCATAAAATACTAGAATCTCTCCAGCTCCTCACTTGATAAGCAAACTAAAGCTTAAAGACATTCATCAACTTACTGAACACGGATTCCTTACCTAGCCGGCCAATCAAGGCAAATATCCTTACTGGCTACAGTATAATGGACTCAGAGGCAGAAACATGTTTAAAAGTTAAAACACACACATACAAATTAAGCGTCTACTGTATACCATGCCAAGCACTGAAATTTATGTGTTTCTTTCCAATCTAAGGTTAACTAATTCACAGTTTCATTTAAAACATCCATTACAAATTTGCACAGTACCCCTTCCTTGAACAGCCTACAAGAATTATAGAAATAATTTCCATGGAATGGACATTTTCTCAAAAAAGAGCAAAGATCCGATTTCAGTAAGTTTAAAGGAAAAAAAATGCAAGGGCAGAGAACGAAATGCTACACATGCCAGAGAAAATCTAGCCACTCCTGTGCTGATGTGGAAGCCCTCACCGTAGAAAACTGTGAAGAGTTCAGCTGAAAGAAGAAATGAGACCCCCTATTTTTGCTACACTTCTCAATTATTAAAGCCACCAATATGGACATCTACTTTAAGACTCATGCTGGGACTTCCCTGGTGGCACAGTGGTTGGGAATCCACCTGCCAATGCAGGGGACATGGGTTCGATCCCTGGTCTGGGAAGATCCCACATGCCCCAGAGCAAGTAAGCCTGTGCGCCACGACTACTGAGCCTGCGCTCTAGAGCCCACGAGCCACAACTACTGAGCCCGCAAGCCACAACTACTGAGCCCGTGCGCCTAGAGCGCGTGCTCCGCAGCAAGAGAAGCCACCGCAGTGAGAAGCCCACGCACCGCAGCGAAGAGTAGCCCCCGCTGGCCGCAACTAGAGAAAGCCCATGCACAGCAACAAACACCCAACGCAGCCAAAAATAAATATATTTAAAAAAAAACTCATGCTAAATGCACCAATTTCATTCATGATTTTGGATCCTCAAAGCAGAATCACCTGGTAAGTCTGGGTCTTACTGTATCTTGTTCACAGAATGAGGAACTGTAACAGTAGTTCTCCAACCTGTCCACACATTAGAATCACCTGGGGAAACTTTTAAAAATCCGGTGCCAACCTAAGGCAGTGTGTCAGGATGGACCGGGTTGTCACTATTCTTTCATGTCAGCGGGAAGATCTGTGATGGGCACCTGGCGCCTGGTTTGTAGCTGCTTGATCGACCCTCTTTAGAACTCTTGATTCCAAACTCCAGCCGGCTTCCCTGGGTGGAGACATCTGACACGTCTCTGTAGTTTGCAGCTGGAGAGAAATGCATGTTCGTGGGACTCATGCAAGGAGGGGTGACTTGGAAGCCTGAACCCCAGCTCTCTAGCCCTTGCCTACGGATACCTCTCCTGCTTTCCCTCAGTATGTCCTTTGCTGTAATAAACATTCACCATGATGATTAAAAAAAAAAAAAAAAAAATCTGGTGCCGAGGCCACACTCCAAATCAATTAAATCAGAATCTCTGGGGGGGGGCTTCGAGTAGTTTTTTAAATCTCCCCCAGATGTTTCCAATGTACAGTCAAAAGAACCAGATGATGGCTAGGGTCAATCTAGCTCCAAAATTCTACATCTAAGTCAACTCTGATAATTCTAATGCTAATAAAGGCTAGTTGCCGTAATTAAATCAGCTGTTAAAAAGACAGATAAAAGATTACTGAAAAGCTATAGTAACTCACCAACATAAAAGTGTAAACAATCAAAGTGAATGGCATATAACAAGCATTCAAATATGCACTAACCACCTAGATAGCAAAACCTAAAATTAGAAAGTGAAAATAGAAGACAATTTGAGACAAGAGCACATTTAAGATATATAACACTTATGAAACTTGATTATAAATACATGAGTCCAATGGTAATTTCCCTAAGTTTCCCTAATCAATAAATACTGTCATAAGACCTTAAAAAGACATACCAAAGAATCTTTCTCTCAATAATCTCCTACCATAGTTGATGTTGAAAATAAAAGTCTTAGAGATGAAATTCTGTGCCTCCTTACCAACATAAAAGTTATACAAAAGCCCTAGTGTTGGGCTTAACTTTTCTCATCTTCTTTATGGGTTTTCATTGTTAATTCATGCTACTCTGTAATTTGTCCCTCATATCCCCCAAAAAGGAATAAGAACAGCAACAAGAAAATTGAAACGATGATGTATGGTTGACATGTTTTATTCTGGTTGATCTTTTCTTGAGCACTAGGTCAGAAAAAATATAAAATGTATTCTATCGTAATGCTTCCTAATCATAAGCATTAATACCTGCTTTTGCAAAATGAGACACATTATGTTCAGTAACTGAATTATTTTAAAATGAAATAAAATAATTTATTAAATAAATAAATAAAATAAAATAAACCAGACGACTGCACTATAATAGTGTGTGTGTGTGTGTGTGAAGAACTAGAATAAAAGCCAGGCTGTCTAGATGGTTTGTGGTCCTGATCGAATCCATTAACTATTCTGGGGAACATGGACAGGACACTTAACTTACATTGAGCTAAATTTTCTTACCTGAAAAATTAAATAGAATAATACAACTTCTTAGCTCCTCTGTCACACATAAAATTTAAGCAATGCATAAACTATGTCAGAAAGCCTGGGCAATTTTACTTAAATGGTCACCTTGAGGAACAGAAGCTAAATAACTCCTCTATTGCATTCTACCTTTGCCATTTCTTGTCACAGGGCTGAAAATATTCCTATTAAATCCACAGGTCCCAGAGATGGTGTTTACTGCTTGGGTTTAGGACCACCTGGTAATTAAGATGGGAAACAGAAAGGGAAATAACCTTGGGATCATTTCCCTATTTTTATTATAAAAACATCATATAAATAATACTTACACTAATAGTAGTTTTATTTAAAGGAAGAAAACCTACAAGGTCCTTCATCGCCGTTCACACTGAGCTTGTTTGTGGTTTCCCACATCTATGACAATAAGATAATCAAAGTAATTCTAATAACACAGTAAATAACTTTCAAAACTAGTTCCTTGAAAACTTACATCAAATACTATTACATTGTTAGAAAACTGCCTTACGCTAGAAATTAAAGTTCTCTATTTTTATTTAGAAAAACATTAACAGGGTATCTTACGGTCCAGAAGTGATGATTAACTCTTCAGTTTGAATATCTCTTCTTCTGAAAAATTATTAATATTGTGAGTGCAAAGGCCAATGTGGAAATCCATGCATGTGAACTCCCCTTTCATAATAAACTAAAGAGCAAAAGAAAATTACCCCAGCTTGTAACTTATTAAACCCCAAATGACAGATATTCAAACATCTCTTCATGCATGAAAAAAAAATAACTATTCTTTAGGGCAGCAAAAAGGTGGGCCTAAATTTTCATACCAGGAGAGTTAACAGTAATAAACATAATAACTTTATATGTTTGTAAGAAAGAGGAGACTTCGGGGCATGCACCTTGTCTAATCTACCTACACAACTTACAGACACTCACGTCTGCGCCTAGAGAGACACCAATTTGCCTGAGGAGCATACCTTTAACATCAAAATTTTAAGCTTCACACACAAGAACATTAAATCTTTTGATACAACACAAAGCTATACCTATGTACATCAGGACGCATACACAGGTATTTATATCCCAGCTCTGTCCGTGAGAGGACCTAGAGGAAACACCCCAGAAGCAAGGAGCACACCCAGCACCCAGATCTTAGTTTCTCCAATAAAAGGAACCAAGGGTCCTCAAAGAAATGGCTGATTCTAAGACGGTGGGGAAAACACAGGATGCACCTGGAGCGTTCATAAGTACCAGAAAGTAAGAAAGCACTCAAGAAAAAAAGAAGATGAAGTCATGGCAAATGAGCACAAGCGCTTCAATGCCGAGCAAGAAAATAATATACTATTAAATTATAACCCGAAGTATAAAATCAATATCCCTGAATCCATACTGACATAAATAAAGGAAAAAAGAAATATAAACGAGGGAGAAGAGGTAATCTTCCTTAAAGAAGAATTCCAAATTATTTACTTAGATGCTTCCTCCATGGGCGGGAAATGGGGGGGGGACAGTTAACAGCAGAGAAATCTGAGGCATCACCCCAGCCAGGTTATCAAGGTCAGCATCAACTGTGACAGGTCACGTGGACAGGACGTACTCTTTTTTTTAAACATCTTTATTGGGGTATAATTGCTTTACAATGGTGTGTTAGTTTCTGCTTTATAACAAAGTGAATCAGTTATACATATACATATGTTCCCATATCTCTTCCCTCTTGCGTCTCCCTCCCTCCCACCCTCCCTATCCCACCCCACTAGGTGGTCACAAAGCACCAAGCTGATCTCCCTGTGCTATGCGGCTGCTTCCCACTAGCTATCTACCTTACTTTTGGTAGTGTATATATGTCCATGCCTCTCTCTCGCTTTGTCACAGATCACCCTTCCCCCTCCCCATATCCTCAAGTCCGTTCTCTAGTAGGTCTGTGCAGGACGTACTCTTGATATCACGTGAAGAAACAGCGCTTTTCCTCCGTGGTCTTCCTCCCAGAAACTCAACATCCACAGTCCAGTCACGAGAAAAACATCAGACAAACCCAACTGAGGGACATTCTACCAAACAACTGACCATTAGTCCTCAAAAGGATCAAAGTCATGAGGAACCAGGAAAGAGCGAGAAACACAGGTCAGAAGGGGCTGAACCCCGAGTGGGGACTGAGTGCAGTCTGACGTCCTGGCTGGTCCTGGAACTGGAGTGGCATTCGTGGGAAACTAGCAGAACGCGAACGAAGTGGAGAGCTGACAGTAATGCCCCAGTGCCGGTGCTTCGTTTTCACAAGTGCATCACAGTAACCAAGAGGTAACAAAAGAAGAAACCCAGTGAGGCATACACAAGGGCTTGCTGCACCGCCTCTGCAACTCTTCTGTAAACCAAAGTTATTCCAGGATGAAGAGGTTACTTCTGAAACAACTGTATCCACGTGGACAGATGGATCCAAAAACTACTTCATGACACAGTTGAAGAGATACAACAACGCAAAAGGACTTCGTAGGTTCAGGCCATGGACATCTGGCCTCGGAATCTTTGCTTCTGGACTCTAGTTTGGGAACGATTTACAGACTAGAAAGAAACAGTCATCATTTCAGAGACCTAAAAGGTTACACCACAGACCCTCTCCTTTCATCTTAACCACATCAGGGATGGAGACCTGGTGATTCCTCACCCTCAACACGGCCTCTTCCGTGCCTTTAGGGGCAGAAACTTGTTTCCTAAGTTAGTCTTTTCCCACCCTGTTAATTTCACACAACTGCTATATCTCTGAAACACAAAACCTGAAAACCTCTGATAACACCCTACTTTAAACAGACACCACTCACACACACACACACACACACACACACACACACACACACACAGAGTAATAGCACAGAGTAATAACTGATCTTTACTTACCTCACACCTTCCCCAAACATCTTAACTCTCTACCCAAAATAATGTTTCCCAAAGCCCACAATACTTTGGGGGTTGTTTTCTTTGTTTTTTCAATACTTTTTATCCTGCATGGGATTGTGAGCTCCCCCAAAAAACAGGAAAGAGCAGTTCTTATTTATTCAGATTCATCCTCCACCATCTAGCCCTGAACTTTATGGATAACAGGTACCTAAAACGTCCTTTAATTTTCTTTAAAAAAACAAGTTTCCACATTAAATCAGTTTGAAAATCTCAACCAAAAAAAAAAAAAAAACTTCTCAACAATCAGTTAACATGTGCTCTGTTCAGACCGCATTCAAATCATCTTTTCAACTTCATATCAAATCAGATGACCAGCACCAAACTGAACGAGACGCTGTAGGTAAGCCAGTCTCTCCGACTGCAGCTGTGAGCAACTGCAGGGCCACAGGGAAAAAAAGGAGCCAAACAGCCACATGGTAGAACTGAGAGCGCTCTACAGCTGTCATGGTGTGGTCGACCTTTGGAAGCAGTATTTATGCTCCATCATAAAGATACTCACACCCAAGTACAGGGAACGGGAAAAGAAAGCACGGGATAGATCTCTGATTTATCTTCCAACTGTTGGCAAAATCAGGAGCAAAGCCAAGGCGTAGTTCCACTGACTGCTCAGATTTCATTACTTGACGATCACACCCTGTTTTTCTTGCCTACCAGAGTGGCAGCAGCCAGCCCACACCTGACAGCAACCTGCCAAGGACCACAGCACCAAAGGAGGAAAGGACGGGACGGGACGGGCAGTCAGCTGCACAGCAGCCCAGCAGACCTGGCCCTGAGCTCCGGGGCCAGCACCAGATTCCAAAACAACCCGCACACCCTTGACCTTCATTACTGGGGGGTCCACGTGTGTAAAGTCGCCTAACTGCTAAACTTTATCTGTAACCCCAAATTCAGTCCTCGAGGCCCCTTCACGGTCATTCAGGTACACGTGCAGGGCAGTGAGAAACGTGAGTCATCCTCTGTGCAGGGGGGGAAGAAGGCAATGCTCCCCGCCTTCTCGCGGCAGCTCCTGTGCTGTGCACAAGAGTCCTTGACGAGGTATGTCTTCTGTCACGGTTTTCCAATTTTCGTGCCGTTCCTATTGGTGATTTCACATTTTACAGGCCCCCAAGCAGGATGCTGAAGTGCTATCTGGTGATCCCAAGTGTAAGAGATCTGTGACGTGTCTCAGGGAGAAAATACACGTGTCAGGTGAGTTTCGCTCAGGTATGGGTGCCTGCAGTTCACTGCTCGTGAAGCAACAAATTTATATCGAGTGAGGAGTCTTTAAACAGAAACACACAAAAAAGGTCAAACACTGATCAGTTGACGGAAAGGTGACCAGAGGCTTGCAAGAAGCTAGCCGTGTATCTACTCCGGGAGCAGCAGTTCAGTACTGGCCAAGTCAGTGTTCTCTACGGAGTCTAGCTCCCGTGAACACCAGATACATAAATACTACCCATAACAGTAACAATATAACTAGTAACAGTAAAACCAAATGACAACGAAGAATTAGTGCTACCTGATGAACCTGCTCCTAGGATTTGCAAAATCCAGGGCAAAAACAAATAAAAGATTCTAAGTAAAAGGACTAGGATTACAGGGGCAATTTTCTAGATCCAAATAACACCTCCCCAACTGCTTTTAGAATAGCATTCATTTTATAAAGTTTTAAAGTTATGTTCTAAGTGACACCTGTTTGCGATAACAATTCTCCTATGAACTTCTATTATGGCTCTAAAACAAAAAGGGGCAAACGTACCAGATCCTAAACAATTCTGTTCTATTGTTTCCACAAAATTAGACAGTCTAACACTTAAAGCAAGTTTTGAGCACTCATATTACCCATACACATAGAAATGACCTGTTTAGGGGAAAAAATATAATTCTCTAGTTCTTTTTCATAATTTACGTAAAACAAGTCTCTTATTTTTTTAAAAAAATGAGAGAAAAGAGGGACAGATGGTAGAGGGAAGAAGAAAAACTACAGCTGAAATTTTAACTAAATTTGCATTTTTTTCTTTTTTTTATTTCTTTGTGGTAGGCGGGCCTCTCACTGTTGTGGCCTCTCCCGTTGCAGAGCACAGGCTCCAGACGCGCAGGCTCAGCGGCCATGGCTCACGGGCCCAGCCGCTCCGCGGCATGTGGGATCCTCCCGGAACGGGACATGAACCCGTGTCCCCTGCATCGGCAGGCAGACTCTCAACCACTGCGCCACCAGGGAAGCCCTAAATTTGCTATTTTTTAAATGTTCACAATACAGTGTTAAGAGCCAATTTTACTTTATTCAATGGGTAGGTATTCCAGCTCTTTTTTCCCTCCTCTGCTCTCCGTATTTGTCCCAGAGTGTGTTCCACAATGCTTTGCAAAGGGGTTCCTAGTCATGTAAGTTTAGGGAACACGTACTCTACCCTCTCCCATGGTAGAGAGGCAGGGTGCAGACTTGAAAATCAAGGGCTCCAAAAATGCTGCAGGAAATAAATTTGTTTAATCCAAGTTTAATTCGGATCCAAAAAATAACTTGATCACAACACCCTCTTTTTAAGAAACATAGTAACAAATGTCTTAAAATGTCAACATTTGATAAAATAGACTATAGGGAAAATTATATAAAATAAAACAGTATGTTCTTTGAATTAGGTTTACTTTTGTTTCTTCTGAACTTGTTCTTGACAGTCTGACAGAATACAACCAGTAAACGGAAAGATGCTCATTCCACTACCGAGAAAATCGAATATGGAAGCCAGGTTCATTCCTGTACCCAATGCCCAAGTACAATCAAGAGAACCATGAAAACCTACAGTGAAATTTCATTTTAACTGGAAAGAGTAGGCATTCAATAGGTAGTTATTAAACATGGACCCCCATATGTTTATTAGTTGCTTCAAAGTCTTTAGAGGCAAAATGGAAATAAAATCAGGAAAAATAACTGGAAGCAGCATTCATTATAAGTAACCCCCCAAATTAGTAAATCATCTGATAGTTTGACTTTCGCTTTATTAAAATATAAGGATGATTAAGACTAAAAACTTCCCTGAATGTAAGTATAAGAAACGAGCATTTACAGTTTTTAACATCTATTCTTTATTGAACCTCACCTAACCACCTACTCTAAAATTAAAGAATAAGCTCTAGGATTCAATAAAATCTACTATTTTTATAAATACTATTAAATGTAAATGCGGTTTAATGGCTGTTTTTCAACACTAAATGAGTGATTCTCTAAATTTTCCAATTCGGTAAGCAATGTAACATTTTCTGATATACATCTCATCTAACACCTATCTTTTCTGTCTTTAAAATTTTATAAATTAAGCATTTCTAACCTTTTTTTTTTCAATTCACAAAACACGTCTATTGTAGAAAAATGTATATAAGGATAGGAAAAAATAAGAACGTTTAAATTATCTGTAATCCCTTCATCCAGTAATAAGATTTTTTAAGGACTTTTGAGGGGCATTTATCAGGTACATATGCCAGGCACTGCAAAGAACTCTCTGCTTTTCATGTAGTTCAGTCATCCAACTACCTGTAAATTGGCAACGGAATGTCTGTAAACAAAACTGAGGCAGGAAGAGGTTAGGTGTCTTGACTAAAGTGACACACCCAGCGAGGAGCAAAGCACAGACTTGAACACAAGTCTGCCGAGGTGATTTCTACTCCCGTGTACACATGAGCGTGTGAGTGTATTTTGAAACAAAAATTCGAGTACAATACACCTTCTGTTTTGTAATCAGCTTTCATCACTGACATCTACTATAAATATCTCAGGAGGTAAAAGACCACAAGATCATCTTTCACTCCAAACTCTCTATTCCCTCCATCAAGCCACTCATTTCAGTTACTTAAGCACCTGCTGTCTTCTTGACTTTAAGCAATTCTGCAATATTCATCTGCCACTTGATAACATGTGACCAGGAGCAAATTAGCTGACCTTTCTGAGCCTCTTAAGGGTGTTCTGAAAATTACGTAAATTTAAAGCAGTAGCTGGTGTATAAATTTACCCCTAAATGGCTGCTTGTTCAAATATCCTTAATTGCTATCTTACGATAAATGTCCAGAAAGAAAAAAGTTCTTGAGTCAAAGGCCTGTATATGTTTAAGGCTTTTAGTGCATATTAACCAAGGACCCTCCAAAAACATAAAATTGACAAGCCAACCATCGCTATAGAAAGTACCTATTCCTTAAAACCTCCAAGAAAACTGGGTATTATCCTTTTTCCAACTTTTTCCCAATTTCATGAACAACAACAAAAAAATGCTATTTCATGCAAATTGCATCTTTAATTTCTCGTGAAAATCATTTTTTCATATATTTTAGGCCATCCTTATTTCTTCTTTTGGTATTTTTCCTTTTCTTTCATTCACTATTGACGGGTCTGCCTTTCTCATTGAGTTCTTTAAGGACAGTATCCTTAATCTTGCAAATAATACTCCCCAATGATGCTTACGCACTAATCTTTAGTTTCAGATATAAAGAGTCTGGTTAACAGCCCAGTAATGTGGAAAAGAAGAAAAAAGAAAAAAATTCAGATTAATGTTGTAAATGGTGAGTCTTTAAAAAAAAAAACAAAACACTTTACTTTGGAACAGTTTTGGCAGTTTTTGGAAAAGCTGCTATAAACATACACGTGCAGGTTTTTGTGTGGACATAAGTTTTCAGCTCCATTAGACAAATACCAAGGAGTACAACTGCTGGATCGCATGGCAGGAGTATATGAGTTTTGTGAGAAAACGCCAAACAGCCTTCCACACCAGCTGCACCACTATGCTTTCCCACCAGCAACAAACGAGAGTTCCCGTTGCCCCTCATCCCTGTCAGCACTGGACGTTCTCAGTGTTCTGGACTTTGGCCACTCTAACAGGTGCATCGTGGCATCTCACTGTTCTAATTTACATTACCCTGATGACACTGATGTGGAACGTCTTTCCATATGCTTATTTGCCGTCTGTGTATCTTCTCTGCTGACTAATACTTCTTAAACTTTTATGTTCTATACTTGCACTATGCAATATGGTAGTCACTGGCCACATGTGGCCACGGAACGCCTGAGATGTAGCTAGTCCCAGCGGAAATACACTGTCAGTGTAAAACGCACGCTGGCTTTCTAGGAGTTGCCATGAAAAGAAGTGAAATCTCTCGATTTCTCCATTGCTTACATGCTGAGATGACAACATTTTTGGATACACTGCTTAAGTCACATTTATGGCACCTGATCTGTTTTGAAGTTTTTAATGTGGCTACTAGAAAGTTTAAAGCTACACGTGTGGCTTACCCATCAGACAGCACTGGTCTACATATACACTGTATTCTGACAACTGTATTAGGCAAACACTGAGTCCCTCAGCAGTACTTTCTGAATAGTATTACAATAATAAGGAAACAAGAAAACAAGTTGTTATCACTAATTATTAGAGAAATGCAAATCAAAACTACAATGAGGTATCACCTCACACCGGTTAGAATGGCCATCATCGGAAGATCTACAGACAACAAATGCTGGAGAGGGTGTGGGGAAAAGGGAACCCTCTTGCACTGTTGGTGGGAATGTAAATTGATACAGCCACATGGAGAACAGTATGGAGGTTCCTTAAAGAACTAAAAATAGAATTACCATATGACCCAGCAATCCCACTACTGGGCATATACCCAGAGAAAACCATAATTCAAAAAGACACATGCGGTCTTCCCTGGTGGTGCAGTGGTTGAGAGTCTGCCTGCCGATGCAGGGGACATGGGTTTGTGCCCTGGTCTGGGAGGATCCCACATGCTGCAGAGCGGCTAGGCCCGTTAGCCATGGCTGCTGAGCCTGCGCTCCGCAACGGGAGAGGCCACAACAGTGAGAGGCCCACGTACCACAAAAAAAGACAAAAAAAACAGACACATGCACCCCAACGTTCATTGCAGCACTATTTACAATAGTCAGGTCATGGAAGCAACCTAAATGCCCATTGACAGACAAATGGATAAAGATGTGGTACATACATACAATGGAATATTACTCAGCCATAAAAAGGAACGAAATTGGGTCATTTGCTGAGACGTGGATGGATCTAGAGACTGGATGGATCTAGAGTGAAGTAAGTCAGAAAGAGAAAAACAAATATCACATATTAACACACATATGTGGAACCTAGAAAAATGGTACAGATGAACTGGTTTGCAGGGCAGAAATAGGGACACAGATGTAGAGAACAAACGTATGGACACCAAGGGGGGAAAGCAGTGGGTGGTGGTGGTGGTGGTATGAACTGGGAGATTGGGATTGACATGTATATACTAATGTATTAAATGGATGACTAATAAGAAAATAAATAAATAAATAAGAAAACAAGTTGTTTAACTAAGTAAAACCACCAGTGAAACTTGAACAAAAGTATTTAAAAGGTTACAGTTTTGCTTTCTCTATAAATCCTAGACCCGCCAAGATGTTACAAGCAGTTTCTTGCAATAGCCACGCTGTTACTGATAATCTTCTGCAAAGATCAAGAACGTCCTGGAATCTGGCCAAGCTACAAGTAGTTGGGTAAGATGTATCACAGGTCAGTTTCACTAGGTTGAAGAGCTGAAGAAAGAAATGACTGGAGGGTAACTAAAACAATTTTTTAAAATTTTAATTTAATAATAAGATGAACTGAGTCTATTAGAGAGAACCAGAGAACAGATTAATGACAGCATGAGACCTAGCTTTAGCCAAGTCGAAATTAAATCAAGCAAGTATTTATTGAGTTCCTCAATAAATACTCAACACTCAACAACGTGGCAAATGAAGAGTTACAAAGAAATAAAACAGAAGAACATGCTAAGCATCCACTGCTAAGGAACTAGATTAACGATGCTACAACGGAACTCTAGACACCAACTCAAATAAATGGACCAGATATACGTCCACATGAAGAGACGCAAAAACTACGGCTGAGAAAAAGGCAAGTCGCAAAAGGATGTGTGGACAAAACACCAAATCACAGCTTGTAGAGATACACATGGAGCAAAAGAAGAAAAACGTGGGCTCAAGGACAAATTCTCAGCAGTGTTGGGTCCTCTTCTGAGAGAAAGGAATATGAGACCAGAGAAGGAAAATAGGGTCTTTCCCTACGCTGTTCCACTGCTTCTATACATGTCAGACACACACACACACACACACACACACACACACACACAGGAAAAAAGAACTCAAAGGAAAGAAGGCTGCAGAAGAGGCCCACGGGCTTCTGACTACTGTAAAACAGTTTCCTTGAACAGACTCTACACATCTGGACCGCCCTCTGCTCCCACAGCCCCCCGCACACAACCCAAGGCCATATTCTCCGCTGGAACTGGAGGCTGCATTTATAGTGTCTAAAGGTCTCCATGGCAACAACACGGTCTGTCAAAAAGGGACGCATTTGTGCAGAGTCAGAGAAAATACTTTCCCCCCAAAGCACCCTGCCCATCCAAAAAAAAAACCCAGAAACACCAGCTCCATATAACTCACCCCCATCAAATACTAACTTGAAAGCCATCATGTAAGATGTGATGGAGCACTACGTATTATACGTATATCCCTGCAGCTGTAAAAAATTTATAAAATTAGATCTGAGCCCTGAGTCAAGATAAACCACTATATCATATGGTTCTTACAAATCCCCCTTTTATTAATCAACTAGTTATAGGCCCAGTGGAGTATTTTGTGCCAGAAAGTATATTCTCCATGAGTACACTGTAAGATGGAAAAAACAGACATTCCAAACATCTATTTTTTAAGTCTCTCTCACTTTTATGGGTTTCCATTTAGTGTGGGAGTCCTCACATAATCTTTGGGGCCTGAACAAGGGAAAATTAAGATCTGAACCTAGAGCAGCACAAATACCAACACTTTTCACCAACAAAATTAGAAGAAATGGGTATTTATTGCAGAAAGAACAAATGTCTTCTTAATCCTTGAAAAGCACTCAAGGAAAACTGTTTAACATTTTAAAACAAACAGGTATTTATTTTAAAGTCACAAATTACATATACTCCTCATGATGACTAACTTGGATACAGCCCAACACAGTGCTTGAGAGTGTAAGTTCTAGAACCAGAGTCCCTGGATTCCAACACCAGCCCCATCACCTACAGTGTACACAGCCCTGACAAGTCACTGCACTTCCAAAGCCTCTTCCCATAATGTGTCCTTTACATAGTGTAGGTGACGTGTTTTACACAGGAAGAATTCAATAAATGTTTGCTATCAGTTATTACTACTTCTAAGCTACAAGACTTTTTAGAACTAACCATTGTTTTCTGTAATTTAAAATACTGAGACACTGAAAACCAAAACCAGGGGCTCTTTTTAAGAATCTATGTTTTAAGTGATTTTTTTATTTATTAGCAGTAAGCTCGCTTGGTTTACCCTTTTATGGCCACAAAACTTTCATATTCTTTTTCTGTTTTTTGGTATAAACCATGAAGTATTCTGATAAACCAACCCTTCCTCCACAACAGCTGTTGTGTGAAACCGACTCATGAAATGCAGGCACAAAAATGAAATATCTGATCATCTGGGTCCATCCACTTGCCAATGTACCAGGAGGATTTTTCCATGCTACAACTTGTCTTCAAATACTGCAAGTAAATGACTTATTGGTTTTGTTAGAAATCATTCATTACGTATGAGAAAAATGTTCCTCATTTTGTAAAAACTGTAAATCCATTAAACATCTGATTAGAACAAAAAGGAAAGAATACAAGATACTACCATGATTTTTAATGTTCTGAATGGCGTTAAGGCATCTCTTTTTGCTTTTCAAAGAGAAAAATAAATATCCAAATTAAGTCATATACTTCAATTGTTCTAGATAATGTTTTTTGTTTCAAAATAAGAATGCAACTGCTATTCCTATGATCTTAGATGTACAGTGTGGAAAAATGCTTGATCACATATATTCAGAAGTTTACAGAAAATTCTTTCTGTCTTCCATTCTGCACATATACCCTAACAACACTGATACCAGCACTTCTCTTACGTTACATTTTTATGCTATGTTATATTGTCATGTTAGCATTTCTCCTATGAGGTGCTGGCTGGGCTTTCAGGATCCCATAGTTTATTGAGCCTGTCTCCCCTTAGTAGTAAGCGTTTCTTATTGACATACAGGTAAAACTGATTAAAATTACTTTCCAATACTAGCCAGCAAGCACACACAAAAAAGTTCAACTTCACAGAATTAAAGAAATGTTGTCTAAACACTACAATACAATTTTTCACTTCTCAGATTGGCAAAATTGGAAAAGTTTAATGGAACTCCATTGCTGGCATGGATTTTTATACACTGTAGTGGAAATATAAACTGGTGCAGCTTTTTCAATGAACCATTTGGCAATATCTATCAAAATGTTAAGTAACATATACTTGGACTCCGTAAACCACTACCAGGAATCTAATCTAACGTATCTACTCAAAAAAGTATCCACAAACCCATATACGCACAGACATAGGGATGTTCGCCACAGCACTATTTGTAAGGGGACATGCAAACTGGAAACACCGTGAATGTCCAACCTGGGGGAACTAGGACATAACTGAGGATGCACAGGGGCATCTGTGCATCCCCTGAGCAGGAAACATTGTTTAAAAGAAAAGGCAAGAACTGTGTGTACAGACGACTCCACTTGCTTAAATTAAATCTTTTAAATCAAAGTATGCTGTGGGATCATAAAGCTTTTTTTCCAAGTACATAAAAACTTATTAGAGACTTTGGGACGGTGGTATCCAGGAGGGAGACAATTTTACTTATATCGTTTTAAATTAGGGTCTAGGGTGTTTGCATTTTTTTTTTAATTAAACAAAAATGCTTCCAGGGAAAATAAATCTGAGGTACAAAATTTATCCTGCATCACTGCTTACAAGATCTCCCATTAGGTGTTACACTGGCATTATCCATGTTAGATTTTCTCCTCCCAGCCCCCATCTGCTATCCACCACGCTGGTTTTGATTTCGTTTTCTCCTTATCTGCTACAGAATCAACACAGAGCCCATCCTCATATGGACACACACACACACACCCCACCCCGCACCCCGCAATGAGACGAGTCCTCCACAGCACTCCCTGGCCATCCAGTTCCCCACTGTCCCAGCCCACAGCCAATCCTGAATCCTCTGATATTGTTCACACTTAAAGCTGTCACTGCACGACGTAACATTTAGCAATTACAAAAGAAACATCCCCCCAATATTTTAAGAAATAGCAATATTACTGGAATTAATACGTAGCTTCCAAAAACAAGTGTCTTAAAAGAGAAAGGTAAATTCAGGTTTGCGTGCTCTGTACCTGCTGGATTTCCAGGGGCGGGGGGCCCTTTTTAAATATAACAGCTGGCATTTTCCTCACTTTCTTGAATATATATAAATATAAAAACATGTGGTATACTTGACTCTATGAAAGTATACTAACCATTCTAAATTATACCAGAACTATCTCTGCCTAAAATGAAAAAATATCTCCTTGCAGCATAAAGCGTTGAAAACATGGCTGAACACCCCAATGGATTTCATCAGCGAAAATCCAACTGAATTAACTTTCAAACCTTTGATCTGCAACATGCAATCCTAGCAAAGATTTATCATCATAGTAGTGAGGAAGAAAAGACCACCTGACACTGTCAGATCCAGCGTTCGCAAAAAGATCCTCCTAATGGTGAAATACCCCGTTGAAATTTGCAGAGCATGGGCCTCCATTTCCCTTTCAAAAAACCTGCATGCATTTCCTGTTTACTGGATTTCATTCTTCCTGTTTAATGACTCCCCCCCACCCCTGGTGTGACAAAACCAAAAACCTGAAGGAATCTATTTTTAGCACTGACATTCACTTAGGTATTTTCTATGTGATCAACAGGATGCAAAGCTGTTTATGCCTGACAAAAATCTGCCTGCTTTGTTCACTATCCACGTGCTGATACTGAACAAAGGAAAATCTTTCAACAAATCTCATTGAACAAAAGATAACTTGAGAATAATTTTGAGCTTAATATCCCTCCAGTGTTATAATTCGGAATTTTAAATTACCGGAATAGCCTGTAAGGAAAAAATTACAAGTGCTCTGTGTATATTGGGCATATATGACAGTTCAGGAAACACTGCTCAAAATGCTTAGTAACTTCTTTCGTCATTCTATGCTCTAAATGTATGTACGCTTTACACTGGGTAAGATGCTCTCTCAAAGCCCTAAATACTACAGGATTAACTCTGAAACAAGATTGTAGTAAATGTATACAAGAGGCCACTTTCGATAGAATCCTTTCGATAGAAGGAACTCTGGAGTCTGTGATGGGATACCTGCCCGTTCAAGTTCCTTCTCTCTTTTCCACGCCACCTCATCACCAGACCCCCAGCCTGTCGTACGAATTCTCCTCCTATGGGCAACCACCCTCCTTGGGCCGTGAGCGCCCCGCACTGTGTCTCCTGCACCTGCGTATCCCGACGCGCCTAGCGGCACAGTGCCACGCACACACATGTGTGCTCTACACCTGGCATGTGACAGGGTGCCTGGAATGCACAAGTGTGCGCCTCGCAGAACTTTACGGTTACGACTTATGATACATTCAACAAAAATGCTGCTCGTCCAGGTGCACCAAACCGCTTGAGACTCAACGTCCTGGAAACTGACAAGGCTCCTCCGCCACACCTACTTCATCGCATGCTTCTCTGGAAATCCCCTTCGGGTGGGCGTTCTGTCGGGCGTCCTTGCAATGGAAAATACATGGACTCCCCAACGTAGGACCAGATGACTGGTACCCTGGTCCGGTTATCTTTGGTTCAAATGGTCTCAGAGAAACAGTAACAAAGGGAAGAAGATACAGCTTGAGAGTATTACACTGCTTTTCCTAACACTTTCAATCAACCAAGTCAAAACATAAATTCAGAATCCTCTTACCTTCATCATTTAAAACACATATAAAGCTGAGAGGAAATTTTCCCCCAAAATGGAAATTCTATTCCTTCACATGCATCTTTCCACTTCCCACATATTGTTAACGAACCCACCACAAGGGGAGTGAGTCCCTTTACTCTCACTGGCATCCTAGAGTCTTTATTCAACTCCAGATTTGAACAGAGTGGAATTTTAACAACAAAATTTGGCTACATCCTAAGGTATGAACTTACTCTTACTTCTCCCCCATACCTGCCTATACTTCAAAAGCTGAGAAGAGACAAAATTTTATTCCATGCAGCAGTAAAGGGACTTCCCCATGGTCCAGTGGGTAAGACTCCACGCTTAAATACTCTAGAATGTAAGCACTTCAGAAATTTAAACTACCCTTCCCAGTAAACCTAGATCTTTGCATTTGTTTTTCACAAATTCATTCTCCTTTTCTAGAACGACGCCTCAGGTACAAATACCTTTAAAAGGTGTGTTTTTTGTTTTTTCCACACACAAGGGAAATGCAGTGTAACCCCAGTATTTAGAGAGGCAACCATGGTAAACGTCAGGAACTGAGCTGTGTTCCCCCAAAATCCATATGATGAAGCCCTAACTCCACTGTGATGGTATCTGAAGATGCGGTCTTCAGGGGGTAATTAGAGTGAGATGAGGTCATGAGGGTGGAGCCTTGGTCCAATGGGACAGGTGTCCTTATCGGTGAGGGAGAGACACCAGAGCTATCTCTTGCTTTCTCTTTCTCTTCCCCGCCCCCACGCCCACTCCCAGCCTGCGTCCCCACAGAGGAAAGCCCATGGAGGACACAGCAAGACGACAGCCCTCACCAGAAACCCAATCAGCCGGGCCCTTGATCTTAAACCTTCAGCCTCCAGAACTATGAGAAAACGAATTCCTGTTGTTTAAGCCACTCAGTCTATGTTATCTTGGTGTGCCAGCCTGAGCTGACTAATACAGTAAGTTTCTTAAATCCAGCAAAGTCAAGCCACAGTAAGTTTCAAAAGCACATGAAAAAAATAATATATTTGAACAGAACAGAGCCAAAATAGTTACTACAAAAACCCTCACTTTTTCCAATTGCAAATGACTTATGATGCATATACAGTTAGCTTCTTCCACCGTCTAAGATTAGAAACCAGCGGCCATCAGGGACCAGAAGCTGGAGTTGAGGTCAGCACTTTGGATGCTGGCCAGGAACTGAGGTCGTGAGAGGCAGCATGGACACCCCTGGCTCAGCTGCACGCTCTCCCCTTTAATGCTACTTAGTCCAAGAGACCACTGCATAGGAAGGGTTATCAAACCTCCTCATGGGGCTTCCCTGGTGGCCCAGTGGTTGAGAGTCCACCTGCCAATGCAGGGGACGCGGGTTCGTGCCTCGGTCCGGGAAGATCCCACATGCCGTGGAGCGGCTGGGCCCATGAGCCACGGCCGCTGAGCCTGCGCGTCCGGAGCCTGTGCTCCGCAACGGGAGAGGCCACAACAGTGAGAGGCCGGCGTACCACAAAAACAAAACAAAACAAAACTTCCTCATGACTTGATAAAGTTACACTATTATACTAAAGTTCATTTGAAAGAAAATAATGTACACTTCAGATCCCAGAAACGATTATTACAGTCAAACCTATCACTAGAGAAAGCAGCATTGAGATTTGCACCTCAAATCTACTCACCAGGTATTTATGAAACACACTCCCCAACGTGTGCTAGGCACTCTTGTCACTAAGAAAGTACGAAGATTTTTCTAATGACAAAGATGTCAGGTGTGAGTCAAACAACATCAGAGCTTTAAATCTCCAGCCCTGTGAACTCCAAACTACTTCCTTGACGACAACTCTGGGTCACAAACACGCATCCCCAACTCTACTCGTGCCCAAACCGAGCTCCTGATCACTATCTCCTCAATCAACCTGACCTTCCCCAAGTCCTCTTCGCCAATAACCATCATCCCCATCCCCCCAGGAGATCCGAAGTCAGGTGTGAGGCCCCTCGCTCTCCATCCAAATCTAACAGCCCTGGTCTGCCCTACTTTCGTAGTACACACACCGTGGCCGCAAGACCACTTCTGCCTCCCACCACCTGCAGCGACGGCGTGAGCCCCGGACTGGCCTCCCTGTGCCCACTGCCTCCCCTCCGCTGACCTCCGCCCCCCACCCCGCGCCCAGGCGGACCCCACCACGCCTCTACCCAACGCCCTCCCACAGCCCCAACAAGCTCAGAAGGAGCCCAGAGTTCCTGCACAAGCCGGCCTCCTCGCCAACCTGACGTCAACACCTTCCGCGTGTCACTACCTCCCGGCTCCAGCCCCGAAGTCCCCACCCTCGCCCGCGAGATGCCCCCTAGAAGGTCTCTGACGTTTCCCCTCTCTGCCCCACAAGGCCGACTCCGACTCCGTCCTGCCACTCAGGCCCTCCTCTTCAAACAGCGCTTCGTCATCGGTGAAGCCTTCCACACGTGGCCGCGCTCACCCTAATTTTTCTCTATGATACTTCGCAACACCGCACCTACCGTACATACAGTCTCTGGTTTGCGAGCCTCCCCTCACTGGCGCGCGAGCTCCGTGTACCAAGCAGAAAGGTTTTGCTGTTCCCAGCAGCATCCTCGATGCCTGAGACAGCGAGTGGAACACAGCAGAGCCCTGACAGACATGTGCTGAATTAATTCATTTCTATTACAAGGACTCATAGGAGTAGTGGATGTTTACTGGTATCTGTTAAGGTAAAAATATTTCTGCAGTGGGTTCACTGTAAAAGGAAAAAACTAAAATTTAAAAAAAACCTGCCTCAATGCAAAAGGTTCCTGGGCCAGACCTCCTGCCCTTTCCAGGCTTTCTGTGTTGCCACATCCTGGTGTTGCAAAGGGCCTTTCCCTAAGTTTGTCAGAAAAATCACATTACACAGGGAGCATTTCAGCAATAACAACATATTTTTCTGAGAACATATCTGCAAAACTATAGTGGAATCTGGGGAAAATACAACCTTCTCACACTTCTTAGAACATATCCATTTGTTACATAAATGGGGAAACTACAGCCCTCTAATGTTATATAAATTAAATCAGCATTTAAAAATATACTGATTTGCATTTAGCCAAAACATTAAAACGAGGAATGACTCTGCTACAAATAAAAATCATTTAGGAGAACTTTGCAAAGGTACAGAGTGGCATTCAATCTGATAAAGAACTTGTATCCAGAATACAGAACTCTCACAACTCCAGGAAAAACACCTAATTTTTCACAACGATAAATGCAATATGGTATCCAAGATTGGATCCTGAACAGAAAAAAGACATTAGTGGAAAAACTGGTAAAGCACAAAATAAAGTCCATAGTTTAGTGAACAGTGTTTTTCCAGTATTAATTTCTTAGTTTTGACAAATATATCATGGTTCTAAAAGGTGTAAACAGTAGAACCTGAATGACAGGTATACAGGAACTCTCTACTATTTTGGTAACTTTTATGTAAATCTAAAATTATTTCAAAATAAAAAGTTAAAATGGGGTGGGCAAAATATTTGCAAAGACTTACCAAAGAGATGTGGATGGCAAATAAGTAAATGAAAAGATTCTCATCATTAATCATTAAGGAAATGCAAGCTTGTACATGAATGTTTATAACAGCAGTACTCAAAACTGTACTTAGAAACAACCCAAATGTCCATCACCTGATGAATGGATTAACAAAATGTAGTATGATGCACTATGATTTGGCCAAAAAAAGGAATGGAATGCTGGATACATACTACAACATGCATTAACCTTGAAAACATCATGCTACATTAAAGAACCCAGTCACAAACGTGGAGTAACTAAGCCCGTGCACCATGACTACTGAGCCTGAGCTCTAGAGCCCACAAGCCACAACTATTGAGCCCACATGCCACAACTACTGAAGCCTGCATGCCTAGAGCCCGTGCTCCACAACAAGAGAAGCCACCACAATGAGAAGCCCACGCACCGCAACAAGAGTGGCCCCTGCTTGCCGCAACTAGAGGAAACTCGTGGGCAGCAACGATGACTCAACGCAGCCAAAACTCAATAACTAAAATAAATTTAAAAAAAAAAAGAAAAACCTACCAAATAAAGAAGCCAGGCACAAAAAATTACATATTATTCCATTCATACGAAATATCCAGAATAGGAAAATCTATAGAGACATAAAGTAGATTCACGGTTACTTAGAACAGCGCACAGTGAACCGGGGGTGACAGCTAAAGGGCACAGGGATTTTCTTTCTCAGGTGATGAAAATGTTCTAAAATTGTGATGACAGTTGCACATACCTGTAAATATACTAAAAACCACTGACTGTATACTTTAAATGAGTGAATAGTATGGTATGTGAATTATGACTCAATAAAGCTGTTTTTTAAAAAACATAAGATAGCACTACCTACCTATTAGATGGCTTAAAAAAATAAAATCGACAAATCTAAGTGCTGACTAAGATGTAGAACAACTGGAAATTTCATGCACTGTGGATGGAAATACAATACCACACAGCTGCTTTGAAAACAGAGTTTGTCCGTATGGACACCAAGGGGGGAAAGTGGTGGGGGGGGGTGGGGGGATGAACTGGGAGATTGGGATTGACATGTATACACTGATGTGTACAAAACAGATAACTAATAAGAGCCTGCTGTATAAAAATAGATTAAATTAAATTTTAAAAAAAGAAAAAGAAAACAGAGTTTGTCAGTTTCTCATAAAGTTAAACAAACATCATATACCCCAGGAATCCCACACTTAGGTATTTGCCAAGAAAGATAAAATGTATGCCCACATAAATACTTACACATGACTGCTTATAGCAGCTTTATTCATAACTATCAAAAACTGGAAGCAACTCAAATATCAACTGGGGATAAACAAATTTTGGTACATCCATACAATGAAATACTACTCAGCAATAGAAGAAGAAACTATTGATACATGCCACAGCATGGCTGAATTTCAAAAGCATTCTGAGTAATGAAGAAGCCATACAAAAAGATGACCCACTATACGATTCCACGTACGTGACGTTCTGGGAAAGCAAAACTGCAGGGAGAGACATCAGACGAATGCTTGCTGGAGACAAGGCTGGTCAGAGGGGACCGAGTACAGATGGAACGAGGGAACTCTGCAGGGTGATGGAAATGTCTTTACGTTGACTGTGGTGGTAGTGGTGTGATGACACACGCGTTCAAACTCTTTACACTCGAAAAGGTTAAATCTTACTATCGATAAATGATATCTGACTTTTGTAAAAGCTGCATCCAACTTAATTGCAAGTTTTTTTTAAAATTCCTAATATAATGTTGGCAGGAGTGTAAACTGCTACTACAATAATTATCGAAATTACAAAACGCAGTAACCCTTTGGCTCAGCGGAAATTTACCATGTCACATATGGAAGGAATATTTGTCACAGCATTGGGAATACTCTGTACCGGTTAAACACACACACAGACACACATACTCACCCTCCAAGGGAGCTCTTCATGTACTGTTCTAGAAAGATCCCCAAATTATATTATACTTTAAGTAAATAGGCAAGGGACAGTGTGTAGGTATGATTTGGGGGTTGGAGGAATATATTTTGTATGGGTTTGTACATGGATCTCTAAAAAGAAACCTTTGGAAGAATAAACAACTAAAATCACCCACTATCATTAGGGATTAGGAATCACGCAGATGTGGAACAGAGGAGGGAGTTAAGACTCTCCACTGTATACCTTTTTATAATATTTGATATGTGAACTATGCAGAAAACTAAGTAAATAATATTTAAAACACTGATTTTTAAATATATAAAAGTACAAATTATGAACACTTCTGGAATGCCGAAAACATCCCAGAGACAGAACATGTTACCACGTCCACTTACAATGCAAGTTAAATTTCAATCACCAGAAGAAAATGAACAATCCACTAGGAGACTGTGCACTTAACCTTTCTTTCTGACCCCAGTACCTCTCAAAAATAGAAGAAAATGAGGAGTCTAAGAAACAGTAAAGGATGTTTTGGAAGGAAAAGATATGATTTTTTTTAAAGGAGCTGTAAATGAGAAAACTCAGATTAAAAACAAAAACAAAAACCAAGAACTTGTTATACCTTTGAAAACCTCCTACCTTTCTGCCCTAGAGTGCTGTGCTCTTCCATCCTTAAAGTAAGGGTATTTCCTACATCTTGTAAAGACAAAGGGGAACAAGCGGGGCTTACTGCCACAGACACGAAGTGACCAGTCTCTGCAACTGAATGACTTCAAGACATATTTTAACACAGATGCACTCCCAGCACCACCAGAGCATCTGGATTTTAGCATTTCAGAAGCACTTAAGACTCCATAAGATCTCACATTCCAGAATCTATCAATCTGTCTTTCATTATATAGTCGAGACCATGAAGTACAATCATAAAATGGTGTTAGATGTCAGAGAAGGTAAGTAGTATCTCTGTGCAAGATACAGGCTTATGAATTAGTTCTTAGCATATCTGGATAATTTCTGAATGTTTCTCAATTCTGATCAAATTCCAGTTTGATTATCCCCTTTCTGAAATAGTGTAGCCAGACAACAAAACTCACTTATGAGCTAAGACATCCTCATGGCAAGTTAGAGAAGCAGACGTACCAGGAATGTTTTAACCTTCAACTTGCTAGTTCTGAAGACTGTAACCCATTCAAATCCTGTCCCTGGTAGCAAGCGCCCAAACCTTTCCCCTACCTTTGCCAGCCAGCACTGAAAACCAAGGCTCCCAGCTACGCTCCCAGATAGAAAGGCTATGTAGTAACGTAATTCCGTGTGGAAACTTCATGAGCGATGGAAATAAGAGGTATGTCAAGTCTGTGTTTCTGACAAACCAGTAGACGCCTGGCTGTGCTACTGCTGAGAAAAACTGGTTTCTCCTCCCTTCCCCACCCCAGTACAGAACAACTTGAAAGGCATCAAGCTAGCCCACACCAAAGCATTCCTCCTCAACTGGCAAAAATCCTAAATAATGTAGTTGATTATTAAAAACAAAACGAAAAAACGGACCAAAAAAACTAAGAACCAAAAACCCACAGCAACTAATCAGAAGAAGATATCAAGATCATATGTTTATCATGTTATTATGTCACATGTTATATAAACTGGATGGAGTACTGAAAACGAAGAAAAAAGATAATACATTTACATCCTTAACACAGTGTCCAGTGACAAAACTGTCAATAAATATTAGATGCTATTAAAACCATCATATGAAATTCTGTATTAGTTCAGATGAACCTGGCGATTAAGACAAGCTACTTAAAAGAAAGAGTTAACATAACAATAGCTAACATTTACTGAGACTTATCTATTTGCCAAGTACCCGGATTTGAGTTAAAAGTAGACCTGCCAGCCCCACCCTACTAATTCCAATTATTTTAAAAATTAAAATTATCTACTTTTTTTTTTGGCTGCACTGCACAGCTTGCGGGTTCTCAGTTCCCCAACCAGGGATCGAACACGTGCCCCCTGCAGTGGACGTGTGGAGTCTTAACCGCTGGACCACCAGGGAAGTCCCAAAGTTTTAATAAAATTAGATTTTAGACCTGAAGGTCAAATCTGAAGTACAACTAACCAATTCAAGCATTTTGAATAAAGAGAAAGACCTTAAGCAAATCGGAATTTCACTTCGTAACAGTCCTTACTGACGACAGTACAGACACTGACACCCAATCCTACTGCAGGAGTCTGGTAGAGTGGAAAAGTATGGACTTTGAGATCAGACAGTTATGTGTCCTTAAGCAAATGACTTAACCTCTCTGTATCTCAGCTGCTGCTTCACTGGTAAGTTGAGGACAGCATCTCCTGCTTAATTGGGTTGATGTAAAAACTAACTAAAAAAGTGAGAAAAAACCTAGCTGACTTCCTGGCACATAATAAAGACTTAATAAATGTCAATTGCTTTTACATATCTTCCCTCAGTTGTTCTTTCTGAGTTACATTCTCCCTAAATATAAATGAAGAGCAAACAACACACCTCAAAGTATTATGTATTACTACACTGATGACAACTTGAAGTCACTAACATGGGACTTTCAAAGGGGCTGCATCACAAAAGTAACTCTTAATTAAGGATAACCAGAAGTGTAAAGGTCCATTCACTGTTGCACCTTTCAATGGGGAACATTTATATTATGAAAGTAATTCCAATTCCTCTTCGAATTCTTCAAAAACAGTCATGATATTTCTAGTCCATATTCTTATACGTGTTAACACTCTTATGCAAGTTTCTGGCTATAAGTCTAAGTTCACAGAGCATTCAAATGTAAATACACAATGATGACAAACTTCAATAATCAGAAAAGAAAAGAAAATCGTATCCATTCATAGCACTTAATTATAAAGCTTTTATTCCAAAAATATGTATTCTGATAAACACTCTTAGAAGAGAATATATATACATGTTCCACATATGGAAAGATTTTGCCACTTTTGAGTACTTTTGAAAGTGAAAAATTTTCAGTTCAGCTTTTTTACTCAACATAAAACAATCAGAACGACTTGAGATACATTGGTGTAGATGAGTTGTTACACAATGGTTCTTTGAAGTCTGAAAATGGTTCAACAAAGAAAAGCTCTTTAGAAAACTCAACATGAAGCCTATGCTTCTAAAATGATCCAGATAACTATTAACCTGGACAACCAAATAAAGAAATAATTTGAAAACATGGTTTTACTGCCTCACTCACACCAAAAAGAGGCATACTTCTATAAATACTACTAGCCAAATAGCAAAAGGATCTTAGTCTATTAGCTTTAAAGATGACTCACAATTTCCACTGACACTAATACTTTTGTTGTGTCAGTGATTGTAATGTCTTACACATTACTGTAGACTTCTCCATTTGAGAGGCACTTTCCTCATATCTTATGCTCATTTAACCCTTAACACATATCCTGGAAAAGAGGTAAGGCAAAATAGCGTGCTCTGTTTTACAGACCAGAAAAATGAGGCCCAATGAAAGTTGCCAAGGTTGCTCATAGAATAAAGGCTATCACACCAGCCCTCTCTCCCAGCTAGTCTTCCTCATTTGTTTTTTCCCCTCTTGGATCTTACAAGAGATTAAATATACAAGTTAAAATACTGTCGGGGGGCTTCCCTGGTGGCGCAGTGGTTGAGAGTCCGCCTGCCGATGCAGGGGACGCGGGTTCGTGCCCCGGTCCGGGAAGATCCCACATGCCGCGGAGCGGCTGGGCCCGTGAGCCATGGCCGCTGAGCCTGCGCGTCCGGAGCCTGTGCTCCGCAACGGCAGAGGCCACAACAGTGAGAGAGGCCCGAGTACCGCAAAAAAAAAAAAAAAAAAAAACTGTCAGATCTGACTTAAGAAAGGTTACCAGGTTACAAAAAGTTCAGAATCCAGTAACAGCAAATACATACATACTCCAATAAAATCCAAGGCAACAAATTGAAGTCCGAGGCTTAGGAATACATAATGTCATGTCTAGAATTCAGGTTTTTACTTTTGACTTGCTTCTGTGAATGACCAAAGTCATCGTGACTAAGTAAAATTTGAATCACTATTACCTAACCAAGCAATACTAAGAATCAACTGTGGCTCTGTCTTAAAATAATCACAATCCTAAATTACGTTATGCTCAAATAGTAAAAAATACTTCCTAGGAGCTAAATTTTAAAATTGTACCAAATTGTGTTGTGCCCCAACAGTACTGCTTATTGAATTATAATAAGAACGTCTGACACGCACTTCATATATTTAACTATTTATGGAACGTTAAGGTATTATAAAACACCTTGGAAACACAAATGTCAATAAGATAGTTTCACCTTCAAGGAATTCTGCAGTTTAAAATAGGGGACAAGGTACACTGAAAACTAAAAACACTGATGAAAGAAATTGAAGATACTTATAAATAAAATGGAAAGATATTCCACACTCATGGATTGGAAGAATTAATGTTGTTAAAATGACCATATTATCCAAAGCAATCCACAGATTCAATGAAATCCCTATCAAAATTCCAATGACATTTTTCACAGAACTAGTACAAATAATTCTAAAATTTGTATGGAACCACAAAAGAGCCCAACTAGCCAAAGCAATCTTGAGAAAGAACAACAAAGCTGGAAGTATCACATTCCCTGATTTCAAACTATATTACAATGCTACAGTCATCAAAACAATATGGCATTGGTATAAAAACAGACACACAGATCAATGGAACAGAATAAGATGACAAAAATAAAACCACACATACATGGACAATTAACTTACACCAAAGGAGCCAAGAGCATACAATGAAGAAAAGACAGTCTCTTCAATAAATGGTGCTGGGAAAGCTGGACAACCACATGCAAAAAAATGAAACAAGACCATTATCTTTTACCACACACAAAAATTAACTAAAAATAGACTAAAGACTTGAATGTAAGACCTAAAAACCATAAATTCCTAGAAAGAAACACAGGCAGCAACCTCCCTGACACTGGTCTTGGTGATGTTTTTGGATCTGACTCCAAAGGCAAAGGAAACAAAAGGAAAAATTAAAAAATGGGACTACATCAAACTAAAACCTCTGCAGTGAAGGAAATCATCAACAAAATGAAAAGGAAACCTACTGAATGCTAAAAGATGTTTACAAATCATGTATCTGACAAAATATACAAAGAACTCATACAACTCAACATCAAAAACAACAACAACAACAAAAACTCACAACCTGATTGAAAAATCAGCAGAGGATTGAACAGACCTTTCTCCAAAAAAGAGAAACAGACGGCCAACAGGCATGTGAAAAGATAATCAACACCACTAATCATCAGGGAAATGCAAATCAAAACCACACTGAGATACCACCTCACATGGGTCAGAATGGCTTTCATCAAGAAGACAGCAAATAAGTGTCAGCAAGGATGTGGAGAAAAGGGAACCCTCATGCACTGTTGATGGGAATGTAGATTGGTACAGCCACTGTGGAGAACAATATGGAGATTCATGGAAAAATTCAGGTTGGAACTACCATATGATCCAGCTATTCCACTCCTGGGTATTTATCTGAAGAATATAAAAACACTAATTTGAAAAGATACATGCACCCCTGTGTTCACTGCAGCGCTATTTACAATAGCCAAGATGCGGAAACAACCTAAGTGTCCACCAATGGATGAATGGATAAAGAAGATGTCGTGTGTGTGTGTGTGTGTGTGTGTGTGTGTGTATACACTATACAAACTATATACACTATAGAATATTACTCAGCCATAACAAAGAATGAAATCTTGCTATTTGTGACAACACAGACGGACCATGAGGGTATCATACTAACTGCAATAAGTCAGATGAAGAAAGACAAACACTGTATGATTTCACTTATATGTAAAATCTTTAAAAAATGAACAAATAAAACAAAACAAAGACAAACTCACAGATACAGAGAACAGATTGGTGGTTACCAGAGTGGAAGGGAGGTTGGCGGGTGGAGGGGCAATGGGTGAAGGGGGTCAACTCTATGGTGATGGATGGTAACTAGACTTACAGTGGTGATCGTTTTGTGTGTAAACAAATATCAAATTATAATGTTGTACACCTGAAATTTATACAATGTTATATCCAATTTTACCTCAATAAAAAAATAAATAAAATAGGAGATAAGATGTGTATTCCTAATAATTATGAAATAATTACCAGAGGATAAATGCCTTACAGAGAAGTGCAAGTTAAAATCAGTAAAAATCTCATAAAGAAAAATTCAATCTCTAGCTCAAGTGACCAGAAAAAATCTTTACGGAGGAGGAAACATTCAAGTTAGTCCTTTTAAAATACCCAGGATAGGTCTGAAAGGAAGGAGAACAGTGTGGAATAAAGTGTGACTAGCCTGGGTAAAAAGGAAGGAATCCAAAGCTTTGCTTGTGGGACACAGACAAGGGCCTGAGAATGAGGGCAGTGAGAATGAAAAGAAGATCTATGAAGAAAAATAAACGAATGTTTTCTTTCCCAAACTCCATGCTTAGCTTTTTACAAAATTAATTCAAAACATAGGAGTTTACCCAGAAGATATTGCAAGATTACTGTTCTTTGTGGTTACAAGTATCACTCTTGGAAATTACCATCCACATGAATGGGTTCTACTTGATGATGAGAAATGAGGCCTTAGGTTATTTTCCTCTGACATACCACCCCTAAATAAATAGGTCCACAGCAGCATTTCTTTTCCTGTACTCTTGATCTTCTAATCAACTGAGAAAAGTTAAAATGAAGGGAAACATATTAGGGCCTAGCGCAAAAGCAGAGGGGAAGGATAAGCATGGGTTCCTATTAACATTTTTTAATGTGCTCATTTTCACAATCAGCAGAGGGGCGTGTTTGTCTAATAAATTAAGAAAATTCTGAGAAATTCTCAATCTTCTGAAAGAGTTGATAGAGAGTAGCCACTTTTTTTTTTAATCCTTGGACAAGGGAGAGTAAATGACATTTTACAATAAAAGTCATTTAACCAGGACTCCCCTGGTGGCGCAGTGGATAAGACTCCGAGCTCTCAATGCAGGGGGCCCAGGTTCAATCCCTGGTCAGGGAACTAGATCCCACACACATGCTGCAACTAAGAGTTCGCATACCACAACTAAGGAGCCCACGTGCTGCAACTAAGGAGCTTGTGAGCCACAACTAAGGAGCCCAGGAGCCACAACTAAGGAGGCTGCCTGCCTCAACTAAGACCCGGCCCAACCAACCAAATAAATAAATATTTTTTAAGTCATTTAACCTATTGAAAATATAAAGAAAACTGTAAGATATACAAAAGGCCAGATTTTAAGTTATGGATGAGCTCTTTCTTCTTACTTCGAAAAAATTTCACCCAGCTTGATGAGAAGTATGGCGTGCTTTCTACCAGACTTTTAAAGATATCTAGGAGATGCTAGTTTCCTTTCTCTTTCCCCCATGCTATTTTGTATTTTCTTGCAACCAATTTGAAGGTAACTATTGTTTTCCTAAAAATTGATTCAATATGTTTAACATCTACTCTCTTCCTTAAAAAAAAAAAATCACAAATAGAAATATTCAAAATACTGTACAATATGCCTGAAGTTTTAAATGAGTTTTCAGACCTTTCCAGAAGACCACATTAACTGTTTTCATAGACAACTGAGGTGACATCTGACAGTACGAAAATCGATTATCTTCTAAGGATAAGGAAGGAAGGAGAGTAAACACTAGGAACATTTCTATTTGGGAGTGAGGAGTTCTGATACTGTATATGTTGATACACTGTAATAAGTTTTTCATTAGCATTTTCTACAAAGTTTCGCTGAACACTGGCAAGACTGTTGCAGTTTTGGAGCAGTCAGTGTTTCTCTCTTGAACCATGATGAAAGCACATCCTTTCAACTAAGTAATTTCACTTCTAACCCCCGAAGGCTCACTGGAATAGTCTCTTTTCTTTACTCACATTGATATAATTAATTACCATAGATGTACAGGTTATCATCTGTTAACTAACTGTTATTTTGTAGCAGTAAAATCATTCTTGATTGCAAACTCAATGGAAATGAGGGTATCTTTGAGCACAATGCAAAGTTGATTAATTAAGCAGAGCACCCAGCGTGTGCCAGGGACTGGGGACCTGGTGTAGGTGATGGGCTTAAATAATTCAGTTTTGTTTTATTTTAATAACAAAAGCCTAACTCAGGAAGAGGAGTTTTCTTAAAACTTCTCATCTAACTCCAGATTTCTTGAAAACCTAGAAAAAGATCACAGACACAGTTTCAATAAAGTCAGGCTGGAAAACTGATGACAACAACCTATACCATAATATGTCCTTCCTGGGAGCAAAGTTGTGTGACTCAGAAAAACAATACTGGATGAATATTAACAGATGAACAATAATAAAGAATTATACGCAGTGCCTTTAAGACTTTTTATGAATAGTTATGTTAACGTCATTGTGGAATTCTTTCAGAGTGTATTTGTAAACAGCACCAGGAGATAACTTTATTAGAATGACTAAAGTCCTAGTTCTTCTCTGGCTACAGCTAGAAGGAAAAAAAAATAATTGAAATGGACAAAACAGCTTTGTTTTTGCAGCATTTAAATAACAGTGAAACTAGGCTGAGGTGAGTCCCCTCCACTTCATTCCTTTCTGTGTAAAGATACCTCCTCAGTGAAATGATTACAGACTTGCAATTATAAAAGGCGGATTAAATCCTTGAGCCCTGAAATCAGTTGGAAGCTCTCAGAAGTGAGAGTCTAAGGCAAAGGACAAACTTGCTGTAAAGACCCAGACAGCAAATGTTTTAGGCTCTGCAGGCCTAAAACAGCCTCTGTAGCATGAAAGCAGCCACAGACAACTCGTAAAGAATGAGCTTGGCTGTGTCCCAATAAAACTTTATATACAAAACCTGGCTACGGGCTGGATTTGGCCCAAGGGCTACAGTTTGCTCACCCCTGATCTAGGGGATTCAATTTTCAACAGTTTGCTGGCTCTGTCCCTGTTGCATGGGGAAATTCACCAACTACTCTTGGTATTTATTTCCTCTACTCAGGAGTCTCAAACTAGATCAGGAATTTTCAACATTTTTTTTAGTGGTAAATCTCCTTTTTCTAATCAAAATTAACGGTGGAGGCTAGGCTAGATTTCCAGGACTTCCCAAAGGCCCCTGAAAAGCCTCCAGGTCTGTGAGACGACGACAAAACCACCGGTCACCTGATTCTAAGGTTCCACTCGGCACCACCGAGAACCAATACTGACCAATCTGTTTTCCTCAAGGTCTCTCCCTTCAGGCATCAACAGGTGAGGGAAGCAGTCTATGAATTACAGGCCTTTCAGATGCTCCACAAATCACACCATTCCCTTCCGTAAAGAAGAACGTTACATGACAAAATTAAAAATTACAAAGTACGGGTGAAAAGCAGAAAACAATGAAGTTAGATTCTACTCTATACATGTATTTAATTAAGATGTCTTTTCCTACAAATCTGTAAAAATTTTACCCAGAATGAATTTTATTACAGCTCCCTCTTTTCTAAAGTTTTATATATAACCAATAAGTAAGATTTCGGTGGAGTATATTTAACCTGTTTCAGAAACCACCCCTCAAGAAGTTACTATATTTGCATGTAAATCATTCTACAATCTATATAGTCATGTCTATTAAAATGGGTCTAGGCTAACATCTCTACTTGGTAACAGTTAATCAGAAAATTAGTTCTAAATACTAGAATTCAATTTAATTTTATAATTTAAGTCTGTCATTAATTTAAACTGCTGTCCCCCACCATAGTCAAAAATCTCAAAGTTAAAAAAAAAAAAAAAAAGGTACTGCAGGGACTTCCCTGGTGGTCCAGTGGTTAATAATCCACCTTCCAATGCAGGGGACGCGGGTTCGAGCCCTGGTCGGGGAACTGAGATCCCACATGCCGTGGAGTAACTAAGCCCATGTGCCACAACTAGAGAGAAGCCCGTGTGCTGCAACTAGAAGAGCCTGCACATCACAACTAAGACCTGACACAGCCATAAATAGATAGAAAAATTAAAAAAAAAAATTTTTTTTTAAAGGTACTGCGTAGTAGAACAAAGGTGTCACAGGAGCTCAGAGGAAGAATTTATACTCTGTTAAATGACAGTGAAATATCACATAAGTAACTGTTCAAAATACCAGCACCAAAGTGATTAAACTTATGGGGAGGTAACTGTCTGATACTCAAGAAAAAACAACTTTGTTCCACAAAGTTACACGTTTCTATGAAGGAGGACTTCAGTGTGACAGAAACTGAACCAAAAATTACCGCTCCTTTCAGCTTTTATCCAATTCGCTATTAATGTGGAAGTATATAATTACTTTTTCTGCTGTATCTCAAATTCTCAGGGAAAAAAAAAAAAAGATCTAGTCATTAACCAACATTTATTAGCTCCAGTTCTGCGCTATGCTGTGCGCCAAGTCATGAGCCTTAAAGATGAATAGCAAGTCCCAGCCCAGTAAGCTCTCTAGTGAGGCAGACAGACACCTCGCAAGTTAATCCATTTTAAATGAAATTGAGGTCCTAACTTAAGACTCCAAATTCAGGCATATTTTAGCCCCCAGCATCCCCCCCAAAATACATCCTACAAAAAAACACAGAATGTTTTAAAATGACAAATACCCTGACTCTTTCCAATAACATTTCTAGCCATTAGTTTCTGACAGTAAATTGTTTAACTGGCCCCACTACACATAAGAGCAGTTTATCTACGTAAATCTTGACTGCTATCATAAAAAGCCCACAATTAAACATAACGAATGCTCTAAGGCAGGACACAGGGCATACTTAAAGTTTTAATATCAAAGCTAGCCTTGTATAACATTCAATATGAAACCACTTTTCTCAAAGACATAAGTTTATGATACAAGTATGAATTCAACTAATTACAGAAAACTCTAAACAGCTATCGTTCACAAATACTTTACATACAAAAGTATATTTACTTATAAAATGATGATGATTCAGCCTGTGGGAGGAATGACAGTTAAATTGAAAACTTAAAGGTCCCAGAAAAATGACAAAGTATTACTACACACAGAAATATCAGAACACAAAACTGGAGCACATAAGAAATGAAATAAAATTTTAAAATAGAGTAAAACTGAAGCAAAAAGAATTTATAAAATATAAACCTATGTTTTACTTTAAATCAATAGTTACCATTTAGAAATATTTATATTCAAAAGTTACACTGTTATATTTATATATAATGTTCATGCAATGCTATTTTTACCTCTATTTTCAAAGGAGACTGTGCTTCAGAAAATTAATAGTCATACATCTAATAAGTGAACTAAGAAGTTGAATATATCTATATGACTCCAAAACTGTAGCTACAGTAATGTAGCTCTATACATTACTGCAAGACCTCTGAAAGTAAGACTTCCAAACAGGTCTCCTGAGAATCGCCACATACACTTATTACAATCATCTGTTCCCTATGCAGAGTAAGTTGGACAAATACTATGGGCTCACAGCACTTATTCATCCTAATCTTCTTTCCTGCCTTTCTGCAATATCGAGGCTTAACAGCAAAATCCTCACATTTCCAGCCTCTTTTGCAACTAGAAGTAGCCAGGTGACCAAGCTCTGGCCAAGGACAAGTACCTGGAGAGGGCTTTCCTCCAAAAGAACCAACTCTTACCAAGAAAAGCACTCTCGGCCTCCTCCCTTCTCTCCTGCTTGGGGTGCAGCCATCATCTTGGGACTTTGAAAACCAAAATCACTTGCCAAGTAGAATGAGCTAGTTTCCTTAATGACATCCTTGAACCTCTGTATCAAGCCTGCACTGCCTAACTTCAGATTTCTTATTATGTGAGAAAAATAAGCCCACCGTTAAGCCTCCATGTGTGCAGTTTTTGACAACCTTCAGACTAATGCAACCCCCGCACAATCAAGTCTATCAAATACTTATATATAAACCACTTTGGTGAATTCATCATAAGATATACGAATGATGAAATATTACCTAAGGGACAAATGAATACCAACTGCTGAAAAATAATAATTTAATAACAAATATTAAACACTCCAGCCAGAGACTGTTACAGAACTTAAATGTACAAGAACATATTTAACCTTTACAACCATTTGAGGTTGGTAACGTTACCACAGTCGCCCACGGTAAAATTTTAAGAATCCTTGACAAAAACAGAACAATATGGTGAAACAGAGCTAAATTTATTTATTCTGAGATTGTGACCTATTTTTATGATATTAAAATGTCCTTTCTTTTATGAAATGAGAATAGTAGAGAGTTTACATTCCTTTTACATTTACATTACATTCATTTTAACATGCTGACTTGGCAAAATAGGTGACAAATCAATATCAGGACCCCAGAGTTTTATGATTTTTAAAAGTCCCTGAAATCCAAAAGCCTGAGACCCACTGAAGTTAAGTAACCTGCCCAGGAGCACAAAGCAGTCTGTGGTCTGGACACCAAAGTCCAGGGTCGTAACCACCAGGTTAGATAAAGGAAATGCACTAAGTAAACTCAGACTTAAAGATACAAATGTATAACTACGGAGAAAAAACAGCCATCCCACAATATATCAAGTGGGAACAAGGACTTTTAAAGTGAAATGATTTTACCATGCTGCCTCTCCCCACCACAGACACAGAGTTTCCTCTAACTGATGGAGATTTAAACCACACCAGAGAAAACGGAATCAAGATAGGAATTCTCACCCATTCCAACTTAGATGACGTTAGGTTTGGAGATTCATATTTGGGGATAAAGAACTTGTGGGTCGGGACTTCCCTGGTGGTGCAGTGGTTAAGAATCCGCCTGCCAATGCACTGGACACGGGTTCGAGCCCTGGTCCGGGAAGATCCCACATGCCGCGGAGCAGCTAAGCCCATGCACCACAACTACTGAGCCTGCGCTCTAGAGACCGCAAACCACAACTACTGAGCCCGCGTGCCACAACTACTAAGCCCACGAGCCACAACTACTGAAGCCTGTGCACCTAGAGCCCGTGCTCCGCAACAAGAGAAGCCACAGTAGTGAGAAGCCCGCGCACCACAACGAAGAGTAGCCCCCGCTCGCCGCAACTAGAGAAAGCCTGTGTGCAGCAACGAAGACCCAACGCAACCAAAATAAATTAAAAAAAAAAAAAAAGAACTTGTGGGTCTCTGCATACACTGCCTGCCTCTAAAGAAGTCTTGTGTTTTCCCAAATTGAAGGCGCAGGGCAACGCGTGATAACATCTGCCCCTAAAGCTAGCCTGCCCCTTGGTTTATTCCAGCTCTTACAAAAGTAAGGGGAGCCGACACGAATGAAGACTAGAAAAAACTGAAATGCAGTCAAATTCTTCTTCACCTCAATTCTTGGCATTTCATGCTACTGTGTTTCAATTTCTTTAACTCATGAGTTTTCAAAATCCATCTCTAGTTGTTTGCAAATGTATAAACTTGATCAAGCAGTTTCTTAATACCATAACTAAATAATGTTACTTAGCCAAATATTTCCAACAATTTGACCAAGAATTTTCTAAAATATTTGAGTGTGCTTAAAAGAAAATGGAGTTTGCAAGGCTACATAATGTAGCTTACGGAAGAAATCAGAGATGTATTGCCTTGAAGACTTCAAATAGTTACTTATATACAGAACAACTGGACAGATGTTAAAGTGTTAATAGACACCTACACATTTTCACTTTTTCTATTTTATAAGATTTTAGTTACTTCAAAGCCTGGCCAGCTCTTTTCTTTTCCACTTGTGCCCGCAAATGCAATTTATTACTGAAAACATCAAACAGAATAAAAAAATACATTAAAATATAGAAAACAAATGGTTTTTATCTTTGTAATTGAAAATAGTAAATACCTCCCAGCTTACATTTTATTTGTTGTTATCTCAAATGTTAGGGCCCATAGTTTTTAATCCAATCTTCCGGTACCAATTTCAGTTACAGGGGAAAAAAGTACACACTATACAGAAACAACATGCATTCTTCAGAATTTACCACACACAAAAAAAGAACGGTAGGTGGCTATGGGAGGAGCGGGGAGGGCAGCTGGCTTTATAATTGAAATGCAAAGGCATTTATATATATACATGGAAAAAAGGTTTGTAGAGATATTTCTACCTTGAACTGCTTTTAATGAAATGCTGCACACACAGCTTAGGTCTCCCCATCTGCAGCTGGAATAGTGCCTCCGACCAGCCTCCTTCAACACACCCTGCCATCCCCTTCCCTCCCTTCCACCCCCTCACTCCTACCAAAAGTAACAACTGAAAGGTTTGTTAAGTTCACAGAAAAGGAAAAGGAGGGAGACTCTACAAACTTGATTTCACCTAGACTGACTTCCTTAAACTACTATCACAGTTTCTTTCCTACTGTGCTTCATTGTATCTCCTACACATTTTTTTCTTATACCAAATATTCCCATTTACTTACATTCAGGATCATGAAACCGTCACACCTGGTAAAATACACTGCATTTTTATGTGAATATCTACAAGATTCAGGTAGGAATAAAGGTGAGTTAAATGTTATTATTTTAGCTCTTCTTGTCCATTTATTTATAAGCTTGTGTGTGTATGTAAGTTTCCTCTAATATATTGCTTCAGCCATGTCACTAATGGTCCAACATACGCAAAATATTTAGCTGAAAGGTACTGAGCTCTTCATTAAGATTAAATCAGGAAAAAGATTATTTTCAAAAATATCTTAATTTGGTGGCCCCTTGTCAGAGACACAATAAAATTCCAAAAGCTGGGTTTGTTTGTTTGTTTTACTTTTAATTTTGAAATAACTTTAGACTAAAAGAAGTTATTAAAAAAAAAATAGTTCAGAGATCCCACAGACTCTTCATCCAGCCTACAATTCATCATCCGAAATAACCGCAGTAAAACTATCTATTCAAATTCACCAGCCGTCCCACCGTTTATTTTCTGGTCCAGGTCCTAATCCAGAATCTCACAGCTCATTTGGTTATCATGCTTCCTTAGTCTCCTCCAATCTGTGACTGTTTCAGCACTTCATCCTTTCATAAGGTGAGCACTTCTGAGCACTAGCCATTTTGCAGAGTGTCCTAAAATTACGTTTGTCTAGTGTTTCCTGACACTTCAGTTGAAGGGTTTTTTAGTGAGAATACCACCTCAGATGCGCCCTTCTCAGTGCATCATGATGTGGATATGTCTTGTGACATAACTTTGATCATCTAGTTAAGTTGGTGTCTGCTAGTTTTCTTCACTTTAAAAGTACTGATTCCCCCCTTTGTAATTAATTACTTAATCTGCTGGGGGAGACACTCTGAGACTATGCAAATATTCTGATATCTGACATATACATTTCTCATCATACTCTCACGCACTAAGTCTGGCACCTACTGATTCTTGTTTGCAACAATTAACACTGTGAGGTTTGCCTACTGGTGATTTTCCATTTCCATCATATCTTCTACATTTTTTATTGGAATTCTACCATAACAAAGAGCTGTCTCTTCTCCCCTATTTATTTATTGGATAATTTACTTATATTGGCATGAGCTCATGGATATTTTTTCCCCCAGAGGCTATAATCCGTCTTTATTTTGTTGTTCAAATTGTTCCACTGGGACTCCTTTGTAAATACACTCACTAGACTTCCTTCTGAATTGTAAAACGCCACTTCAGTTGGGGAAGATCAGGTAGTTTCTTTGAATGAGGGATGATCGATGGTAAGACTACCTTTACCACTTACATCATGAACAACAACAAAATCTATGGAAGAAAACTGTATATACTGACATATCCCCAGTGTGTTACACCCTCACAACTCTTGCTCATCCAAGACCTAATGATCTTTGGTCTTTATTTTACACATATTACTACGGAATTTTCTCATCATTGTCACTGTTTAAATCCACCTAACCTTGTGCCACCCCCAATCCCAAATAACTTTGGTATTTCAAGAACACAGCCCAGGGCTTCCCTGGTGGCGCAGTGGTTGAGAGTCCGCCTGCCGATGCAGGGGACACGGGTTCGTGCCCCGGTCCGGGAAGATCCCACATGCCGCGGAGCGGCTAGGCCCAAGAGCCACGGCCGCTGAGCCTGCGCGTCCAGAACCTGTGCTCCGCGACGGGAGAGGCCACAACAGTGAGAGGCCCGCGTACGGCAAAAGAACACAGCCCAAACCACTCAGAGACAACAGTAGCTACGTTCATTTTAGCCAAAAGGTAAGAAGCCATAATTATGCCGAGTGAAAAGAGCCAATCCAAAAGATCAAATAGCGTACGATTCCATTTACATAATATTTTTGAAATAACAAAACTGTAGCAGTGGAGAAGAGATTAGTCCTCCCCAGAGGCAGAGTTGGGGAGTAACTGTGTCTATAAAAAGGCAACAAGAGGAATTCTTGTGGTGATGGAATTCTTCTGCATCTAGACTTTATCAATGTCAATATCCTCATTGTGATATTACGCTACAGTTTTGCAAGATATTTGTAATGGAAAAAACTGGGTAAAAGGTTCACAGGATCTCTGCATTATTTCTTACAATTGCGTGCGAATCTACAATTATCTCAAACTAAAAAAAGTCTTTTAAAAAAGATAATGCGTTTCAACTCTAGCGTGAATACTCAGAAGAGATAAGATCATCACCATCGTGCCCTAACCCTTCAGATCCACCGATTGCTAGCTGGCTTCTAGGAAAGTGACTTCCAGGCCTCCCTAGAATAACCAGCCAACAGCTAATTCTTCTTCAGGGTCTCTTCTTTTCCGATTAGCTTTTATGTTGGGAGGGACAAATACCACCAGCTGGAGAAGAACACAAAGTTGCCAAGGGCCAGTAACTGTTGGTTTGTCAACTGAACTACCAGCAGTTAATAGGGTCAACATGTAAAATCGGATTTCAATTCATTTAGCTCATATTCAATACTTGAGAAGTTCTAGATCACTTTCAATGTGTAGGAGGCGAGCAATGAGAACTGCGGGAAGAGGGTTTTAGTTCCAACAACAAAACAAGGTCCTTTTTCAAGTCACACCAACCCCTCCAAAACACTTTTTACTGCCTAATGGGGGTGAAGGCACAAAATAAATGGCGATACCAAGAGAATCTAAAACGCACTAAACCTCCGGCTCTACAAAAATGAACCCGGCCACCACCGACCACCCCAATTGACTGAAGAAGAAAACACCTGAACACAGCAGGAAACATACTTCGTAACAGTGCAGTAAGTCCTAGTTAGTTAGCAAGTGAGACCAGAGGCGTTCTTTTCCTGAAAAGATAAACATTCTAACAGTCAAAATAACGTGCCACACGTGTACATGCACACACGTGTACACAGGATATGTTTCCTGAAATCCACCGAATCCTGCTTAAACCATTGACTAAAACTTGAATTCAAATTAGTTGTCCTAATGCTAATGAGATTTCTGGTGAATCACAAATAGTTTGAAGCAGGCCTGTGTTCCTTTGTAGCCACCAGTCTTTGATTAGTAAAAGGAAGTAGCTATTCTTTCTGATTCCCTAGTTCTTTGCTATTTAGAGTACTGTATCTCTGTTGTAGAATACAGCTTGGTACCTTAGATTGAAAAACTTTTTATACACTAGCTCTTTTATATAAAAGGCAGAGACAGTCATCCTAACAGATGTGTTTCTGATATTTTTCTGTACAAATTTCACATGTTGAAACACTGTTACGCTTTCATATAAATGTGTGCTCTATGCAATAAACTTTGCAGGTAAAGCAAACAAGAAAGTAATAATAATGAGCCAATCAGCTTACTTTCCCCCCACGAAGGCTGACATTATAACCACTGAACATATTTTTACTGACTGTATATATTCCAGCTCTGACAAAGCTACAAAAGACCAATTACATGTACTACAAATTGCTTCTCCTTCCTCATTTCAACATTAATTTATGTAAACAAAAAACGATGTAGGGGAATAAGGAACTGCCCTCACAGACTCGCTACAATCATTACCTCGTGCCACCACAAGTCAACTGTGAGCTTCAATTCAGATGTTCCTCGACTCCTGCAAAGGATGGAATGCTGGAAATCCCATTATCATCACAGATTAAGAAATACTAATACACTTAGCATAATGATATGAGAAATTAGCTATTTCATATTAGATTCCGGAATGGACATGGAAAAGACATCAAAGTTTAAGGAAAAATAGTGTAAGTTGAAAAAATCTTGAAAATTACGTAAATTATGGGGACTTCCCTGGTGGCACAGTGGTTAAGAATCTGCCTGCCAATGCAGGGGACATGGGACCGAGCCCCGGTCTGGGAAGATCCCACAGGCCGCGGAGCAACTAAGCCCATGTGCCACAACTACTGAGCCTGCGCTCTAGAGCCCGTGAGCCACAACTACTGAAGCCCGTGCTGCGCAACAAGAGAAGCCCGCGCAAGGCAAGGAAGAGCAGCCCCTGCTCGCCGCAACTACAGAAAGCGCATGCGCAGCAACAAAGACCCAACACAGCCAAATATAAATAAATAAATAAATTTATACAGAAAATTATGTTCAACAACTTGGACTTTTCTCCTATGAACTGAGAAATGGCCATCTCCGCCAACTGCCGTGAGTAGGCTGCACTGGCGTAAACGTGTGCACGGCATGACACGATGAGCAGCTGACATGAACGTGCACACGTGCAGCCGGCCTGTCCAGCAGAGTGGATATCTCCGCTGTGTAGCTCGGGCTCTTGACCATCTCCACCCTGGAGGTCAGACCTCTGCTTTAACAGAACTCCAGTCTCCTCCCACTCTCCACAAATCGCAAGCTTCTAAGGGACACGTAGCGTCACTTTCCATCCCCCACTCAACCCCTTGGCTCCAGGCGCACTGAACAAAGGTCCACACTTATTTCCTTACAACCACCTGTGCAGCTTCTGTGACCTTGGGTTCGCCTGGAAAATCCTTCATAGCCTCCTGGTCCACTGGTGGGTGAATTTCTACTCCCCTAAGACTTAATACACACCCACCTAGGAAGTCCCCAGACTCAATACACACCCATCTAGGAAGTCCCCAACCTCAGCAGTGCTGGCCTAGGACAGCTGTCACAGCACTAATGAATCACTTCCTACTTATGACATGATAGATTGGTGAGCTGCTTGAGGGACAGCCGTCTCAATGAACCCCCAAGGCCTGGTAAGTAATACGTATTTCATTAAAATGTGACAACAAGAACTATTATTAGGCACTGCACTCAACAGTAAATGTACGTTCTTCCATTTCATCCACAAAACAACTTCAAGAAGCTATTACCCACATTTTACAGATGAGGAAACTGTTAACCAAAAATGGGGTGAGAAGGAACAGCCCATATAATACAGAACTATCACCAGCGGCCACATTTCCATAACTCTACACTAGTCTAGATCAAAGTTCTTTGAGGCAATTACAATTCCTTTTCACTACATATAAAACTTATAAAATATGTAACAAAGCTAAAAAAAAAAGTTTTCAAATGAGTCAAGAAGGCATAGTCTTTCTGTGTTTTGAAAAGGTTACTGTATCTTTATTTCAAATAGCTCATTTAGGTTGGAAGCATATGCCACTATTACTTTACATAATATGACTTTATAAGACTTGAATTTCAAACATCACCCAAGGCAGACCTTATTGTGTTCATTTAACTCCCCCCAAAATCCACCTGGATAAAGTTTTTTCAGGGCAACAGTAAATTTTTAAAAAACAGAACAGACTTGTTTCAAGGTGGAGGGGGGTAGGGGAGGGATGGATTGGGCATTTGGAGTTAGCAGATGCAAACCACAGAGAACGGATAAACAAGGTCCTCCTCTATAGCACAGGGAACTCTATTCAACATCCTATGATAAATCATAATGGAAAAGAATTTTTAAAAAAGAATTTATATATATGTTTAACTGAATCACTTTGCTGTACAGCAGAAGTTAACACAACATTGTAAATCAACTATACTTCAATTAAAAGAAAAAAGCAGCATGGCGAGTCTTCATAAATAAGCTAAAATGACAGTGCTAGGAGGTTATAGCTGGTTTTGTTTTTATTTTACGTCCTTTTTCGAGAGGAAGAAAACCGCCACAAGTTGGCAACCAGGAAGTCCTCTTAATTTTTTTTTAATTTTTGTTTTCTTGGTTTTTTTTGAGTGTCTGTGAAAGCCCGGGGTGGGGTCTGGGAAGGACTGTGTTAAACACCAACCTCAGGAGGCACTGCAGTTGGAGAGATTCATTTTGACCCTCAGCCAAGATACGCAAAGCTAATTATGGAACCGTTAATTACTAAATGTTTAAAAGGTTATTTGAAGGTGACTAAGTTTCCACCGATATTGCAAAAGAATGTTAATAATCTTTACCATAAATTCAAGTCCTCGCTTGTTCAGAGCCACATGCTAATACAGTGTGAAATTGGTTTTTCAGTCATAAATGTGTATTTTTCAACCTCCAAACTCAAATATCATTGTTACGAAAGCTAAATACGTGTGGCCAGTCATTACCTTGCGAGCCATGCTTTTCAAAAGTGCACCCAGACCATTTAGTTGTGTTTTACGAACAAAAACTACTTAAGGAACAAATTATTTATTATTAGAGCCCCCAAATGAGCCAAAATAATAATCAAACTGTAAGTTGTCAGATGAAAATATAAGACTGCTCATAAACTATGATAAAAAAGAGATGGAAAACTTATCTGTCATAGACACAATTCTTCCACTGGATTTGAAAGTTAAATATTCATCAGAGATACTCTTTTGTGCAGATTCTCGTAACTTAAAGTTCTCTGGGCTAAAGGCACTTTTCAGCCCTCTCATTATGACTCAAGACACATGCTACTGAGTGACTTTTGCAAAGAACTACGTCTTGCACTGTTAAGAGCTCTCCAATGACAAATTCATGATTTAGCAACTAAATCACAAGGTGTAATAGCCAAAAAAAATTTCAGTCGTGAAGAACGAAGTAATATTACTAGGAAGGGATGAGGCAGCAGATTTTACACAAGCCATTTTAAAAAGTAACTTCTACAACTAGCTAAAAACACATCATAGTAAATCTTTAAAGTAGAAGAATATTCTGCAATAGATGTTTCACCTGAAAAACTAAAAACAGGCATTTATACACTCTACCTAAGCAATCTGAAAGGGTCTGAATCCAATAAGTTAATAATATGGTTTAGAAAAATCATTTTATTGTTTAAAGACTTGGGGGGAAAGCTGTTTGTAATTTATTTACATCTTTCACTTCACTTAATTGCTTAGGTGACCAAGCTTCCCATTTAAGTGATTAAAGACACAAACCCCAACAGTTTAATAAAGCAGTTACTTAAGAGTCCTGTTTTTCAACAGAGGTGCACTGAAAAGTATTAATAGAACATTTAGTGCTCCTTATTTTCAAGGAGGTTTGTTATTGAGAATACAGTGCCCCACTGACTAGAACTTAGCCACTTTCCAGACACACAATATGGGACACACATTGGATTAAAGATGGCTTTTCTTGTCCTCTCAGAATATCAGGTGAAATAGTGACAGCCCCTTAAATATGAATATGTGAGATTTAGCTAAAAATTCGAGTGACAATTTTGTTTCTCCTTGCCATTCCCCCTCTAGTGACGTGCCTAAACAAACGGGAAAATGGGTTTCCATTTTCCAGGTGGGCATGAAAAGCTTCCTAATTTCATAACACTCTTCAAAGTTCCTGTGTTTGCACTGAGGCTCTCCCCACCCCCCAGATTCTCTTGGAGCTAACCTCTTAGGTTACACGAGTGACAGCACGATTACTTATAGGCAACTGAGTGACCTTGTACAAAACCACATCTTCACAGGGTTTGGGAGACAAACTGGGTTGGTAGGGTTAAAAAAAAGAAAAAAGAAAAAAGGAAGAAAATGAATTTAACAAAGAATATTTATACATTTTCCTCTTTTAAGGCACCTTTCTCTTGCCTGTCGTAAGAATCGTACAAACTCCTTCACCATATCTATCCTGCGAAACAGAAGGAAGCATGACAGCAAAACTCCCCTAATTCGTATCCGTCTGTCCGTATCAAGTTTATTTCATAACTTGGCTTTTATATTACAAACTTCTAACCCTCGAGCACTCAAGAGAAAAGACAGGGCAGAAAAACTTCCGGCCCTTGCATTCACAAAGCACTCAACAGAAAAGGCACCTGCTACCAAAACATTTTTTTTTTAACTTTTGAGTAAATTTCAAACTTTCAGAAAAGTAATTATTTTTGACAAGCCAGGTGAAGGTGGAAAACATTCACATTTCCATCTACTTTCTCTTTAAAATAATAAATAAACACGTAGGTCCGCATTAGTAATAACCAAGGGAGCATCAGTGTTAATAGGGTGGGTACTTATGAACGTTCCAAATGTTTGGTAGGCTTCTCTAAGGTGACCTGTTCTGTGAAGGTTTGGTGGGGGAAATGTGCTGCTTTCAGACGGTCAGCGAAGCGTTCACGTTGCGGTGTCAGTAGCAACTGGCCCACTTCTGACTCGGGCCAAGCTCTGTGCTGGTCGGTTTTCACTCTGCTCTCCACAACCGGCACGTCAACAGGGAAATTTAACAGCTCATTTCTCCGGCACAGTCAGCACGCGGTCACAGTGGAGGTTCTGTCTCTTCCAGTTTTGTTGGGGGACACACCCCCCTCCACCCACCTGATAGCAGGTTTGGAGTCATTGCTATTCTAATCAACCAACCGGAGATTCCACTTCCCGGCTCTCTAACTTCCACTCAAGGCCTCTGACATCATTTTCCGACCTGCCTCGCTAGGTTCTAATATTCTCGGCATGTGTGATTTCACTTGTGATTTCACTGAAAGGGATCGAAACATTTCACTGAAATGGGCTCCTCCATCACACTGTGACTGAGAACGTGCGTTTTCAGCTGCAGAAGACTGACTGACTGACAACTTAAAACCGACAGGAGATGCAGAAGGCACATGAGAAGCAGTGCAACAAGAGCAAAAAGCAGGACCTTCCTCGTTTTCGATACGGTAATCCTTTGGATTAGGAACTTTCTGGAGACACTGTGAAATGAATTTGCCTTGCAAGATTACCACCCATATTCCACAGTCTGGTAAACGAGTGCAATCTACCTACGACCCCCAGATGTGCCGGCTCCATCAGAAAATAAATGAAAAACCAAAAACCGCACCAGGTGCCATTCCTGGGCCTTGTCCAAAGGCAGCCAGTGGAAGCGTCTATTTTATTCTCTTTGCCCCGCATTAAATAATGACAATCAACAGCAGAGGAGGAGAGCCTTTGGCTCTGAACAGATGGCATCCAACACCTAACAAGCGAAGCAACTCTTTCAAGCATTAGATCCTAAATGTCTGATGGTCCCAAGGATCAGGAGGGCTTATTTGTCTTAAGACGGTTGGCAGCAGGATCCCCTGTAGTCACCATCCCGACGCTTAGGAGCATGCGTCATTATCCAGTCAGCAGCTAAAAGCAAAAAAAATCAAACCACCACATTTTTATAAAATTTCCCCCTCTCTAGTCCAACTTGAGACGACCAGATCCACCACCATCAGCAATTCCTCTACTTAAAGCCAGAGAAAAATAAGCTTGAAGGTAAACGAACGTATGAAGGTTAACAAACTTATCTAATTTTGACAAGGTTGTGCAACACCAAAAGAATCCGCAGGGTACCCTTCCCGGGGCTGTATCTGAATATGCCTGCTCTGCAGTTCTGTCTGCAGTTGAAACTAAAAGCACTAACCTAGCTATTCAACTTCCCCCCCACCAACCCCTTCCTTGCAAAGCGGCATCACTTTTCCAAATAAAAAATAAGGAAAAGAAAAATAGTAAACACACAAACATGTCAACCTTTTACTTTAGAAGACCAGCACGGGTTCGCGTTCCCCAGAGCCCTGCAAGTTTCCTCCTACACCTCTGCAAACACCGAAGAACTCTGTAGGTACCAGGGGCCACAAGCCGGGGGAGGCAGGGCGCCTGCGGCCGGGGTGGGGGTGGGGGGCAGGAGGGGCCGGCCGAGGGGAGGTGACTGCCCCCCGCCCCGAAAGGCTCCCGGGCCCCGCGCTAGGCTGGGCAGAGGAGACGCTCGGGAGAGACCTCCCTGCCCCGCGGGGCAATCGCAGGAGAAGATCGGTACGGGGAGAGCAGCGAAAAGGAGGAGAAGATCCAGAAGGGGGAAATAACGCCAGGACGGCCAGGGGAGACGCGGAGACGCGAAGCCCCTGGAAGCTGGGGACCTGACGCGAGGCGCGGGCGCGCGGGGCGAACGACGTGGGCAGGGAGCGCGCAGCCGACGCGGGGCTCACCTGGGGGGTCCTCTCGGCCGGGTTCTTCATCACCGCCTGGCGGAAGCTGTTATCCACGTAGGACGCCATCTCCCCCCGCAGCCCGGGCCGGGGCCGCTCCGCGCCCTCGGCCGCCGCCTCCCGGCCCAGCGCCGCCGCCGCCGCCGCCGCCTCCGCCCTGCGCGCTCCGCCCGCCTCGGGCCAACCAGCCAAACCGCGGCGGCGGCGGGGCGGGGGGCGCGCGAGGCCCGAGGGTCCCCGCGGCGCCCGGCTGCCGGGAGCTCCCGCTTCCTCCGCCTCCCCCGCGCCGCGCGGCCGGGAAGGCTCCCCACGGGCCCGGGCTCGACACGCCTCCCCGGCTCCTCTCGGGGACGGCGGCGGCTCCTCCCGCCCCCCGCCGGCCTGAGTTATTTTTAGGGAGTTCGAGCGGCGGGGAGGGGTTGGCTGGGGCGCACGGGCCTCGCGCTCCTCCGCGCGCAGGGCCGCCCCCTCCTCTCGGGGGCTCCGGGAAGCACTCGGGGGCGCCGCGGCCACCGTCCGATGACCGGCTCAGGTCAGGGCACTGCGAAGCCGGGTCGCCTCGGCCGCCGTCCCCGCCGCCGCGCCGCGGCTCCGTCTACTGCGCTTGGCCGAGCCCCCCGACGGCTGCTGCATCCCCTCGGGCCGCCCCGCCGCCGCCGTGCGCTCCGCCGCCGCCCCCCATCTGCACGCGCGGAGCGGCCAGAGCGCCCCCGGCTGCGCGCTCGGCCCGCTGGCTCTCGGCAACTTTGTTCCCGGGCTGCGGGTGCGGAGGAAAGGGGCCGCAGGCACCGGGTCCGGACTCCTGGCGGCGGGCGTCGCGCACAGCCCCCCGGAGAGTGTTTGGGAAGCGGCGACTCCCCTCCTCTTCCCCGCCTCTTCCTCCTCCTGCGCCCCCGCGCCGCCCCGCCGCGCTCAGGGAGGAAGCGGCCTCCGGGGCCGGGCGCTTTGTGCTGCAACCATGGTGAAGAGCGAGTGACGGGCCGGCGGCCACTGGAAGCGCGCCGCGTCGGCGGGGGCGGGGCGTCCCGGCGCCGGGTCCCGCCCCCGCGCCGCCCGCCCGCCAGCCGGCCGCGCCCTCGCTCCGGAGCTTCACCTTCGGCGGCCCAGGTGAGCCGCGCGCCGGGCGCCCGGGGGTCGCCGCGCCCGGGCCGGGCTGGAGGGGGCCCCGCGCCACCTGGCCCCGGGGAGGCGGCGCGCCCCGGCTGCCGGGCGGAGGGCGCAGCTTCCCCTCTGGCGGCTCACGCCGCGCCGCCGGCCCACACCCCACGCGCGTCCCGGGGGACCTGCAGCGTCGCGTCGCCCCTCCAGACTGCCCCTGGCGCCACGCCTCGGCCGCCGGGGCGGCACGTCGACCCGGAACAGAAGCCCGGCCCGCAGCTTGGGCCGCCCTGGGCAGTCGTTTTGAACCCAGGGGTTGGCTCCGAGTCGCTCCAGAGGCGATCAGTCCTCTAGGGATTTATTTTGCTTATCCTTAACTTTCTGCAGGGACAGCGTTCCTCTCCTGCCTTCCATGCTCACCAGGGCACCTTCAGACACTTAAATGACCAAGAAAGGAGGGAGATGGAAACGTGCCAGTTCAACCCTAGACCAAACACCACCCCCAGACGGGCGAACACTCCAGATTTAAAGGTGAGACCCGGACAGCAAGTTATGTGACATAAGCAGAAACACTGGCAGATGTGGCTTGGCACGAGCCGGGTAAACGTCCAGACCCCGGATCCGACCCGGAGTCACTTGGTGCAGAGGCACTAGGACAGAGCCCTTTAAGATGTCACCAGTCCTGCTGTGTCCTCCCCCCTCACACGCCCACCCGCGAGCCAGGTCGAGGTGTGTAAGGCCAGCCAAGCAGCGGGAACAGCTCTGGAGTCCTGGTCCTAGAGCTTGATTTTTTTTTTATTTTTTTATTTTTTGGGTACGTGGGCCTCTCACTGCTATGGCCTCTCCCGTCGCGGAGCACAGGCTCCGGACGCGCAGGCTCAGCAGCCATGGCTCACGGGCCCAGCCGCTCCGCGGCATGTGGGGTCTTCCCAGACCGGGGCACGAACCCGTGTCCCCTGCATCGGCAGGCGGACCCTCAACCACTGCACCACCAGGGAAGCCCCTAGAGCTTGATTTTCATCTGGCTCCCCTTCCCCACCCGCATCAAGTTCGTGCTTTGCTGCCTCTATGGAGGCCGCACTCAGAGGAGGATTGCTACTTTGAGGACCTACCACGCTGAACACTTTTCAAATTTTCAAACATAACTTTTTCGACATCTAGTTTATTGTAAACACTTGGAATAGGTTATGAAACGAACGTTTTAGGGTCCCGAAGTCACCTGTGTGGCATTAAACAGATTGTGTGGCTTCCAAGAGACGGGACCGTCCTGGCCGAACCTCCTGAAACAATCTTACAAATTATCTCTCTAGACCCTTGATGTTACCCTGTGCTCCAATGCTTCCCCATATTTCTCTCGAAGCCCTTAGTTGAAACCCAGCATCCAATTCTTTATGACCTAGAGCACCACCACCTTGAATAAGTGCCATTACAGCTCTGTGAAGAGAGAAGAAAAGTCAGATCCAATGAAGTGAAAAAACATACCTGACATCTCCATCTGGTGCCCGGTAGACATCTCAGAATTCACCTGTGCAAACCAGGCTCCAGATCTCCTGCCCCAGACATGCCCCAGCCACAGACTTCCACATTCCTACTAATGGCATCTACCTCTGTCACCCCTTGCCCAGGTGAAGAGCCTTGGTTTCTTTCTTGACTCTTTCCTTTCTCTTACCAACCCCCCCACCCCGGGTTTCAGTAAACCTGTCAGCTCAACCTTCAGAGTGCCATATCTGGAATCTAACCTCTACCCACCACCTCAATGGCCATGACCTTGGTCCATACCAGCGTCAGCTTTTGCCTGAGCTTTGCAGTAACCACTTACCTGGCCTCCCTCTTTCTGCCCTTGCCTCCAGCACCAGGGAGTCGGGGTGAGTCTTTTCACTCCAGCTCCTGTCATTCCTCTGCTAAAAACAACAACAAAGGGCTTCCCTGGTGGCGCAGTGGTTGGGAGTCTGCCTGCCGATGCAGGGGACACGGGTTCATGCCCCGGTCCGGGAAGATCCCACATGCCGCGGAGTGGCTGGGCCCGTGAGCCATGGCCACTGAGCCTGCGCGTCCAGAGCCTGTGCTCCGCGACGGGAGAGGCCACAACAGTGAGAGGCCCACGTACCGAAAAAAACAAAACAAAACAAAACAAACAACAACAACAATAAAAAGTCCATTAGCTCCCCACCACTTTTTTTTTTTCAAGGTCCTTATTTATCATGGCCTAAATGACCTATACACCTGGTTCTCCTTCCCTCCCCACCCCCGCCCCTTTATCTCTCTGACCTCATCTCCTACTATTCTACCCCCTGCTCATTTCCCAGCCACACTGGCCTCCGTGCTGCTTCTAGAACACAGCAAGCAAGCCACAGTCTCATGGCCTTTCCTTCTGCTGTTCCGCTGCCACCTGAATTAGTGACCCACTCCCCTAGGCCACCAGAAAACCAAACCAAACCAAACCTCGAATGGTGTTCCCTCGCCTCCTTCATGTCTTTATTCAAGTGTCACTTTCCCTGTATCTCCACATGCCCTGGTTCTCTCCCTTGCTTTGCTTACCACCATCTGACATACGACGGATTTTACTTACTTGATTTATTTATTGTGTCCCCCCACCATAACGTAAGCTTCCGACGTCAGTGATTTTTTTGTTCCTTTTGTTCACTGCTGCACCCCCCAACGTGATGTAAATGAATGAATAACTAGAGTGCTACCTTGTATGTGTATGGAACTGATACGTACATTATCTCTGTTGGGGAAGGGGAGGCTAGGAGAGAAACGTAACCTCTCTGAGCCTGTTTTCTCTTCTTTTAAAAGCAGATGAAGATGGCCTACCCGGAAGATTTTCGAGGATCCAGGAGAATCCACGCCAAGTGACCGTGACTTGTAAAGCGCTTGAACCACGGTGTGTGCTCAACAAATGGTGGTTATTTTTAAGATCGTCCTCATCATCCCAACCCTCTGAGGTTAGTGGAACGGTTATTATCATTCCTGTTTACAGATGAGGTAACTAAGACTAAAATAGGTTATGTGACTTGCCCTAGTTCCAGGCCTGCCTGGAAGTTTGGAAGGGCCCAGGGCAAGCTAATGTAGACCCCATCGTAAATGTCTAAAGCTATAAATTAACTGGAACACCGTGTGGCAGTGACTACTGGCTTCCGGCCTGAAACTCACACCCCATTTTCTTCCCATCTCTGCTCCATCACGTATTACAACAAGGCTCATACACGCGAGGACACCCTAGCCTGCGCACCATACCCCTCACAAAAGCTACCCCCTGGCGATTCCTCCAGCCTTGGACAGTCAGGCCTGGAAGTGGCAGGGCAGTAAGTTCCAGGGCCTAAGGTGTTCAGAAAGCATGGAATTCCTTGTCCCATGGGGAGGGTGAAGCCGGAGCAGGGCCCCTCAAAGCCTAGGCAGTGGGCAAGAACTCAACTCACCCAGGCCGCACAGCCAGAAAGCTGTGACTTACAGATGCAAACCCGGCTCTTTTTGTTCTGAGTGCTCTGCTGTGATGCTGAATTGCCCCAGTGACCTCAGGTGAGGCCTAATAGTATGTCTTGTCCACCAACAAAATGACTAACTCACTGTCAACCTCTAAGCTATCATTTAATTTCAATTAAAGTTAATTTTCCCGCTACTTACAATTACTTATGTAAGTACGTTAATAATGCCATTCGGCATCTAGGACACCTGGTACTTGGCATGCATTGCTTTGTTTTATATATTTTATATAATAAAATATATAGGCTAGGTGTTTACAGTCATCTTTTAAAGTGAGTAGATTTTTTTTTAATTTGTTATTTTTTTATTAACATTTGAGCACCAACAGTATGCTGTGTATACCATGGGTGACAGAATTAGACACAGACCTGCCAGTTTGCCAGTTAGCCTAAACCAAACTGCTCCGGTAACCATAAAGTAAGCCATTTATTATGCTGCTTCATAAAGGCACGTATAAAGATGATAGCTTCTTTGTTCTGTTTCTACAACCATCATATTATCTAGAAAGTCCTTAGGGGATAGAGAGACAGAACACTGTGTTTTAAGTCTAGAAATGCATTTCAAGTTCTGGCCTTAATACCATTCGACTTGTAACTTCAAAAAGCCTTGATGATTCCAACAGTAAAACCTAATATTAATACATCTCTAAATATATTATATAGGTTAGGTGTTTACAGTCATCTTTTAAAGTGAGCAGATTTTTTTTTTAATTCCTATGGGTCCATACATCTACATCTATCTATCTATAGTCATTTTGTTCAAAAAAACGCCTTGAACGTTCACTGTTCCGTCAATAAATATTGATATTTATTGCATGCTGTCTACTAGGTACTGATCTCTATGTTTGGAGTACCAATGGTGGATAAGACAAGCGTGCTCCGTTTCCTGGCCTTGTGGGAGCTGACTCTGTGTGCCAGGCATTTGCCTCATTTACTCACCTCATCTAGGAGAATGGCCAGGGCACTAGGATCTCTTGTCTGAGAACAATCTGCACTGTTCTAAGACAAGAGATCCCTCTCGTTACCATCTTGTCCAGCTGTTACCACTGTCTGAAAGCAAGGTTTAGAGCTGAGAGGGGTGGAGTTCTAGTAAAGGTGTTCCTCCCATGAATCGGGCTCCTCCCAGACAATTTTTATTCACATTGTTTTGCAGTTACTTGAATCTCAGGAGAGTGGAAGGCTATAGTTTAGACACTGTATCGCTTTCAACAGAGCACACTCCACTAGGAAATATTGTATCTACCTGCAAATAGCATTCCAGAGTCCCTGGTAGAGAATACAGTTACAGAGCCCAGGGAGAGACAGTGAATACATAGCAGAGAGCTCATGAAACAAGTTAGATGAAGTGTATCGAATACACAATTAGACTCAGACTCTTAGGTTTGATTTTATAGGAATCCTAATAAATTCAGAGCTGAGGATGTTGTCACATGAGTAAGAACGATGCTAAATCTCGATGTGTAGATATTTTGGACTTGATTCTAAAAGAAGAAACCATTTTTTCCTAATCTATCAATATTATGACCTTGGTTCTGCCTTGGCCACAAAATTAAATAAAAATATAAGTCAGAAATATATATTTGAGCTAACAAATAAAACTGTTTTATCCGGTTACACGATTGCATCCTGCACCCTGACATAACCACCTTCTTCTGCTGATGTGTTTGCATTTGAACTATTGGACCAGTGGGAAAGCACAGCCTTCTTTAGTTCCTGATTGTGAGAAAGCTGATGCGACATTTCTTAAAGGAAATGCGTTGTTAAACTTTTGATCCGCTGTCAATTCCTTCCATTGTTGCCTAGTATTTGGCATTTATTTTTATGAATCGCCCTGTGGAACTGTAGTGCAAAATCAGTCTGCCAATTTTAAGGAGACCTCTAAAAGGGTTTAGGTAAAGTATGCAGATTCAGGGTTTTTTTGTTTGTTTTTTTTAAGCCTGAAAATAGGTAAAATTAAGGACTTCAGTTCAAAACCTAACGATGTAATTGCTACTACACAGTCAATGAGTGTTTAATGCATAGATTTTAAAAGCCCATGCTGGATATCATGAATGCTTAAATTAATTATGCAGAGAGAAAAAAAAAACCCTTCCATTTCAAACATGCACAATGGAACATTGTATAAAATTGTATCTGGGTTTCTCCAGTTATGTTAAGGTGGTTGCATACAACTGAAATTACATCCACAAGCGCACTGGTATGCAGTGCAGAATTTGTAAATGTGTTCCAATGAAGAAAAGCAGCTACAATTATCACCAGCTCTGGTCTCCAAGTGGTATTCAAGGGGAAAGCAAGTGTGCTATGATACAGCTGTCTGCTGTAAGAGCTACAAAATCAGACAAGGTCTGTGAGGGGGGGAAAAAAAAGGCAGTATTCTTGACCAGCTGTGATTTTTTTAAACACCAATACTAACAATCATTCTGAAGTCATGATTATTTAATATTTGTTAAACCCAAGACTAGTGCTAGACACCATATGTACATAAACAAAGACCGAGAGAGTCTGTGTGTTGAGCTTGCAAATCTAAATTAGGCAAAGGAAGTGAAGGGCAAACAAGGGCGTGGGAAACATGCACTAAGGGCCCGTTTGGAAAAGGAGGCTATTTTGTTGCATTGTATGTTAGTTTTAACTATCAGAAGGTGCGTTATTTCGCAGCACAAAAATTTAAAGGAGGGAAGTCCGGCGTGGGGAGCGGGGAGCACATTGCCTTTATGGGGGTTGAAGGAGGAAACCTTCAATATAAAGATATATCAAGTTAGAGACCTGAAAGAGGAAAGCACCAGTAAATGGCAAAAAACAAGACAAAACTAAAAGCAAAAAAACTCTGACCATTGGCTGGGATCTGATACAAGAAGCAGTAAAGATAATAGGTGAGCTATAGCTCAGAAGAGAACCTTCCGAGCCCTGGAGAGGCACATCACGAGGGCCCTGCCCATCCTCAGTGTTCTTATATGAGCATTTTACTTATCACATAAGTATGACCAGTGATAAGTGCTGGTAAGACATTTAAGACTGAGTTTGCTTCCGTCTCATGCTTACCTCACCTACGAGGAATGAGCCTGTGGCATCATAGCTGTCTGTAAGAATCCAAAGGTAATTAAGTCAGGGTAAAGACCGAGTAAACTCACAGTACTCCACCCACACCTGGTTGGGTGCCGGGGCTGTTGACACAGAAGATAGCATAGAAGTGATTGGACTAACAGAACTTTATCACGTTGCTGCAGGGGGAAAAAATGTCATCTTTTTCCCAGTGGAGTCAATAAAATGCAGCTTTATAAGGGCAGAGCGGAATATATGATATAGTGGGAAAACCTTAGCATCTACTATCACACAACCTTGAATTTGAAAGCCTTTTCTGATAGACATGAGCTCTGTGACCTTGAGGAAAGAGCTTAACCTCTCTGAACGTTAGTTTCTACCTTTGTAAAATATAGTTTAAAAATATCTTTCTTGCTAGATTGCTAAGACAATGACTCAAAACAGGATTTATAAAAGTAAATATTCAGGAATTCCCTGGTGGCCCAGTGGTTAGGACTCTGCACTCTCACTGCCGAGGGCCTGGGTTCAATCCCTGGTCAGGGAACTGAGACCCCACGTACAAGCTGTGCGCTCCAGCCAAAAAACCATTTTTTTTTAATTTAAAAAGTAAATACTCTTTCTCATCTCTCCCTTCCCCTTAAAGGAATAGCTTTAGTCAAAGAATATTTATATGGCCCTTCAAATTTCTAGGAAAGAAAGATTTTAGATTAAAAATATATTGACCTAATTGACTTTACATACAGAATTTTGAACTTAGAGATAGTTCTTTTATTTAGTCTATTTTAGTAAATAAACTTTAATTACTTATAGCAGGTAGCCCAGAGCCTCAAAGGTAGATAATGTTTTACCTGGGGCAGTGGTTCCTAGCTGGGGATGATCAGTAGTTTCACAAGGCTAAGAGTGCTGGCAGAGCTAGGCAGGGCTGCTGCCTCCAGAAAGAAAGCCTTCCGCGCTCCACAGGGCGGAATAGGAGCTGCTTCTCAGATGCATCAAACCCAAGTCTGATGGCATCTCTGCTTTTATCAAATAAATGAAAAACCAGAATTGACTCTTACAAATATTGAATCTATTGCCAGGTTTATGTCCATCTCAAAAAGCAAGGGATGACTGCCATCTACTAATCTGTGTGTTATTGTCCCATTTTTTTATTGTCCCATTGTTGTGTCAGAATTATTGATTCCAAATATGAACATGTGAAAATCTGCACCTAGCACTCCAACGACTAAATCTAAAAAATATGTGTAAAAAATTAAATGAACCAGAGATCCCATTTAATTACAGACTAAAATTCACAGTGGTATTTTTTTTAATGTATTTTATTGAAGTGTAGTTGATTTACAATGTGTTTATTTCTGCTGTACAGCAAAGTGATTCAGTTATACATATACATATTCTTTTCCACTATGGTTTATCACAGGATATTGAATATAGTTCCCTGTGCTATACAGTAGGGCCTTGTTGTTTATCCATTCTATATATAATAGTTTACATCTGCTAATCCCAAACTCCAAGTCCCCCACCCCCTCCCCCTTGGCAACCACAAGTCTGTTCTCTACGTCTGAGTCTGTTTTATAGATACGTTCATTTGTGCCTTATTTTAGATTCCACGTATAAGTGATACCATATGGTATTTGTCTTTGTCTGACTTACTTCACTTAGTATGATAATCTCAGGTATCCATGTTGCTGCAAATGGCATTATTTCATTCTTTTTGTGGCTGAGTAATATCCCATTGTATATATGTACCACATCTTCTTTATGCATTCATCTGTTGATGGGCATTTAGGTTGCTTCCATGTCTTGGCTATTGTGAATAGTTCTGCTATAAGTATTGGGGTGCATGTTTCTTTTTGAATTATAGTTTTCTCCTGATATATTCCCAGGAGTAGGATTGCAGTATCATATGGTAGCTCTATTATTAGTTTTTTTAATATATAAATTTATTTATTTTCGGCTGTGTTGGGTCTTCCTTGCTGCGCGCAGGCTTTCTCTAGTTGCAGCGAGCGGGGGCTACTCTTCGTTGCGGTGCATGGGCTTTTCATTGCAGTGTCTTCTCTTGTTGCGGAGCACAGGCTCTAGGTGCGTGGGCTTCAGTAGTTGCGGCATGCGGGCTCAGTAGTTGTGGCTCGTGGGCTCTAGAGCACAGGCTCTGTAGTTGTGGTGCATGGGCTTAGTCGCTCCGCAGCACGTGGGATCTTCCCGGACCAGGGCTCAAACCCGTGTCCCCTGCATTGGCAGGCGGATTCTTAACCACTGCGCCACCAGGGAAACCCCTATTATTATTTTTTTAAGGAACCTCCATACTGTTTTCCATAGTGACTCCACCAATTTACATTCCCAAGTGGTATGTTTGTGACAGTTGCAATTCGCATATTTTTAACAAATTTTCAGATCAAATCAATCTGTGCCTTACCTGGCCCATCATGGGCCAAAGAACGATGCTCCAGGAGCTCTCCATGGTCTCTGCCCAAGGTTAGTGGCAGGGTTACAAGCTGGTAACCGAGTAGAATCTGTGCAAACTTAACTTGAAGCATTTCTTCCACCCATTTATCTTTATGGTGATTTTAAACACACACACACACACACACACACACACACACACATCAACATCTATGGCAATTTGTGAATACAAAAGCACTGCAGAATTTTCAGAACAGATGCTAGCAGCAGCACTGACCCTGGGTCCTAGGCCAATTGGTTTTCTCCCAACAATAATACTACAAGAGATCTCAGCAGAGCACCTGTTTAGCTCTTTGTGTGATGAAAGCATCTGCGGTCTACGCTACTATGTCAGATGCAAATTTCTCTGTGAGTCTCTTTCCTGGGACCTGTCAATATTAGAGTGCATTCCTTTTGCTGGCCAAGATATTCCTTTGACCTTTCTTTAAACACAATGAAATGGGAATTGGAGAAAATAAAAACTTTCTGAAAGGGTTTCAATTCTTCCTCCCCACCCCTACCCCTGGTCAAACAAAGTGCCAAACAATGTCCAGACCATCCCGTTGTCACTACACGATTTCTGTCCTTGCCGAGAAGTGGGATTCTTTTGAAGGATTCTGGGTCCAGGGTTGGGCCAACTCATGCAAAGCTGGAGACAGACTAAACCGGGTCAGTGACCTCTGTGAACGAGGCTAGGCAACCACTGGTGGTAGGGAGGGATAGGAGGCAGGGTATGAGTGCCGACCACCTTCCTCGTCTTCTTTCAGAAAGAAATTGCGAGTCCATGACGATATCCAGTCACAACTCTCATGCTTAATTTGGGAAATGTTGGAAACACGAATCAAAAGGCACTAGCAGCCCTGGTTTCTAAACAAAGAGCTTTTCAGCAGGGAATGTCAGATGCTATATATTCTTTCTCATATGCAGCTCACCCTCGGGAGGGGGGCACTGAGTCCTGGGCATATATTGTGCAAGAAAAATTAACACAAGCAGTGAATCCCATCTTTTCTTGTGGAGATCAATAGTCATTACCGAACAATGCCAGGACTCTCAAAGACCATTAAGTTTTTTCCGAGGGATTTCCCCAGATGGGCTCCTGGCAATTCACTTATGTAACTAATAACAGTGGCTGACAGGTATTGAGTGCTCGCCATGCCAAGCACTGTTCTGTGTCCTCCGGATGCACCGTCGTAATCGATTTTCCAATGACCCTATGAGGTGGCCACTGTTACCGTACAGGCGTTACAATTAGGTGGAGCTGAGACTTGAGGTCCCCGAGCCAGGAGCTGAACACATGCTCTCGGGTGCCGAAGCGCACGTGTTCAGCCCTCATTGTGGGGTTCTCAGATCTTCCTTGGTTTACTTCTTAAACTTAGAGCAAGAACCAGAATTCACCATTTGATGGTAATTAAGATGACTTTTAATCCTCAGCCCTATTTTCTTCTGTCCCTGGGAAATGTGACATTCATGACAAATGTGATGATACCAAACCTGAATTCCAGCCCAGACAATGCCCCAGACCTCCAGGCTTGCCCACAGGACATCTGCATAAAGATGTACACAGATACCTCAGAATAGGCATGGCCAATAAAAACAAATGAAGTACTTAGGGCTACATAGCAGAGCTGTATGCAGAAAACTGCAAAAACTCTGATACAAGAAATCGAAAATGTCTAAGTAAAATAGGGAGGAATACCATGTTCATAAATCAGAAGACTCAATCTTCAGATGTCAGTGTTTCCCCACTTATTTTATTGAATCCGTGCAATGCCAGTCAAAATCTCAGAAAACTTTTATGTAGGTATTGACAGTCTGATTCCAAAATTCACATGGAAAAGCAAAACACTTCTTTGGTCATAAAAAATGACCAAAGTTGAAGGACTCACCTTACCCAGTTTTAAGACTTACTATAAAACAACATTCATCAAGGTGAAGGATAGGCACATAGACCAATGGAACACAATAGAAAAACCGGAAATAGACCTGCAAAAATATAATCAACTGATTTTTGACAAAGGAGCAAAGGTAATTCCATGGGGAAAGGGGCCTTTTCAACAAATTGGGCACCCATGTGCAAAATCGACACGTTCAAATTCAAACTCAATATCTTTCCTCTGAAATCTCTCTCCAGGTGTATCCGTATCTTGGAGGATGACATAACCTTACACCTAGTTGCTCAGGCAAAACCAGGCATCATCTTTGACTCACTTTCTGACTTTCAGTCCCTGAGTTCAATCCTTAAAATTATGTTGAATCAGGGAATTCCCTGGCAGTCCAGTGTTAGGACTCCATGCTTTCACTGCTAAGCAGTGGGTTCTATCCCTGGTCGGGGAACTAAGATCCCACAAGCCGCATGGTGTGGCCAAAAAAAATGTCGACTCACTCATTAAATTATGTGGAATCGCAATGCAATCCTCCCTGCCCCTCTACTGCCATTGACCTAGTCTGGGCACTCGTTCCCCTGAGCCTTATCTCCTGTCTCTGATTCCTCCCCCCGCTGCACACACACACACACACACACACACACACACACACACACACGCATACACACGCAAACACACAATGCCTCTGAAGGAGCAGCATGGGAATTTCAGAGTATTCCCACGCAATTAGCAGAGGAATCTATTGCTTTCCTAGCACCATTTGCAAAAGTGATACCTATTCAACATTTTTTAAAAGAACATGTTGCCATGATGCTTTTTATGAGAAAGATGAAAAGACATGACAATTAGTCATGTTGAAAGAAGGACCATAAGTTGTATAGAGAAGTCAGGCAAGGGTAGGACCCCTTTACCCTGCAGCTGCCTCCGAAGTGCAGGCCCCATCTTTCGGTGGGTACCCAGCCAGTGCCTGGCTCTTCCCCCTGGCTTGCTCCCCTCCTGTTAGAAACTGCCTGGGCCTTTGCACAGACGGATCTTTGAAAAAGGCAAATCGATCGTATAATCCCAAAGCTGAAAGCCCTTCCTTCAGTGGCTTTCTAACACTTCATAAGATATAAGTCCCTTGTTTCTTATTCCAGAGCCCTGTCAGGTTTTCTCCTCCACCACTTTCCACCCACATAACTTCTATTCCAATCATTGCTAACAATAGGGTCTACAAGGATTTGCCAAACTCTCTTAATTCCTCAATGCCTTGTGTATTCACCTCTCACCCAGAAGTCTCTTCCCTACAAGGTTCACCTGCAAAATTCTTACTCCTCTTCAAGGCCTTCCTGAGCAAAGGTCTGTGGGCAGGTGACGTTACATAGCAAGATGGAACAAGTGTCCAAGGCGCATGAGTCCTAACCTAGATTCTGTCTTGCTACATACCAGCTGCTTGTCCAGAGGCAACTCACATGCCTCCCATGAGCCTCAGGGCCTATTTAAATGGAGACAATATTAGCTAGATAACATGAGCAAAGCACCTGGGAAGGGAGTTTATGGCCATGGCAAAATGTTTCAGCCGGGCAGACCTGTTAAAATATTTTCCCAGAGATTTGTATTGATATGTCCAGGCACCTTTCCTACTAGTAATTTGTTTGACTTCTGCCAAATCCACCGTCCTTTACCCCTGCTTAAGTATAGCTGTTGTAGTTAGGACTTTCCTGGTCTAGGACCACTGTTGTTCTTGTTGCTGTGACCATCATTGTTTATTATTGTATCATTATCCCCTGATTCCTCACCGTTCCTCCGCACACACACCAGGTAGTGTAGGGCTTCTCACTCTGTGCTCCCAAAGCAGCTTATATGTACCATACTTACAATACATTTTTTTTTTTTTTTTTTTGGCGGTACGCGGGCCTCTCACTGTTGTGGCCTCTCCCGTTGCGGAGCACAGGCTCCGGACGCGCAGGCTCAGCGGCCATGGCTCACAGGCCCAGCCGCTCTGCGGCATGTGGGATCTTCCCGGACCGGGGCACGAACCCGCGTCCCCTGCATCGGCAGGCGGACTCTTAACCACTGCGCCACCAGGGAAGCCCACAATACTTTTTACATTATTCTATAATCATGTGTTATACAACTGCCTCTCCAGGTGACCCTGAACTCCTTGAGGACAGAGCCCGTGTATTTTGTGTGTGTTCTGAGAACACTGGACCTGGCTCAGAGTACGCTGTCACTAAATTTTTAGTAATTGGATGAATAAAGGAAGAAACTATATTTTATTGATTGGGAGAGAATAAGAAATATTGCTTTATTGATTCCTAGCAGTTTCTGAGCCCCTAGAAAGCTGATGTCGTAGAAGAAATTCATCAAAAGAAACCAGTTAGCTGGCTTTTAAAGGGCTGGACTTCCTCAGAAAGCAATGGGCATTTGGCCAGTGCCTTCTAGGGCCGACTGAACTCAGGTCTTCATGTGTGTGTGTGCCTAAATCCGTTTATCTGAATGATCTAAAATGACTGAAATGATCTTCAAAGCTTACATTTCTTTGATGAATCTAATGAATTAAAGCTATAGTCCTCCAGCTATCTTACAGACCACGGAAAACCCCCAATCCTAGCTCCGTATAATATCAACTGTGTTTCTTTTGATTCTTGGCATGCTAGTTTGAGTGATTATGTCGTTTCTCCCGTATGGAAAAGTTGAAAAAACAGTACGTATTCTACCACATTTTTGTCACATTTTGAATTTTCTCTCTAGCTCTAGCTCTGTCTTTGTCTCTCTCTCTCTCTCTCCCCCTCCCTCTCCCTCTCTCTCTCTCTCCCTCTCTCTCTCTCTCTCTCTCTATATATATATATACACATTACACACACATTTTTTTTTTTTGCTGAACAATTTGCGAGTTACAGACATCATGACAGTAAACCCCTAAATATTTCAGCATACACTTCCTGTTGATGAGAACATTTCCTATGAAATCACAATACCAGTACAATTCCTAAGAAATTTAATTTGATTATATCTAAAATTTGGTCTCTATATTCAAAGTCTTTCGATTGCCCCTAAGATACCTTTTTATTGTTGCCAATGCTTCCAACCATTATGCATTTCATTTGGTTTCTTTTCCCTTTTGAAGGAAGACTAAAGGAGCGGCAGTGGACGCATCTTCATGTTTTGAGTGAGCAGAGACATTTAGACATATTATTGCTATTTATACTAGAGATGGTTTGTAGGGGCTCCAGCAAACTGAGGACATTTAGAGGTGTGTCCATTACTAGGGAGTGTTGAGTAACAGAATAGACAGACTAAACAAGTACATATTTAGGGCACCAGCATAGCAGGGACATTTAAAAATATATATATTGAAAGAATTCAAGAGAAAGAAAGGGGAAAATGAAGGAAGGGAGGGAGGGAGACAGGAGAGAAGAAAGAAAAAAGGAAAAAGTGTCAGAAGGAAAATCAGAATTTGTTGGACTCTATCCTATAAATTAGTGGTTTTTTATTGTTACTGTTGTTTAGAATCACATATGGGGATGAGGCACTGTGGGTTTTTTTCAGTGTTTAGGATTTTCTTTTTTTTTTAATTTAATTTTTATTTGATATTGGGGTATAGTTAACTTACAATGTTGTGTTAGTTTCAAGTGTACAGCAAAGTGATTCAGTTATACATGTGCATATATCCATTCTTTTTCAGATTTTTCCCTTATAGGTATTACAAGATATTGAATATAGTCCCCTGTGCTGTACAAGATTATTTTATATATAGTAGTGTGTATCTGTTAATCCCAAACTCCTAATTTATCCCTCCCCCCAACCTTTCCCCTTTGGTAATCATAAGTTTGTTTTCTCTGTCTGTGAGTCTATTTCTGCTTTGTAAATAAGTTTATTTGTATCATCTTTTTACATTCTGCATGTAAGTGATATCATATGATATTTGTCTTTCTCTGTCTGGCTTACTTCATTTACTATGATAATCTCTGGGTCCATCCATGTTGCCGCAAATGGCATTATTACATTCTTTTTTATCGCTGAGTAATATTCCACTGTGTGTATATACCACATCTTGTTTATCCATTCCTGGTGTTTAGGATTTCTAAGGGTCTGTGACTGGGGTCTGTGAAAAGACAGCCCAGCATGATCTGGTGGCACCTGACCTAGCCAGGAACAATGATGTGTGGTGACCACATTGGGAAGATGATATCAGCCAAAAAAGTGTCTAAGTTCAAATATATGCTTTTAAAAAAACAAAATATAATTTCTTATACGACAGGATGAGTGGTAGGTTGTCTCCAGGTAGATGCAGGGTGAGTTCAACCCTGTTTAACCTCAGGTGTCAAGCATTGTTCTGGTTTCTATGAGTAAGTTTTGTAACTCAAAATCCATTTGATAGCTTTGCCCTGCATATATCCAAACTATAAGATTGCTTCACCCCCTATAGAAATAGCGCATAGGGCTTCCCTGGTGGCGCAGTGGTTAAGAATCCGCCTGCTAGTGCAGGGGACACGGGTTTGAGCCCTGGTCCGGGAAGATCCCACATGGCGTGGAGCAACTAAGCCCGTGCACCACAACTACTGAGCCTGCGCTCTAGAGCCCTCAAGCCACAACTACTGAGCTCGTATGCCACAACTACTGAGCCTGTGCACCTAGAGCCTGTGCTCCACGACGGGAGAAGCCACCACAATGAGAAGCCCACGCACCGCAACGAAGAGTAGCCCCCACTCGCTGCAACTAGGGAAAGCCCGCACGCAGCAATGAAGACCCAATGCAGCCAAAAATAAATTAATTAATTAAAAATAAATTTAAAAGGGAGATAACCTTCTAAAAAAAACAAAAGTCTACAAACTTTTGTAATCGAACCTCTCCTCTAAGCATACCTCTTCATTCTACACAAAAAGATAATTCATCCTCACTTGTTTTCTTAAATTTGTAGGTAGCTAACTAGTTCATAAAACACGGCATATTGACAGGACCTAATCCTTAGTTTTTTGACCAAGCAGCTTTGAGTAACTTCAACGAGTTCCTTAAATCAAAATACCAGATTTCCCTTGCGGTCCGGTGGTTAAGATTCTGCACTTCCACTGCAGGGGGTGCAGGTTCGATACCTGGTCAGGGAAATAAGATCCCACATAGTATGGCCAAAAAAATTAAAAATAAAATAAAATAAAAATACCATAGTAACATTTACTGCACTACTTGTATGTAACTGCGTAGTTAAACTGGGGAATGTTGTCCCCTGTGGTTCCAGAAGCACTTTAAAAGTAATGGAAATTACAGTGCACTCTGGAGAGATTGATGAGAATGTTAATTAAAATCAACTTGTCCTAGTATTCATTTTTCCAGAATTGAAAAGGATGATGAGTATGGGAAACTGACATGTTTTCAAAATGTGACTGCTTCTCAAAGCTATGCTTTTAAACAAAGTCTAATGAACCTTCAGAGAAGATGATTTCTCTGAGAACATCACATTTTTACCTCAGAAAAATTACATGATCATTTATACTTAGCATACATGAGGGTCTCCGCTGAATTAATGAAATGTGAAAGAAAGAAGGCAATTTCTGGCAGTATCTGTGAAATCTGTAGCATTCCATCTCCCAAGGCGTGGCCTAGTCATAGTTTTACTTTGATGCACACAATATGTATTAACATTGACAGGAGTTAAGCACACAATTTAAAGGAGAAAATTGTACCATTTTGAATCCATCTCCCAGATGATTAAAAAGCATCAAAGAACTACATTTAAATAGAAATATGAATATAACTTAAAATACCAGGAGCCAAGAAATTCAGCTCTGATGATGCTGTCAGGAAGCGGGTGGGGTCACGGAGATTCACAAGTTTCATGTCATAGCTAGTAAGCGCTTGAGCTGTGAAATTGCATCATTATTTACCTGCCAATTCACAGCCAGAATTGTTCCTGAAACCTGGTTTTCCTTACGAGCAGATTAATTTCATTTAGGAAAATGTAGTTGAAATTGTTTTTACTAAAATTATATGTATTTTATTTGAAGATAATATTTCAGCACTTCACCAAATACCATTCTTTTTTTTAACCTGTTAATTGTTTTATCTATTAATATACATGAATTATATAAATGTATTATTAAATAAAATGATTGAAAAGTAATTGCACAGATAATTCAAAGAGGAGAAAGCACATATAGCTGAAAAATAATTGTAAAAATTTTCAGCCAACAGCATATATAGTTCGTCCTTCCAAATTTGCCGTCTTGCTGCAAATACTAGAATCCGAGGATGCCCAAGTTCCTTATATAAAAGGGTGTAGTATTTGCATAAAACCTATGCACACCCTCCCTGATACTTTATATATATATATATTTTTTTTTTTTTTCTTTCAAATACCGTTCTTAACTTCCCAGTCCCAGTCCTGAGACCCTTCATCTTTTCTGAACTCGTATTTGGTCAGCCCTCCCCCCATAAGGTCCAAATACAAAACAAAGCAAAACACACACACACACACACACACACACACACACACACACACACACACACAGAGGAAAGGTGAATTGTCAGATTTACATTCTCCTTCCTTCTGCTCGATTTTTTTCTTCAGGGTTTTTTCTCCTCAATTAGAGTAGAACAATTTTTCAAGTGTGCTCGTGTAAGCCAGGTGCATTACTTGTCTGTGTCGTGTCTCAGTGGGGACATGACGGGAGGAGATGGGAAAGTCAAGATTCTAGCATGCTGCACACTTAGAATCCCAGGTGCTTCTTGACTCATCATTTCATTTCTAGAAATTGATTATTAGGAAATAATCATGATGAATTGGGCGATTGGGATTGACGTGTATACACTGATGTGTATAAAATGGATGACTAGTAAGAACCTGCTGTATAAAAACATAAACTAAAATTCAAAAAAAAAGAAATAATCAAGAGTTATTTGCAGCACTGTTTACAATAGTAATAAAAAACTGATAACAGGGAATTCCCTGGTGGTCCAGTGGTTAGGACTCGGGCTCTCACTGGGGGGGAAGGGGAGGTGGAGTGGCCAGATTCAATGCCTGGTCTGGGAACTAAGATGCCACAAGCGGTGCAGCACGGCCAAAAAAAAAAAAAAAAAAAAAGTGATAACAATCTAAGTATTCAGCAATAAAGGGCTTATTAAATAAATTATGCCAAAGCAATACAATAGAATACTATGCAGCTATTAAAATCAGATTTTCAAGGTTTATTAACATGAGTATATGCTCACATTGTATTTAGTGAGAATAAAAAAGTAGGCTCCAAACCTAAATTTACAATGATCTCCCAATTTTTAAAAAGGGATAGATAGATAGAGACATAGAAATAGAAACAGGGGCAACTTTCAGGCACTTCCTTATATAGAACATCAGATGAAAGCAGAGCCTAAAATGAAATTCAGTATCCCCAGAAGTGTGCTTTAAATGCACGGTGGAGCCCTGGCTGGTAAAACCAACCAATTTACCAACCAAAGGGCAACCACAAAAATTCCAAGTCTTCTTGACGAAAAATCAATGTTTTAATGCATCCATTTGGCTTTTAGATGACAAATTGGTTTATCAGTTGGAAATATTGATCTAGTAACGAGGTCCTGTTTGAATTGTGTTGTGACCGGCTCTGTCCCCGCAGGGAATGTGAGGGGTTTGTCTTTTTACTGCCAGCCTCTCCCGTGGTGTCCTACCCATGGATCCCTCACGCTTTCTTCACCTCTTCATCCCCATCCATCCTCTGCTAAAAATTGCCAGGCTTGGAAAGGTTCTCGAAAATTCATTCAGCCTAAGATAAAGTGCTGACTAGCTTAAGTACCTTCATGGCAGGTATTTGCATTTTAGTAGGGGAAGAGCCCTGAATCCCTCAAAGTTTCTCCACTGGGGCACTATTTGCATTTGGGGCGGGGCTATTGGAGGGCCGGTGTGAACGCCCCACCCCATCACCCTGAAAACCACAAAGTTCATGTAGGTCCGGGATCATCGTGTTCTATTCCGGACACTGGCTGATTGCCTAGGAGTTCATTTGTCTCAAGAATATGTACTGGGGACGCACTCCAGGCCAGACACCGTTCTGGGATTTCAGAGCGTCCTCTGGTCCTCACGATTCCTGCACAGGAATCATGAAATAAAACACATAAGACACTGAAGACTTCATTTAACAGAAATGATTCATACGCTGTTCACTCTAGTTTTTTTTTCTCCCTAATTTTTTGAAGCAAAAATTAAAAACAAAGGTTAGATTTAACTTGGAAAGCTCCACCTCACCAGGCTTCTGCTTTCGTTCACATTTAAGATAATATTTTTAGAGATACCTTGACTTTTGTGCCTTGTCATTTACCTGTGGACTTGAGACTCCCGATCACACCCCCTCTGTAAAATGAACAAGGAAATTAAAGCGCCACCTGCTTGCCACCACAATAGATCATCTGCGTATCTCGGTTTCAGTAGTGCATTTGAGAGGATGACGCTTTGTTCCATTAAATTGGAGCCTCTGTTTTTTTTTTTTTTTCTTTCTCCCAGATGTTAATAACCACCACTCTGTTACTCAAGAGGTTTTGTCTAGGTAATTAAAGATCTCTTCACATCATGGTTGAATATAAAATCCTAAATGAGTCATGCAGTGAACTTGGGTCTTTTGAGTTTAATGAGGTCAGTTTTAATGAAGGAAATTATTTTTTTGATAAATTTTAAAACTGTAAAAGAAAAATTCAATTATACATTCCTAATATAGCCACTTAAAATAGAATTTAAGCTTATTCAGTAATGAGAATAATTTGTAAAAACTATTACAAACCTCAAAGTTCAGGTTAAAAAACAAAGAAGAATCCCCCTAGAAACACTCTCCTGAGAGAAAAACTCATTAAAGGAAAACTATTTATTATTGTTCATATGTTATCTTTTAAAAAAATGGACATCTGGATTTCACCCCAATTTTTTTGTTTTAAATAGTGACGTGTATTCAATTTGGGGATGAAAATAATGTTTATTTTATTTTTATTTTTTAATTAATTAATTTGGCGGCATTGGGTGTTTGTTGCTGCGCACGGGCTTTGTCTAGTTGCGGCGAGTGGTGTCTGTGCTTTGCGGTGCGCGGGCTTCTCATTGCGGTGGCTTCTCTTGTTGCGGAGCACGGGCTTGTAGGTGCACAGGCTTCAGTAGCTGTGGCTCGTGGGCTCTAGAGCACAGGCTCAGTAGTTGTGGTGCTGAGCTTAGTTGCTCCGTGACATGTGAGATCTTCCTGAACCAGGGCTCAAACCCGTGTCCCCTGAATTGGCAGGCGGATTCTTAACCACTGTGTCACCAGGGAAGTCCAATAATGTTTATTTTAACATTTTAGCTGTTTTCTTAATATAATGGTTGTTCCATTAATATTCTAGCGATGACACATTACATTCGTCTTTCAACTGATAGAAATAAGAACAATTATAAAAATAATCCAAAGTAACTGTGAAATCAATTACAGCCTGCTGTAAGCTGTATAATAATAACATAAACATATTCATCCAGAATTAAAACAGTAGGTCAGAAGAGTGATCTATTGGGAGTCAATATTCTATAATCATCAGGACAAAGTTCGGAAGCAGACGGGCTGGAATTTGAAAATGGGCTTAAACACTTATTAGAAGTGTGACCTTGTTTTAATAATCCTCTCTGAGCTGCAGGTTGTTCACTTGTTCACTTGTAAAATGGGGGCAATAGTACCTAATCTTTGAATCCAGTTGTTGTGAAGAATTCAGTGATGCTGGCAAGAAATGCACTAGAGAAGTCCCGATCCATCCATATATGTGTGAAAATCGATGGAACTTTTCATCATCAGAAAAGCCTCTATTGAAATTCAATATATGCCCTGGGACGTATTTTGGACAAATTCTTAGTCCAGATCATTTCCCAGAGGGGAAAATGATTGGATTGGGAGACAGCGTATGGCAGTGGGGTGTGCAAAGAGGGGAGAGCTTTGCTTTCTTCTCATTTTTAAATTAGCAAGTGTGGTTAGGTATCAATGACTAATAGTGGTGTTTTGGTTTTAATGCTTTTAATGTACGTTTAATGCCCTGGAACTTCACTTATTTAATTGTTTGGTTGAGAGAGCCTGAATGAATGTTAAGTAGAATAATAGAAGAAAATTTATTTTTCCTAAACATAGTACTTCAAGAAAAGTACAGAGGCAGCACAAGAGACAAAAGGGGCATTTATTCCATCATAAGAGCATCCCACCTGCCGCCCCCTTGGCTCTGTGTTAATAGTATTTCCCTGGCAGCACCATTGTGAGGCTAACTAACAAAGCCCTTGAAAAGATAGGAAATGGTGTGTAGCTATTAGTAACAGTTTATTTTCCTACATTTAGAAGTAGTAAGCCAACACAACTCACCGCTTTTCATTGTAATTATCAAAGGACCTCTTTTCAGTAAAATTCTACGTGTAGTTTTAGAGCATTTATATCATTATTGATGAAGTGGTTCTCTGGAGAACTTGGGACACGGAGTTTATAGGATTAACAATGAGCCTCATTAAAACACCGTAACAGAAAAGACAAGATCGAGAAATAACTACAAAGGAGGGTTGGGGAATATTGGGAAAATATTCCCCAAGGAGAGGATGGGCAAGGGAGACATCCAAATCCAAGTTGTCCTCAATCTACCAACTGCTGTTTTTACTCTTGAAATGGGTACTTGTGAATTCACTTGGAATTTACAAGAAAATATTCCTAGGGAACCAACGTTAAAAATGGTGGTTAGGTCTCTCGCAGGCCTTGTGAAACCACTAACCCCCATGTAGCTGCACCAAAGAACACTCCTTCCCTGCTGTTCCTGAGGGCTAAATAGCGACATTCCAACCTGCTGCCAGGATGCTGGAATATCTCCCAAGCTGCCAACCCCATAACCCCCCTAAAGTAGTTTCCTCCAGTCTCCTCTCCTACTGGGCCAACACAGAAGAAGAAGTCTTTGGAATTCCCTGTCGGTCCAGTGGTTAGGACTTGGTGCTTTTACTTCGGGGGCCCGGGTTTGATCCCTGGTCGGGGAGCTAAGCTCCTGCATGCCACGTGGTGTGACCACATTTAAAAAAAAAACAGAATTCTTTCCCTCGTGATGACAAAAGAAGAAAGAATTCTCAGGCAGCCAGTGTTAACAGGAAGAGGTAGTGACTGACATTTTAGGGATGTTCAAAGTTTGTTTTCAGGGCTTCGGAAAGGCCCACACCAGGGACTTGCTTCACTTTCTTTTACAATAAGTGTGTCATTGCTGCCCTGTGTTTGGTTGAGTTTATGGAAATAGCTGCGTTGCTTGTTGATCGTGAGAGGTGGGCACATAATAGCATCTATAAATCCCAGGCTACCCCTCTGCCCAGCCCTCTGTCCTCTGCAGAGCCTCAAGGGGAAGGTCACCCTGGACCACTTGAACTGAGGTGTCAGAAACCACAGAGAGGTCCCACCAGCCACCTCACAAGATCCTCTGATGACACAGCCTAACACAACCTCCTTTACAGTATTCCAACAACAACCGAAGTCAGAAATAACTCGGACATAACGCTAAAAAATAAAGTAAGCATCAAAAGCTTTTCTTTTTCTCCCCTCAAAACATTAGCATGCAAATGAGTTAGCTAGTAGTCACTAGTAGCTTTTTCCCTGCAAAATTATTGGCTAATTATACCAATTATTACATTCTCAGCCTATCAGGCCATGCTTTGTTCATCGAGAGGCAAAAATGTTCCCTGGAGCCGATCCACAGGGCAACAAACGAAGTCTGTTTGGGTGGTTCTTTCTTGCCAGGCGTGCTCATGGTCCGTGCTGACCACGGAGGCCTGGCCTCGGTCCACAGTGAATGGTTACAGCTCATCATTCAGGGTTCTTCAGAGATGAGTCCTCGTTTGGCATCTCTCCCTTCTGAAGCATCCATAAAAGGAAGCCATTGCCGCATGAACGTGGACTCTCCGACGCACAGAAGGATCGCCCTTATCTTTCAGGACGCTGGAAACCCTGATTGCATGGGTATGGACACATGTAAATGACAGAGCATCCTTCCCTATACACTGTGCTACATTTCATACAGTCATACTGAGGGCAGTCTAACCAGATTAATGTCTTCAAAGTTAGCAAAATGCTCACACATCTGTCATTTGGTTGATATGAATAATGTCCAGGCATTAAAACTTAATCCCCATTCAGAAAAGTTTACTCCATATAGATCAAAGCTTAGTGAACTATTAAAGCTTTTTTAAACATAAGTTTAGGGTGGAATTGTCAAGATTCTACCAGACAATATGATGGGACTATTAGAGTGAATTTCAAAAAAATAACTTAAGACATATTTACATTTTATCATTTGCCAGTGTCTATATTATTTTAGAATCAATTAGACACTTGATGACTTTTGATGTTCAAAGTTTTCCTGACTCCTCTGTATTCACTGTATTATAAGTGTAGTCATCATTACATTGTGGGTTTTTTTTTTTTTTTTTTTTTTGTGTGGTACGCCGGCCTCTCACTGTTGTGGCCTCTCCCGTTGTGGAGCACAGGCTCCGGACGCGCAGGCCCAGCGGCCATGGCTCACGGGCCCAGCCGCTCCACGGCATGTGGGATCTTCCCGGACCGGAACACGAACCCATGTCCCCTGCGTCGGCAGGCGGACTCTCAACCACTGCGCCACCAGGGAAGCCCTACATTGTGGTTTTAAACCATTTGATAGCACAACACACTGTAGATTTTTATCTCTGATTTTCTTCCTCTCTCACAGTTTTGGTACAAATGTTCTGTTTATGGTCGGGCATGGTAATTCAGTTTTGAGGCAGGTTGTAACAAGAACCATCTGTCCTTTTCCCCTATCTGAGTCCTTCTGTCATGATTAATTGTTGTTACCAAAAAAAAAGTACCACCTCTTTGCTGGAGTTTTGCAAGAGGCTGCAGCCACTGCCTCTCTTTAGAGTAATGGAGCTTAAAATATGACATGCTTTGTTCCCCGTGGCCTTAAACACCCAGTGTCTGCTATCATGGTTCCCAAGGCTTCCAGTAGATTGAGAGAGACGAGAGACGGGTGGAAACCACTCTTGGTAACATCAGACAATAACAAGATGGAGACAAAATTGAAATCGTTACTCAAGGATGTTCCGCTTTGTATTAGGCATTTTGGGTGTCTGCCTCGTAGGGAATAAAAAACAACTGAAGAAAGTAATATACGTATCATGTTCACGTTGATACAAATGAGCTCCTGAAGAGGATGAGAAAATGCTGATATGAAATGCAGCATGGTATGTCAAGGTTTGGTAGAAGTTAAGTTAAAAACACAAATCCACATTTCCTAAAGACCTCTGTTGTTGCTTAATTTCAAAAGCATCTGAAGAGAAAGAGAAAGGGGCCAGAACTAGGATTTCATTTTTATTAGAAGGAGATGCACTCTAGGAGGGACCAGTGTGGGAGGGAACCAAGGAAGAGAAAGGTCTGCTCAGAGGTGTTGCGTCATTCGCCCTGCAGCTCCCACTGCAGTTCGAGTGGAAGAGTGCTGAGTTGTGGTACAAATTCTCAGAAACGCTGCCCATTTCCTAATTCAACCAGCATTTATCCAACCAGGATTGGATCTAGAGAAGGGGGAAGAAGATGCAAAAGGGATGGAGGATGTTGTTGCTTTTGTGTTCAGTCGTCAAGGAACTTTAAACAAGTTGGGAAACAGACGTGAAACCTAGGACAACCATCTCAGCCTCTAGTGATGTGCTTTGCTGGACCACAAGGCTCCCTCCCTCTTTCCCAGAAATCCCCTTTCCTTAGTCTGCCCATCTTTCTGAAGTCCTCCCTGTTAGAGCCATCGTTCCTACTCAGGCTTTCTATGTAGGAAAAGATGTAGAACACACACACACACACACACACACACACACACACACACACACTGAATCCCCATAAAGCCCCTCTTACAATATAAATATGTTACTTACAAGGGCTCATACAGTTCCAAACATTTTAGTCTTGGTATAATGCCAAACAAGGTTCTCAGGAAATGAGACACAAGACGTGAAACAAAAATATAGGTAAAGAAAGAAAACCAGAGTAGTCCAGAATAAGATGTGGGAAGTAGCCAGGGGGAGTCATGAGATTGATAGAGTGAGTTCAAACTACAGCTCCAGGGCTTCCCTGGTGGCGCAGTGGTTGCGAGTCCGCCTGCCGACGCAAGGGACACTGGTTCATGCCCTGGTCCGGGAGGATCCCACATGCCGCGGAGTGGCTGGGCCCCTGAGCCATGACCGCTGAGCCTGCGTGTCCGGAGCCTGTGCTCCGCAACGGGAGAGGCCGCATCAGTGAGAGGCCTGCGTACCGCAAAAAATAAAAAAAACCTACAGGTCCAGTATACAGGAGCATTTCAGTGCCAATGTGATAAAGCTGGACTTTGGCTTATCAAGGGTGAAAAGGCAAAGGAGGCGATTACCAAGAAGAGAATGTTAAGAACCTGGCAGTCACCTTCAGACTGGATCAGAAGAGGTGGAGACTGCGATTAGAGAAGTCAGTGAGGAGGCTCTTGACTTCTTCAGGAACAGAGAGACAAAAATACCTGAATTAAGTGATGTTATCATAAGAATAAATTAATATTTTGAATAAGTGTAATATGCTGCAGGGACAGATTGGATATGAGAATTGAGGTTTCCCCTTGGGCAATGATTCCCAAGTTTTAATGTTAGGTATCTGTGAACTGGTGATGGTGCTGAAAGATACAGGACACTGGAAGAGATACCTAATTTGGTCAGTGGTGGCAGCATGGTGAGATGTTACCTTCCTTTCTAATTACTTTTTTTTTCCGCTTTTGTTGAGATGTAGTTGATATACAGCACTGTATAAGTTTAAGGTATACAGCACAATGACTTGATTTACATAGATTGTAAAGTGATTACCACAGTAACTTTACTTAACATCCATCATCTCATATAGATACAAAAGAAAAAAGAAAAAGAAAAGTTTTTTCCCTGTGATGGGATCTCTTAGCATCTACTCCTGAAAACTTTCATATGTAATACACAGCAGTGTTAATTATAGCGATCATGCTGTACATTACATCTCCAGGACTTATGTATCTCATAACGGGAAGTTTGTACCTTTTGACACCTTCATCTAATTCCCCCTCCCTCTCCCCTCCACCTCTGGTAACCACACATCTCATCTCTTTTTCTGTGAGGCAGTTTTCTTGTTGTGTTTTTTAGATTCCACATATAAGTGAGATCATGCAGTATTTGTCTTTTTCTGGCGAATGTTACTTGAAACACTTCTAGTCACATAAGCAGCTGGACATTTCCTGTTGCCTTAGGACCCAGGACTGAGTTTTCAGTGAGATATGGAGCAAAAGAAACATGAATCTGCAAGCCACAGAGATTTGAAGCCTTGAGAGTAAATGACCAGCAAGACCAGAGAGCCGAGGACAAGTTTCCTTGGAATGTTCATGGGAAAGGACTGAGTCATCATAACTGAGGGGAAATGGATAATCAGGGAGATGGAAGGAAAGTGAGAGCAAGAGCTTTAAGTAGGGTAAGATGATCAGTGGTATGAAAGGCTCGTCTAAAACAGTAATTTTTTTCTCACCCTATAATCGTTGTCTCCAGAATATAGAATTCTGACAGATGGTCTCTTAGTACTTTGAAGTTATTCCACTGTCTTTGTCTTCCATTGTTACTGTTAAGAAGTCCTGTGTCATTCTATCCATCACTTCTTTGTGGGTAATTTGTCTTTTTCACTGATTTCTTTTAAACTATTCTCTTTGTTTTTATTCTGAAATTTCACTGAAATATATTTTTCCTTATACTGCTTGGGACTCACTGTGAATTGTGAGTCTGAGGATTATGTCTTTAGCGATTCTAAAAGTTTTTCAGATATTATCCCTTTAAGTATTACATGTCTCCCATTCTCTTGATTCTCTCTTTTAAGAGATGCAGATGTTTTCTAAGGGTAGTTGTGAGTTAGGCCTTATCATTTTCCTCTTCATCCCACTTTCTGTCTCTTCATCTCTGCACGGTAGAGTGTGGGTCACTTCCTCAGACCTGAATTACAGTTTACCAAGTCTCAGTTATGGTCTTTCACTTTCCCATTGGTATTTCATTTCAATTCCTTTTGTTTTTCATATTTATAGAGGCTGTATTTAATTATTTCTTCCCAATCTATGTGTTGGATTTTCATAGACTCTTATTATTTTCTCATATTTTAGAGTCTTTCTTTTATGCTCTTAATCACATTATGTCTATATTTTTGTCCCTATTTAATAGTTCTATGTTAGCTGATGGTCTTAGGAAACTGAATCCTTCTTCTTGTTGTGTCTGCTGACTCTCAAACTTGGTGAGCTGTTTCCTTGTGTGCACTGTATTCAAGAACCTGTGTTCACCTTCAGCAGGGGAATCCCTCACATCCTGAGCGAACAAGCTGTCCCTTCCAAACAGCTTTATGTTTGTTTCTTCCAGGAGCCTTAGGTGACCCTGTCCAGTGGAGCCTATCACTGGACAAGACCAATTTTTACATCAATTTTTCAACTTACAGATACTTGGCCCAGGCTGATGGTATATTGGCATTCAACAAACTACCATCTCTTTTTGTAAATAAAGTTTTATTGAAATGCACACATGCCCATTTGTTGACATATTGTCAACAACAGCTTTTCTTCTCCAAGGGCAGAGGTGAAGAGCTGCAGCAGAAACTGTATGGCCCACAAGTTGATAATTTACTATCTGGCCCTGTACAGAGAATGCTTGTCAACCTCTGGTATAAATTCAAATCCTAAACCAGAGTAAGAGCAGGTAGAAGGTTACAGAGTCTCAGGGGAGAGACTAATTTTTTCCACTCAGAGTCCAAGCTGACGAGTTTCTTTGTTCACTCCATGTGCTAGTTGGGAGGTTGCCTTTGTTTTTGTTTTTGCAGTCATACTTTCACTAAGAACATAGCTTTTCAAGGTCCTGAACTCATGCAGATTTATTGATTCTAACTCTCTCTCTTGTATGAGTCTAGAGCCTAAGGGCCTCATATCCTGAGGACGTTTAAATCCAAATTCCTAGATGCGGGACGGCACATTTTCCTGCCACACCAACGCCCCTGCACAGCACTGCTCCACTCACAACTCCTATCCTAACTGCTCAGTTTTGACTCCTGCAGATATTACTTATAGATCAGCTCTGTATTAGGGGTTTTTTTTTTCCAGCAGTTATGGGTGTTTTATAGCAAAATATTTCTCAAATTATATAACAGGTCATATTTCTGAGAAATAAAAGTTGTGTAAAATGTAACTGGAATCTTGGAGGACTGAAAATTTTTAAACTTTACTAAAAAATTTAGAATATTGAATAAGACTATTTCTGTGGAATCATAAAGGTGAAAGCCATTTAGGAAAACTGAGAAAGGAGTGAGCAGTGAAATAGGCACCTTGCCACAAGGATCGGAGGCCACATGGCAGAGGGGACCCTGATATCAGACTTGCCCCAATTTGAATCCTACCCATGTAACCCTTAGAAGAGGTATTTAACTTCTCATAGCCTCACTTTCTTTATCTGTAAAATCAGGATAATAAAGTCTATAGCAAACTATCAATATATGACCCTTGCAATGAATGTGAGTGTGTTACAAAGTCTTTAGAATATTAGTCACTCTTCAGAATACCCCTCTCCGGCTTCAAAGGAAAGAAAGAACCATGTGGCATATGTAACAGCAAGTATTTCGAGCTGAATTTAGCCACTGTCATTTCCATGGCAACTACTCTGACAAGAGGGGCAAAATACATAAAGATGCTATCGAAGATTTATAGTCACTTATCTGGAGTCAGCTTCGTAATTCTCAGGGCTCTGAGGGAAGGCATTATCTCAAACGTGTGGTAGTAAAAACTTATAGTTATCAGTTCTTTCCCTTGGAAAGCTACTTAGTAATTTCCAATTGTTTAGCAATCTGGCCTCATTTTTTAAAAACTTAATTATTTATTTTTGGCTGTGTTGGATCTTCGTTGCTGCGCATGGGCTTTCTCTGGTTGCGGCGAGCAGGGGCTACTCTTTGTTGCGGTGCGCGGGCTTATCTTGTTGTGGAGCACGGGCTCTAGGTGCACAGGCTTCAGTAGTTGTGGCTTGTGGGCTCAGTAGTTGTGGTTCGCAAGCCCGAGAGCACAGGCTCAGTAGTTGTGGCACACGGGCTTCGTTGCTCCGCGGCATGTGGGATCTTCCCGGACCAGGGCTCGAACCCGTGTCCCCTGCATTGGCAGGCGGATTCTTAACCACTGCGCCACCAGGGAAGTCCCTGGCCTCATTTTTTAATCATGCCTATGCTACTGTCTTAGAAGGGTATCGGATTGGTATAAGTAATCTGTCTGAGTCTACTCATTAGGTGGGCAACGGGAAGGGAAACTTAGCCAGAAAATACAGGGTGAGGACGGAGGAGATGTTAGGGCTTGAGCAAGGAAGGCAGGGTGCTGGTTCAGACTGTGGTGGTTGGGAAGTGTGGTCCAGCCTAGAAGGAGTAGCATAATGGGGGGGAGGGAGAAGAGGAGACCCTTTGTCCTGTGCACAATGCAGCCCAGTGCTATTCTGATCGTACGAGGGGTGCAGAGCCAGTGTGCGCGCTTTGTTTGCATCTTATTTATCCAGATGGAGCATTTTTCTCTCAGTAAAGAAAGTGGTGACTCATTTCTCCAATAAATTCTTTAGCTCAACTTTGTTTTCAGGCAATCTTTTCTGATACGATTTTTCGTGGTGTGATGCAACTCACAGAAGACACCACAAATCATTTTCCCAAATGAGTTTTCTCTATCTTGCAGTAAGTTAATCAATCAGTAGTTCTGTTTTTTAAACCTTAGACTTGTTTTCAGTTAGAACCTATTCAATTATAATGAATACAAGGATACAAATCCCCTTTGGTTATATATTTTGTCATTTCTAAACACATAATTAACATGGTGTAATTTCACTTCCAACCATGCCAAGAGAAACAGGAAAGCAATATAGTGCTTGAATACTTTGTCTATAAAATACAAATACCCTCAATCGTTATGAAGCTTTTGTTCTGTAGAGAAAAATGCCTTTCAAGAAATGGACTACATGAATAAATTAATTAAGAATATCAATTTTATTTACTATGAAAAGATATTCTTCCTCATGGTAGGAAATGTAGGTTATGATGAACTTATCTAGAAACATCCAAGACATCTACACAGAAGGTAGAGAGTGACTTCCACCCACCCCATTGGGCCTCTCAATGTCGTGGCCTCTCCCATTGCGGAGCACAGGCTCCGGACACGCAGGCTCAGCGGCCATGGCTCACGGGCCCAGCCGCTCCGCGGCATGTGGGATCTTCCCGGACCGGGGCACGAACCTGTGTCCCCTGCATCGGCAGGCGGACTCTCAACCACTGCGCCACCAGGGAAGCCCCTCACCCCCTTGTTTAAAACAGGTGCTGCAGCTGCGTCTCTACTCAGTGTCAGATACTCAGAATCAGCTCTGTTTGCTGCAGACTGAAGGCTTGTGCACCCTCACCCTAATTCATATGTTGAAACCCAATCCCCAATTCGAGAGTATTAGGAGGAGGAGCCTTTGGGAGGTGATGAGGTCTTGAGGGTGGAGCCCTCAAGAATGGGATTAGCACCCTTATAAGAGGAGATGAGCATCTATGAACCAGGAAGCAGGCCCTCCTCAGAAACTCAATCTGCCCACTTATCTTGGACTTCCCGGCCTCCAGCACTGTGGGCGATAAGTGTCTGTTGTTGATGAGCCATGCAGTCTACGGTGTTTTGTTATAATGACCTGAAAAGATTAAGACAGAGTTCTAAAAGAAAATCTGCTTAGTGAGGAACCAGCAAGACACCTTTGTCAAATGGCTCAGCGCTCTGTAGTAGAGAGCAGGTGAGTGCAGGGGTGGCCTCCGTTTACATGAGCAGGTATAAACTGAAACACTCTCAAAGGGCCCCTGACCAAATACACCTTCCCGAGAAGGTAAACTTCTTTTTGCAAATAGCTGCATGCATTATTAATGCAAAGATACAGAACCAAATAGGAAACACCATGTTGTGTTACATGAATGTAATTTGAGAGGTAATCAGTGCTTCCTTTTAGACCCTCGATACAGATGTGTATCTCTTCCACGTGTAGAACTTGATTTGAAAAATCTATACAACTTCACAGGTGAAAGAGAGTTATCTCAATGGAATTAGACTAAGACATTTTAATGAAAAGAGCTTTAAAGCAATATACATGTCTAAACATTTAATGTAGTTTTCGTAAATTTGGAGGTAGTTTAATTTTTTCAATATGATGAAAATAACAGAATTTGGGGGAGGAATCCCTAAACATTATAAATGTTAGAGAAAAGGTTAACATTGTTTCTTTGTTTTTTTTTTTTTTCTTTTTTTGTTTTGCGATACGCGGGCCCCTCACCGCCGCGGCCTCTCCCGTTGTGGAGCACAGGCTCCAGACACACAGGCCCAGCGGCCATGGCTCACGGGCCTAGCCGCTCCGCGGCACGTGGGATCTTCCCGGACCGGGGCACGAACCTGTGTCCCCTGCATTGGCAGGCGGACCCTCAACCACTGCACCAGCAGGGAAGACCCTAACGTTGTTTTTAAAACAATCCTGCCAGTAACCATATTTGAGTAAGATAAGAGGGAAACTATTCATCTGTGTTTCAAACAAGAAACAGTGAAGAATTTCAAGATCACTGACACCAGAAGTAGAATTTTCCTTAGAAATTATTTTCTAGCTTACTTCTGTCATTTTTCTGAATAAAATAGAAGACGTGCGCTTCCCTGGTGGCGCAGTGGTTGAGAGTCCACCTGCCGATGCAGGGGACACGGGTTCGTGCCCTGGTCTGGGAAGATCCCACACGCCGCGGGGCGGCTGGGCCTGTGAGCCATGGTCGCTGGGCCTGTGCATCCAGAGCCTGTGCTCCACAACGGGAGAGGCCACAACAGTGAGAGGCCCGTGTACCGCAAAAAAAAAAAAAAGACATAATGGAGAAATTTCTTTTAAACACTAAATGAGCATTGAGATAGAATAGCAGTGAAGCTACTTTTGTTTCCATAGGCATTTCTGTCTTTGAAATTTTAGAGACAATTTACTTGAAATGTTTTAAAATGTTCTAATACATTTTTCTGTTTCCACGTGGTGTTTTTGCCTTGGCAAAATTTGAAGGACGCAAACCCCTGACACATTAAGCATCAATCACCCTCTCCTAACCATTTCTCAAACCAATTTTGTTGATTCGAAAATATTCACTGTTCATCTTGGTATTCATTATTCATTCACCAACTCTTATTAATAATACACAGTCATAAATGACAAATATCCAAGTTAACGCTCTTACGGCTGTCTTTTGACATTATCCCTGTAAGCACCTAAGTAAACACCTAACAGCTAAAGCTTAAGGAATAAACTTCAATGAAAAAAGGCAAGGAAAATGCCACCCTCCTAAAGACAAGTTTATTTATTTTTAGAGTACGATGAAGCTGAATAACTACTACCCTCACATCTTTTTTTTAATATAAAAATATGTATATATATAACAAAACACAACTAATCTGGAAAATGGTGAATAATCTAATTTACATAATAATTTGTAAACATTTTCAGCCCAGCTTTCAGGCTGTAAACTTCTTATTTTTTCTCAGTACCTTCCCTTTTGTTGATCTTTGAAACAAAAGCATTGAAACTGGCTTTGCAAAGCTACCCTCACATCTTTTTTTTTTAATTTAAAAATATGTATATATATAACAAAACACAACTAATCTGGAAAATGGTGAATAATCTAATTTACATAATAATTTGTAAACATTTTCCACATACAGTTGTATGAGATAAAGGGTAGACTTTGAAAAACACAATCACTCATATCAATGTTAATAAGCTACAAATAGGATTAAACTCCTTTCATCATAAAACAGTTGTTGAACCAACAATTTGAGCAATTTATTCCTTAGGTATCTTTTGGGTAAACTGTATTTTTTTTTTCCCCCCGATGATGATTTTTTTTTAACATCTTTATTGGAGTTTAATTGCTTTACAATGGTGTGTTAGTTTCTGCTTTATAACAAAGTGAATCAGTTATACCTATACATATGTTCCCATATCTCTTCCCTCTTGCGTCTCCCTCCCACCCTCTCTATTCCACCGCTCTAGGTGGTCACAGAGCACCGAGCTGATGTCCCTGGTCTATGCCTACCCTCACATCTTATGCTGCAATTATCTTTGTGGGGTTGAGTCATAAATAGGTAAACTTAAACCAAATGGTAATTCTTCCTACATTTTTATCAACTTTGGGGGGAACAGACTATTTAAAATGTAATCGGTCTGAATGAACTGAACATAAATGGATCAATAACAGATGGTGAATCAGTTTTCAAGACTAGTCAAGACAGTGCCCTGAGGTACAGAGTTTACTGGGGAGAAGTTAAAGGAGAGGGTAGTGGGGGAAAGGGGTTCGGGAAAAAGGCACCAGACATGAGTTTGAGTCTCAGTTCATCTGCATGTCAATTTCCTTGCCTAAAAAAGGGGGATAGTTAAATCTTTTGTGCGTGTATAAATGGCCTGTGTATCATAATGACTAGCATGGAACAGGTGTTTTAAAATAGTGGCTAATGCGCTATGGGAAACAATCTGGGGTTTCCTTAAAACATTAAAAATAGAGCTACCATATGATCCAGCAATCCCACTCCTGGACATATAGCCAGAAGAGAGGAAAATTCTAACTGGAAAAGATACGTGCACCCCAGCGTTCATAGCAGCACTATTTACGATAGCCGGGACATGGAAGCCATCGGCAGATGAATAGATAAAGAAGATGTGGTATATAGATATGTGTACACACGATGGAATATTCCTCAGCCATAAAAAAGAATGAAATAATGCCATTTGCAGCAACATGGATGGAGCTGGAGAGTATCATACTAAGTGAAGTAAGGCAGACAGAGACAAATATCATATGATACCACTTACATGTGGAATCTAAAAAAGAAAAAATTGATACGAATAAACTTATTTACAAAATAGAAATAGACTCACAGACGTTTGGGATTAACATATACACACTACAAGGTATAAAACATAACTAACAAGGACCTACTGTGTAGCACAGAGAACTATATTCAATATCTTAGCCTATAATGGAAAAGAATCAGAAAAATATATATGTATGTGTAACTGAATCACTTTGCTGTACACCTGAAACTAACACAATATTGTAAGTCAACTATACTTCAATTTTTAAAAAAACAGTGACATTATTAATAAGAAAAAATACAACAATTGAAATTGCTTTTGCAACTAAAGCCTATTATCTTGGTTTCAAATCCGTGTAACCCAAGCTTTCTAGGCCAGAGCAGCCCGGCAGGGGACAATCAAGGGATAACTACTGCAGAGGTAATAAAATAGCCTCGTGTTTGCCGTTCCTCGCACTGCAGCCGCCGCGCCTGTTTCTGTGCTCTGGCAGGACCGCTGGGTGGCCCCGTCTCTCCTTGGCAGGCAGCTGTGGTCCTACTCTCTGCACATACACCTGCGTGGGTACTGCCCTGGTGCCCCTGCTGATGTGTTCTGTGCTTCCCCGCTGTTGCTGGGCTCTCTGGTCATGCCAGCCTCTGTGCCGTCGCGTGTCTGCTGACGTTGGGTCCCCTGCTCTCCATGCTGCCATGCTCCCCCCGTCAGTCATAGACAGTCACCATTTCCCAGAGGGAAGGCCTCAGTTTCCATGGGGCTCCTGGTGTTCGTGCTCAGTCTTTTAAGCGTTCAGTTCTCTTACAAGCCTGTCATCCTGTTCAAAGAATTCACGGAGGACCCACATCTCTCCCTGCCCACCATGAACGGGGCGTCTTGGGATCCAGCCTAGGGCCAGCTGTGGCCCCGGTGTCAGGGTGAGGCAAGTCGCGCCTGAGGGTCTGGAGGGGAATGGGCAGAGCCACTGGGGCCTGGGGCTTGGGCGGTGGTGGGACCCGCCCAGCAGAGGCCAAACTCCCCGGCCCTGCCTCTGGTCTGTGGTCCTCCGGCTGCATGCCTTTTCCCCCAGCTTGCCCTGTGTTGTCAGCGCACTCAGATACCTTACCTGTACTTAATACTACTCCACGAGAGGAAGTTTGGGGGCAGGACTTACATCCGGCCAAGGCATCTCACGGCTGAAGCTTATGTTAGTTGGTGTGCTTTGCGCGGGATGTAACCGCAGGATAACCTGCACCTGCCGCCCCAAAGTCCCTCCGGTTTGGAACTGTTAACAGCCCCGTCCAGACACAACTGTTCAGAAAATGCTTGTCTTCCTGGTCTACGTTTTCTTAGCCGCTCTTCCTTGTTCAAGCTGCCGTTGTTGTTCGTTGTTTTCCCCCAGCATCTGGGGCATAATCTCTTCCCTGTTTGGTGCCGGGCTCTAAACCCTGGGCTTTGGGTTCTGGCTCTGTCCGTCTTTGTCCCACCCTGACACTGGACTCCTCCCTGAAGGTCCAGCCCAAGTCCATTTCCCTCTCTGACCTGGCTGGCAAAGTTGGAAGTCTGTGTTAATCCCTTTTACGGCAGCTTGGGAACGTACTAGCTTGGCCCGCCCAGGGCCTGGCGCCCTGTGCAACAGTCGGGCCTGGCAGGGTTCACTGTGCCGTGCCCTGCACGCCTGGGGGGCCCCTGAACCCCACCTTGGTTCTGCATGGGCCTCGAAACCACTGGAGAGGATGCTCATGCTTGGTGCCCGTGCTGCCTCGCATCCCAAAGGCGGAGGTCGGCCCCTACAGTCAGGCACTTGCACACCTCCCGTGGGGAGGGACGCTGCCCCTCCAGTCCCCACCCCGTCTTCTGGAAGCCGTCAGCTCTGTCTCCTCAGTGAACCCTGTGATGGTCGCCCCTCCCAGCTCTGACATTATCTCCCCACAGATGCCTTCACAAAACTCATCTGCCTTTTAAAATCAACTCTTAACCTTCACAGTTTGATTTGACCCCATATTTTATCAGCCTAGATTCACAGTCATTCCTTAGGATATGGAGCCTCAGGAAAGCTTGCTCTCTGGGGTCTGTGACAAAGAATAGACTTGGCCCTCAGACTCTCAGAGGATTCCAGTGCCCAGGGAAGTGTCACCCTGCATTGTGTATCGTGCAGACTCATATGTGTATCTACTGGCAGCTCTCTTACCCCTGCCATTGTCTTTTCTCTCTGTTCTCCTTGTGCTGAGCTGTCCGAGGATCTATGTCTACATTCACGTTACCCCTTTCAGAACATAAACTCTCACAGATTAGGTCTATGTTCCAGATGTGTTAGGCTATACATGTGCAGCAACATGGATGGACCTAGAGATGATCACACTAAGTGAAGGAAGCCAGACAGAGAAAGGCAAGTACCATATGACATCACTTACATGTGGAATCTAAACTATGACACAAATGAACTTATCTACAAAACAGAAACAGACTCACAGACATAGAGAACAGACTTGTGGTTGCCAAGGGGGAGGGGGGGAGGGAGGGATGGATTGGAGTCTGGGGTTAGCAGATGCAAACTATTACATATAGAACGGATAAACAACAAGGTCCTACTGTAGAGCACAGGGAACTGTGTTCAGTATCCTTGTGACAAACCATAATGGAAAGAATATGAAAAAGAATGTATGTATACACACACACACACACACACACACACGCACACACACACGCACACACACACAATTGAATCACTTGGCTGTGCAGCAGAAATTAACACAACATTGTAAATCAACTAGACTCCAATAAAATAAATTTTAAAAGATGTATTAAGCTATAGGGCATCCATCACAATGACATTTACACTTAGATTTTAAAAAACTGCCGTATATTCATTATAATCGCTATCCTAAAATCAAATTGGGAGGCAAATTAAAGGTATTATTAGCCATTTGTGGGTCAGTATTTTACTTTACATAAAACTATGAAGATAATGGGTAGGAGCGTGCTTTGTAAAACACTGTTCAAGTTATTCAGTCATTCCTATACCATTGTTTTTTCATAAATATGCCAGTTAAAATGAAAAAGTATACTATCCTCTTTGTTATAATTATGCTTTTAACCAGAAATAAGCCACTCTTAGCCATGTTTTCACTATTTTCTTTATAGCTGTTCGTTTTCTTTATCCTGTAATAGCTCTGGTTCTGCAATGATAGTCATAGACTCACATGCCTGAAAGAGAGTTTAACGTTCTTACCCTTTTCTCTAAGTTTAGGCAGAGCTGCCCTTAAGCCTATTCAGAAAGAAGAAGATATACACCGTTGAAAAAAAATGTGAAGTACATGTTTTCCTGCTTATAAGTATGAGGCATACATTTTTAAAAAGAAGTTCTAAAAAATAAAAAATAAAAATAAATAAAAAGAAGTTCTATACCTTCCCTTCATTCAATACCAGACATTTCTGGTTTAACAGTATAAAGAAGGATCAAAGACAAAACAAAACAAACAGAAACTGTATTTCTTTTGCTTGTTCTTAGCAGAAGAAGCGCTGATTGTGGTTTGACACGACTCACCCTAGTTGCCTCTGGCTACAACCACGACATTTAGAAAATAATACCATTAGAAGATGTGTGCAAAGCAACAAAACAAGAGTTATAAAGAAAAAAAGCCCAAGGCAATACAATGACCCTTTCCATGTTATTCTCCTATACTTACTAATTGAACTAGTGACTTAAAAAACTAATTACTAGTTACTTAAAAATTATAATGATATACTCAGCTTTTTTCCATATAACATTGCGTCATAAATATTTCCATATTCTGACATGGCACTGGTATCTTTCATTTTAATATTAACACACAGTTTGCTTCAACTGAAATAGCATCTTTTTAAAATTTATTATTTATTTCTGTTTTATTATTATTTTGGCTGTGCTGGGTCTTCCTTGTGGTGTGTGGGCCTTTTGTTGTGGGCTTCTCTAGTTGAGGTGCGTGGGCTTCTCTCTAGTTGCAGTGCACGGGTTGAGTTGTCCCGTGGCATGTGGGATCTTAGTTCCCAGGGATTGATGTCCCCTGCATTGGAAGGCAGATTCTTTACCGCTGGACCACCAGGGAAGTCCCTGAAGTAGCAACCTTATCTGAGTTTCCAAAAATGAACATTTTCAGGACTAGGTCTGTAATTTCAAATTGCTTTTCTAAATGATTCTCCTAGTTTCTCTACCCTTAGCCAAGCACAGGTGCTCCAGCACGGAATGTTTCAGTGATTTTCATTTGCACTGAGTTTGGAATAGGTGTCTCTGATGTGATTAATCTTTTGGAAACCAAATAAGAGGGAGGAAAATGTCACCTCAGCTGCTGTACACATCAGATTATTTTAACACTCAGATTAATTTCAGATTATTAGAGAATGATGTAAAATCTTTTATGAGATTATCAGTTATCAGATGTCGTAAAGGGCAGTTAGGAAATGAGAACACTGCTCCTTGCCTGCTCACGGCCCCGTCTGAAAACTTTTCTCTGGAGGCCCTTTGATAAACATAAGAACTGAACACCCTAAAGGTTATTCTGTCTTTTCTGATTACTGTATTTCTCCCTTGTTGAAAAAACCTTCAGTGGCTCCAACTGTCCATGGATAAATTCCAAATCCTGAGACCTGGTTCCGAGGCAACAGAAAGGACACAGGGACCGTGGAATCCCCAAAGGAGCACAGGCCACAGACTCAGAGGACCCAGATTCACGTCCCACCCCTGTGCTAACACTTAACCTTGCAATTTACTCATCTGCACAGTGAGAATGATAGTGTCTATTTTACAAGGCTCTGCAGAAGATTAGATGAGAATTCATTTGAAGGACCTGGAATGAAGGGCCTCCTGGACGGACATGAATTCCTTTCTTTCCTCTCCAGTCTGGGCTCAGCCTTCTTTATCCCACCCATGGTGGATCCCCGAGCCCACCTGTTCCTTTGCTGCTTCTATACATCTGCTTTTCCTCATAGTTTCTCCATCCAATGCTTGTTCCTCAGATCTCTACAATCCTACTTAAGACCCATGTAGGAAGTCTTCCCAGGCTTATCTCCCCAACTGAAATGGACTTGTCTCCTGTAACAGCGTCTGCCTCCTAGCGTTTATCAAGTTGCTATGTGATGACTGTACACAGGGCTACACGTGCCCCTTGGAAATGGAGCCTGTGTCTCAGACCTCGATACCTGTGTATCCCTTCATCACCTTGCATAGTGCCTGGTAAATAGGTGTCTGTTTACTGTTGGCTTTATTTACTTCTATCCTGTTATATTCCATGCCGTTTTCCCCTGCCCTCCTGTCTCTGCCTTTATGCCTTATATTTCATATGCAGGGACATTCATCCCAATAAGCAAATGAAATGACGGTTGTAAGAAAGGGAGGGAAAAGAATACGAGCCTTGTCAAAGAAGCGGCTTTTACGCGCCTAAACCTGTCTGCTTTGGGATGGGAGCCAAAGTCAGGGTGCCCAAGACTGTTCCAGTTCTTTTTCATTTATTTATTTATTTATTTTCTCATTAGTCATCCATTTTACACACATCAGTGTATACATGTCAATCCCAATCTCCCAATTCATCACACCACCACCCGCCCCCCGTGTTCCCCCCTTGGTGTCCATATGTTTTTTTCTCTACTACTGTGTCTCAATTTCTACTCTGCAAACTGGTTCATCTGTACCGTTTTCTAGGTTCCACATATATGCGTTAATATACGATATTTGGTTTTCTCTTTCTGACTTACTTCACTCTGTATGACAGACTCTAGGTCCATCCACCTCACTACAAATAACTCAATTTTGTTTCTTTTTATGGCTGAGTAATATTCCATTGTATATATGTGCCACATCTTCTTTATCCATTCGTCTGTCGATGGGCATTTAGGTTGCTTCCATGACCTGGCTATTGTAAATAGCGCCGGAATGAACATTGGGGGGCATGTGTCTTTTTGAATTATGGTTTTCTCTGGGTATATGACCAAGAGTGGGATTGCTGGGTCATATGGTAATTCTATTTTTAGTTCTTTAAGGAACCTCCATACTGTTCTCCATAGTGGCTGTATCAATCTACATTCCCACCAACAGTGCAAGAGGGTTCCCTTTTCTCCACACCCTCTCCAGCATTTGTTGTTTGTAGATTTTCTGATGATGCCCGTTCTAACTGGTGTGAGGTGATACCTCACTGTAGTTTTGATTTGCATTTCTCTAATCATTAGTGATGTTAAGCAGCTTTTCATGTGCCTCTTGGCCATCTGTATGTCTTCTTTGGAGAAATGTCTATTTAGGCCTTTTGCCCATTTTTAGATTGTTTGTTTGTTTTTTTAATATTGAGCTGCATGAGCTGCTTATATATTTTGGAGATTAATCCTTTGTCAGTTGATTCATCTGCAAATATTTTCTCTCATTCTGATGGTTGTCTTTTCGTCTTGTTTATAGTTTGCTTTGCTGTGCAAAAGCTTTTAAGTTTCATGAGGTCGCATTTGTTTATTTTTGTTTTTATTTCCATTACTCTAGGAGGTGGATCAAAAAAGATCTTGCTGTGATTTATGTCAAAGAGTGTCCTTCCTATGTTTTCCTTTAAGAGTTTTATAGTGTCCGGTCTTTCTTACATTTGGGTCTCAAATCCATTTTGAGTTTATTTTTGTGTATGGTGTTAGGGAGTGTTCTAATTTCATTCTTTTACATGTAGCTGGCCAGTTTTCCCAGCACCACTTATTGAAGAGACTGTCTTTTCTCCATTGTATATCCTTGCCTCCTTTGTCATAGATTAGTTGACCATAGGTGTGTGGGTTTATCTCTGGGCTTTCTATCCTGTTCCATTGATCTATATTTCTGTTTTTGTGCCAGTACCATATTGTCTTGATTACTGTAGCTTTGTAGTATAGTCTGAAGTCAGGGAGTGTGATTCCTCTAGCTCCGTTTTTTTCCCTCAAGACTGCTTTGGCTATTCGGGGTCTTTTGTGTCTCCATACAAATTTTAAGATTTTTTGTTCTAGTTCTGTAAAAAATGCCATTGGTAATTTGATAGGGATTGCATTGAATCTGTAGATTGCTTTGGGTAGTATAGTCATTTTCACAATGTTGATTCTTCCAATCCAAGAACATGGTATATCTCTCCATCTGTTGGTATCATCTTTAATTTCTTTCATCAGTGTCTTTTAGTTTTCTGCATACAGGTCTTTTGTCTCCCTAGGTAGGTTTATTCCTAGGTATTTTATTCTTTTTGTTGCAATGGTAAATGGGAGTGTTTTCTTAATTTCTCTTTCAGATTTTTCATCGTTAGTGTATAGGAATGCAAGAGACTTCAGTGCATTAATTTTGTATCCTGCAACTTTACCAAATTCATTGATTAGCTCTAGTAGTTTTCTGGTAGCATCTTTAGGATTCTCTATGTATAGTATCACGTCATCTGCAAACAGTGACAGTTTTACTTCTTCTTTTGCAATTTGTATTCCTTTTATTTCTTTTTCTTCTCTGTTTGCTGTGGCTAGGACTTCCAAAACTATGTTGAATAATAGTGGTGAGAGTGGACATCCTTGTCTTCTTCCTGATCTTAGAAGAAATGCATTCAGTTTTTCACCATTGAGAATGATGTTTGCTGTGGGTTTGTCGTATATGGCCTTTATTATGTTGAAATAGGTTCCCTCTATGCCCACTTTCTGGAGAGTTTTTATCATAAATGGGTGTTGAATTTTGTCAAAAGCTTTTTCTGCATCTGTTGAGATGATCATATGGTTTTTATTCTTCAGTTTGTTAATACGGTGTATCACATTGATTGATTTGCATATATTGAAGAATCCTTGCATCCCTGGGATAAATCCCACTTGATCATGGTGTATGATCCTTTTAATGTGTTGTTGGATTCTGTTTGGTAGTATTTTGTTGAGGATTTTTGCCTCTATATTCATCAGTGATATTGGTCTATAATTTTCTTTTTTGCAGTATCTTTATCTGGTTTTGGTGTCAGGGTGATGGTGGCCTTGTAGAATGAGTTTGGGAGTTTTCCTCCCTTTGCAGTTTTTTTGGAAGAGTTTGAGAAGGATGGGTGTTAGCTCTTCTCTAAATGTTTGATACTATTCAACTGTGAAGCCATCTGGTCCTGGACTTTTGTTTGTTGGAAGATTTTTAATCACAGTTTCAATTTCATTACTTGTGATTGGTTTGTTCATATTTTCTATTTCTTCCTGGTTCAGTCTTGGAAGGTTGTGCATTTCTAAGAATTTGTCCATTTCTTCCAGGTTGTCCATTTTATTGGCATACAGTTGCTTGTAGTAATCTCTCATGATCCTTTGTATTTCTGCAGTGTCTGTTGTAACTTCTCCTTTTTCATTTCTAATTTTACTGATTTGAGTCTTCTCCCTCTTTTTCAGTCTGGCTAATGGTTTATCAATTTTGTTTATCTTCTCAAAGAACCAGCTTTTATTTTTATTGATCTTTGCTATTGTTTTCTTTGTTTCTATTTCATTTATTTCTGCTCTGATCTTTATGCTTTCTTTCCTTCTGCTAACTTTGGGTTTTGTTTGTTCTTCTTCCTCTAGTTCCTTTAGGTGTAAGGTTAGATTGTTTATTTGAGATTTTTCTTGTTTCTTGAGGTAGGGTTGTATAGCTATAAACTTCCCTCTTAGAACTGCTTTTGCTGCATCCCATAGGTTTTGGATTGTCATGTTTTCATTGTCATTTGTCTCTAGGTATTTTTTGATTTCCTGTTTGATTTCTTCAATGATCTCTTGGTTATTTAGTAACGTACTGTTTAGCCTCCATGTGTTTGTGTTTTTTACGTTTTTTTCCCCTGTAATTGATTTCTAATCTCATAGCGTTGTGGTCAGAAAAAATGCTTGATATGATTTCAATTTTCTTAAATTTACTGAGGCTTGATTTGTGACCCAAGATGTTATCTATCCTGGAGAATGTTCTGTGTGCAATTGAGAAGAAAGTGGAATCTGCTGTTTTTGGATGGAATGTCCTATAAATATCAATTAAATCTTTCTGGTCTATTGTGTCATTTAAAGCTTGTGTTTCCTTATTAATTTTCTTTTTGGATGATCTGTCCATTGGTGTAAGTGAGGTGTTAAAGTCCCCCACTATTACTGAGTTACTGTCGATTTCCTCTTTTATAGCTGTTAGCAGTTGCCTTATGTATTGAGGTGCTCGTATGTTAGGTGCATATATATGTATAATTGTTATATCTTCTTCTTGGTTTGATCCCTTGATCATTACGTAGTGTCCTTCCCTGTCTCTTGTAAACTTCTTTATCTTAAAGTCTATTTTATCTGATATGAGTATTGCTACTCCAGCTTTCTTTTGATTTCCATTTGCATGGAATATCTTTTTCCATCCCCTCACGTTCAGTCTGTATGTGTCCCTAGGTCTGTAGTGGGTCTCTTGTAGACAGCATATATATGGGTCTTGTTTTTATATCCATTCAGCAAGCCTGTCTTTTGGTTGGAGCATTTAATCCATTCACGTTTAAGGTAATTATCGATATGTGTGTTCCTATGACCATTTTCTTAATTGTTTTGGGTTTGTTTTTGTAGGTCCTCTTCTTCTCTTGTGTTTCCCACTTAGAGAAGTTCCTTTAGCATTTGCTGTAGAGCTGGTTTGGTGGTGCTGAATTCTCTTAGCTTTTGCTTGTCTGTAAAGCTTTTGATTTCTCCATTGAATCTGAATGAGATCCTTCCTGGGTAGAGTAATCTTGGTTGTAGTTTCTTCCCTTTCATCACTTTAAGCATATCATGCCACTCCCTTGTGGCTTGTGGAGTTTCTGCTGAGAAATCAGCTGTTAACCTCATGGGAGTTCCCTTGTATGTTATTTGTCGTTTTTCCCTTGCTGCTTTCAATTATTTTTCTTTGTCTTTAATTTTTGCCAATTTGATTACTATGTGTCTCGGCATGTTTCTCCTTGGGTTTATCCTGTATGGGACTCTGTGCTTCCTGGACTTGGGTGGCTATTTCCTTTCCCGTGTTAGGGAAGTTTTTGAGTCTAATCTCTTCAAATATTTTCTCTGGTCCTTTCTCTCTCTCTTCTCCTCTGGGACCCCTGTAATGCGAATGTTGTTGCATTTAATGTGGTCCCAGAGGTCTCTCAGGCTGTCTTCATTTCTTTTCACTCTTTTTTCTTTATTCTGTTCCACAGCAGTGAATCCCACCATTCTGTCTTCCAGGTCACTTATCCGTTCTTCTGCCTCAGTTATTCTGCCATTGATTCCTTCTAGTGTAGTTTTCATTTCAGTTATTGTATTGTTCATCTCTGTTTGTTCTTTAATTCTTCTAGGTCTTTGTTAAACATTTCTTGCATCTTCTCAATCTTTGCCTCCATTCTTTTTTCCGAGGTCCTGGATCATCTTCACTATCATTATTCTGAATTCTTTTTCTGGAAGGTTGCCTAACTCCACTTCATTTAGTTGTTTTTCTGGGGTTTTATCTGTTCCTTCATCTGGTACATAGCCCTTTGCCTTTTCATCTTGTCTGTCTTTCTGTGAATGTGGTTTTTGTTCCACAGGCTGCAGGATTGTAGTTCTTCTTGCTTCTGCTGTCTGCCCTCTGGTGGATGAGGCTATCCAAGAGGCTTGTGGAAGTTTCGTGATGGGAGGGAGTGGTCCAAAATTTATCTTTGATGCTACAAGTCAGGGTATTGGTTACGCTTGGAAGCAGGGCAGTGCATGGAAGGGGACAGAAGGAGCTTCTGGAGTGCTGGCGACATTCTACTTCAGATGTCTTCACTATATTCCCCACAATCCTGCAGCCAGTCTTCAGTCTTGTTGATTGGATTCCCTAGAAAAGCCAGACATCAGATCACCATGGAAATTCAACTGTTCCAGTTCTATCGCATTCCATTTATTATTTATACGGTGCATATTGCTGCAGTCTCTGAGTGCTTTACAATGAAATACAACGTACCTCTGGGAGGGAAAAAGGAAATGAGGAAGGGGGAGGGAGAGGTGCTGGAACATGGGTTATCTCTGTGAGCTGGAGAGATCTAAGCTGACACGAGCGGGCCCTCCCTGTGACACAGGTGTGAGCAGTGTATTGGTCACTGTCAGTGGCATAAACTCGCATCGGGAGCTGGAAGCTAGCCTCTGCAGAGCAAGCTTTCTTTATCCTTGGCTTGAAAAATGCTCGGTGCTCAGGAAGGGAGAGACCCCTCCTTCCCGGGTACCCACCTGAACTTCTGAATCTGGTCAGAACACAGTTGACACTGACGCTTACCGTATAAAGCTTACCCTCCGAGAACTGTTTTTATTCCTTGTGGCAACAGAAACTACAAGGACGAAAGCTTTCTTCATATGGTGCAGTTTCGCGTGGCCTTTGGAAGTCCTCAAAGGGAAGAAGGGAGGGGGTCAGGTGGTGGCACCAAACATCACGGACACCCACATCTTGTCATTCCTCCTGCCAGCACACGCGCCTCGGGGCTCTAACGCTTGTCTCCCAGCTGAATCCTTCACGAACCCCTGGTGATGCGCCCTTCCTTAAGGAGGTCAAAGGGCATTGCTCCTGAAGTAGGAAAGCATTCAGACGCTTTGACCCCAGAGCCCCACGCTTCTGATGGCTGTAAATGTGGCCATCCGGCAAACTCAAACTCTGTGGGGTGGGAGAGGCTTCGATAGGCCTTTTCAGTCCTGCAGATTTTCTTGGGGAAGCCTTGGACCTGGGGAAGAAGTTAAATCGCGATGGTTGGTGCAGGGTGTCCAGTGTCGTCTCGAAGGATTAAAAATGCTGACTCCATTGCTGGCAGGGCAGCTGCTGTAGAGATTATTATGGTGTGAAGCATTTTCTGGAGGAGTGATGAGGGCAGGGTGGGAGGGGCCAGGGAACCAGACCAGGAAAGACGTCAGGGCCTCCAGCGAGAAGCCAGGAGGGTCTGGGGATTCAGCCACTCAGCTGGACAAGGACAGAGGCGAGCGGGCGCAGCGCTGAGAAGTGGGCGGCCTCTGTGCTCCACATACCAGGTTTTCAGAACCCAAGTCTCCAGTGGTTTCCCACGATGTGTGTAAGGTCCCTCTGTAACTGCCTACCTTTCAGTAAAGAATGTCAAACACGCTGCTTTCTGTTCGCAGTGCATGCAGGCAGGTTAGGGGAGAAGGCATCTGTGTGTGGGGAAGTGGACTGGAGAGAGAGGGGTGTCAGCAGAAGAGGAACAGGCTGCTTGTGGTCCGGAGTGAGGGGACAGTGCCAGCCAGACGGGCCTGTGGAGCCTGGAAACAGGATCCCTGGGGTCTCGGGATCGTCAGGAGTTAGGGCTGCATTTCCGCATCGCTGTGAGATGGGGGAGGGATGGGAGTGAGAGTGGATCATTATTATACAAATTTTAGAGTAGGAGTTGAGCGGACATGGTGATAAACTGGAATAAGAATGGCTACAGTACGGATCTGTTTCAAATCAAAGAAAAGAAAGAAAAGAGGAAGGAGGGAAGGAGGAGGGAGGGGGGTAAATCTCTGCTGGCTTTGCTCCTGTACCATGCACGGCTTTAGTCTGTTGAGAACGAGCCCGGGGCAGGGAGAGCCTGTCCAGGTCTCCCAGGAATGGCTCTAAGCAGTGGGGAGTGGAGAGGAACTCAGAAACAAAGCACACCTGGAGCTTTCGGGAACGATGCTAGATCCCTGGAGGGAACCTGAAGGGGGACGTGTGGGCCAGGTGAACCCACGGATGCGAAGTGCTGGGTCCCGGGTCCTGGCCATCCTCGTGTCCTTCTAGGTGCTATTACGAACTCAGAAATCAATATATTAATGATCCATCCACGTCTGTTTGTATTTTTAAAAGAGGGAGCGTACAGCAGATAACACTTAACACCACAGAATGACCAACAAAATGTTTGGGCAGCCACGCAGTTCTGCCGTTCTGCATGGACTCGGTACCTTCACTCGAATAGTTAAAAAACAAATGATCCTCATGACAACCCTGTGGGGACGGACGGCAACATCACCCAACCCACACCAAAGGAAGGTCGAGGCTTACATCTGCAAGGTTACACGTTTAGAAAGTGGAGGAGCCCAGTCCTCAGCCCCATTTTCAGTCTGCTTTACCCATACAAATGCGTACTTACAGTCTGTGGCACTGGGTAGATAGACCCTTTATTATGTGCAGAAGATGTGTGTGTGTGTATGTGTGTGTGTATGTACACACGCATGCATGTGTGCACATGTGCATGTGTGTTTATGCCTGCACGTGTGCCTGTATGTGTTTTCATGTGTGCCTATGTATGTGTGCGCATGCATATGTGTGTATGCCTGTGCGCACGCATGTATGTGCGTACATATGTGTATGTACGTGTGTGTGTGTACATGTGTGCATATGTATGTCTGTGCATGTGTACGTGTATGTACGTGAGTGTTTGCGCGTACTCCCCTGGGAGGCTTCTGCCTTCAGTCTGTGTCCCTGGCCCCTCTCGGAGTTCCTCCTGGTAAAGGGGGTAAAGGTGATGCCCCGAGTCTGCACCCCCTGCCCACGCCTTTCTCTCCAGTGGACTCACCTAGTCAGGATGTTTGCCCCGGATTCCTCCTCTCTTTTGCTGCTCTCCCTCCACCTGAGTCATTTTCAGTCTTTGGGGGAAACGCTGGGAACTCAGGTGGAGGCCAGGGAGGCTTTAACATCCTGATTGGGGGGGTGAGCTGGGTGGCAGGTAGTTAGAGGGGGTGGAGCAGGGAAGGAGGAGGAAGGGTGAGGAAGCTCCCGGCAAAGCACCGCCCCTGAGACAGGAAATGAAAGGATGGAGCTGACACACTCAGTACATATCAAACAGCAATGAAATAGCGAGGAAGAGGCCACAAAGACGTGGCGAGAAGCGCTCGGTGGTCTGCTGTCTCCTGGCACACAGGGGGGGCTAGGGCTTAACACACCTCTGCCGACACTGCCTACGGCTTTGCTTGGCTGGGAGAAGAACCTGAGTAATGAATCCAAAGCCGATGTTCTTGCTGTTATGGAAACAAACAAATGGTGGAATAAAAATGACAATAAAAGAAAGATATTCTCTTTGCATCATTCTAAATAGATGTTACATCTCATGGCAGATAAGATTTCATTAATTAGCAGCAATAGATTTTGGAAATAGCCACGGTGTAAATGGTCTCTGCTCTGCATTTGGTAATGAAAGTGTTTTTGAATGTGACACTTTAGTCATTCAGGCAACAATATTTCTTAGCTCCTATTGTGTACCCTGGGGGGGAAGCAGGGAAATGCTAGAGGTAATCTTTTTTTTTTGAGCAGCTTATAGTCTACTGGTATTAGTTGTGCAAGGACAAAGCTCCCCCCCCGCAAAAGCCCATCTCAAATCTAACAGTTTCAAGCAAAAAAAAAAAAGAAAAGCCTTTTCCAGAAAACATAGCACTTTGCATTCATCTGAACATAATTCAAGCTACATTTACTAAAACTCTTGCTACCCTGTTATACAGCCAGTTGGTTTTATGTTTCTGCAAGAAAATTCAAAGAAGAGCATTTTCTTGGAAGCCTCTTTAAGATTTTAAACAGTAAATTTATACTTATGTGATCTTAAGGCTGAGTCTGGGCTGGAGGTTTCAATGACTTATACACAGTGATCCTTGCTCCTAACTCACATGTCTCTTTTCACCACCCATCTTTGTTTTGATTATTGTCCTCACACTGCCATGAATTGCAAACATATTTTATCTATTAAAAATGCGATCACTTCTCTCTCCCACTCACCAGGCCAACACTTAAGTTAGGTAGTCACACCTGTCTGCCACTTCTCAAGCCTGCCGGGGTTACCAGTAAGCACAGATGGTCAAAACATAAAACAGAGCAATGGTAGCGCTAACCCAGTAAGAAGAATGAAATCCAGATGCTGCCAAAATTAAGAGAGGTTTAAAAAAAAATAGGCTTGATTAATGCCACTGTTAACTTTATTTTCACTGCCTTCCCAGCTGAGTCAAAAAAAGCTGATGTGCTGATACCAAGGGACATCTTTCAGCAAGGCACAGTTTTTAAAATAACGTCTACGTTAATTGATATGTTATCAAAAGACTGTCTTCTTTCACCAAGAAGCTTTAATCCTAGGAGTCAGAAGTAGCCTATACCCCAATGCACATTTCCTACCAAGGTTTCTCCAACGTTAAATCTACTTTTGTCTCTTCTGTGACAGCTAAAATAACAGGGCTGTAATGCAGTATATATTTGCGATCTCCAGGGCATCTGTGGAAGTCAGACCCTATTTTCCAGACAGACACAAAATTCATGTGGCTTTTAACTCATTTTTAAGTAGATCCTGACCTAATATAAAAAATTGAGAACAGGTGACCAGTATTCCCAAAGAATCATAAAAATTCAAAACATTCTAAAGAATAAATACCTTCAAGGAAAGTTGACTGAAAATCCTAAGTTGGGATCAAATTTAGTGACTGTTTAAAATCACTTGGTCTGCATTCCATTCTTTAATCAATCTCTCTGAATCTCGATATTATCTATACATTTTCAAGCTTCTTTCTTACATCATCTCAGCGATTTTCAAAGCTATTTATTGTGGTGCTTTCAGGAAATCAAAAATGCCCGAGACTTTTGTGTGTAGTGAAAGAAAACACAGAAACAAAAAGCTTAACAGGTCCAGCTGTGCCTTCTTGTTTTTTGTTTTTTAAAGCTAATCTGTGTTGAATGTAGACTCCATTGAGATATGACAAATTGATGTTACTTTATCTTTCTTGACAGTGGTTTTTTTTCAGAAATCCCTATCATTTTAAAAAAAGTTACATTAGAAAACTGTTGTATTTTCTTTCTGTGAAAATTCGTGATGGATAATATTTTGTTTGTTTGTTTTTGTTTGGTTGTTTTGTGTTTTGCGGTACACGGGCCTCTCACTGTTGTGGCCTCTCCCGTTGCGGAGCACAGGCTCCGGATGCGCAGGCTCAGCGGCCATGGCTCACGGGCCCAGCCGCTCCGCGGCATGTGGGATCTTCCCGGACCGGGGCACGAACCGGTGTCCCCTGCATCGGCAGGTGGACTCTCAACCACTGCGCCACCAGGGAAGCCCGGATAATTTTTTATAAGTATAATGAGCAGTAAACTTTTGACATCTATGTTTTAAGGAATTCGAATCTTGTATTTCAACCTAAAAGCTTATGTTTTATATTCTGACATTAAATAATGTCTTGAACTCTTTATCATCTGGTAAATTATCTCAGTTCTTTTTTTAATTGAAGTATAGTTGATTTACAATGTTGTGTTAGTTTCGGGTGTGATTGTCTCAGTTCTTAAAACTATTAGTTATTGTAAGCAAACTTCTTTGACAGTATCCTCATAAGCAAACCTAAGGCATTCTCAGTGAGGGTCCTTCTGCAGGTTTAATTGGGGGGGAGGCTGGGGGCGCCCCCTCCCCTTGTCTGCCTGAACGTGGCTCAGAAATGCCTGCGGAAGGGAAGTCGGCTCTGAGCTTGGTTAAGGACAAGAAGAGAAAGCCCAACACTGCAGATGGAACTCCTTTAGGACCCTCTCCAGGGAACAGGGCGTTTGGGATGCCCTGCGTAGGAAGCCCGCTCTGGAGGAGCAGCGCAAGGACGCGCCGCCCTGAACTTGCACTTGGGCATCTGCTGGCGTCCGCGCTCACCGGGGAGCATCCCTCCCGCCCCTTCCGGCTCAGATGGGACGGGCATCTCTCCCGTCTGAGACAGAGGCCAGGTCTGTCCTCCAACACCACGCTCTGGCGGATGGAGGAGGATGTCCGAGGGTGACCTGAGCCAGTTCGGGGTCGGGGTTGGGGGGGGCGGGGAGTGGAAGAGAAGGAACAGCAGTTCCTCTCTGGACCACAAACATCAGTTTAAGAAGAACAAGCGTCTGTGCTGCAAGGTAAGCACACCAACGGGTCAGCAGCATCTTGCCCACGTGTTGGGAATTGCAGGACTTTTACTTTTCCTCTTTGTTCGTTTCTCTATGACGTGCTGTCATATCATGGTTCTCACGTGTGAAACCCTCTCTTGTACGTTTTAACTTATTTCGGATCATGCAAACCTCAAAAAAAGGAGGACAAAAATCACAGAACATCCCGTAGCAGGGCGGGCACACTGTGCTTTAAACGCCCTTCCTGTCCACGTGGGCTCCACCCTGGTTTTTCCTGCAGGGCTTGTCTGGCAGATGCAGGGACTTCTCACCAGGATTTTTAGTTATCTAGGAGCATCTTCGTATTTTTCAGATTACCAAGAGTCTGTTGTAATGTGACTCTGTGACATGTTAAAGAGACCAAGACAGATCGCTGATGGAGGCTGCCTAGGAATGGATGATAAGCATTGGCAGATAAAAATGCAATCCGTCAAGTCCTGGAACAAGGCAGGAATCAGAAGAATGCTTTTCAATTTTAAAGTCTAGTGTAAATTTTGGAGAAGATCAGAAGGAATTTTTAAACTATACAGTTAAGGAAGAAAAATATTGCTTAAATAGATGAGCAAATGGTTTTAGACATAAATACGTGCATGTATGTATCTATATATTGGGGGAGGTTCCTTCCTTATTAGAATTAAATAACTTTTAGTGTGTATTTGGAGTTATTTAGGAGTTGATTACTTAGTTGGTCAATAGTAACAACCTACTTTTTATAGCTCTTAAACAATTACTTTAGCTGTACACCTGAAACTAACACAACATTGTAAATCAACTATACTCCAATAAAATTAAAAAATTTTAAATTAAAATGTACAAGAATTGATGCTTGCTTTAGAAAAACATGAGTGATGTTGCTAGCGTTTCTAAATGGCAGGTTCCAGAATACTAGTGGTCTAACAGGACTGATAGGATCCCGGTCACTAAAAGTGGAAGGCTCCAGAAGGCCCCAGAAAGTACAGGAATGAAAGAGTGAGACAAGCAAATATCCAAGTCTGGATAACTTTCAACTCTCTACCCACCAACCCCTGCCCTCCCACGCCCACCTCACCCCACCTCTTCAGCGGTGAGTCAGTCTCCCAGCCCTTGGTATTCGTACCCTTGTGGAGTGCCCTACCCTTCAGGGTGGCTGGGCTTAGTGACCCGTTTCTAGCAGATAGAATGTGGCAGAGGGATGGGATGTCACCTATAAGAGTGGGTGGCACAGTGGCTGTGGTCCCTGTCTTGGGTGCTCCCTCTGTCTTGTGGTCCATCTGGAAAGAGCCAACTGCCACGTGAAGAGGCAACAAACACGGCCCCGGAGCCCTTGAGGAACCAAATCCTGCCCTGAACCGTACTCTTTAACACCAAGTCTTCACCTGAGACCTCAGCCTCAGCTGACACCTTCATGGCAACCTCCTGGGAGACCTTGAACCAGAGGCACCCAGCCAGGCAGCTCCCAGGTTCCTGACCACAGAAACAGCAAGATACTAAATAGTTGTTGCTTTAAGCCATTAAGTTTTGGGGTCGTTTGTTATGCAGCATCAGAGCTAATAGCCTGTTTGTCCCTATCCAGCTTCCACCTTCTCTAGCCCACGTCTCTCCCCCCACCTCCCGCCCTGTCCCTTTTTGGGCTCCCCTCACACATTCCTTTACTTCTTCTGTGGGACAGTTTAAACCATCTCTGCTTCATACACCCCTTCGGGCCTCACCCTCAGGGCTTCCCCTTCCTCACCTGAAATGGCCCCAAAATTATAAAGTACAAGAAACTCTAGTGCAGGCTGCTGTAAGCATGGTTTTCAGCTTATGTATTTTTCTTTTTTCAAATTGTTTATTTATTTTTTGGCCATGACACATGGCATGCAGGATCTTAGTTCTGTGACCAGGGATTGAACCCACGCCCCCTGCAGTGGAAGCGCAGTCTTAACCACTGGACCACCAGGGAAGTCCCCAGCTTATGTATTTTTTTTAAATTTTATTTTACTTTATTTTTTTATTGAAGTATAATTGATTTCAGCTTATATTAAGAAACTGTGAATCACGCAAAATAAATAATGTATCTGTGATTTCATCAACTTAAAAATACTCTCGCTTTGGTATATTTTATAAAGTTGAGATTAAAACACCTGATGACTAAATAATCAATTCCCTGATTACTTAAACTTTTTATAGTAATAAAACAAATTATTTTAAAATATGTTAGTTATTTTTGGCCTGCCATTTGATTTGGGTTATTGCTACATGTTACTATGGGGTGTCTGTACCCCAAATCCTCAGGCTTGTCAGCCTTCTGGGCTCAGCGGTTACTTCAGTACCCCCAGTAAAATGTCTTTAGATACATAAAATAAAAGGCCTTTATTTAGATAAATTAATGTTATTTATCATAAATTATAAGTTTATAAGTTTTAATTTATAAATTAAAATAAAATTAATTTATTAAAATTATAAATTACGAATTGAATAAATTAATACAATAAAACATTTAAATAAAATAAAATGCCCCAATAAAACCCCTTTCCCTCAGGTTGTGGACATCCTTCTCTCAAGATTTCAGAGGACACCCTGAAGGTTTACTTTCCCATTTGTCTTGTCTCTCTGGAATTACCCCTCCTCTGCAGCCTGAGGTGCATTTCCTGCTGAGTTTTGCTCTACAAAGGGCCCTGTCCTGCTTTCTTCAACTTCCCCCAAAGGCCACCAACACAGGCTGCCGAATGGAACTACAGCCAAGCACAGACAATAAACAACTTAAAATTGAAACGAGTCATTTTACTGAAATCAGACTTCACCAGTTTCTCGGACAACCAAGCACGTGGAAGCATCACCACTGCCCTTCTGGGCGCGTGCGCCCCGCCCTCACTGGCCTCCCAGACTAAAAAGCCTTCTCTTCCAGCTTGTTGTTGTTTCCTCTAGTCCAAGAGCCCCCAGACCCACTCCTCACCACAACTTTCATTTTCCTTGACACAGGGCATTTTAGTTTGGTGGTGTTCCAGCTTCTCCCATCTAGGGTGTGTGGGAGTAAATTTGGGGTTGGGTTCAGCTTCTACCACAAGGAGTTCCCAAACCCACCACGTGTCCTTTCCTAGATGCTGTCATCCTTCTCCGCTCAAACTGTTCCTAGACATTTTAAAGAACATTTTTAAGTGTTACATTAGAGTTTAATAAAAAGGTTAAGCTAAAAATCCTAATAAAATATATAAGAAGAAAAGTTATTTTCCCATTGACATCTAAATGGGATTTGCTAAAAAATGAAGTTTTTCAAAGAAGTAGGGTTTTTTCTTAAGACTATACCAAACACTTGTACTATAAACCAGTGTATAATCCATTTCAAGTGAGAGATAACAGCTATTTTTATTATTAAAAAACTTTTTTATTGAAGTATATTTGATTTATACAGTGTTTCAAGTGTACAGCAAAGTGATTCAGTTACACATATATATGTTCTTTTTTATATTCTTTTCCATTATGGTTTATTACAGGATATTAAATATCGTTCTCTGTGCTATACTGTAGGTCCCTGTTGTTTATCTATTTTGTATATAGTAGCATGTATCTGTTAATCCCAATCTCCTAATTTATCACTTCCCCCATGGTTCCCCTTTGGTAACCATAAATTTGTTTTCTATGGCTGTGAGTCTGTTTCTCTTTTGTAAATAAGTTCAATTGAATCTTTTTTTTTTTAATTCCACGTATAAGTGATGTCATAGGATATTTGTCTTTGTCTGGCTTACTTCACTCAGTATGATAATATCTGTGTCCATCCAGGTTGCTGCAAATGGCATTATTTCATTCTTTTTTATGGCTCAGTAACATGCTATTTTTAGATTGTTTCTAATTATCAGACCCTCTTTGAGGATCCATACATTTGAATGCTCTTTCTGTGTCAGGGCAAATGATTGGCAAATACTAAGAAGCTACGTCGACTTTTTCAACATCAAAGGTCAGACATTGGGGCTTCCCTGGTGGCGCAGTGGTTGAGAGTCCGCCTGCCGATGCAGGGAACACGGGTTCGTGCCCCGGTCTGGGAAGATCCCACATGCCGCGGAGCGGCTGGGCCCGTGAGCCATGGCCGCTGAGCCTGCATGTCCGGAGCCTGTGCTCCGCAACGCGAGAGGCCACAACAGTGAGAGGCCCGCATACCACAAAAAAAAAAAAAAAAAAGTTCAGACGTTGAAACGAATCTTGGATTGTAGAACTGCTGTAAATGATGCTTAGTCTCCGGAAACTAGATGAAAGTAAGACGCTGAGCTTCAGACATTTGTCCAGGTTTAGAAGAACCTGTGGAAGCACACATACTCTCGATGATATTTCATTGCTTTCCCCCCAGTAAGTATAAGTACTTACAGTCCATTATAGAAATACATTTGCTCGGGAAGGTAAGAAAGGTTGGTTCCTGGCTGTGCTCTGGGGAAACCACCCTCTGCTGCTGCCTGGTCATTGCGTTCAGTGTTTTCAAAGGGAGCTGCGACTTTCTCAGGAAAATAACTGGCGAACTGGATGAAGGATAGGAAAAATGGAGCTGGGTGGAGGGAGGGTGCTGATGGAGGGAATTTTCTACAGTAGATTTGTCCCGGCAGGAGGAAAGATTAAGTACGGCAATGCCCTGGATTCGACAAAAGACCAGGGGGGCTGGAGGAGTCTCCAAATCACAGTGCCGCCCCCCCAAAACCCACCCAGTCAGTAGTGTGCTCTGAAGTCATCAGAAGAGCTGTCACCCCAGATTGTGTTGCTCTTTGGGGCCCAAGAAAGTCTGTTGGCGGCCTTCCAAGGGAACATGTCATAGAGGAAGGGACTCGTTTCCTTCCCCCTGCATCCAGGAGTCTGGGTCTGAGTGGCGGTACAGAGAATGGCATGGCAGCCAGGAGCCCACCAGTGGTTGACGTTGCTGGGGAGGGAAGAGTAGAATCCCACTTTGGCCGGGGCCACTGTGGAGAGGGACGCCTGCTTGCACAAAAATGATCTGCACAAGAGCCAAGGTAAAACGTAAAGCCTGTAGGAGCGCAGAGAAGGAAGTGTGGGCATTTGAGGACCTCTGGAGACCTGTGCTGGTGGAAGGGGAAGAAGAGAACTTTGGAAGGGGGTTGATTGTCTTAAAGGCAAAGATGGGAAGGGTATTTGCCAGGAACATTTAGGAGGGAATGCTACTGTTACAGGCTGAGAAGCTGCAATAGCACCCAGATGGGAGAATTTCACTCATATTCAAAGTAACCATATTCATAATTCTGATAAATATGTTTATTTATTTTTCATTTGAAATCCTTATATTGTGCTTTTTAAAAAAATTTTATTGAAGTATAGGTGATTTACAATGTTGTGTTAATTTCTGCTGTACAGCGACGTGATTCAGTGGTACCTATATATACATTCTTTTTCATATTCTTTTCCATTATGGTTTATCACGGGAGACAAATATGTCTATTGAAGATCAAACTTAGATTTCATTTCTACAACTCAGAAATAATTAACCAGATTTGGAACCCCACATTCTCTGTTATGCACAATTGGACCAGACTTTGACACTAAACTCTCTGGAACACACCGACCTCCACAATAAACCAGGGATAATAATTTTGTGTCATAGCACTGTTGTGCAGACAGTGAAAAAACTTTGGAGTGAGAGAGAGGCATGGACATATATACACTATCAAATGTAAAATAGATAGCTAGTGGGAAGCAGCCGCATAGCACAGGGAGATCAGCTCGGTGCTTTGTGACCATCTAGAGGGGTGGGATACGGAGGGTGGGAGGGAGGGAGACGCAAGAGGGAAGAGATATGGGAACATATGTATATGTATAACTGATTCACTTTGTTATAAAGCAGAAACTAACACACCATTGTAAAGCAATTATACTCCAATAAAGATGTTAAAAAAAAAACAACTTTGGAGAAAGTGTTTTGCACAGTATCTGGCATGCAGTAAGTGTCCAGTGATATTTGTTCACTGCTCAGTGAAAAAGTCTTCACCAGAAAGTTGAACTAGTGGCAGAAGGAAGACCGCATAAACCATTAGAGCAGAACTGCAAGGGCTGTTGACATCCACAGTGCCACGCACGAGAAAAAGAGACGACAGATTCTTGTACAAGGTGGAGCAGGGAGAAGAGCACCCTGAATTGAAGACCAGGCGGGTGGATTCGTCCTGGCTCTTCCTCCGGCGCCCCTGCGCCGTGGCTTAGCCCCTCAGCTGGCCTCTCCCACGATCAGATTGCTCGAGCGGAAGCCGAGGGGCTCTGTCTCAGGAGTAGCTACGGTCCCTTATCACAATAACAGTTCACACATTTGTAAGGTATCACCCTATGGTTGCTAAAGCACTTGCTTTAATTATTTATTGTTTCTCCATGTAGAGTATAGCAGTTAGGGGATGGCAATTCTAATGTGTTGTGGTTTTAATTTTCTAAACGGTGTTTTTATAGAAAAGGCATGTATACTATAATCCCTAATTATATTAACTACAACCGTGGGAGGTCAGGTTGACTGGACGGGCAGGGAATAGCATCTCTGGTGCCAACTTACCCGAATTCTAGCTACATGAGTAAGATGAAGAATACAGACACTTTCGTGAGCTGGTCTTGAAAGCCCAAATATAAAAAGAAAGGTTATGATGGTCACACTTTATTGTTTTATTTACTTATTTTCATTATTTATTTATTTTATTGAAGTATAGGGTTTTTTTTAAACATCTTTATTGGAATATAATTGCTTTACAATGGTGTGTTACTTTCTGCTGTATAACAAAGTGAATCAGCTATGCATATACATACTTATAATGTGTTAGTTTCAAGTGTACAGCAGTGATTGAGTTATGCATTTATATATATATAATATATATTCTTTTTCAGATTCTTTTCCATTATAGGTTATTACATGATATTGAGTAGAGTTCCCTGTGCTATACAATAGGTCCTTATTGTTTACCTATTTTATATATAGTAGTTTGTATCTGTTAATTCCAAACTCCTAATTTATCCCTCCCCCCTTCCCCCCACTCCTACTATCCCCTTTTGTTTGTTTTCTATGTCTGTGAGTCTTTTTCTGTTTTGTAAATAAGTTCATTTGTGTCAACTTTTAAGATTCTGCGTATAAGTGGTATCATATGATATTTGTCTTTTCTGTCTGACTTATTTCACTTAATATGATAATCTTGAGGTCCATGATGGTCACACTTTAAATGTATATTAGTCACATGTATTTTCTAAGGGAAGAACGGGGAGAGGCCAAGGTAAGGGGGAGGTGATGAGACTAATATTACAGAGAATATTTACTGCATACATACTACATAGTGTGTCAGGTATTGTGACAAGCATTTTATATACGTTATTCCCTTTGCCCTATAGGGAGGGAGGCACAATTATTCTCATTTTACAGAAAATCAACTTGCCAGTGTTACACAGAAGACTGTTGGGATTTGAAGCCAGGTCTGTATCTCTATTCCGTGAGTTTTCCAGATTGTTGCCTAAAAACAGGAATGTAGGGAAAGGACCTAAAATTATTTGGCGCTTAAAAGTATAAAGAAAGATTTACCGGTATAGGGGTGGCAAAGCTCCCCAGTTTGCAAAGTGTGCTTAGTAATAGGGTATTTGAGCATTAATTTTAGCAAGTACTGACCCTATATTCACCTGGAGATAGGTTCCGTTGCCGCATCATGGGAGTTTCTAGTTTGTATCACTTTCCATCATTAACTGTGTAGCTGGATGCGTTCCCAAACACTGGAACAGGCGTTTTTGCAGCGCCTGAGCACTGGACACTGGCCTGCACAGCTGCACCGTGAAGCAGTTTTCAACTCTCAAGTAACTGTTACATTAGCAAAGCAAGACAATAGCCAACGTTTCATTTGTGCCGAGCAGTAAACCCTGAGCTTCATCAGAGGAGGTTGCGGCTGATTCATAAACAATAGGGATTTTCTCTAATTGAAGAGCATCTGCTGGCCACAGGAGATCGTCGTTAATCCCCTCTAATGAGTTCAGAAGCTGTCGCAACTTCTGATGACAATATGGGCTTCATTTTAACTGCTTGGTTATCCTGTCAGCTCCACACCGAGTTAACACCATCGCTTTACCTACTGGCCTTGGTTTTCTCTCTTTCTCTTGTTTTCCGTGTTTTATTTTGTGACCCTACTACTCACGGTCACCCAGGCTGGATAACCGGGGTCCTCCTGATTCCTTACCACCTAGATTCAGCGTGTTTCCCGAATGCATCTCTTCTCCGCTCCCATCACCTCTGCCTTGGCCTCACCTGTACTTGCCTGGACCCCCGTCCCCAGGCTCTTCTCCTCAATTCGGTCTCCACCCAGCCAGGCATCTTCCATTTAAACCCAAGACTGACCAGTCTCTGCCTGTTTGAACCTTCAGGGGTCCCCGATGCCTACAGAATAGAGTCCCTGCTCCTGGCATGCCTGGACGAGCCCCTTAGGCCTCCTCTCCCCTCTCCCCTCTTAGCCATGACCGTCAGCAATGCTGAACTTGTCTTTCTGCCATGTACAGTTCTGTGGGCTGTGTCTCCCCTCTGGGCCGTTTGCTCAAGCTGTCCTCTTTGTTCCAAATGCCCTTTCCGCCCACGCCATCCCCCAACCTCCCATCCCTTGCCTGGGTCCTCATCATTCTTTGAGACACAGTTCAGACGAGAGCCTCGCCTCTGTCCCAGGAACGGCAGGTGACCCTCCCCTCTGTCCCCATGTCTCCAGGAACAAACTAGGTGTTAAATGTATTCCCGTAGCCATCACTGCCCTTCTGACACTTTACTGTGATTCTCTGTTGGTGTGTCTGTTGTCCTTCTTTGGAATGTTAGCTCATTCTTGTAAAAGTAGACAAAGCTCGGCTCCTGGTAGTAAATTACACAAGAGGGATGACCAGAAGGTCTTAGAAAATCATGCAAATAGCTCCTAAATATACGAAAGGATGTTCCGTCTCGCTGATGGGAGAGGAATGCCGATTACTGTTTGACCAGTTCTTACCTGTCGTAAATCCAGAAGTTTGACAACATACTCTGTGGGTGGGGTCATGTGGAAATAGGCATTCTCTGACATTGCTGGTTGGACAACAAAATGGTACAGCCCTATGGCGGGGGGGAATTTGGCAGTATCAAGCTAACGTATATATGCCTTACCCTCTGGTCCAGGAATGACACTTCTAGGAATCTATCCCAAAGATGTACTGCAAAATAAATGAGAACATGTTTGCAGAAACCTATATTTTATAGTACATTTTATAAGAGCAAAAGATTGGAAACAGCCCATATAACCATTAATAGAGGTCTCGTTGAATAAAGGGAAGGTGGAAGAACACGTGTTTAGTTTGCTACTCTTTTTCTGAGAAAGGGGAGGATATGATTATAAATATATTTTTCTTTTAGTTTTTACAAGTTTTCCTATAAGGAGAAAGAAGTAACAAGATGTAGATGACAAAGATAAAAGCTAGACTTCTGTAAATATCACTTATTTTAAGAATTTTACTTTGAAACCATGTAAATATTTTACTTAATTACACAAGAATTTTTTAATCCCTAAAAAATGAAACAAAACTAAACAAATGAACCTAAACATGTACTGAGTCGGTGGAAAGATGTCCCAAAGAACTAACTCTGATTTTTTCTCCTCTATTTTTCCCTTCCCTCCAGCCTTTTGCCATCAGAATCACTGACCCTAAGCCCACAACAGATTGAAAAGTTTGTAACAGTCTCTGAGGCAAAGTGGAAGCCTGCGTTCCTCAGGATGGGTTAAGGGGAGGTCCTGGGCGAAAAGCGAGATCTTTATTTCCTGCTTATTTTACTAAAGAATTTCTTTTTGTCACTCAGGTTCCTCCGTCCTTCTCTCTCCGCATCACAAAAACTGCAGTGAGAAACCAAAGGGGCAGGCCCCTGACTTCCAGTAGGAGGTTTCACACTTGGAAAGTGGTAGTTCTGAGGACACAAATAGGGAAATTTCAGAGAGAAGCCTAAGGCTGGGGCTGGAGAGCCCTCGACCATAGTAACAAGAACTGGTTAACCCCAGAAAGGGTAGGAAAGCTTCTGACACTGCAGAGGTAAAGAAGAGTGCCACGCAGGGCAGATCAAAGAAGACCAGTAGACTTGCCCATGCTGGGGGAGTAGAATCAGCTTCTGGTTAGAGGGTTGAGGGGTAAAACAAGAAGCCTTCCTGTGTAACACGTTTGCGACTGGACGTGTTACCCAGTCCAAGGTCGTACCGCTCGCCACACAACAGGCCAAGAAATCGGGACACAAGGTGTTGGGGCAAGGAATAGAGATTTTGTTCAGGAAGCCAGAGAAGATGGGGGACTAGTGTCCCCAAAAACCACCTGCCCCAACTTAGCAGTCAGGCTGCTTTTATACTAAAATGGGAGTGGGCGTGGCTGATTGTTGGAAACGTCTTGGTGCCGGAATCCTTTGTTCACAACTGTTATTCTCTGTTCTGCAACATTTTATCTCTGTATGAATGGAAAAGTGTTTTACCCTTAAAGGTCAGAGCCTTCAGAATAGGCTCTCCTGTATATTTCAGGCTAGAGGAAACATTGTTTCACAAGGTGCAGAACCCGCAGGACTCAGCACAGGCAACAGAGCACAAGGCTTAGAGCTACAGGGATAGACCTGATGCGGAAGCAGGTTTGCTCTTCTCTGTTACACATCTGTGCTGTCTGGCCGCCACAAGTCATGCCCTCCAGGAGTTGGTGGGGGGCAAGATGGTTATTTGGGATCTATGCCTGTGAACAGAAAGAGACTGAAGCAGGATTGGGCAGAGGAAGAAGCCGAACTGTGGTGAGGGCTCAACAAAGCCTCCGCTCACCGGGTGAAAAATGGTCCCATGGCAGGTGGAAACATCTGGACTTTATCCCCTCACCTTACTGAGTCTTCTGACCATGCTGCCCCGAGAGGGCTTGCCTCAGAGAGAGACACCACGAGAGGGACACAGCCCGCTGCAGCTAAAGCAGCCCCTGAAGGAGCTGACAGCTGCAGGCTGTCTACTGATGGTATTTCCTGCAGCTGGGGCACAAGTCTTTCCTTGGAGGGGGACTTGGGGGTTATATCCCTTTGCCACCAGGCTAGCAACCCTCTTCATAGTTAATGTAGAGTGTTTTTACTGTAATTTCTCTCAACAAACAAAAGGCATTACGTTTTCAGTAAAGAACTCCATATATTTAAGGTTGAATTCAAAATTGCTGTTAGAATCTATATTCCATGGATTATCAGGTGGTCAATATTATATTTCTGGGCAGGCTGGGATTAGCTGTTAGTTCATTTATTCATCTCACAAACATTTCTTAAGCATCTATTGCATGACAGTCTCTGGAAATTGAAATATGAATAAAGATGCTTTTCCCCTGAACTGGGAGTGAGATTCTAGTAGGGAGGCGGACAAAAGAGACAATTGAAACAACGTGGTAGCAGTTTAACAGGTAGGTATAAACAAGACGCCGTAGAAGTTAAAGGGGCGGGAAGGAGCCAGTGGTCAGCTGTGTCTGCAGGCAGCCTCCTTGGAGAGGAGGCACGGGCTCTGACTCTCAGAGGACAGAAATATTCACATAAGAACATTATCGGAAGAGCAAATGAATGGGTAAAGGCTCAGAGGAACGAAAGAGCATCACACGTGATGGGAACCACAGATAGATTAATATGACCAAGGTACAGATTGTGTTTAAGGACGTGTTGAAATACGGGGCTGGGAAAAATGCATAAACAATGATCTTATTCATTTAAAATATAATTTCTAATTGTATTTTGTCTAGCCAGCGCTTCTCAAATGCCTCTAACCGTGGTTTGTGATTTTTGTCTGTTCGGTTTGTGCAGTGACAGCCCTCTGCAGAACATTCCTTGGGATATGTTGGAAGACAGTGTTGACTGAGGCTGCCAGGTCTGTGGGGACGTACGGCTGCTCTAGATCCAGAACCTGAACAGGTCTCTTCTGGACTTGATGTTGACAGGTAAGGAAAAGACTGGATGCCGCTCCTGGGGATGCTACAGCTGTGTCTTGTCTGTTCCTGGAGGCTGGAACACTGAGCTGTTAGAAGGAACACCCTGCCTTCCTGTCATAAAGAGTCCCTAGCAACCACCTAGTTCGGGTCACAGACAGGGAGAGGAGAGACAGCAGAGTCTTTGGCTGTTTCTGGTGCAGATAAACTGGTGTGAGGAAGCTGAGAAAGAAAATCCAGTAGCACAGCTACAACCATGGCAGGTGTATCCTTTCAAGAGCCAGTACCGACCACAGTGGGGAGGCGGATGGTTTTTACAGGTAAAGGGCTTTTGAGTGTCTTTCACAAGGAGAGTTAAGCTTTCTTTACCCCTCACCTATATGATGCTCACGTGACAATGGACATGAGAACGAAAGAAACATGTTTATTTTACACGATTCTGTTACTCTTATGCACTCAGTCTGGGCGTCGACACCAAGCTGCCGTGAACAGCTGTTCCCGTTCTCACGACATCTGAGCTAACTTCCACAAAGGAATATTTTTGTATCATAAAGTTTATGTTTTGTGTAATGGGGGCTGCTCCGATGTTGATAAAAAGTATACTTGTGATCAAATTTTCATTATTACTGATTTAAGTTTCTTGCATTTTTATACGCTTTGACATATTTGGTTGATAAAAATTTGATTGAGCAGGACGTGTAGTAAGCTCAGTAAAATTGTCGGCTGGCATCTTGTTCCTTCAGCTTGCTTTAAGTGATTTGGGTGGGGTGTGTGTGTGTGTGTGTGTGCAATTATGTGTGTGTATAACTGAATCCCTTTGCTGTATACCTGAAACTAACACAACATTGTAAATCAACTATACTTCAGTTTAAAAAAGTGTAGTTAAATAGAATATGACTAATTGTGATGTCTGTAAGAAATAAACCACGTTTAATCTCATTTCCTTTATATTTTAAAACCACAAGCCTATTTTTAAGCATGCCGCTTGCTCATCTGTAAATTCCCCTCCAATCATGAGAAGCCTGGCTCCCACCCGTTGCCATCCGTTCACTTAATTGTTTAATTTTCAGTATATGTGTATACACGTATCAGAATCGTTAACCAGTTCTCCAGGGGAGAAAACCTTATCAACCAGAGTACGGCGCTTCCTTGACGTCCTCTTGCCCTTGGGCTTACAGGCTCTGCTCGTTTCCAAAGTTACTTGGGTCGGGACATTTCCCCAGCCCCTCCAGTGAGGCTGCTTCATACACCTGTAATGCAGTTAGATTCTCCTGTCACTGTCTGAATTGTCCTGGAATTCCCTAAACTCCTAAATGATTTTTTTAAAATTTATTTTATTGAAGTATAGCTGATCTACAATGTTGTGTTGATTTTTGCTTTACAGCAAAGTGATTCAGTTATACATATGCATATATATTCTTTTTTATATTCTTTTCCATGATGGTTCATCACAGGGTATTGAATATAGTTCCCTGTGCTCTACGGCAGGTCCTTGTTGTTGACCCATCCTGTATGTAATAGTTTGCACCTGCTGACCCCACCCTCCCAGTCCATTCCTCCCCTATACCCCCACCCCCTTGGCAGCCACAGTCTGTTCTCTATGTCTGTGAGTCTGTGTCTGTTTCCTAGATAAGTTCCCTAAATGATTTTTTGAAATTGTATACATCAGGGTTTCCTCTTTGTGCTGTGAAGTCTACAGGCTTCGACAACTTGGTAAGGCCGTGTACCCACATGACAGTATCATACAGAACAGGTTCACCCCTCTAAATGTCCCTGTGCTTCACCGACACACTCCCCACTTTTCTCTCCCTGAGACCCTGGCTCCACTGATCTCTTACTGTCTCCATAGTTGTGCCTTCTCCTGAAAGGCCTAGAGCTGGAACCACACAGTGTGTTGCCTTTGCAGACTGGCTTCTTTCACGTGTCAGTAGGCACTGAGGGTTCCTCCATGTCGTTTCATGGCTTGGAGTGCTCATTTATTTTATCACTGAATAACCTTCCGTCGTATGGTTGGATCATAACTGTTTACCTAATCATCTTAGTGTCTTGCGGTTTTTGGCAATTCTGAAAAAGAAACTTCTATAAGGCTTTTGCATGGGTATGTTTTCAACTCAATTTGGTAAACACTTACTTAGCAATGGGATTGCTGGATCACGTGGTGAGACTATGTTTAGCTTTGTAAGGAACTGCCAGACTGTCTTCCAAAGCAGCTGCACCACTTTGTGTTCCCACCAGCAAGCAGAGAGCGAGACTCCCTGTTGCTTTGCACCCTTGTCAGCATTCGGTGTTTCTTATTTTTTACCTGTAGCCAGTCTAACTGGATGTAATTACATCTCACTGTTGTTTTAATTCCCTAATGACCAATGATCATATACTTACTTGCCATCTATATGTCTTCTTTGATGAGATGTCTGTTCACAATGTTTGCCTATTTTATAATTTTTTTTCTTATTGTTGAGTTTTAACAGTTCTGTATATATTTTAGTTACAAGTCCTTTATCAGATAAGTGTTGCTTGATAGAGCACAAGTTTTTAGTTTTAGTAAAACACAAGGAATCAATTTTTTCTTTCATGGATTGTGCTTTTGATGTTGTATCTAAAAATTCAAAACCAATTCCAGGGTCCCCTAGATTTTTCTCCTTGTTTTCTTCTAAAAGTTTTTACTGGTTTGTGTTTTCATTATATCTGTGATCCATCAAGGTGATTTTTGTGTCTTTTATTTTATTTTTAATTTTTATACTATTTATTTATTTATTTGGTTGCTCTGGGTCTTATTTGAGCAGGAGGGCTCCTTAGTTGCAGCTTGCGGGCTCCTGAGTCATGGCATACGAACTCTTAGTTGCGGCATGCATGTGGGATCTGGTTCCCTGACCAGGGATTGAACCTGGGCCCCCTGCATGGGGAGTGTGGAGTCTTATCCACTGGGCCACCAAGGAAGTCCCCTTTGTCTTTTAAAGTTTTCGTTTCTGCCAGCTAATTGATTTCCTTTTCGCTTTAAGCCAGTTTGGGTTGGCTTTTCTGTCACGTCCAACTGTGAAAGAGTCTTAATTGATACTTGAAATTTCTTCTAATCTATGTCAGTGTGTACTTAGTTTCATGTATTTACGTAGCTCAAATTCTTGTCACCTTTGATAGGTTTAAGGTTTTTCATTATATTGATACAAAATAATTGACTTCATATTCTCCTGTATTTTATATTTAGTCTCCAAATTTTCTCTTATAGTAAAGCTACATGAAAACTTTTGGGTAAATTATTTTTCCCTTTCTGTTATTTCCTTGTGGTATATTTACAAAGAGTGGAATTAGGTGGTGAAAGGTACAGACTCCTGTTGAGGCCACGAACTTCAGAGGATTGTATAAAATACTATGAACAATGTATTTGTATTAAAAGCCTGCAAATAGTTTTAAAAATAACTTTTACTTATTTATTTTTAAAATACTTATTTATTTATTTGGCTGCATTGGGTCTTAGTTGCAGCGTGTGGGCTTCTCTCTCATTGTGGCATGCAGGCTCCAGAGCGTGTGGGGTCAGTAGTTGTGGTGCGCAGGTTTAGTTGCCCTGCAGCATGTGGCATCTTAGTTCCCTGACCAGGGTTTGAACCTGTGTCCCCTGCATTGTAAGGCGGATTCTTTTTTTTTTTTTTTTGTCCTTTTTGCTGTACGCAGCCCTCTCACTGCCGTGGCCCCTCCAGTTGCGGAGCACAGGCTCCGGACGCGCAGGCTCAGCGGCCATGGCTCACGGGCCTAGCCGCTCCGCGGCACGTGGTATCTTCCCGGACCAGGGCACGAAACCGTGTCCCCTGCGTCGGCAGGTGGACTCTCAACCACTGCACCACCAGGGAAGCCCTGGAAGGCGGATTCTTAACCACTCGACCACCAGGGAAGTTCCCCATTTTTATTTGTTTTTGATAATGGAGAGGTATGTATCAATCTTTTTTTGATACAACTTTTAAAAAGTTTGTTATGGGGCTTCCCTGGTGGCGCAGTGGTTGAGAGTCCGCCTGCCGATGCAGGGGACACGGGTTCGTGCCCCGGTCCGGGAGGATCCCACGTGCCGCGGAGCGGCTGGGCCCGTGAGCCATGGCCGCTGAGCCTGCGCGTCCGGAGCCTGTGCTCCGCAACGGGAGAGGCCACAGCAGTGAGAGGCCCACGTACCAAAAAAAAAAAAAGTTCGTTATGACTCTTTTAAAATATATCCTGCTTACCTGTTACTTATATTCAACAATTTATCAAAATGTTTCCACATTTGATCACATAGCTTTTTTCTTTTTCATTTGCTGAAATATTTTAAAGTGAATTCCAGATATTCTATTGATATTATTTCACTCCTATATGTTTCACTGTGCATCTCTTAAAAAAAGAACATATTCTTACATAGCCACATTGATATTATCACACCTAACAAAATTAACAACTGTCCTGTGACATTATGTAATAACTAGTCAATGGTAATATTTCCCTCATTGCCTCTAAAATGCATTTTTATGATTGATCATGAAAATACAGATTCAAGCTAGGTCCACACATTCATTGCATTTGGTTGTGTTGTCTCTTTTGGTGTCTTGTAAGCTGGTATAGACTTCTTTGTTTTTTCTTGTTGCAGAAATTGTGTCAGTCATCCAGTAGAAATACCCAACATTCTGGATGTGGCTACTGTCATGTCATTTAACATGTTCCTCTCTCCTCTGTATTTTCTGAAAATTGAATTTGGCTGTTGAGTCTTGATTTTAGTAGGTTCAACCCTTTAGGGAAGCTTATTTCTTGAATGCTGCTGTGGTCAACACATCACACATTAACTTTTACGCAGGTCAGATGTTACAACGTCAATTTCTCTAAGGCCCATCACTTAGGACCTTTCTAAGTTATTGGAACTTAGCCTCTTTTCCCTCCAAGTTTGGAACTGATCTCAATGGAAAGTCCATGTTCTTATAAAAGTGTTGGCAAAAGTGGGTATGTACCCTGGTTAGGCAAATGAAAAGTGGATTTGCTGCATATTTTATGTCAAATATTGCATAGTTGCAATAAAAACATAGAAAATATTTTGTCACTATTAATAACTAATGTAAAAACAATAAAATATCATGAGAAATAGTTTAAACAATTACCTCAAATGCTGATACGTAAGGAAAAACTAACCAGATTATAAGAGGATGAGAAAATAGCTGAGAAATTTTGCAGCAACTTTGAGGGTGATTTCAGAGCACTTTTAAGAGTTTTATAGTGTTTTTATTAATGTCTAATTTAATTTAAAAAATCAAATTTTCCCTTTTTTGCCATATGTGTAACACTCCTCATACTTATCATTGGTAGCTATAATTGTTTTAATTTCAATTTCTTTCATTTCTAGTGAGATTCCATTATTCCGTGAGACAATTCACACTGTATATTTACTTAGTGTACTGTGACTACCGAACTAATCTGACCACTCATCAAGTTTTATTTTTCTAACCAATTTTAATATTTTTCTACCCAATTTTAATATTTTTCCCTTTAAAACATATTTCAGAAAAAAATTTGATTCTAAATTTTTATCATAGAGATTTGAAATCCAGTGTAACAAATAGAAATTGAATCCCTATTGAATACTAAAAAGTTGTCCACAAGCTTCGGAGGATACAAAAATGAACAGGAATAAGATGTTTTCTGTCTTCTAGAAGCATGTAGAACATTATAGGTTATCCTGTTATCTTATTTAATCTAAATATCCATCACAGGTGTCCCCAGAGTGTAGTGTGACATTGAAAGGAAACACAAACCCAATTCCAAAGGCCTTGAGTCAAGTAGAAGTGGGAATGGAGGACCATTACCTCATTGGACGCTCCACAAGCTACGCCCTGTGCTTTGTTTTCTTTTGTCTCCTACTCATTTCTTCTGACTGTCATAATTAGAGCACAGATTGTCTCCTCCATGATGGATAGATCTTAGATTTTATTTATTTTGCAACTAATAAAGGGATAGAGATTCAAATGTCCGTGGGTCCAACTTTGAAAACTTTAAAAAGTTGATATGTAACATATACTCTAGTAAGTATGTTCGTCTAGTGTTCAGCTTGATAATGTTTTACAAAGTGAACACACTGATGCCTTTACTTTTTAGATCAAGATCGTGAATATTTTCATCATCCTAAAATGGTCCTTTATGTCATTTCCCAGCCAATCCCACCAAACTCAAACTGTTTTTATTTTTATAATCCATATGTTTTTGATAACTCTGAGTTTAATCTGATAAGGTAAATTATTGTCTGTATTTTTAAAACATTTTATTTGCTGGCTTATTCTTTCATGTAAGTTTATTACCACTTTGCTAAGTTTTATTACATAGTGAAGAGATTTTATAGATAATGTTATTTTGGCATTACAAAGGTCTTACTATGAAAACTAATATCATAAACAAAATTCTGAAGAGATCTTAAAGTATTTTAGAGCATGGTTATGTATTTTTACAACATCTGTTTGCAAACAAATGATACTGCTTACCCAATTCCAGGTCCCATGCTGCTTTAAAGTTACAAAATTACATTTAAAAAATACATTTTTTTCATTCAGATTTTTAAATGAATTCCCACTTGGTCCAAATTGAGAGATTGATGGGATTATTACTATGGAATGTTAAATTAAAAAGTCACGTTCCTAGAGGGGTGGGATAGGGAGGGTGGGAGGGAGACCCAAGAGGGAGGGGATATGGGGACATATGTATATGTATAACTGATTCACTTTGTTATAAAGCAGAAACTAACACACCACCGTAAGGCAATTATACTCCAATAAAGATGTTAAAAACAAAATGGCACCATAACAGATAATCTAATTTAACCCATCATTTTTCAGATGACAATACTGAGGTTCAGAGAGCTAAGTGACCTGCTTCAGATCACACAGCTTTAACCTCAAGGTCACACAGCCTTGATCAGAAGGACGGAAGCCTCTGCCTGCTTCTTGTTTATATGATGTATTTATGTGTGTTATATCCAGATTACTGACTAAATAAATATATTAATGTATTTTTTTCAGCCATCGTAGATCTACTAGAAAATCTGCATATGTAAACCAGGAATATTGCAGAATTCCACCTTATAAAGGAGTGATCACAACATGGGACTTCTGTTAGAAATATATTAGAATTGGAAATACTGTCTAGGAAATGGCCAAAAACCAATATGATGAATGAAGCTTTAGTGATGGGAGAAGTACATAAACATGTATGTGATTATGAACAGCTCGCTCCATTAGTCTGGGTTTCAGACCCATTTATTCATCTTGGTTTTTGCCTTGTGAAACGGTCACACTCATAGTCATGTCTCAAGTTCAATTATTTTAAAAATAGAAAATGACTTCACACAGAAATGCCAGTGGTTTCCTATTTGAAGAAAGAATCAGATAGTCCTGCAAATTCAGCTTAAGTCTCATCCCTATAATTCAGGAAGCAAATACGTCCCGTTTTAAAAAACTAATTCATGACAAAAGCTTACACATTTTAATGGGCTGACACACTTGGCTAATCTGCCTTTTATTCTGTAGTCATAGTGTGTGATTTGCCTGAATCATAATTTATCTACAAGTGAAAGCAGTTTCAAGTCAGTCCTACCTTAAATTACTGATCATGTGAATCATCACCAGTGTGACTCGCAGGAAAAAAATATTAGTTGCTGGCATCACTTTGAAAAGCATCTAAACCAAGCCCTTAGAAGAGGACTTCTAAGGACAAGCTTTGTCTCATACTCTATTTTTCTGTTTTGGGGTTTTTTAAGACAATATACACCTTTATTGCATGAAGTAAGAGGGAAAGGAGAAGAATTGATTAGCCTTTCTGGGCTTTGATTTGATTTTCCAAAGTTGACACTTTGTAGGTTACATTAGTATCGCTTCCTTAAATCAGGGAGAAATGCTCAGGATTAAGCAAAAAATGTTTTTTGCTTTTGAGACAGGGCTTGAAAAAATTATTTTGTCAAAGATCAGTGGATAGTTCTGTGTGCTAATGTGCTACCTGTGAGGAAATCAACATGAGAAGCCTGCTTCAGGAAGCAGGGCTGTCAGGTTAGCTGTCATCTCAGCTGCTTCTCCTAACCTTTTTTCTTTCTTTCTTTTTATTGGAGTGTAGTTGATTTACAATGGTGTGTTAGTTTCAATTGTACAGCAAAGTCATTCAGTTATACATACATATATATTCCTTTACAGATTCTTTTGCCATACAGGTCATTACAAGATGTTGAGTATAGTTCCCTGTGCTATACAGTAGGTCCTTGTTGCTTATCTATTTTATATATAGTAGTGTGTACCTGTTAATCCCAAACTCCTAAATTTTTCCTCCCCCTACTTTCCCTTTGGTAATCATAGGTTTGTTTTCTGTGCCTGTTTGTTTCTGTTTTGTAAATAAGCTCATTTGTACCATATTTTTAGGCTCCACATGTAAGTGTTATCATATGATATTTGTCTTTCTATGTCTGACTTACTTCACTTAGTATGATAATCTCTAGGTCCATCCACATTGCCGCAAATGGCATTATTTCGTTCTTTTTTATGGCTGAGTAATATTCCACCGTATATATGTACCACATCTTCTTTATCCATTCATCTGTCAATGGACATTTAGGTGGCTTTCATATCTCGGCTGTTCTAAATAGTGCTGCAGTGAACATTGGGGTGCATGTATCTTTTCGAATTAGACGTTTCGTCTTTTCCAGATATATGCCCAAGAGTAGGATTGCTGGATCATATGGTAACTCTATTTTTAGTTTTTTAAGGAACCTCCATACTGTTCTCCATAGTGGCTGCACCAATTTACATTCCCACCAACAGTGCAGGAGGGTTCCCTTTTCTCCACACCTTCTCCAGCATTTAATGTTTGTAGACTTTTTTTTTTTTTTTTTTGGCTATGTTGGGTTTTCGTTGCTGTGCGTGGGCTTTCTCTAGTTGTGTTGAGCGGGGGCTACTCTTTGTTGCGGTGCTAAGGCTTATTGCAGTGGCTTCTCTTGTGGTGGAGCATGGGCTCTAGGTGCGTGGGCTTCAGTAGTTGTGGCACACGGGCTCAGTAGTTGTGGCTCGCGGGCTCTAGAGCACAGGCTCAGTAGTTGTGGCGCACGGGCTTAGTTGCTCCGCGGCCTGTGGGATCTTCCCGGACCAGGGCTCAAACCCGTGTCCCCTGCATTGGCAGGCGATTCTTAAGCACTGTGCCAACAGGGAAGTCCTCGTAGACTTTCTAATGCTGGCCATCCTGACAGGTGTGAGGTGATACCTCATTGACGTTTTGATTTGCGTTTCTCTAATAATTAGTGATGTTCAGCATCTTTTCATGTGCTCATTGGCCTTCTGTATTTCTTCTTTGGAAAAATGTCTATTTAGGTCTTCTGCCCATTTTTTGATTTTTTTTCTTTTTTTTTTTTGATATTGACTTGTATGAGATGTTTTGTGTATTGTTAGTTGCATAGTTTGCAAAAACTTTCTCCCAGTCCATGCATTGTCTTTTCCTCTTAACCCTTGTGACCGCGGTCTTCTTATTGGTAATTTGAGGCTAGTAGTGCCTGCTTCATAGCATATTCTATGATGATCTAATGAAAGTGCTTGCATATAATAAGAATTCAGTGACTTTTTTAAAAACTAATTTATCCTATTTATTTTCTTGAGAAGCTGATTATCTGAAGGGGGTAGGAGCTAGGAGAGGACACAAACATCATCTTAGAATCCTATTTTTTTTTTCGTAACAAACCAGCCAAGTACACATTATTTCCTAAAGTCTTAAGCCATAGGTGGGTTTTTAATGGGCACAGAGAGAAATAATCTAAGACTATCTAAGCCGTGGTTTCTAAACTTCAACGTGCATGAGAATCGCGTGGGGAGTCTTGTTAAAATGCAGATTCCGAGTCCAAAGGTCTGGGTGGGCCTGAGAGTCTGCATTTCTGCCAAGCTCTCAGGTGATGCCTGTGCTGCAGGAACCATACCTTGAGTGGTGAGGGTCTGAACTCTTCTGGCTCTTACTGTTGTGACTTTGGACTAGCTGTTGGACTAGGACCTTGGACTCTGCGCCAGTTACACGGTCTATAAAATGGCAATATTAGTATCTACTTCACAGGGTTGCTGGGAGTTTTAAGTGAGTCAGTGCGCAGAGAGTACTTAGACCAGTGTCTGGCACGTGGTATTCTCCATATCTGCATTAACTATTATCATGTGACATAGATCACTAGCAATATAAACTAGTAAACTGCTGGCTATGGGCCCAGAACACAAAATATATTTTTTAAGCTGCCAACGATTGGCCTTTGGGATTTTCCTATAAACCTGATGTAAATACTACTAAGGAAAACAAGTTCCATTAAAACAATGTTGTGATAGAATGGCAGGTTTAAAAAAAATGAATTAGTTCATTAATTTTACTGAAGCATAGTTGATTTACAATGTTGTGTAATATAGAATGGCAGATTTTGGAATACTACCTTAAACCACATGAATTCACGGGACCTTGGTTTGGAAAACAACCCAGCATCCCATGGTCAGGAAGGATAGAAAGGTCCCCTTCGGGGCCCTGGGTGGGAAGTCTTACCCTTTGTCTGTCTCCCTTGGGTCTGTCCCCCTCCCCTTTCCTGTCTGCTGCAGGAGGAGAGGCAAAAGCACCTTCCGAGGCACCTGCCCTGTGTGATCCTAGTTGGTTTCACTCACAGCCAGTGAGAAAGGGTAAAGTTCCTGCTCTCTAGCTGACCCCAGCTGCCAGCAATTATCTCAGAAATGGTGAAACCTACCAAACGGCCCTTCTGACCACAGATACCATCTTTGAGAAAAATACACTCCAGGGAGGAGTCTGAGACAGATTGAAGATTGTCCAGGCTTTTAAGAATAATAGCACTGAAAGAGGCCTCAAAACGCTTCTGTGGTCGCATCATTTCTTTGGGGCAGCACTTTCTAAAATAAAGGAAATAATTTCTGGAAGCTACAGAATTGCAGGCGAGGCAGTCATTTGAGAAGAGGAAGTTCTGTATCTGGGGTTGAACTCGACAGACCTGGCAAGGAGCCCCAGCACCCCACTTCCAAGCGGGGGGCTAGCAGGACTGACCTTCCCAGACAAGGACCTAGAGCAGCCTGAGGAAAGCTTCTGGTGGAGGCAAGGCGAGCTCTGGTTTCTTTCCAAACCTTATTCTTGTCAATCAAGGGAACTGCACTGGGGATGGAGGCGGGGAACCCCGAGTGGCTGGAATGAGTGCAGCACCTCCCAGGTTCGCTAAACAACGATCAAAACTCACCAGCCTGTAATTGGGGGAGGGAGGGGGCTACTGAGGAACTGGGGAGAAACAGTGCGCCTGGAAATAGGAAGCAAATCCGCTTTCTGCCAGCAATACTAAGACCTCCCCGCTGAGGACTCTGAACTAACCAGTCCCAGATCTAGGGCACCGATTCTCAAAATGTAATGTGCAGAAGAACCGCTTATGGAGACGTTTAAGGATGCAGAATGCCCCAAATTCTGAGTTAGCTTTTCTGGGGCCTTGGAACTTGCACTTAAAGAAGCACGTGGAGAGACTAAGATGCAGGTGGTCCACGTGACACTTTGTGGGAAACACGTAGACCCTTGGGCAGCAGGCACTGTACCTGTTCTACCCCAGGAAGGTCACAGGTCCTCCAAGGCCGGAAGGTCTAACGGGACTCTAGTCAGCACAGAAGACTCAGCTCACGAACATTGTTGTGTTCTTTTGTTTTTGTTTTATTATATTGGAGTGTAGTTAGTTGATTTACCATGTTGTGTTCGTCTCAGGTGTACAGCAGCAGAGTGATTCAGTCACATATCCATATATCTATCTACTCTCAGATAATAGGTTTTTACAATGTAATCTAAAAGTTTTTCAATGTAATTTAAAGGCTCATAATTTTTTTTAAAAAGCTTGGGAACATTTGTATAATTCAAATTCGTGTGTGTTATATCATTATGTAAATGATCGTATAAAACAAAATATGTCTTTCAGCCCAGTGGATTATGGCACTGATGACAGGATAATTAGGAATCTGAGTAGTCAAAACTTATGCAAGCAAAGCTATCTGAGGTCAAGATTGTTGATGGCAATCGGGTTAGATGAATTCTTTGTTCATAGCAAGGAAATAATACCTCCCATGTCTCTTCCTTTTAGAGATACCAAACTCTTTCAAACTTCAATTCACAAGCTGAGTAGCCACCCTCTTTTCATAATATGGAAGCAGAATGAAGTAGGCATGCTAATCACGTGGGCTACATAAAGATGTTAAAAAGCACAGCCTTTGATTCTGCGATCCTAGGGACTGACGCAGTAGATCTCGTTCATTTCCTTTCCTGGGGATTGTGCAGCTGCTTAGGACGCGGGCTCCACTGCTGGACCACACTCCCTCCCCATCACCTCCTCTGGGAACACATGGGGGCTGGGTGCACACCGACATCCACACACATTCTCAGCAGAACTCACCCGAGGACTGGCAACCCCTCTTATCTGCAGGGATTACACAAAAGTTACCAGTTCCAGATGACAGCGATTTCTTCCTTTCTTTTCTCAATTCCAATGTCTTAGATTTCCTTGAAATGCCCCCCTCCCCCAAAAATGATAGCTTATCGTTGACCTTGGCATATAATTAATTACTCAGAAGAAAAGACTGAAATGACAGTTTGTGGTAAATCCCCAACTTTGTTGGAGGAGAAGTGCTATGGAAATACCATCTGATTGTATGGATTTCTGGTGTAAGGACTATAAAGTAGGAAGTTATTTACACTAGTCTGTATATTGGTCAAGAACCCCATTAATCATTGTGGTATTTTTAAGAATATTTTTTATAAATTTATTTTATATATATATATATGTATAGGCTGCGTTGGGTCCTCGTTGCTGCATGTGGGCTCAGTAGTTGTGGCTCGTGGGCTCTAGAGCGCAGGCTCAGTAGTTGTGGCGCACGGGCTTAGCTGCTCTGCAGCATGTGGGATCTTCCCGGACCAGGGCTCGAACCCATGTCCCCTGCTTTGGCAGGCGGATTCTTAACAACTGCACCACCAGGGAAGTCCTAATCATTGTTAAATAAATAGTTCCTGCTGCTCCCCACCCAGAGGGCTCTGAGGATGCAGCTCGTCCACAATCAATGCGGGAGATTGAAAGACTCTGCCTTTGTGATTTGGGGTCTGAGCATCTTCATGTGGCTTTCTTCAACTGAGAGTCACATGCCTCTCGTTACACTCTTGTCTTAGTGGCCTTGGAGGATGGCTTTGGAAGACTCAGATATTCATACACAACAACCAGCCTTTAAGTCTATCTTTAAACATTATCTCCAAATTTGGGTGGGAGTTTTTCCAGCCATTTTTGTGTGATGATATAACGTAGACAAAAACTGTATGTGTAAACATTCACTTCATCGCTGTGAATCACCTAAAAAAAAAAAAAAAAAAGGAGGGTGCCTAGCTAAAATATTTGGAAGTTGAAACATGTATTTGGGACTGAGATTGGGCCCAAAGGCTGAGGTTGTACAAAAAGTTAGGACCATGTATTTAAGCAGAAAGTTCAGGGTTCACAGAATGTGGGATAGGGTAGACACACCGATAAATGGAAAGGAAAGGACCCCCATCCCACCTGGCACAAAGGCAGAGGGTCCAAGTTCGAGGATACTTGTCTTCTCACCTCTTGACCAGACACAGTTGAGAAGATAAAATTTTGAGCAAGCGACTTGAATATAAGGAGGCTTCAAAGACAACTTCTGCCATCATGGCTATTCCTGTAGTCTGTTTATCAGAAGGGATCACAAACATTGGGACCTTCTGTCAACTCCCACCTTCATCCAGTGACTGGTATACCCTAAACCCCCATCTTCTTCTCTTCTGCAGTTACAAGGAGATGGAAGAAAGAAGAGCAAAAAAAGCTGCACAGAGATTATCACAAACCCTAGTTGGTCTCTGTTTACATTTGTCAAATTCCTACAGAAGGACATTCAGGGACTCTTGACTAGAGCTTTGAATTTCAGCCCCGGTACAGACCTGATTTACTGTAGCTCCCACCCCAGCAGGCAAATCCAACAGCCAGGTGGCTGGCGCCCCCCTCCTTGATATGTCCTCTGCCCTCTGGCTTTAGTTTCTCCTGTTGTCCAGGCTGAGACCTTGTTCTAGCCACACCACACTCTGTCTTAGGATGACCAGCTGCCCCAGTTTACCCATGAGGAGGGGTTTCTTGGGACACTGGATTTTCAGTGCTAAAACTGGGTGAATTGGTCACGCTAATTCCAGCCCTATAACTGCTGCCCCATCCCAGCCTCAACACATTTACTTGAATTCATTATCTGAATTGTGCACGAAGCAGAGTGGGGAAATGTTGGTGCAGTCAAAGCACCCGGCAGGAGTTCCCTCACACGTAAGCCTTTACTACCTTCCTCCCTGGCACTCAGAGGAAAATAAACAGGCCCAGTGGCTGCCACGGCGATTCGGTAGATGCACCCCTCTGCTCCGAGGACATCTTGCCCAGTTCTAGACGCGTGTGTTCACTGGCCTCTCTGCCTCTGTCTGATCTGGGGCTGCTACTTCTCTTGACTGAAAACCACTTGTTTTGTATGTCTGTGGGTCTATTTCTGTTTTTGTAAATTCAGTTGAATCTTTTTTTTTTCAGATTCCACATGTAAGTGATATACGTTTGTCTTTCTCTTTCTGACTTGCTTTACTTAGTATGATCATCCGTCCATGCTGCTGCGTATGGCATAATTTCATTCTCTTTTTCATGGCTGAGTAATAGTCCATCGTATATATGTACCACCCCTTATTTAGGGGAAGGCAAGGGGAGGGATAAAGTAGGAGGTTGGGATTGACATATACACACTACTATATATAAAATAGATAACCAACAAGGACCTACTGTGTATTACAGGGAACTATACTTGATATTTTATAATAACCTATAAGGGAAAAGAATCTGAAAAAGAATATATATATGTAACTGAATCACTGTGCTGTACACCTGAAACTAACATGACATTGTAAATCAACTATACTTCAATAAAAAAATAATAGATTTTAAAAAAGTTTTCTAAAAAGTTATTTATGAAAACATAGGAGTAGAGAGTAGTTAGACATGATACCAAAAGCCCAATCCATGAAAGAAAAATCTGCTGCATTGGACTTGGAAAAATTAAAACCTTTTGCTCTGCAAAGGTACTGTTGAGAGAAAATCATAAAATAGAATAAAATAAAATAAAATAAGGACCACTTGTATCAGACTATCTATTGAGTTCATCACAAACCCAGGAGACCCCGAATCTATCCTAAATTGTTTCCAGTAATCCGAGGGGGCCTCAAATTTTACAGGAGGGGCAAGACAGCATTCTGGGCCGTCACATTTGCTTACAGGCAAAAAAAATCAAAATCTTTTTTCCCTTTTTATGTTTTGGACTTGTTTTTTTTTTTGCCTTGGTCTCAACAATCAGCTGTCCGTGTATTTGAGTGGTTTCTGTCATCAGTGGAAATGAGGGTCGCGTAAATCATGTGAAGTGCAAGTCAGAGGGACAGCACAGCCCGTGCGCTATCCTGAACTTGCTGCGACCCAAATGAGCTGGGTCTGTGCGGGCCAGTCAGGGCCAGGGAGCCATTGGCGTGAGATTGGAAGGCAGAAGGGAAGTAGACAGTATGTCTGTGCAGCCGGGTGCTGCTGCGGCTACTGACGGTTGGCGGCAGCTTCCGTGACCCCTCCAGCCTCTCTGACTCCTGGGCCAGGTGAGAGACGCACTGGGGTCCAGCCAGCTCTGTAAGGTTCCAGTTTATCCTGCAACAGGAAAGCCCACTCTAAGCGGTCGGGGGCATCCCCAAAGCGCACCTGGGCACGGTGGCCAGCATCCTGGATCTGCGTGACTCATACCTGTGTGAGCCCGGTGGCTCGCTCTGCCTGGCTTCCCTGTGTGTCTTCTGGCCCCAAGACTCCCTCTTTACTGTTTTCAAAGCCACACTGGCTTGACCACAGCCTCTGATCTACTGCTTGTCTCCCAGCATCTGAATCACTTTCCCGACCCTCCACTGTGGGTGTGTCACACACAGAATTATTTTCTGGGGGACCAGGACTTCTGGGACTCACCTTCTTTCTGGTTCCGGCTTCAGAGAATAAGCAGACAGGACATTGTCTTAGCACCAAGGGCAGCCTAATGCAGAGTATGCTGTCAAAAAAGCTTCTAGAAGGAAGGCGTGAATGAACTGATGAACTGACAGATCGTTGAGAAGTTTACAGTCTGGCATTTTCCTTTATCACATTATTCCCAGGCACTAACTTACACGTTTGACCAATTGTTCTCCTATCTAGAGAGTCATTCTGAATGTCTTTTTAATCCCTAAAGGGGGTCAAAAATGATCTCAGCATTAAAGGACGAGGCAGAGGGAACACATCGCTGTCTCCTCTCTGTGCTCCCTTCTTTGCCTGGAGTAGACGTGTGCTTGTAGAAAGGAGTCCTCCGCGGTATCTCCTACCTCTCTCATCCAAAATGTCTCTAACTCTCCTTTCTCCGTGATTTATATGATTTGGTCCCTAATCAAGCACCGCTGAGACCAACATCAGATTTCAGACAAGGAGTTTCCACCTGCTCCCGTCAATGTACACGCTGGTCACCCATCACCTCCACCCCCAGACCTTTCCAGGGTGGTGGTTACATCTGTTCATGCTCCTTTGGAGACAGAGATTGGCTTTTCTAGTGGAAATGGAAAAGTTAAGGTACTGCACATGCACTGTGGCCAGTAACGGGAAGAAATCACACAACTTCAAAGGCAACAAACGCGTTTAAGCCCCTCTTCTTACCAGTGGCCCAGCTGCTTCTCACCCAGTGTCTCCTTGTGGGGAGCGGGCTGTTATAAAAATGAGAAATTGGGAGCCCAGTAGGACTCCCTACTTCAGCTTTTTAAACTGACAAACAAGCACGAAGTAGCTAGGCTGCAACCTCAAGGGGTTCCTAAAGAAAAGGTAGGAAAATAAACCAGAAAAGATGGCAATCTAGAAAGCCTCCCTAAACAAAAGAAAAAAAGAAAGAATAACAGAATGAATCCCCTCCCCTCTTCTGTTAACTAGAAAATTGGAAACTGGAAAAAAGAGCTGTCATTTTAAAATTATTGCATTTCCCCCAATAATAATTAACATGAAAAAGTAACACCTGATGGTGCAAAAGTAATGTTATTTTGTAATTTGAACGCTGCAGTGACAAATGGACTAAACATCCATGGTTATCGATGTAATTTCTTCATCTGCTGGAGGGAATAGCCAGGGTTTGCCGAGGGTGGAAAACTCTGAGGTGCTTCTGTATGAACCTGTTCGTGTTGTAGTGGTCTGGTTAATGGAGGTGATTGGCAGTGATGCTGGAAATCCGCTTTCCATCCCATTTCTCTTACACAGGCAGCAGGAACATTGAACGAATTCCCATCCCCACACTCATCGTGTATTTGATTGTATACATATATTTTAAAAAGTTACAAATTCTAATTTTTCAGACTTTTATGTTGACTCCATCGACCTGTCCAAGTTCTGTTCAAGACCCACATTTCCCCTGACTGAAACCTCACTCCTTCTTGGATGGGACTTGAACCCAACCAAAACTCAGATTGGGGCTTGAACCCACGATCCCTGACTTAGGAGGGGACTCGAACCCACTATCTTTTAATTGAAACCGCTCACCTGGTGTCAGGACTTACTGAACCTCAGATTCTTTTGTCTCGATGCAGAAAGAATTCAGCGTGAGGCAAAGTGATAGGTGAAGAGTGAGTTTATTAGCATAGGATGCTTGTGAGAGGTACAAGCAGACAGGCAAGAGGTCGCAGCCCTGAGAACAAAGGGGGCTACATTTTCATAATCAAAGAAGAAGTGGGAAGGGGAGAAGACCACCTTCTTCCTCATTCTTGGGTAGATGTCAAGGCTTACATCACTAGTTCCTCCGTTGGCCCTGTATGGTTTAACTGGGACTGTCATGGCACTATTTAAATCATAAGTATATTAGCAGAAGGATGGTGACAGACTAAAATATGGTAATTCATCTCAGGTTTCGGTGTAGTGTCCACTTTCACCTAGTTTCTTTCCCCTTTCACCTGTATTCCTGTCTTGGCTACATGCAGAAATGCTACTCTTCAAGGACCATAACTTCCTGACTTCATGTAACAAGATTCAGACCCCATGTCTACTGTCTTGTGTTTTAACTCTCAGGGTTTGTGGCTTGAGTGTGCCTGGTGCTTGAATGCACTTGGTCTTCCTTCAAGGTAGAGTTGCCAGGTTACTGGATTCTTTCCTAGAGTGGTCCTTAGCTTACAACAGTCTCCCAAACTCCCTTCAAATTCCCTTTCTGTCTTTAATCCCTTAGTGGGATTTCTAAACTAACTAATTATCCTGCTCTATCCCTATCATGACTACTTCTCACTGCTCCTGCCCTGTCTCTGAATTTCTCTTTCACTGCAAGGCAGCATCACCCAGCTGCTCTCTGGTTGTTCAGTGGGTACCACTCCTTTCTTAGATTATAAACTCTCTGAGGGCTGGGCTGAGCCTTAGCCTTTTGCCTTCCCCTCATCAGACAACGTAACACTGCACACGTAGTAAGCACTCAATATAATTTTTAAACATTAATCAGTCTAATCACACAAAATTGTAGGTTTTTATCTTTTGTCAGCATTCTAATATACATTATTCATATTTATATGTAAATTACAATGCAAAGCATTACAAAAAGCTACGTTTCTTTGTTCCAATTCTTTTCTTTCTAATAGATTATTTCTCTTCCCTTAGTCTAGCAAAACTTGGAAATTTTGTATTACAGTATCTGCAAAGACTCTAAGACACGTACCCAGAAGTGGCACCAGTGTTCTTGGCTCTGGCTTTATGAAAGGGACTACGTGATACTGAACTAAATTTCATTTCTCAAAGCTTTGCTACACTTGAAAAAAAAATTCTTTCTAAATGGAAAATTATCAGCTGTATTTTACAATAAAAATTGCCTTATTTCAGCAAGAGTGTGATACTATTTCAAAATATGTTGCTCTGGAGTCCGCACCTCAGTGGTTTGCAAGAGACGTTGGATTTCTCCCTTCCTTCAGTAAGGGAGTTCTTTCTGTAACCTGCATATCACACACTGTTCATTTAGTCCACAAATATTTACTGTAAGTCAGGAACCAGGCGTTCTCTGCATTTGTATATTGGTTGAGGAAGGGAAAGGGACCAAGTGCAAAACAAGCCTGGGACTTTCCAATTCTTCTAGTTTACAATCAACTAACATCAAAGAATATTGTTGAATTATTTACATTCTTGTAGGGCTTGGAAGTCCCCAAACTGATTTTCCCATAATTCAGTAAATATATCATTTTATTACCATCATTGTGATGCCGACACTTGAGAAAAACTCAGTCACAATTCATACTAAACATATAGAGATTTTATGGAGAGGTCGACATAGAGATGAAATGCCCGTCCTCTACATTTGAAAAGACAATGTGGAAAAAAAGCGTAAACAAATGATTAGACCACTCGCTGATAGACTGAAGACGCATCATGGCAACATAGTAAGTGTGTGTGTTTCAGGACAGAGACCCACCGAGAGTGAGTGCCATTTGGGGTCACACACTAAAGCATGAATGTTTGAGTACTTCTCTTATTTTTTTATTTTTAAAAAATTGTGATAAAATGACCATAACATAAAATGGTACCCTTAAAATTAAAAAAAAAAAGGTAACTATTTTAAATGTACATTTCTGCAGCATTAAGTACCTTTCCACTGTTGTGCAATGGTCACCCTCATCCATTTTCAGACTGTTTTCATCTTGCACAATTGAAAGTCTGTACCCACGAAACACTCGCTCTGTTTCCCCCTCCCCAGCCCTCGGCAACCACCATTCTCCTTTCTATTTCAATGAATTTGACCACTTTAGTAATCGCATATAACTGGAATGAGATAGTATCTGTCTTTTTCTGACCGGCCTGTTTCACTTTGCATAATGTCCTCAAGGTTCACCCATATAGTAGCTTCTGTCAGGATTTCCCCTTTTTAAAAGGTTGAATAATAACCTTTTGTGTGTCATTAGAGACTGGACTGTTCCGCCACCAAATTCATTTGTTGAAGCCCCACTCCCCAATGAGCCTTCTCTGGAGACAGGTCCTTTATGAAGGTAACTAAGGTTAAGTGAGGTTGTAGGGTGGGACCCTAATCCCATGGAAGTGGTGTCCTTATAAGAAGAGGGGCCCCAGAGCTCTCTCTGTGTGTGCAGAGGAAAGACCGCATGAGGACACACAGAGCAAGGGGCCTCGCAAACCAAGGAGGGAGGTCTCACCAGAAACCCACCCTGAGGGCACCTTGACCTTGGACTTCCAGCCTCCAGAACTGTGAGAAAACACATTTCTGTTGGTTAGGCCACCTAGCCTGTGGTATTTTGTTATGGTAGCCCTGGCAGGCTACACACACACACACACACACACACACACACACCACATTTTGTCCATCTGTCCAGCCGCTGATGGACACTTAAGCTACGTTACCTTTTGGCTGTTGTGAATAACGCTGTTATGAACACGGGTGTACAAACACCTGTTATGGTCCCTCCTTTCACTTCTGGTATACACCCAGAAGTTGAATTGCTCTGCTGAATTTTTTTTTAATTTATTTATTTATTTTTGGCTGTGTTGGGTCTTCGTTTCTGTGCGGGGGCTTTCTCTAGTTGCGGCGAGTGGGGGCTACTCTTCATCGCGGTGCACGGGCCTCTTGCTATCACGGCATGTGGGATCTTCCCAGACCAGGGCTCGAACCCATGTCCCCTGCACTGGCAGGCGGACTCTCAACCACTGCGCCACCAGGGAAGCCCTATGTTGAATTTTTTGAGGAATCATCATACTGTTGTCTACAGCAGCTTCACCATTTTACATTCCCACTAGCCATACACAGTGTTCTAATTTCTCTGTATCTTTCATTTTTAAAACATCTAAGTATGATATTTTGGTTACTGGGAAGAAGCCGTGACCACTAAGTAATAATCATAGGCCTGGGACCACTGACCACCTATTCAAATGTGTCGGTTAATTTGCTTTCCTGGAAGAAGTAATGCAACAGTACACAGTATTACTTTCGAGGGAGGGTCCGAAATAAACGGGAACATATGGTGCCATGTTACGTCAGCATTGCTTCATCAAAAACTGTTGTAAAATTCTGCGGTGCTGTAGATTCCCCAGGGTCGTTCGTGTTAAAAATAAAGAAGTCACACACACCCCCCTTCCCCAGCAGTGGCTTCATCTGTGTCAACAGAAACCTATTTTCTAATCTTTCCTCTCCGGGTGGTCTAAAGGTATCTGATCAGATACCATCTGGGACTTCCCTGGCAGTCCAGTGGTTAGGACTCCGCACTTCCACTGGAGGGGGTGTGGGTTCAGTCCCTGGTGGGGGAACTGAGATCTCGCATGGCATCGCCGAAAAAAAAAAGCTCAGATATCATTTCAGAAACCATCCCCCGAACGGAATGATGGTGTTTGTGATCCTGATAATCTCTGCTTTCAGCGTCACAGTTCCCATGATTATGCAGCTCATAAACAGAATTTAGGAATATGTTTCTTCATATAGCCCGTAAACTCCTCTATGCCGAGTAGAACGTCTTTATAAAATCTTTCTTTATCATTTTCAATTTTCATAGATCTAAGTGGCCACTGGAGGAGTAATTTTCACAAACACAAAAGTAATTAACTCGTAGGAAATGGAAAGAACCAAAACTTTGTAGTCATGTGTTCCAGTATAGTATCAATACCCACTAAATCCTTCAGCGAATCTGGGATCACGATTAAAGCTTTTAATTATTCTATACCATTCCTAAACTGCCTTTTTCTGCACCCATTGAAGAATGTGGGTATGTATTTCAAATATTTAATAGCTACCGGGGAGTCTGAACGTTCCCTAGGAATTATTTACAGTGACTGCAGCATCTTTATTTCTCAGGCTACTTCAGCTGAAACGCACTGAGGTAAAACTGGTGAGCGAGAGTCAATATTTAACTGACACTTCACTTGGACATTTTATTCTAGTTTCAAGCTTTGATGTTTAATAATTGATTGAGGGAGGGGGGTAGGGGTTAGCTCATTCTGTTCAACAGTTTTCTGAGTGATTTAAATAGAGGAAGAGCACACTGTTAGGTTTGCAGAAGGCATCAACCTCGGGAAAGAGAGAAAGAGTGAAAATTCGATGACAGTTTGGGTTGTAAAGGATAATATTTTAGAATTAGGGCTGAAATGAACAAGACTGTAATTTGACAGGAAGACATATGAACCTTGCACTTTGGGTTAAAAATTCCGTAACACAGGTAAAGACTCGGTAAATCGTGGTGTGATTGGTTGGTGCGGAGTTTGTAGCTGACTGTAAACTCAGGGTGAGCCCAGAGGTGAGCCTGGTTGCCGACGAAGCTCGCGTTATCACGGAGGTCTCTGTTCCACAGACAAGGGGGTCACACGTAGCCTCATTTTCAGTGATGAGGACCACGTTTTAAGGCAGACGCTGATGAATGGGGCGGGGGGCGGGGAGGCATCTGAGCGTCATGTCACGCGAACAACACCGGAAGGAACTGGGGAGCCCGATTTGCAAAAGAACCTAGTACGAGCCTTTTCCCGTGTCCGACAGATGGTCCCCTGAGAGAGGGATTAGTAACTGAGATTCAGATTTCAGACCAATGTGAGACTGTTACAGAAAGGCAGATTTCAGCTCAACAGAAGAAAGAATAGTTAGACCCGTCCAAAAATAGAATGTGCTTCTGCTGCTGGGACAATTCTGGCAGTTGGATGAATGCCAGCAGTGGGAGGGAGCCCTACCTAAGGATACAAGGTTATACCTGCTGACCAGTCCCAAGCCCCAGAACTCTCTGGAAATGTGTGCCTCTCGGCCAGTACTGTGGGTGCCGTAGCTGGCTCTAGGGCTGTAGTAATGGGACTGCCAAAGCTATGGGCAACCCAAGTGGATTGATATATACACTAATGCAACAGAACATCTCTTTATTTTACACGGGAATGTTGCTCTGGTCTCCACGGCAGAAGCCACCAGAAATCACAACCAGTAGCACTTAACGATTCATTCTCAGAGCCTCTGAACAGCAGCTGAAACATGGAAATATTGGAAGATGGGTTACCTTTCCCATCTTCCCATGGGAGTAGTAGCTTGGGGTCCTTTCTTGATTCCAGGAATATATGTTACAAGCCCACAGGCTCTTAGATGGCCCTAAGAATCAAAACACCATGTTGCTGCAATGGCATCATTTCATTCTTTTTTATGGCTGAGTAATATTCCATTGTATATATGTACCACATCTTTTTGTTGTTGTTGTTAGTTTCTGCTTTATAACAAAGTGAATGGACCTGGAGATGATCATACTAAGTGAAGTAAGTCAGACAGAGAAAGACAAATATCATATGATATCGCTTATATGTGGAATCTAATCTTAAAAAATGATACAAATGAACTTATTTACAAAACAGAAACAGACTTACAGATATCAAAAACAAACCTATGGGGCTTCCCTGGTGGCACAGTGGTTGAGAGTCCGCCTGCCGATGCAGGGGACACGGGTTCGTGCCCCGGTCCGGGAAGATCCCACATGCCACGGAGCGGCTGGGCCCGTGAGCCATGGCCGCGGAGCCTGCGCGTCCGGAGCCTGTGCTCCGCAACGGGAGAGGCCACAACAGTGAGAGGCCCGCGTACCGCAAAAAAAAAAAAAAAAAAAAAAAGAATCAAAATACCAATATTGTTAGTGTCAGCACACTAGCTAATATATGTTAGAAGTTACTGAGCTCCTCTGCTTCTTCAGAGACAACAGCCTGGTGTAAGGCAGTGGTTCTCAAAGCCCAGCAGGCGTCAGACTGGCTTGGAGGGGTTGCTAGGACACAGAGAGCTTGGCACCACCTTCGGAGTTTCTGTTTCAGACCATGTGAGGCGGGGCCTGAGATTTTGCATTTTTACTAAGTCCACAGGTGATGCTGCTGTTCTTTCCAGCTCTGCATTCATTGACCTCAGATTGGTAGTTTGAAATTGGCCACAGTGGCAATATTTACACCACGGGAATTGGTATAAATTCTGAGAGCTGGTAGTTCAACGTTTACCAGTAAACCATCCCTGTAGACTTAGAGCAGACAGAAATTATAGGATGATCGAATGTCTAATGCAACACTGCTCAATTCACTTCATTCATGGATTTAATGAAGGTTCCCTGAGCCCTGGCTACGTAACCAGAGCAATATTTTTTTAAGCAATATTGTTTCAATTATAATGCGTTGCAAGGATTTACCAAGAATGGAGTTCATGAAATAAAGCGTACTCTTGGATTAAAACAATGAAATATGGTTCCATATATTAATTACTTGCTGTAAGAAAAAGTCAACATTTGATCCATTTCATAAACGTGTATTAAAATTATAAGTGAAAATGAACATAGACTAGTGATTCTTAAATGTACATATCGATTCACCATTATCATCACCATCTAACACTCACTGACTCGGACTCATAACCTGCTCTAAGTTTGTGATGATCTCATTTAATTCTCATAAAAATCTGTCATGTAGATACTGTTACACCCGCCGCACAGATGAAAACCCGAGTCACACAACAGGCCCATGATGCTTGTGTGTCAGTGCGTGTGGAGCCTCAGGCAGTCGTGGGTCAGGTGATCTCACGTGGAAAGTCCTGGAAATCTCAGATACAGCGTTTCTTGTGTGTGTGACTTAATGAAATTTTTTAAATTTTATTTTATTGAGGTATAGTTGATTTACAATGTTGTGTTAATTTCTGCTGTACAGCAAAGTGATTCAGTTATATATGTATATCTATTCTTTTTCATCTTCTTTTCCATGATGGTTTATCACAGGATATTGAATATAGTTCCCTGTGCCATGCGGTAGGACCTTGGTGTTCCTCCATCCTATACGCAATAGTTTGCCTCCGCTGACCCCAAACTCCCACTCCATCCCTCCCACCCCCGCCTTGGCAACCACCAGTCTGTTCTCTGTGTCTGTGAGTCTATCAAATACAGTTTACTGATGACAACTATATTTTTATTATACAATCACTATATTTTTAATACATTTTAGAAGAAAACATTGCTAGCATCAGCGCTTCCACAACACACCCCTAGAACACTGGCATTGCAGGGGAAGCTATGTAAACATGGGCTAAATGGCATTAAACCATAATAGCCTGACCATCCTACGTCTCCTCTTTAGAGCTGTACCTCCCAAGAGGAGACCCCTCAGCCCTCTTCTGTGGTGCGTGGGCATCATCAAAGTGTGCCACTCTGACTCCTGTATCTCTATGCTACCAGCAGGTTGACCTGCTGTGCTTGACACATTTTTTATTTCTACATCCTTCTGAGGTTATTATCAGTCTCTGATAATCGACTGACGTTACCATATCAGGCTGACTTCAAAACCTTCTGTCTTTAAGATCCTTTTGTGTCTGTTTGATCCCAACGACTGCAGATCCTGGGGATTTCTGTTTGTCACCACCTAGATTGGCTACAATCCGTCCGTCATGCTCACTGCTTCGTTCAGAGGCATCATGTGACCTAACCCGAGTATTATGTGGAGTGAAAACCTAGATGCTCTCAGGCCGTGAGCATGTACAACATGTCCTGTCGGGAGTGTAATCTCACTTTAAAAGGATCCAACTGTGAGCAGTCAGCCACAGAAACCTGGGCGACAGGTTTGAGGGATGAGCAAACAAGTCTAACTGTAGTTGCAGGGACAGGGCGTGGTCACATAGCCGCGCAGCCAAGCCACTAGCCCTTCCCCTGCAGAAACACGGTTGCTCACTGCAGTCTCCTTTTGGTCATCTGAACAGACGCTTCGGGACCACGTGTGTCTGACTCTTCAGCCAGTTATGTGCCCTGAAGACCTCGCCCTCCCTAACAAACATTGCAACAATTTCCCCAGTCGCCACGCTTACAATGATCCACCAGCTTACATACCATAGAATTTCACAGGTTTCCAGACTCCACACCAGCACTGTTCAGTAAGAATCAAATGCAAACCACATACGTAATTCAAAATGTCCCAGTAGCCACAATTTTGTTTTTGTTTTTTTAATTGGGGTGTAGTTGATTCACAATGTTGTGTTAGTTTCAGGGGTACAGCAACGTGATTCAGTTATACATACACATATATATCTCTTCTTTTTCAGATTCTTTTTCCTTATAGGTTATTACAAGATATTGAGTACAGTCCCCTGTGCTGTACAGTAGGTCCTTGTTGATTATCTATTTTGTATATAGTTTTGTGTATCTGTTGATCCCAAACTCCTAATTTATCCCTCCCCCCATGTTCTCTTTAGAGAGGAGTATTTTTCTGTCCACCTTGACAATGGGAAGAAGATTGTAAGGTCTCTTTTGTAGAAGAAGAGTCTTTTTCGTTTTTAGAGTAAGATTAAATCTGATGTCCATCTGTTTGGCACCATGATACTTCCTGTGTAATGTCATTAATCATTTCTCAGTATCATAGTTCAGGGCATCACATTTCGTTATCTCAGGCCTAATCTTGTATATTAGCATTAGCAGAGAGGAAGATAGGGCAGGGCAGAAGGTGATGGAAATAGCAGAAATGGGTAGAAGGTAGACAATATGATAATAGCCAACCGCCAGACATCTGCTGTGTGCCAGGTTCATGTATAGACACGGCTGACCTAGCCTACGTACAATAGCTCCGAATTCTTACAACAACTGCACGAAGTCGTTAGACGTAGTTTCATTTTTCAGATAAAGAAACTGAGCCTGAGCAGCAGTCTTTTGAAGAAAGTGACGAACCTAGTCTGAAATAGAACCCAGATGAAGTATGGCCCGTTCTCTTCTCCCCACACCATGATGCCTCCCAGTAAAGCAAAACAAATGAAAGAGGAAATGGTTTGCTGTTAACCAACTGCAAACCGTAAGACACATTGAATGAAAGGGCAGAGCGTGAATGACACAGAGCGTGATGTAAACTTGGTGGGGAGAAATAAAGCATTTCATCGCTTTCCTGAGCGACAGAGAGGAGGGAACAATTGAAGAGGCAGTGAAAGCAGTGGTGTCCTGAGGTGATGACAAATACGCTTCCACAGAAAATGAAGTTTCAGAGGAACAGTGAAAATGGAAGAAGTAGGAAGGACTGAATGCGTACAAGTGAGAAGTATGATTAAGAGACCAAAGCAGACAGAAAAAAGTAATTCGGGTGACCATTACATCAGTGGCATTCGAAGTTTTCTGACGGCAGCCCAGAGTAAGAAATATATTTCACATAGGGACCCAGTTAACTAACACTGTGTGTGTGTGTGTGTGTGTGTGTGTGTGTGTGTGTACCACTAAAACACAGGTGCAAAGGGAATTCCGTGGAGAAAGGATAGTCTTTTATTTATTTTTTCATTACAAATATTTTTTTTAAGTTTTTTTGTTTTTGTAAAATAAGTTTTTACATTCTTTTAAAAAATACTTATTTAATTAACTTTATTGGCCGCGTCGGGTCTTAGTTGTGGCACACTGGGTCTTTGCTGAGATGCCGGGCTTCTCTCTAGTTGTGGAGCGTGGGGTCCAGAGCACGCGGGCTCTGTAGTTTGAGGCACGCAGGTTCTCTCGTTGAGCTCAGTAGTTGTGGCGGGCGGGCTTAGTTGCCCCGCAGCATGTGGGATCTTAATTCCCCGACCAAGGATGGAACCTGCGTCCCCTGCATTGGAAGGCAGATTCTTGACCACTGGACCACCAGGGAAGTCCCCCATTTCAAATATTTAAAAAAAAAATTATTTTATATTGGACTGTGGTTGATTTATAATGTTGTGTTAGTTTCAGGTGTACAGCAAAGTGGTTCAGTTATACAGATACATGCATCTATTCTTTATCAAATTCTTTTCCCATTTAGGTTATTACAGAATATTGAGCAGAGTTCCCTGTGCTGTACAGTAGGTCCTTGTTCTTTATTTTATATACAGTAGTGTGTATCTGTTAATCCCAAACTCCCAATTTATCCCTCCTGCCCACCTTTCCCCTTTGGTAACCATAGTTTGTTTTCTATGTTTGTGAGTCTGTTTCTGTTTTGTAAATAAGTTCATTTGTATCATTTTTTTTTAGATTCCACATATAAGCGATATCCTATGACACAGTTAGGAGGATAAAAATCCAATGACAGACTAGAAGAAAATATTTGCAAAGTGCATGTTGATAAATGACTTGTATCCATAATATGTAAATATCTCCCAAAACTCTCCGTAAGAAAACAACCCAATTAAAAAATGGGCAAAAGACTTGGACCCTTCATCCGGGAAGATGTACAGATGGCAAATCAGCACAAGATGCTCAACGTGATTAGTCATAAGAGAAGTGCAGATTAGAATCGCAATGAGATAACCACCACCCACTTATTAGAAGGGCAGAAATTAAGACCACCTCTATCAGGTTTGGGCATGGATGTGGAGAAAGCTCTCAGAACACTGCTGGTGGGAATGTAGAATGACGTGACCACTGAGGGGAGGCGTGTGGTAGTTTCCTAGGCTGACGCACCTACTGCATATGATCCAGCTGTTCCACTCCTAGGTGTTTACCTGAGAGAAATGAAAGCATATGTCCACACAGAGATCTGTACACAGATGTTTATAGCAGCTTTATTTGTAACCGCCCCAAACTGAAAACAACCCAAAAGTCCATCACCAGGAAAATGAATAAACTAACTACTGCGTATCCATACAAGAAGATACTATTCAGCAGTAAAAAAGAATAAACTATTGGTACATGTTATAATAATATGGATGATCTCAAAATAATTATGCTTAGCGTCAGTAGCCAGACAAAAGAGAGTGCATGCTGTTAGGCAAAACATTCTCTGACATAAATCATACCAATGTTTCCTTAGGTCAGTCTCCCAAGGCAATAGAAATAAAAATGAAAATAAAGGGGATCTAATCAAATTTACAGACTTTTGCATGGCAAAGGAAACCATAAACAAAATGAAAAGACCACCTATAGAATGGGAGAAAATATTTGCAAATGAAGCAACTGACAAAGGATTAATCTCCAAAATATACAAACAGTTCATACAATTCAACAACAACAACAAAAGAACCCAATAGAAAAATGGGCAGAAGACCTTAATAGACATTTCTCCAAAGAAGACATACAGATGGCCAACAGGCACATGAAAAGATGCTCAACGTCACTAATTATTAGAGAAATGCAAATCAGAACTACGATGAGGTATCACCTCACACCAGTCAGAATGGCCATCATTAAAAAGTCTACAAATAACAAATGCTGGAGAGGGTGTGGAGAAAAGGGAACCCTCCTGCACTGTTGGTGGGAATGTACGTTGGTGCAGCCACTATGGAGAACAGTATGGAGGTTCCTTAAAAAACTAAAAATAGAATTACCACATGACCCAGCAATCCCACTCCTGGGAATATACTCAGACAAAACTATAATTCAAAAAGATCCATGCACCCCTATGTTCATAGCTGCACTGTTCACAATAGCCGAGACATGGAAACAACCTCAGTGTCCATCAACAGAGGAATGGTTAAAGAAGATGTGGTACATATATACAATGGAATATTACTCAGCCATAAAAAAGAATGAAATAATGCCATTTGTAGCAACATGGTTGCAACTAGAGATTATAATACTAAGTGAAGTAAGTCAGAAAGAGAAAGACAAATACCATATGATATCACTTATATGTGAACTCTAAAATATGGCACAAATGAACTTATCTATTGTACAAAACAGAAACAGACACAGACATAGAGAACAGACTTGTGGTTACCAAGGGCAGGGGAGGGTATGACTGGGAGTTTGGGATTAGCAGATGCAAACTATTACATATAGAATGGATAAACAACAAGGACCTACCATATAGCACAGAGAACTATATTCAATATCCTGTGATAAACCATCATGGAAAAGAATATAAAAAAAGGATGTATATATGTGTATAACTGAGTCACTTTGCTGTACAGCAGAGATTGGCACAATGTTGTAAATCAACTATACTTCAATAAAAATTTTTTTTAAGAGAGTGCATGGTATATGATGCCATTTATATAAAATTGTAGAAAATCCAAGTTAATTTACAGGAACTGAATGCAGATAAGTGGCTGCCTGGGTGTAGGAAAGGGCAGGGAGTGGGAAAAGGTAGAATTTCCCAAGGCAGGTGAGAAAATTTGGGGGCGATGGATACGCTTTTTACCTTGATTGTGGTGATATTTCGTGGCTAGGGCTGCCAGATTTAGCACGTGAAAATATAAGGCACCAACTAAGCTTGAATTTCGGATAAAGAATATTTTTAGTATAAGTATGTACCGTGCAATGTTCGGAACATACTTATACTAAAAAAAAAAACTTCGTGTTTATCTGAAATTCAAACCTAACTGGGTGTTCTGTGTTTATGCGGCACCCTGCTCATGTGTGCACATGTTTGTAAGACTTAAACTGTACACTTTAAACACTTTAAATACATGCAGTCTATTGTATGTCAGTTGCACTTCAACAAAGTTGTTAGAAGAAGAAGAAGAAATTGTATTAACCGAGGAAGATGTGAGGATTTCCCTAGGTCCTCTCGGCGTGGCAGCCATGCCAAGACCAAAGTCCCAATGTCACTGTCCTCCTGTCCAAGGGCTGTCCTTGCTGCACCAAGTTGATTCGAGAAGAAAAGGTTTGCTCGCAGGGAGGGGAGAGTAGATCCCCAAGGTAAGGACATGCAGATATGGACAGATAAGGAAATTTAACTCAGTTTTTTTTTTTTTTAATTTATTTATTTATGGCTGTGTTGGGTCTTCGTTTCTGTGCGCAGGCTTTCTCCAGTTGCGGCGAGCGGGGGCCACTCTTCATCGCGGTGCGCGGGCCTCTCACTGTCGCGGCCTCACTTGTTGTGGAGCACAGGCTCCAGACACGCAGGCTCAGTAGTTGTGGTGCACGGGCTTAGTTGCTGCGCGGCATGTGGGATCTTCCCGGATCAGGGCTCGAACCCATGTCCCCTGCATCGGCAGGCGGACTCTCAACCACAGCGCCGCCAGGGAAGCCCCTTAACTTAGTTTTTAATGTATAATCTCTGCTCTCTGGCTTTGTGAGTCTAGTATTTCACCTGTTCACAGACCCATTTTAAAAGCAAAGTGCCACAATGTAGTGAATCTGTTCTTGGAATAAACGAGGACTTGTTTCATTTCAATCCCCTTAACTAGTATCTGGGAACACTGCCAGTTCCCTGGCTGGCTGAGTAGAAAAGGGTAAAGGTATAATAAAAAAGATACAAAAATGTATAGAACGGGTAACTAACAAGGCCCTACTGTATAGCACAGAGAGTTATATTCAATATCCTGGGAAAACCATAATGGAAAAGAATATAAAAAAGAATGTGTTTATATGTATAACTGAGTCACTTTGCTGTACAGCAGAAATTAACACATGTAAATCAACTATACTTCAATACAAATTGTTTTAAAAGATACAAAAGTGTAAAGAGTACTTATCTGTTGATTACTGCTTACCTGGTTTTTTACAATTAAACATTTCTCAATAATCCCAAAAGCGAGTTCCCATGTTTTTCTTACATCCTACTTTCAGCCACTTTAAAGCCATTTTTACTCACTTATTATATAATTTACAAGGTGGAGAAACACCACTTACTAGTCTGAATTGCCCTGGTCTAAACTGAAGTCACTTACTGCCATCTAGAAATAAACAATCCTTTCCTGCTGTCCTGTTTATCCAGGGGATAGAGAAGGAAATGGCCATATTTCATGAAGGCTAAGAAGTGTTATTTTCATAAATTACATGTTAACTTGTCTGTGATGTGCCTTGCTGTCAATGCCTACATTTAAAGTAGTAAGTTTCTTTTCTTTTCTCTTTTTGAAGCAAACCTAGCATTAAGTCGATGGTGCATTTTACAATCCATAGCGGCTGTTTCCACCCAGCCCAGAGTTAGTTAAGCTCTTCTCTCTGGATTAGGTGGTAATTACCATCATTACTCAGAGCACGAACAGAGCAACGCATACCCGTTTAGCAGTAAACCAGTGTCATTCTTACCGCGTGTTTTTTTTTTTGTTTTTTTTTTTTCCTGCGGTACGCGGGCCTCTAGCTATTGTGGCCTCTCCCGTTGCGGAGCACAGGCTCCGGACGCGCAGGCTCAGCGGCCATGGCTCACGGGCCCAGCCGCTCCGCGGCATGTGGGATCTTCCCGGACCGGGGCATGAACCCGTGTCCCCTGCATCGGCAGGCGGACTCTCAACCACTGCGCCACCAGGGAAGCCCTCTTACCTCGTGTTTTAATTTCCAGTGTATCTGTATCATTTAACATCCCACCCACTTTTCTATTTTTTATCTGCACTGGCAGGTTAACTATATTTGCATCTCCTCACTGGTCACTTACACAACTCTAATAATACGAAAATCAGTGATCACAGAGTCAGAAATGAGATGGGCCAAATTAACACCAGCAGAGTAGAATAAAGCAACGCTTTCTCTGGGACCTTTTGTACAAATAAAAGGTAGGCTTTTGGATGCAAAATAGTGCATTTCAATGAAATACTAATTTTTGCAGTGATGCACTCAACTCTTTGACTCTAACAAACGGAGAAGCTTTCTGTCTAAAATACGCATGGAGAAAGTGTCAAATAAAAGGCAAATACGAGACACACTCCAGATCAGAGGATAGTCAACTATGCCCCGTGGCATGCAGGGTCTTAGTTCCCCGACCAGGGATCGAACCCGTGCCCCCTGCAGTGGAAGTGCAGAGTCCTAACCACTGGACCACCAGGGAAGTCCCTATGGCTCGTTTTTGTGCTGCAAAGACAGAGCTGAGTTGTGGTGACAGACAGGCTAAGGCCCCAGAGTCTGAAACATTTACTCGCTGGCCCTTCGTAGCACAGTTTGCCCACCTCTGCTCTAGCTCAGAGGGCTTGGGAGCAACACGGCCCTCTCTCCCCTGCATTTTGTGAAGGTGAGTTCTGACGGGGCCCCTGGCTGGCCTTCATTTCTCTGTTTCCGTGTAAAGTCATATCCTCATGCGTGAGAGCATAAACACCAAATGAATTATAATTCAGCATGTGATCGAGAACCAGATGGTAGTGACTTCAAATCATTGTATGTGGTATTAAAAGTAGATTGTAAAGCAGTAAAAAAAGTCGCATTGGGTGTGTGGTTTCCTTTTTTTCTGTGAGGAGTTTCCCTACGTGCTCTGTGTCAGACGAGTCAGGGGCCTCACATCCCACTCCTTTCCAGGGAGCCACCGTCTTGTTTGGTTGCATAATTTGGCCTCATATGACTCAGGGTTAAACCCTGATTCATTCATGCCAGGCTCTGAAACCCCAGTCCTCTTCCAGTGCTTGGTTTTAGGAAGAGATAAATGACTCAGTTCTGACCAATAAAATGAGAGACGAATTCACCTGTTGTTTTCGAGGAAGGGCTTCTCCACTGGTGAAACGCACACAACCCCTCTTGGGCATTATGGTACCTGCATGATGATACCTGGAGCTGTGACAGCCTCCTTGGAGCCTCAAGGGGAGCTTGCCTGAAGGCGACCTGGTACCCTGAGGATGCAGAGCACGACCTGGGAAGAGTCTATTCTTCTGAGGACATCGCTGGGCATTAAGCAAGCCCAGCTTCCTCAGACCTCAGATCTTACAGTATGACACAATGATTTTTCTTATTATTTAATTCATTTGTGATGACTTCCTGTTACTTGCAGTGCTCTGGTGGGTTTTTATTAGTTTTACATACGTACATCTTAATATTTTTTCTCATGGGAACGTCTGAGGACTGTCTCCATGAATGGTAAAGAGTTCCCTATAATAAATTGACTATTTTACACACATTTATACAGGAAAATTCCAAGTCAAAACCAAACCAAAACAATGAAACCTATTTATTATTATTTTTTTGTAAATTTATGTATTTATTTATCTTTACCTGCACTGGGTCCTCGTTGCTGCGCGTGGGCTTCCTCTAGTTGTGGCGAGCGGGGGCTACTCTCTGTTGCAGTGCACGGGCTTCCCATTGCAGTGTCTTCTCTTGTTGCGGAGCAGGGGTTCTAGGCACGTGGGCTTCAGTAGTTGTGGCATGCGGGCTCGGTAGTTGTGGCTCGTGGGCTCTAGAGCGCAGGCTCAGTAGTTGTGGCCCACGGGCTTAGTTGCTCTGCGGCATGTGGGATCTTCCGGGACCAGGGCTCGAACCTGTGTCCCCTGCGTTGGCAGGCGGATTCTTAACCACTGCGCCACCAGGGAAGTCTGAAACCTATTTATTATTATCTACTTAGATTTTGTCTTCAGGTGAGATAAACATGTAGAGAATCACCTGGTTGCAGTTTTGTCAAGATGAGTCTGTCAGCTTTACTTTTCAAGTAAAAGTCCAGAGATGTTTACAAAACTTTTTGATCCTGCCTTTTTTCTGTGTTCCCATGGAAAAGTACGGAATTTTATACTTTTGGATTACATCAGCAACTTAATGTTAAAGTAGTCGATCTTTCAACGAATATTACCAAGCATTTGCTTAGTGCACTGCACCGCCCAGGATGCTTTGGAAGCTTGAAGCAAATAGAAGACAGTTTGAGTCTCTAAGGGACCTAACCCGGGGCTGCTTGACAAGCAGAGAGACGAGACACGCTCCTAAAATAGCTGGGGACCCTGACCTCACACATGAAACACGGACCAAGCTGTACTTCACCGCTTCAGGGAATAATAATGTCTGTCCCGAGAGCAGACAATGCTGCTGGAGGAGGAGAAGGAGGTCTCTTTAGACTGTATGGTGCACCTGTCTATTTGGGATTATCCTCTCATCTAGGGGTCACCCACCTGGGGATGCTGTGTCTCCTTCCTTTCTATCCGTCTGATTGAGATTCCTTCTTTACATCTTTAGTCGTAGACGATCTTTCCTGCTAGCCTTCTGGTCTTTTGCCTCCATAGTTGCTCTGTAAATAGTGGTGATTTTGGCATGCTGGTGGTGGGAGGGTAATGAGATCAGGGCCTCCCTACTCCGCCATCTTCCAAACGCATATCGACAAACTAAGTCTTCCAGGTCATCCGATGGTTAGACCTATTGAATAATTGCACGAATTGCATTGAACTACGGAGTTTAGAACTGTTCCTGTCCATGAGTCCACTGTGTGCCAGTTCTTAGAAATGGAGAGTCCCGTGCACATTAGCAGTTATAACAATTATCATCTCCTCTACTTTCCCCACGTGCATATGTCAGATGTGTCCCTTAGAGTTTGTTTCGTATTTCACATCCCTCCCTCTGACCTTTGCCTTGTCTGCTTCCCCCGACTAACCCTGTTGTTCTGCATGGCACGTCTGTAATGGCCAATTTATACCCGTATTGTCAACATGTTTTCAAATAAGCGTGTTAAAACACTCACTGCCGTGTTCCACTCGAGGCCTGTCGATTTATTTCCTTGGTGTGTTTCATTTGGGTCACTGAAGTGGAGAATTGACTCATGAGGCCGTATTATGGGACGAAGTGATATCACCGTGAGCACTCATCCTTCTCTGTGCCGCCAACTATTCAGAATAAATGTTGTGAAAAGCAGCCCTTTCTCTGACCTTACCCTGAACTGTCGAATCATGAAGTCCAGACGAGGAGGGTCTAAGGCAGCTCTGGAAATGAGGTTGCCTATAGATATTTAAAGAACCGCTCGTTTCTCCCTCAGCATGGCTTTATGTACTTCCCATCTTATGATGGAATTCTTTAATTCACTTATTCAACAAACAGTTCTCTTCAGCATTCAACACATGCTTCTTGAGGACCTACTATGTTCCAAGCACTGTGCTGACAATTAAGACTTTACAGAGATTACATGTGTGTATATATCGTATCTATATATATAATTCAACCATGAGAAAGAGGACAGCTGCCATTTGTGACCACACGGATGGACCTTGAGGACATTATGCTTAGTGAAATAAGTCAGACAGAGAAAGACAAATACTGTATGATCTCAGTTATACGTAGAATCTAAAATGCCACACACTTAAAGTGTAGAATGGTGGTCACCAGGGGCTGGGAATTGGTGGCATAGGACAAATGTTGTCTAAAGGTACAAACGTGCAAAGAGTAGCAAAGAAGCCTAGAGCTCTAATGCACCACATAGCGAGTAGGGACAACAATATGGTATTACTATCATCAGACTTGCTAAGAGACTAGTTTTAATTAGTCCAACCACTAAAAAGAAATGATAGATGTGCTAATTTTCACTACAATGGCGATCATACTAGAATATATAAATGTATCAAATCAACATGTTGTATACCTTAAATGTACACAATGTTATATGTCAAATCTATTTCAATTAAAAAAAGTTTTTTAGGTGTTCACAGAGATAAATAAAATATACCCTTTACCCTCTAGGAGGTTACAAATGGAATAGATCCAATAAGTATGATATTTTTAAAGATGAAATAGACTCCTGTGAACGCAGCATGCTGAGTGTCTAATTTTTTTTTTAATGTTTTTTTTTCGTTTTTTGGGTTTTTTTTTTTGAGGTACGCGGGCCTCTCACTGTTGCGGCCTCTCCCGTCGCGGAGCACAGGCTCCAGACGCGCAGGCTCAGCGGCCATGGCTCACAGGCCCAGCCGCTCCGCGGCACGTGGGATCCCCCCGGACCCGGGCACGAACCCGTGTCCCCCGCATCGGCAGGCGGACTCCCAACCACAGCGCCACCAGGGAAGCCCGAGTGTCTAATTTTGACTTGGGATTAGGGATGTTTTCCAGAAGAGGTGGCACTCACAATAAGCCTTGAAAGATGAGTTCTGATTGTAAGGAAAGGTGAAGGAAGGTAAGACTCCATCAGTAGGCTTGGCTCAGTTTATGAAGACACTAGTCAGAAATCCTAGGAAATTTGGATGAAAACAATTACAGGCACCATTATAGAAAACCATTTCATGATTTTTAGGAGAAGAGATATGTTCTTTTACCTCCGTTTTAGATTCCTCCCGGCAGCAGCGTGGAGGATGGATTGGATAGGAGAGAAGCTAGAGCTAAGAGTAGTTAGGAGGTTACTGTGAGAAGCCAGATGAAAGAAGCTGAAGGACCGTTTACAAGTATCACCGGCCTCTCAAACACAAGAGAAGCTCCTTGAAGGCAGGGTCTCGGCTTTGTTCGCTGCTCTATGCCCAGCACTTGGAACGGTGCCTGGCGTACAGTTCAATAACTATTTGTTGAAGGAATGAATCAATCGGTGAGAGAATAAAGGAATGAGTTCGTTAATTAATTGAAACACTGCAAATGCAGAGGAGAGAAGTCAGAAAGAGACATCTGCCTCAGGATGGAACTTTCTTTCTCTATTGACACATGCCGCGGCCCGGCCTTGCCGAGTGTTGGCAACAGGTGACGCTTGTTGAGAAGCCGCCAGGATTCGCCGGTCTGGCCTCTTCCCACCCTCCGTGGCACCTGCTGCCTTTCTGTCCACCATCATCAGAGGTTGGCAAACTATGGCTCCTGGATCAAATTTGTCCTGCCCCCTGTGAGCAAAGAATGGTTTTTACTTTTTCAAATGGTTGGGGGGAAAAGCAAAAGAAGGATAATAGTTTGTAACATGTGAAAATTACGTGAAATTAAAATTTCAGTGTCTATAAATAGACTTTTATTGGAACCCAGCCACTCCATTTGTTTACATAGGGTCCATGACTGCTTCTGCCCTAAAGGGCAGAGCTGAGTAGTTGAGACAGAGGCTGTATGCCCTGCATGCAAAGCCACAAATATTTCCTCTCTGGTCTTTTACAGGAAAAGTTTGCCAACCCCTGATCTAGAAGAGCTCTCAGGAAAGGCTTGGAAGTTTATTCACAATAAGAAATAAATCGTTTATCAGTGAAAGCTCCTAAAATATATTTAAAAAAATGTAACAGGTAAGACAAAGTATCAAATTAAAACAAGAAGCGAACAGACAAGAAAGAGGAAGAGACACGAATAATAATATTGCTGTATCTTATGTGCCGGATCCTCAGATAAGCACTTCTTTCAATAAAATTATTTCCTCTCCTTCCAGCAAGGCTACCAGACAGGCATCACTATTCTTTTTTTTTTTTTTTTAACCATTTAAAAAAATTGAGGGCTTCCCTGGTGGCGCAGTGGTTGGGAGTCCGCCTGCCGATGCGGGGGACGCGGGTTCGTGCCCTGGTCCGGGAGGATCCCGCGTGCCGCGGAGCGGCTGGGCTCCTGAGCCATGGCCGCTGGGCCTGCGCGTCCGGGGCCTGTGCTCCGCAACGGGAGAGGCCACGGCAGTGGGAGGCCCGTGTACTGCAAAAAATAAATAAATAAATAAAAAAGAAAAAAAAATTGAAGTATAGGTAATTTACAGTGTTGTGTTACTTTCAGGTGTACAGCAAAGTGATTCAGTTATACATACACACACACATATGTATATATTCTTTTTCAGATTATTTTCCATTATAGGTTATTACAAAATATTGACTGTAGTTCCCTGTGCTCTACAGTAGGTCATTTTTGGTTATCTATTTATATATAGTGGTGTGTATCTGTTAATCCTATACTCTTAATTTTTCCCCCCCCTTTCCCATTTGGTAACCATAAGTTTGTTTTCTATGTCTGTGAGTCTATTTCTGTTTTGTAAATAAGTTCATGTGTATCATATTTTAGATTCCACATATAAGTGATATCATATGATATTTGTCTTTCTCTGTCTGACTTCACTTAGTATGATAATCTCTAGGTCCATCCATGTTGCAGCAAATGGCATTATTTTGTTTTTCTTATGGCTAACATTCCATTGTATGTATTATAATACGTCTTCTTTATCCATTCCTCTGTCAATGGGCATTTAGGTGGCTTCCATGTCCTGGCAGTTGTGAACAGTGCTGCTATGAACACTGGGGTGCGTGTGTCTTCTTTCATTTTAGAGATGAGAAGCCTAAACTCAGAGGCCGAATGATGTTCCCTGGGTCACAAAGCACAAGACAAAGCCAGGATTTGACCCTACGGTAGTTTAGCTTCAAAACCACATCTTCGACCGTAACTGGAGAATTTCAGACACTGATGAACAAGCCATGCTGGGCACGTACAGGGGAGACAGGATCTACCCGCTGGCCGTGAGATCACAGTTTCTCCAGGGCAGGAAGATGCAGAAATGAGGACCCATGAAGCCTGGCACAGATGTAAATGGAAGCACCTCTCCTTCCCCCATCGTGACGTGGCTCCCCTGGCAGTAGACCAGTGCTGGGCAGCTCTGTTTCAGGATTACAGCTGCGGGTTGTCCCCTTGGAGCTGGTCTTCAGGTGTTGACAAGAACCCCAAAGCAGATGGGCACATGAGGGTTTTATTAACCCAGGAGCTGTCAACTTCATGGCTGGCAAATGGGGGCCGGGGTTTTGGGGAAAACAATGAACGACCCAAGAAAACGTGCCATAAGATGAAAAACAGCTAGGAACACCCTAAGGGACGTAGCAACAGTCGTCGAACAGAGATGATAGCCGTTAAAGGAAAAACAAAGCGACCGTGGATTGGACAGGAGTTGGAAGTTTGACCTTGAAGCAGGGAATCGGATCCAGCAGAGAGTCTCGGCTCTGGAGGATGAGGGTTAGGGGAGGGAAACATGGGTCATTTAAAGCCAGACACCCGTGGAACTGCCCATCAGGGAAACCCCACGTCTGCATTGCTGCCTGCGTGGTGAGAGTGGATTTTTTGGTTAGGTGAGCATCAGGCCAGCTCCAGGGGACGGCTGTGAACCTGGCCCACTGCAGACAGTGACTCTCAGCTGCCTCTGCTGTATAGGTGGGTGCCTGCGTCAGCTATGCAGCCAGGGAGGGATGTCCCAGAACTTCCTGTGCCATTCACGCTGCATCACGCTATTTCTAAAGCACACAGGAGTACATGGGGTTTCAGGAAAGTCCAGTGACTCAAGTGAAATGCCACAGGGAAGCTAGATTCTCTGGGGAGCTCCTCTCCCCACCCTTGGCTTGTAGAGCACGTTCACTTTCTACGATTCTGTCTAAAACGAAGTGTTTAGACTCAGCTGTCTAGTAATTGCTCTTTTAAAAAATGTGGTCTGCAGAGTGACAAGGAATAACTACAGATATACGTCTGCTCTCACTTTTGCAGTAGTGTGAGGTGACGACAGAATTTTAGCAACAACCGAAAATTACATGGAGGATCAATATTTTCCCAAATCTGCTGGTGTCTGCAGGATGCATACAGGTGACCCAACGAGGAAAAGGATCCATGTTTAGATAAGTTTGGGAAACGCTGGATTACATAATTGCAAACAAGTTAATTTACCGCAGGATTTCTCAGAACTTTTTTTTTTTTTTTTAAATAAATTTATTATTTATTTTTGGCTGTGTTAGGTCTTCACTGCCGTGCATGGGCTTTCTCTAGTTGTGGCTGAGCGGAGGCTACTCTTCGTTGCGGTGCGTGGGCTTCTCATTGTGGTGGCTTCTCTTTGTTTTGGAGCACGGGCTCGAGGCGCGCGGGCTTCAGTAGTTGTGACACATGGGCTCAGTAGTTGTGGCTCGCGGGCTCAGTAGTTGTGGCATGTGGACTCAGTAGTTGTGGTGCACGGGCTCAGTAGTTGTGGTGCATAGGCTCAGTAGCTGTGGCTCATGGGCTCAGTAGTTGTGGCTCATGGGCTCTAGAGCGCAGGCTCAGTAGCTATGGTGCATGGGCTTAGTTGCTCCGCAGCATGTGGGATCTTCCCGGACCAGGGCTCGAACCCGTGTCCCCTGCATTGGCAGGCAGATTCTTAACCACTGAGCCACCAGGGAAGCCCGGATTTCTCAGAACTTTTAACACACTTTCATGTGCTGGGACTCTCTCAACAGCAAACGGATAGTGTTCTCAAGTGTATTTGACAATAGAGAACCCCCAGTTCACGCCTAGGCTAGGTCATGGTCACTCACAGGAGCAATATTAGGGGAACATTTGGGAAAACACCAGCCTCAAAATACCCTGAACTTCCAGCAAGACTAATACAGTTGTAATTTCATGCTGTTTGGAGGAGATTGCAAAATTTTCCTTATGGCAGGAGTTTTGTAGGTGAGCGCTCAACACCCGTCACATTGGGAGAGAAAACAGTTTTTCATGCTTGGGCCATCCTATACTTTACCTGAGTGAGAACCTGGGTCCACGACGGGTCCGTCACGGGAAATGAGGCACAGTGAACACGCAGGCGTCATGGGAGCCGCGGTGACTGGGAAGCTGGGGCAACATCTGCCCCAAGCCTGTGTCTGGGGAGCGATTTCTCACATTTTCAGCTCCCTTGGAAAGCTTGGATGATGTTTCCAGGCACAGACTTGTAACCACACCGACCACTGCATCGGAGCATGTGGTCAACCCCCCGCCCACCTGTGCTCCCTGCAAACCCTGAGCTCCACGACCCAAGACAAAATGAGAGGGGCCACGGGGTCAGGAAGGGCCAGGTGACACCGTGACCACAGCACAGCCTCTGCCTCCAAGGTCTGGGGTTCACCTTGGGTAAGAGGAGTGACGTTTCTTCTTTGTGTTCCCCAACCTGCCCAGACAATCCTGCAGCCACTTTGGTTCCGGGACTTCCGAAACTCTTCCTGGGCCAGCAGATCACTGTCTGTTCTAATCAGGACCATTCTGGCTCCTCTTCACATGTTCACGTCATCAGCTCTCAACACCAAGTGTATGGAAGCCATCTTTTCCCACACCTCCTGTTATTTTTGCTTCACCCACTTCCACAATTCATTGATTCCTTTGTTCATTGTCTTACATTTAAAATACCGATGTTTATTAAATGCCCCTGCCTTTGGGCATCATCCGTTATGAGCTGTCCTCATCTGACAATTCTCTCCATCTTCCCATGGCTTCTAATACATTTGGGGAATTTTCTAATCCTCATTTCAGGATTTTATCTCTCTAGATAAAACATCTCGATATCTAAAGACCAACATCCTGCATATGTGGTATTAGTGAGGAGTTTTAGTGTAAAGACTGTGTCTCCTATTTGACAGCCAAGACATGGAAACAACCTAAATGTCCATTGACAGATGAATGCATAAAGAAGGTGTGGTACATATATACAATGGAATAGTACTCAGCCATAAAAAAGAACAAAATAATGCCATTTGCAGCAACATGGATGAACTTAGAGATTATCATACGAAGTGAAGTAAGTCAGACAGAGAAAGACAAATACCACATGATATCACTTATATGTGGAATCTAAAATATGATACAAATGATAAACTTATTTACAAAACAGAAACAGACTCACAGACATAGAGAACAGACTTGTGGTTGCCAAGGGCGAGGAGGTTGGGGGGATGGATTGGGAGTTTGGGATTAGCAGATGCAAACTATTATATAGAGAATGGATAAACAACCAAGTCCTACTATAGCAGACTTATAGCTATAGTATAGCACAGGGAACTATATTCAATATCCTGTGATAAACCATCATGGAAAAGAATCTGAAAAAGAATGTATATGTATATTTATATATATATATATATATGTATGTATAAGTGAATCATTTTGCTGTACTGCAGAAATTAACACAACATTGTAAATCAACTATACTTCAATAAAATAAATTTTAAAAAAAGAACGTGTCTGTATTAAGTTGGTTGTAAAGAAAACCATGAGACAGCCTGTCGGCTCATTAGCTGTGACTCTGGACAAGTAACCAATCCTTCTGGGCCTTGTTTTCCCCACCTATAAACTGGGGGAAATAATACTCCCAACTTCACTTGGTTAATACAAGGAGTAATTGAATTAACATATCTAAAAGGCTTATGAGAGCACCTAGAATATAGTCAATGACATACAAGCATTAGCTGTTATTATTTCCACCATTTAGAATAAAGCATCTTAGAATAAAGTGTGGAGATTTTTTCAAAGTGTTTTTTTCTTTCTGTTTTAAGGCCCAGATTATGTAAAGGACCATCTCCCTAAAGTTGCTCAGCATACTTCCTATATAGGAGAAAAGCGTCCTGCATTAGAAAAAACGGGAGATCTCAGATATTTACAGAGGCCTGCCTCAAAGAGAAGCTTGCCGGCCAAATATAAACCTGAGTATGTTGGTGAAATTGGTTGGGGAATACCAGTGTATGATTTTATCAACAAAACCAGGCTTCAGACTGGCTTTCACGTTAAGGTATTTTTCTTAAATCTATGCTCCTCCTTGCACATTGTTTTCTGGTTTGAAAGCTTTCTGAGTTTGCTTCCGTAGGAAACGTCATGTTCTCGACCTGTCCTTGAGAAGCAATGGCATTGGAGTTTTTGCAGAAAAATGAGTGTGTGAATAAATGTACTTGCTGCTATCACTCCCTTCGTCCCTTAGTACCGGCAAGGAGAGGTGTGAAGGGAATGAAGCCGAGGGCACTCCAAGAGCATTTGCACTTGGCTTTGGAATGCATCCAGATTCCCATCTACGCTGTGACATTCACACACGCTCCCCCATCCTTGCAAGGCTTGGTGAGTGGGTGGTGGTAAAGCAGCAGCCTGTGCTGCACTTCATCCACCAACCTAGAAACCAGCCCCAGGGCTTTAAAACCCGCTGTGTGGCTCATGCCTTTAAATCAGACCATCCAGGGCACGTAGTCAGAGGGCTCTTAGAAAACCTGTCTGTCTCCGTTTGGTGATGTGGATGTGGGCGTGACCCCACACGTTCTCCTCTGAAACAGGAGAGAGCACGGATGATTTTAGAAGCAAAATCTGAGAATTCAGACTTTATTCCCAGGTGAGACTTGGCCTGAAAATATGTATCAACGATGCAGTAACTGGATTTCTTAAGGCAATATAGTACAGCCTCATATAGTAAAGGTTAATAAAGGAAAAAGCCTTTTTCTGGCCAACCCTCGGCAAGTACAGGAGAGCAGCTGAGAGCTCAGTCTTTGAGGTCAAGAAGGGTTCCACTCCTGCCTCTGAGTCAGGTCCAACTCTGCGACCCTGGGCTTGAGTTCATCTCCCTGGGTCTCCATGCCTCCTCTGCCCTGTGGCAGTGTTCGAGTGCCCACTTCCTAAGACCACCTGAATTCCTATCCCACTCCTGCCACCTGCTAGCTGTGAGTGGCCTTGGCCAGTTCCTTGACCTCTGTGCCTCTTCATCATGAATCTGAGCATTTGCTTTATCAGGCTGTCGTAAAGAAACATTTGTAAAGTGCTGGGCACCGTGCCTGGGACACATCAAGGCTCTATGTCTTTTATGGTTCTTAACTTCCCAGCATAAGGTTTTCCTAGTTATGTACAAAACCCAGAAAGTGAAAACCCTTTTAGGTTAAGTTAGGAATAAAAGAGAACTTCCCTAATCTGACAACCTACAAAAAAACAAAAAAAGCCTATAACAATAGCAATACTGAATGATAAAACATTGAAAGCATTTCTCTTTAAGATCAGGAACAAGACACAGATTCCCCAAATCATGATTTTTCCATTCGGCTTTGTACTGGTGGTCTTAACCATGGCAGTAAGGGGGAAAAAAAGTATAAAATGTGTAAGGATTGAAACGGAAGAAGCAAAGCTATCATTATTTGCTAATAATATGCTTGTCCATGTAGAACACCTCAAAGTATAAGAGAATTTGGTAGTCAACAGGATACAAAATCCAGGTATGAAAATCAATTTTATTTTTATATATGAGAAACAGACAGAACATGCAATAAAACAGGCTACTACTTACAGTGTCATCAACAGATACAAAGTACGTAGGAATAGATCTTAAAAAGGGATCTGCTGGCACAACATTGTAAATCGACTGTACTTCAACAAAAAAAAAGATGTTCAGCACACGGAGAAAAACGATAAAACTATTGAAACAAGATCTACATAAATGGAAAGATATATCATGTTTATGAATTGGAAGATTCAATATCATAAAGATGTCAAATCTATCAGATTGATAAAAGTAATTCCCATGCAATTACAATAAAAATCCCAATTTTTTTTTTCTGAAAAAAAAAGACTCTGTCTTAGCATGATTCTTGTTATGGCGTGACTTCTAAATACGAGGGCATGAGGAACACGCTCTGCATGGTGCCCGGCGCGCAGTTGACGCCCCGATTTCAATGACTGGGACTGTGGTTTTGTACTTAGTGCCACTCAGGGCCAGTGACACAGAATGAGGGCTCAGGTTCCTAAACTGGGTCTTACTCCACTCAGGCGATAAAGATGAAGATCAGAAACCTGATTCGATATCAAAAGTGGCCACCAGTGAGAAGAGGACAAACGCAAAGCGAGGCAGCCAGTTTGAACAGAGTCCAGAACATCTGTTGCCTTGTTGCTTCTCTCCAGTGACGCCGGGCTTTTGTGCACAGCCCTTGATCTGTTGCCCATCTTGAGTGTGTGCAGCTGTGAATGCAAGATTCCCATCAGCCTCAACTTAGCCTTCCAGGAAGGGATTTATTTGGTTTCTTTTGATGGAATTTCACAGACGGCTCTAAATCCCCGCTCTGCGTGATAGCGCGGGCCTCTTAACCCTGGTGGGACTGCGTGTGAGGCATACAGAGACCTCCACCCCGCCACCCAACCCCGTGGCTCACACAGAAGCTGGTCTTGTTTGGCATGGGCTCTGAGGACTTGTCATCTGTGCATTTGCTTGGCCCCAGCATTTTGACAGTAATTGTTTTCAAAGATGTACTTATCTCAGGTAACGATCTTAAACAAATCTTAAAGGATTCCTCGGACTTAGAACTTTATCATGAGAGCAAAAAGATGCGCTGAGAATGACTGTACATACAGGTCAGGAACCACATATGATTTACCCACCAGCGAAGGCCTAGGATTTGTCACCAAGACTGCTCACCTCCCCCAACCCTGCACCCAGGGCCCGCTTCCATCCCCTGCCCGTCAAGGTCAGCTTCTGAGTCAAGCCCCAGACTTGGATACCTTATCAACGCAGAGCTCCAGGCAGCCCCTTCCAATCAATGAGACTCGGCTGGAAGTGACGTTTGAGCTGATAGATACACAGACACTCCATGCCTTGAAACAAGCCCCTAATCACAAATAACACGTGAGCACCTGTGCCATGAATTCACACCTCCTCGGTAGGGAGCTGGTCCATTCCTCAGTGCGATGTAACCCAGGGCGACGTCTGCATCCGCGTCCTTTTCTGTCTCTGGCTTCTTGTCCTTGGTAGCCCTCGATCCCTTCCCCGTGACGTCTGTGCCTGTAAGAGTCCCACCAACGTGGCACTTTGTTTCTGTCTAACCTCAGAGATTCCCCGGTGGCTCCCACCGCGATAACTCAGAACTTTGATTTTAAGCACAAACCTTCACCTAGTGGATTATTATAGCCAGAACAGCTGCTCTTCCTAATTTCCTGCTCTAGGTTCCAGTAAGACCGGCAGCTAAGGAAGCTCGGGCACCTGCAGTAGACTCTCGGTAACATGCCTGGGGCAGCTGCTTCCTGCCCGGGAATGGTCTCTCCTCTCTGGGGCACTGGGAAGGGGTCTATAGATCATCTGGATTTGGGTAGAAAGATAGTAACTTCCAGGCTGAGTGACACCTGAAAAAGTTCCCACATTGCAGTGGACAGTGAAAATGACAACATCGGGTCTCTCTTCTGGGTCTTTCTATGTTTGGCTATTTCCTGCTCGGATGTGGGGCTGCAGTGCAATGATGATACACGCGTAATGAACCAGTAAAGATCACTGCTTTTGTTACTGTCTCAGATGTAAGAGCAGTACATTCTTCTTTTTCTTTTTTTTAATGGATTTGGTCTCTGCCAAACTATGTGTGTTGTTTCTGCAACAGTATATGGAGACCAGTGAAACAATTCCTTTGGTTTCAGACTGAGGAGCGTGTCTAAGTGGTTCGTAGCTGGGTTCGTAGTGGTTTGTAGCTAAGTGGTTCGTGTCTCCCTCCCCTGGCCTTTCTTTAACCCAGGTCTCCCAATGCCTGTTTTCTACTCCTGCATCTGACCTCAGGGCCAGATGATTTGACACTTGGTTTTCCCACAAAAACAATGCGATACTGGACTTGAGGACTGACTCTTCACAGGTGTGGTCCCAAAGACAATATTAAATCAGTGAATCATAACAGCTATTACCACCAATATATCACACGGTATAATACCTTGAGCGATGTGTAGAAGATAATGAAGAGAACCGTGGGGACGCGCCAATAATATATTTATGTGGGATACAGTGTCATATCATAAAAAGGAAAGTTTTCGAGGCTTTGAAACTCCTGCCTCCTGTTTATCTGCCCCAAATTCCCATGTTATGAACACAGAGGGCTTCTCTGAGTTTCATGGACATGGGAACAGACTTCCTGATGGATGTCGAATAAATCAATCCAAGGTCGGCGGCTTTATGAGACATTTTTCTCACTGCGAATTTATTTAGAGAAAGTAAACATAAAAAGAGCTCTTGCTGTGGGAATGTAAATTGGTGCAGCCACTATGGGAAACAGTATGGAGGTTCCTCAAAAACTGAAACTACAGCTACCGTATGATCCTGCCATCCCACTCCTGGGCATATATCCAGACAAAACCATAATTCAAAAAGATACATGCTCTGTATAGCTGATTCACTTTGTTATACAGAAGAAACTAACACACCATTGTAAAGCAATTATACTCCAGTAAAGATGTTAAAAAAAAAAAAGATACATGCAATGTTCATAGCAGCACTATTCACAACAGCCAAGACATGGAAACAACCTAAGTGTCCATTGACAGAGGAATGGGTAAAGAAGGTGCACGTATATGCAATGGAATATTAGCCATAAAAAGAATGAAATAATGCCATTTGCAGCAACATGGATGGACCTAGAGATTGTCCTACTGAGTGAAGTATGCCAGACAGAGAAAGACAAATATCATATGATATCACTTATACGTGGAATCCAAAATATGGCAGAGAGACTTCCCTGGCGGTCCAGTGGTTGAGACTTGGTGCTTCCACTGCAGGGGGCATGGGTTCGATCCCTGGTGTGGGAACTAACATCCCGCATGTCGTGCAGTGCGGCCAAAAAATAAAATAAAATAAAATATGACAGAAACGAGCTTATTTATGAAGCAGAAACAGACCCACAGACATAGAAAACAAACTTTTGGTTACCAAAGGGGAAAGGGGGAGGGGGAGGGATAAATTAGGAGCTTGGGATTAACACGTACACACTACTAAACAACAGGGTCCTACTGTATAGCACAGGGACCTATATTCAATATCTTAATAATAAACCGTAATGGAAAAGAATATGAAAAAATATACATAACTAAATCATTTTGCTGTACACCAGAAACCAACACAAGTGTATATCAACTATACTCCAATAAAATAATTTTTTTTTAAAAAGAGCTCCCGTTGACTATTTACTATGTGAGGGAGGCACTGCGATCCGTTTCATCTTACAGAGGAGGGGTCGGAGATATTGACAGCTGAGGCCCCTTGCCTGAGGCCTTACAGCTGGTCAGGGATGGAGCTGGGATCTCAGCCCAGGCCGGGAGCTCAGGGACTTCGTGGGAGCCCAGCGTGTGTGAGAGGGAGTGACAGGAAACGAAGTTGGAACACGGGGCTGGAGCCGCTGGGTGAGGCGCTCATCAGGGCGAGCGCTTTTCCGCGAGGCAGTGTCCGCCCGGGTCAGTCCCGGTTGCCTTGTCTCCTAAGGGCCCGGCCTTTCTTCACGGGGCCTCAAGCCTCTCCCTGATCCCCACCACTCTGCGTCGTCTGCACACAGATGCTGCATTCATCATAGTAAAATGAATCATCAGTAGTGGATATACCCACATATTTGACATAATAAGAAAGGGCTTAGTAATAGTTATTTTCTTTTTTGTTTCTTTATTAAATCTTAAAATTTTTGGGGGGAGTATAGTTGATTTACAATCTTGTGTTAGTTTCAAGTGTACAGCAGAGTGATTCAGTTATACATACATATATATCTATTTTTTCCAGATCCTTTTCCCTTATAGGTTATTACAAAATATTGAGTGAAGGTCCCTGTGCTATACAGTAGGTCCTTGTTGTTTATCTGTCTTATATTTAGTAGTGTGTATATGTTAATCCCAAACTCCTAATTTATCCCTCCCCTCCCCTTTCCCCTTTGGTAACGATAAGTTTGTTTTCTATGTCTGTGAATCTATTTCTGTTTTGTATATAAGTTCATTTGTAATTTTTTTAAAGATTTCACATATAAGTGATATCATATGATATTTGTATTTCTCTGTCTGATGTACTTCACTTAGTATCATAATCTCTAGGTCCATCCATGTTGCTCCAAATGGCATTATTTCATTCTTTTTATGGCTGAGTAATATTCCATTGTATAAATGTGCCACATCTTCTTTATCCATTCGTCAATGGACATTTAGATTGTTTCCATGTCTTGGCTACTGTAAATAGTGCTGCAGTGAACACTGGGGTGCATGTGTCTTTTCAAATTATGGTTTTCTCTGGATATATGCCCAGGAGTGGGATTGCAGGGTCATATGGTAGCTCTATTTTTAGTTTTATTATTTTCCAGTTTCTGTGTAATAAGCACTCTAGAGTGCTTCAAAACATATCATTGAATATTATCTTTGGCATTCTGGAAAAAAAAAGCAGACAGTAAAGTTCCCCCCCTAAACTGTACCTTCTTTCCAGCCCCACCCTGTGCATTCTCCCAAACCCACTTCCACACGAGAGCGTCCCGGAAAATTTTCAAAATCACCTAGAAAAGAGAAGTATTGTTGGTGTGGAGTTGATCAGTATGTAGACCACCAGTCACACATTTTAGAATTTCTGGGTGTTTTTCCCCCCAAGCTTCTCATTTACCTTTGGGTTTGTTTGGGCGAATCACAAACACTCTCATTAAAATTCCTAAGATCTCACACTCCTAATCTCCAGATGTTATTATCAATATAGAAGACTTTTGAAAGATAATAAAGCTTCCTTTTCCAACCAACTTATAGGAGCAAAATAGAAAATAGCTTTCCTAACATCAGGAGCGCCTTGGGGTGGCTGCTGTTTCTTTCCCAGATGGGTGTGTGTTTATCTCTCACTTTATATTTCTTAGAGTTATTTGCATCCTAATAGTTTGTCGTTTAATATAAAAATAATTACATTAGCACCTTTCATCCTTAAGTGCTGTGTAAAGTAATGGCTTTCCTGGTACCACGGGAAGCCTCTAGTAGGGGAGGGCCACATGCTGACCGTCTATGAAGGAGAAGAAGCCTTGGCTACAGAAGCCAAGTAACCCTCCTTTTTCTTGAAAATAATATATTGACATCATCAACTCCCTTGTATGCAGGTGTTATATCTTCTCCATTTTATAAAACCTGGCTTTATATAGGATTCCTCAGATAAATGGAAGGAACTTACTTGTATCCGAACTCCCGGAAAATAAGTTTTTAAGTTTGATGCCTCCTTTCTGGAACAGACCATGAAAACAACAAGCGAGGCACGTATCACTGAGATGCACTCTCCGTGCTGTGTTCAAAGCCATTCCGTGAAGAATAGCGGGTTTGGAAGGAGAAGCATCTCTGCTGGTAGCTGGGGACACTGCCACTCCACATGTCACCAGGCATCCCAGCCCCAGCCAGATGTGGGCTTCCTCCTTGTGGCTGTGAGTTTATGGACGATTATTGGTGAATTGGAAAAAAAGACATCCTAATGTTCACATCTTTTGTTAGGATGTGGAAATGTGAAAAGAAAGAGAGAGAGAGAGAGAGGGAGAGGGAGGAAGGGAGGGAGGGAGGGAGGAAAGGAGGGAGGGAGGGAGGAAGAAAGGAACTCAATGTAATTTAGAGTCTAGTGAGTGATTTTATTCCTAATTAAGGAAGGCTGAAAATACACCGTGGTGGTTACTAGCTTTTGTAAGTCTTGACATGCATCTTGAGTTTGCATCTCAATGTAAACATCACCTTTTTAAAAAATTACACTTCTTAAAGTTAGTATTAAGCATATGCCATAGGTTTTCAGCGAATAGTATTTGATGATGATAGGGAGATAGAAAGCTAAGAAAAAGTTGTATAAATTAGAATGGGGTCTAGTAAACCTGACGTTGGCTCCACAGCCAGGGTCCTTTAAATTTACTGTCAACAATTTGGAAACTTGCGCGTGATCTAATACCCCAAGCACAGGTGGCTAAAATACCAGGACGTATGTTTTCTAAATCTTGGCTTTTTAAGATCTTTGGAGGAAACTCTAATAGCATTATAAATTTAGGATTATACTTTTCCCTGCTATTCATGTACACCACTTCCGGGGTACCTCCGCTGCTTTGACAAAAACGCATAGAATGCATAGCAGTCTGGAGATATCTGTTCTCTTCCCAGGACTGAACCTAGGATCCAAGAAATCTTAATTGAGCAAATTGAAAACAACCCATTCAATAGAGGGGCCCCTGGTATGTGGTCCCCCTGTCTCTGGACACAAAGAAAATGGCATTGAAAATAAGTGCTTTGCAAGCCTTGTGGGCTCCTGCAGCTGGGGAGGAATTCGTAGGAAGTTTCTCTGTGCTGTGATCGTTGTTGGAGTTTTTGGTGAGACAGTTGGTCTCCACAGTGCCAGCCACATCCCAAACGGCTGTAAGCACCTTCAGGTCTGAGGGCTGTGTCTCATTTGGCTTTATACTGACAGCATCCACACCCTCCGTGCAGTGCTTAGCACAGGGTACATGATCATCAAGAAATGATGGGAGACGGAGACTGAAAGCCCATTCTTTTCTCATTCAGAGTCTTTGTTAAGAGACCAAGTTGCAGAAGGGGGGGAGATGAGCTTTTAAGCGTGTGTGAGATTGAGAATTATTTTCCTCCTAGCTTATTCAATAGTTATTTGAGAACTACTTAACCTATATATTTTTTTTTTACTGAGACTTAGTTATACTGTTATGTTCACAGTGCCTGAGCTACCACCCCCAGTGTAATTCTGTGTTGTAGAGCTAATTGGACAGTTAACTTGGGACACTCTTCCTAACCTTTGAATTAACAACAGTGCCAACACATTAGGAAACTCCAAGGGTAAGAACGGTCACCAACCAGGCACTTGATTATATTTCAGAAACTGTGTACTGGGCACAAGCAGAGACTCGGGAAGCTCCCATGTCGCTTTTCTGTAGGTTGAAGAGTTGAATCCACTCGTATTTCAGACCCTGGTAGGGACCTTCTGCTAACTCTGGATAAAGGGCTGGTAGCAGAATGATTGGTTACTCATCACATATCCTAACAATTCCCAACAGAATAAGTTCTAGTCTTGCTTTAAAATAAAATTCTAGTGTATCTTGAATTATCACGTGAATAAGGAAAACATGAATCTCTCTGGGGAAGTGCAGAAAAAATAATAGAAATGTGCCTTCTCTCTGAGAGTAAGTGAGGCAGCGAGGATTCATAGTGCTTTTCAGGGCAAATCTATGCCTTAATGAAAAACCGAATATGCAGAAGTAGCCAGTTGAAGAAATTTTCATCTTCCCTCTTTTCTTTCTTTGCATGCTAGTCTGCCTACTATTCTTTATAATGTCTCAGTTTTTACACCTATAAAACGGGCATTGCATTAGTTTTCTGTTGAGCATGACCCAATACCACATAGCATCTTAAAGCAACACCATTTATTTGCTCACAGTTCTGTAGGTCAGAAGTCCTGGGGAGGCCTGGCTGGGTTCTCTGCTCAGCACTCACTAGGCTGGATGCAAGGTGTTGGCTTGTGGCTGTGATCTCACCTGAGGCCTGGAGGCTCTTCCGAGTTCATGGGGTTGTGGCAGCTTTCAGTTCCTTGTGGTTGTAGGACTGAGGTCCCATTTCTCTGCTGGCTGTCAGCCAGGGACCAGTCTCAGCCTTGAGAATCTGCCCACATACCATAGCTGTGGTGCCCTCCATCTTTAAAGCCAGCAACAGACGTTCTCTCTCACGTCCAAATCCCTCTCATTCTTCAAATCCCCTTTGCCTGGAAGAGCCCGGATCCTTTCAAGAGCTCACCTGGTGAGGTTTGGGCCACTGAGGATAATCTCCCTTTCTTATAGTCAACTGATTTGGGATCTTAATTACATCTGCAAAATCCCTTCACAGCAGTACCTAGTATTTGGTTGAATATCTGGGAGAAGGTGTATATACCAAGGAGTGAGAATCTTGGGGGTCTTTAGAATTCTGTCTTCCACAGGGATAATAACAATAACTTAGAGTGTTGTTAAATGGATTAGGTGAGATGTGTGTAAAGCGCTTAGCCTAGTATCTAGTACAGACTCTAGTACAGTCTCAAGAAATGGGATCTAGTATTATTAATGTCTCTATATACTGTATTTTCTTGCCTAATGGATTTTTTTTTTAGCTCACTTTATTGTTTTTTTATTTTTTGGCTGCGTTGGGTCTTCGTTGCTGCACACGGGCTTTCTCTCTAGTTGCAGTGAGTGGGGGGACTCTTCACTGCAGTGCATAGGCTTCTCATTGGTGGCTTCTCGTTGCGGAGCACAGGCTCTAGGCACGTGGGCTTCAGTAGTTGCAGCATGCGGGCTCAGTAGTTGTGGCTCACAAGCTCTAGAGCCCAGGCTCAGCAGTTGTGGCGCACGGGCTTCATTGCTCCGCGGCATGTGGGATCTTCCCGGACCAGGGCTTGTACCCGTGTCCCCTGCATTGGCAGGCGGATTCTTAACCACTGTGCCACCACGGAAGTCCTGGATTTTTAAATTATGTTATGATAAGCACATTAGAAACATAATGGAATATGTTTCTCATTATCTGGATACTCCACAGAAAACATACTGGGGCCAGAGTCAAGGAACTCATGAAACTTAATGTTTAGTCTGTTTGCTGAAAGTTGACGTACTAATTCAAGTTAAATAAACAGTGCAGTAAAAAAAAAAAAAAAAAGGGAGACCAGGATATAGTTCACGTTGGTACTGAACTCAAGCTCACATACAATGCGGCATAAAATGAAGTATGAGCCACTGCCTTGTTCAATTTTTGTTTTTTAGTGAGAAAAATGCATCACAGAATCCATGCCTTGAGCACTGACATTTTTCAGAGAGAACTGTTTTGTTTCTACTCCTACTCTGAATATAAAATGAATGCTTCAAATGCGCCATGTACACAAAGGCTTGAAGCCCCCCTTTCTCCCTTCAATAGTTCCAGTCTAGAATAGGCAGCATTATGCAATTTGGTGACCCAACGCCAGCAATGAGAATGCTTCTCACTGGCTGTGGGAAGAAAGACACCTAAGCGGTTAACAGTAATATTTTGCAAATGGAAGCAAGTGAAGAAAAAATTACATTAGCATAAGAAAAGGTAGCCTTAGGGGATTTTCCACTCCAATGTTTGGTACTAAGAGCTCTATGTTACAAAGGAGGAGGATGGCGAAGAGAAACTCTAGTGTCCACACATTCTTGAAACGCATTGCCATTGTACTCATTCTGCTGGCGAGAAAGGCCTCATCGTTACAGAGATGGAAAACGGTCCTTTCTAGTAAGGAAAGTCAAATTGGATATATTAGGGAAAACTTCCTGAGCTAAGTATAGCAAGAAAGCAAGAGGATTCCTCAGTGATGGCAGTTCTAGACTAGAGGTGATTTGGGATTAAAAATGACATTTTTAAGCAATGATTTTCATTGTTAACTAGAATGGGCCCCAATGTCTGTGATTAATTTAACTCAAATTTAACAGCTCATTTCAGAAATTGTGTCACATTCACAGTACCTGAATGTAATTACCAGACATATCCCTTTAAATTAATACCTAGACTTATTTAAAGGTTGCTTAATAGGGAATATCCAGTTTCAAGTTATGATTATTTTCGCTAGTTGAAAACAATCTTTTTTTTTTTTTTTTCAGTTTCCACATGTAAGTGATATGATATTTGTCTTTCTCTGTCTGGCTTACTTCACTTAGTGTGATAATCTCTAGGTCCATCCTTATTGCTGCAAATGGCATTATTTCATTATGGTTGAGTACTATTCCTTTGTATATATACACCACATCTTCTTTATCATCTGTCAGTGGTCACTTAGGGGGTTTCCATGTCTTGGCTACTGTGAATAGTGCTGCTATGAACACTGGGGTGCGTTTATCTTTTCGAATTATGTTTTTCTCCAGATATATGCCCAGGAGTGGGATTGCTGGGTCATATGGTAACTCTATTTTCAGTTTTTTAAGGAACCTCCATACTGTTCTCCATAGTGGCTGTATCAATTTACATTCCCACCAACAGTGCAGGAGGTTCCCTTTTCTCCACACCCTCTCCAGCATTCGTCATTTGTAGACTTTTTAATAATGGCCATTCTGACTGGTGTGAGGTGATACCTCACTGTAGTTTTGATTTGCATTTCTCTAATAATTAGTGATTTTGAGCATCTTTTCATGTGCCTGTTGGCCATCTGTATGTCTTCTTTGGATAAATGTTTATTTAGGTCTTCTGCCCATTTTTCTATTGGGTTGGTTGTTTTTTTGATATTCAGCTATATGAGCTGTTTGTATATTTTGGAAATTTATTCCTTGTCAGTTGCCTCATTTGAGTTTGCTACTTTTTGATGTTACGAATATAGCATCCTGCATCAATGTAAAAATGCATTCCAAAACTGAAGTGGAGGGCTTCCCTGGTGGCGCAGTGGTTGAGAATCTGCCTGCTAATGCAGGGGACGCGGGTTCGAGCCCTGGTCTGGGAGGATCCCAGATGCCGCGGAGCAACTAGGCCCGTGAGGCACAGCTACTGAGCCTGTGCCTCTGGAGCCTGTGCTCCACAACAAGAGAGGCCGCGATAGTGAGAGGCCGGCGCACCGCGATGAAGAGTGGCCCCCACTTGCCGCAACTAGAGAAAGTCATCCCACAGAAATGAAGACCCAACACAGCCAAAAATAAATAAATTAATTTTAAAAAAATAGACAAAACTGAAGTACTTTCGATAATCCTTATCACTGTTTCCCAACCCTAGTATGGAAAATCGAGAAATGATTAAGGCCCCAAACCCTTTTCAGTATAAATTTGACCCCCCCATTTCCCATGTTTATGCATAAAATGTGTCCTCCATTGACAGTTCCTGGGGAAAAAAGGCCAGTTTATAGTCATCTATTCAGTTATGAGAGAGAATTTCTATGCACAGGGAAGGGCACGGGGATATGTTTTCATGTGAGAACTAGTTCTAAACAACCAAATATTTTATCGGTGTTCTGTGAAGCTTTCTGAAAGGAGCATTCAGAGCTAGACTGCACCACAGGCTGTCTGTCACCCGGCTCTTTCCTGTGCTCTAGCCACCACATTTCCTAATTCTGTGAGGGCAAGGTGAAGTGGAAAGAGCTGAGCTGTTTGAATCTAAGTGCTAAATTGTGGTTTTGCATGCCTGCTGGTGTAGACACAGAATCATTAGGAGCTTAGCGACTGGGGATGACACTCTTCTTGGGACCCAGCACCTGTCCTTTGACAGAGAGGGAAGGGAAAGCACAGAGGCTCAGAGTTATTTTACCTCTTATGCCTTTTCCTCTCAGTTCAAAAATCAAAAGACCATCTTCTTTCAACTGAACTTAGCATTTCCTGTTTAACTGCTCAACCTGACCTCCTTTTTGACCAGGAACCCAGACTCTCAGACATGTTTGTGCCCAGTGACATTGGAATCAGGGGACTTAATTCATGTTCTTCCTTTTACAGTATGAAGAGTTCAGTCAAGCTGCCGTTGAGAAACTAAGCCACAGATACCAGAACCCATGGTAAGCACATACTAATACATTTTACATCAATTAATTAATGTGTTTCCTTCCTAAATTAGGAACAGGGTTACTATTTTAAAACTTTTTATGTCCTATAGGTTTCTCTGTATAATTATGAATTTTTATTCCTCATAAACAAAATGTTCACTATCTACTAGGTTTTCATTAAGGGGAGGAAAGAGGTGGGGCAAGCATGGTGAGAGCACAGTGGAGAAAAAGGAACCAGCCTGTTAAGAACAGCCACTGGACGGGTCCGGTAGCTTTAACTATATAAATCTTTCTGTGGAAGAACAAGAATATAATTTTTTTGGTTAAAAAAAACCCTTATGAGACTTCCCTGTTGGCACAGTGGTTAAGAATCCGCCTGCCAATGCAGGGAACATGAGTTCGAGCCCTGGTCTGGGAAGATCCCACATGCCACGGAGGAACTAAGCCCATGTACCATAACTACTGAGCCCACGTGCCACAACTACTGAAACTTGAGCACCTAGAGCCCATGCTCTGCAACAAGAAGCCCACGCGCCGCAACGAAGAGTAGCCTCTGCTCGCCACAACTAAAGAAAGCCCATGCGCAGCAACAAAGACCCAACGCAGCCACAAATAAATAAAAATAATTTAAAAAGTAAATAAAAAAATAAAAATTTAAAAACCCTCATTTCATGCTGTTGGCCTAGAAACCATCATAACGGGTCATGCTGGTTAATAAACGTAGCCCTACTGAAGTCACAGCATGGCTTGAATTGACACTCTCTTAAAGCAGCTGGTAACCTAAATTAAACATGCCTAGTGCAAGGTATGTTCAATTACGGGAAAAGCAAAACCTAGGCGTGTCATCTAGATGGAACATATAATTCAGATTTCTAAGAAAGGGATCAATCAGCATTGCTCTTAAGGACTGCAGATTCAATAATGTCTTTGTTCTCCTTAGACTTTTGCAGGTCAGGGTTTCTGGAGCCGACTTCACCTCCTTTTTAATCATTGAAGATTCCCGTTATTAGCATGGACAAAATTAGTGGCTTTTAGTCTGTTTCTGCTGTATCACCACAACATAAGCTGCACCAAAAAGAGACAAGACCATAAACCCCATGTCAAATGTCTATTAGTTACTACGATACGATCCAGGACAACAAAAGATATCATTGCACAATTCCTACAACTTACAAAGCATGTCCTATGTTTAAAGCCATGGAGAAATAGTTACAATTATTGCATGCAAAGCACATGTTCTCATTTAAATATTCCACTTCATTTGTTCAAATAACATTGCAAGCACCTATTTACAAATACCCTATCAAATATTTCTAAGCAAAAACAACAAAAATAATGAAAGGCCATTGAAAATCACAGTAACTTCAACAAGCATTGGTGATACAAGTGTGAACATCTGCTCGACTTATTTAAACATAAGAAACTTGTTGGAAAGAATCTGAGGAATATTGACACTTTGAGCATTTTCCTTGGATGAAAGAATGTTGGCTGCATTCACTTGTAGGGAATATGACATGGATTGTACCAAGTCGTGAGGATGCAAAATGTTTATGAGAAAGACCTTGTACCGAGGGAATTGTGGATTCAGTTGGGAAATTGTAGATAAATATACAGATCAAAATTATGAAACCAAGCTGCATATGGTGAGTACTAAATTCCTAATGAAGATAATTATAATTAGAAAATTATAACTAGAAAAGTTTTAAAAATTTAAATGTAATTAGAAAATGATAAGTAGAAAAGTTTAAAAAATTAAATACAATTAGAAAAGTTACAAATTTTTAAATATAAAAAATTTAAATATAAAGTTAAAAATTAGATTTGCCCACAGCCTCTGGCTCGGGTCCTGTTTCTAACTAGTCAGGTGCCAGTAACCTGAACGCTGTCCTCTCGAGACTAAGCACAGCTGCTGCTTAAAAGCCTTCCAGGCCCCACCTTCAGGCTGGGGAGAGGATCTGGAAGAGAATGCTGACTCTGACAGGCCCAGGTGTGCCCACCTGCTTGCGTTCTCTCAGCTGGACCGAGGGCCATCTCCATCCTGGGCAAGTTTCGTGCTTAGCCTCCCCGACGGTTTTCATGTTCTGTCCTCTCAGTCAACTGCATTGACTCTATAAATCTAGCGCCTCCTGTGTTCAAAGCACTGCTAGATCCTGCAGCCACAGTGCTGAACAAGACAAGCCCGGTATATGCCCTTCTTGGAATTTGTATTCTAGGGAAGGGGAGAGACATTGAACAACTATGTCATACTGTCTTTCATGCTTTTAAATAATTTTTTAAATGACAGATATAATGCATGCTTATGGCAACAAATAAAACAATATAGTGGTATATTAAAGAAAAGTTAATATCCTGCCCTATTCCGTCCAGTTCATGATAAAACATTTCATTACAAAGAGTGTTTATGGGATGGAAAGAGAAGGTTTTACCAGGGACATCGACCTGGACTGAAGGTCAGAGAAGTGTTCACCCAAGAAGTAATTATTAAGTTGGCTTGGGAAGGTGAATATAAGATCATTCCTGGCCCAGGGAACGGCCTGAACAGGGCTCAGAGGATGGAAAGAATGTATCTAGTTAGGACCAGGGTGGCAATGGGAGGGGAGCAAGATGAAGGTCAGATTTTGTAGAACCTTGTGGCCAGGTTAGAAGGTTTGAATTTTAACCTGAGAACAAAGAGAATTCATTGGAAGATTTAAAATAGAAAGCAACGTAATCCAATTTCTTTAAAAAGATCCCTTGGAATGTTGGAGTGCTGTGTGGAGAAAACAATTGAAAAGTGACAAGACAGTTGTAGGAAGCTGAGCCAGGAGACAGTTTCATTGTCAACAGGTCCCTCTTGAGTTTTCAGTGTGCTTTGTAAACAATCCAGAATAAATTGTGATGATGGAGTCTGTGAGAAGGGAAGGATTTGAGCTGAGCTTTCAAAGACATGCAGGCTTTAAATAAAGAGAAAGGAGATGATGTTTGCTGTGACGATGGGGAGCAAGAATGTACTCGGCGATGGGATGCAGCGGATTTCAGCATTAGCGTGATTGTACAGGTGAAGGAATTGAGCTTCGGAGGCTAAGGTGCATGAAAAACAGAGCTGATATATCGGTCCAGCTGGACTGATGCTGTGGATCTGGGTTGGGACCTGGGCTTGGACCTTTTCCAAGGGCTCCCCAAGCCCTTGATTCTGATGATCGGCCAGGGCTGAGCACCACTCATGAGGACCGAGAGAGGAAGGGGAGGAGCCTGGGGGGCCGGGGCGCCCACACAGAGGACAAGGTGATGAAGGACCACAGAGCCTCAGAGGCAGGACCCTGAGGACAGCAGGAGGCTAGAAAAGCCAGCGAAGAATTCAGAGGAGGGTTCCATACGAGGAAATGGAAATCCCAGAAAACAATAACAGACAAATATTTGGAAGTTATCAGCGGTCTCAGAAAAAGCACTGGAGGAAGAGGAGGATGAGTTGAGTCAATACAACCAACACTAAAGAATTTTTGTCCATTGACTTAATAGAGGCAAGAGTCCACCCTGTTTTCAAGACCAGAAGTCCAGTCAAAGACAATGACAGGATTTCCTCCATTCTGGGGCATACTTTTAAAATTTAACTTTCTTGAAATCAGGATGTGTTTTATAATAATTGTTTATAGATGTAGGTAGGGCCTCTTTTTCTCTTCCCATGTAAAGCTGTTATTAAATCAGTGGTGTGTTCTCCTGTTTATTGCATCTTAAAGACCAGTAAAGATATACTTCAACAGACTTGAGATGAAGACCTTAATTAATAAACAGGGTCCTTGCTGTCAAGTAGCTGACAGACTCTCAAGACAGAGAGATGTAAACAGATTTCAATGCAGTATCCATTGATGGAGAATGATTGCAGTAACTGGGTGTGGGTTTTCTTCTGAATTAAAGGAAACATTCTCTTGCTTTAAATACAGAAGTTTCTCTAGACACGTGACCTGATGACTAACTCATTTTTCCGTGGTCTCTTCTGTTTGCAGTTGGGTGTTTTCCAATATATACAAACAGTATGCTTAATTTCAATAAGAAGAATAAAAAGCACAGATAGGAGATGGGAGAACAGTTTACAGTCAAATTAAGAGTCAAATTATAAGAGAACGCACTGCACATAGTGAATGGGCAGGGCTTTTTGTTTTGTTTAAGGAGTAAGTGAAATCTGTAGAAAATTGTGGGGCATGGAAATACCTTGCTTTCCTTTTCTCTTCCTTACATTTAACACAGAGCGTGGCATACACGGGTACTCAGTACATATTTGCTGAATCGGTGTAAAAGACAGATCCCAGTTCTTCTTGTACCCGAATGGCACAGATTGGTATAGCTCAGGCTGGAAAAGCTGGATAACTTCAGGTCATGAGGACTTCCTGAGAGAGATGAAATGTAAGCTGGATTTAGAAGGAGCATTTTAGGAAAATCGATGGCTGCCTACCTGGGTGAACTTGTTATCCATGCAAATGAAAGTCTTGCTGAGATTATAAAATCAACAATCATTCACAGGCAAACCTCCTTCCAGAAAGGAGCTGCTGATATGACTCTGCCCTAATGTCACTACCAAGTTGCCTCTTTGCCACTCATTTGCCGATGTATAGATTTGTCTTGGGACTAACGTCTTAAGGACTGGTTCAGGTTCCCATGGACAGCCATTGTCAGTAGATGGTGGGGGTCAGGGTGTGGGTGTCAAGGAGGCTGCAGATTCTGAGGTGACAGTGATCAGACTAGGTGTCAGCCGTGCAGAGGAGAGCACTACGAGTTTTAAAAATCAGAATGAACTACAGCCTCCCCTGACTTTTCGTTGACTTGGGGATCACAGCTCTTTTCAGAGTGTAGGCTCTCCTAGTCTGCTTTCTTGTTTTCTGCCTTTTCATAATCAAGTGGTTTGTTAGCCAGTTCCTATCCTCAGGAGGTGCACAGCACGGCACAGTCTAAAGAGTGTGAATTGAGAATCAAGACAGCTGGTTTCACTAGGAATTTATCCTCCAGGAAAATAATGAAGGAGGTAAAGAAAGGTTTACCTAGAAAGGAGTCCCAACAGTGTTTGCAGTAATGCAAATTCAGAAATAACCTAATATCCCCCAAATAAGGGATTGTAAGCAGTGATGAAGTGGGATCTATAGTGGTTAAGTGATGTGGTACATATATACAATAGAATATAACTCAGCCATAAAAAAAGAATGAAATAATGCCATTTGCAGCAACATGGGTGAACCTAGAAATTATTATACTAAGTGAATTAAGCCAGACAAAGACAAATATCCTATGATATCACTTATATGTGGGATCTAAAAAAAATGATACAAACGAACTTATATACAAAACAGAAATAGACTCACAAACATAGAAAACAAACTTATGGTTACCAAAGGGGGAAGTGGGGGAGGGATATATTAGTAGGTTAGGATTAACAGATACACGCTACTATATATACAATAGAAAACCAACAGGAACCGACTCTACAGCACAGGGAACTATACTCAATATTATGTAATAACCTATAAGGGAAAAGAATCTGGAAAAGAATATAAATATATATGTATACATACATATATGTATAAAACTGTGCTGTACACCTGAAACTAACATGATATTATAAATCAACCATACCTCAATAATAAAGAAATAAATACAAATATTAAACAAACAAACAAATATAGTTGATAAAGAAAAAAAAGTGCAGGGCTCTGAAGCAGACTTCCCGCATTCAAGTCCCCACTTTACCACCTGGTAGCTGTGACACCTTGGATGAGTTACTTAAAGGATTTATGCCTCAGGTTCCCAATCTGTAAAATGATTAGAATCTACTCCGCCTGGTTGTTGTACAGATGTGTTGTTACACATACAGCACTTAGAACAGCACTTGGTACAAACTAAGTGCTCAGTAAATAGTGTGACCATATATTTTATCACCCAAAATAGGACACTTTTGAGAGTGAAACAGGAAGCTAATGGAACTGATCACTTGGACAAGAGGCTAACCTGAAGGTATCTTGACCAAATCAGGCCACTCTGTTAATAAACATTATCAATTAGTTAAATAAATGAAGTACATTGAAGTAATGTAACAAAATGCATTTATTACAATTCCTATTATATTGTTAGCAAAAAAATCAGTATAGAGATTCAGTATAGGAGAGAAATTTCATGCTATGTAGTTGAGTTAATCTTACAAAAGTAGAACAAAAAGTCGAAGAGACAGAAAAGAAGAAAGTGAAAAATAGTAAAGTAAGAAATCAATTAAAATTAAATTAGTCTAATATCTGACTAATAGGAGACCTCAAAAGAGATCAGAGAAAACAGAAGAAAGAAAATCAATGAGAAAATTTCTCAGAAGGGAATAACATGAATTTCCAGATTGGAAGTCTCCACCAAAGCAAAATGACCACAACAACAAAACAACTGTGTCAAGGCATGTCACTGTGAAATTTCACTGCTGGGATGAAGCCTACTGTTAAGCCCTCCAGAGGAAAACTAGGACATATATAAAGGATCCAGAGTCAATAAGGCATCACACTTCTTGACAGCAATACTGGGCTCTGGAAGACACTTGCCAATGACCTCCCTGTCTGCCAGAAAGTGACTTTCAACCCGGAATTCTATACCCAACCCAACTATCAAGTGGGAAGGTTGAAAAGAGACATTTTCATGTATGTATGTACTCAAAAAAATGCATTTTTTCCTAAGAAGCAACTGGAGAATATTATCTAGCAAGACAATAGGGGGAAATCCGGGAAAGAGAAAGGAATATGATCCAAGAAACAAGAGAACTAACAAAGGTGACAGGCAAAGGGGATTCCCAAAATGGTAATGGAGAGAACCAGGAATGTGGCTGTACAGGGGCCCAGAGGAGGAACAGGGCAAGTGGGATCTCTCCAGGGGGCATTTACTGTGTACAGATATTGGGTGAAGTTCCAGAAGAAGCAAATGAGCTAAAAGTGGGTACTTTGGAGAAGAGAATGTTGGGACAGGGAGCAGGGAGAGACAGGGAGTATTTTTAATTATAAGCATTTTAGTACTATTTATTTATTATTTACATATTTTGTTGAAGTATAGTTGCTGTACAATATTATATGTTACAGGTGTACTTATATAGAGTAATCGTCACAATATTCACTTTAGTACTAGTTATATGTACATGTACCTAAATGATTGCATTAAAATGGAAAGAAAATATTACTACATTATGTACAAGCATTTTATCTTGATAAAATTGAAAATTAATTATAAAGTGGGAGAAATAGAAACTCAGTCAACTAGAGTTTTAGTAGTTAGGGTCCTAAGTTGAAAATATTTCTAATACTAGGGCTTTCAGTACTAAAGAAATAAGCACTGACCTGAATAAACTGGGCTTTCTGTTTATTCAGAAAGGTAGAAGGTGTGCCTGTATTTGGCATTAGTTAAGGGTTGTGTAGAAAATTGCCTGTTTTATTTCATAATGAAATACTGCCAAAGCCAGTTGTTGAACGAGCACAGACTTAATGACAGCCACTATTTAAAAATATATTGGTACATAAATGCTTGCTTTTTCCTTGGAGTTGTTTTCCTCAAAACGTCCATAAATCTTGACAACTTTCTATTTTTAAGGCTATCGGTGACTGGCACATTGGGGGGATTTCAGTGAACCTTAAGGAGCAAAATGTTACAATTTTTTCAGAAATTTATTTTATTGAAGTATAGTTGATTTAGAATGTTGTGGTAGTTTCTGCTGTACAGCAAAGTGATTCAGTTATACACATATATACATTCTTTTTCATATTCTTTTCTATTATGTTTTATCACAGGGTATTGAATATAGTTCCCTGTGCTGTAGAGTAGGACCTTGTTGTTTATCCATTCTCTATACAATAGTTTACAACTGCTAACCCCAAACTCCCAGGCCATCCCTCCCCTACCTGCCTCCCTCTTGGCAAACAGAAGTCCATTCTCTATGTCTGTGAGTCTGTTTCTGTTTTGTAGATAAGTTCGTTTGTGTCATATTTTATTATTTTTTATTATTATTATTATTCTTGGTACGTGGCCTCTCACTGTTTTGGCCTCTCCCATTGTGGAGCACAGGCTCTGGACGCGCAGGCTCAGTGGCCATGGCTCATGGGCCCAGCCGCTCCGCGGCATGTGGGACCTTCCCGGACCGGGGCACGAACCCATGTCCCCTGCATCGGCAGGCGGACTCTCAACCACTGCGCCACCAGGGAAGCCCTGTGTCGTATTTTAGATTCCACATATAAGTGATATCATATGGTATTTGTCTTTCTCTGTCTGACTTACTTCACTTAGTGTGATCATCTCTGCAATTGGCATTGTATCACTCTTTTTAATGGCTGGGTAGTATTCCATTGTATTTTTTGAGATCATCAGCACCTGTTCCTCCTTTTGGCTAGTTACCTAAAAACTGCCTTTGTACTTCCTCCCCTGGACCCACCCACCCCCAGCCTCCTTCCCCAGCCACCTCTCCATCATTGTAGTGTCGGGCGAGGGCTCTCAGGAAGCTCAGGTGCAGTAGGGTCAGCGCAGAGCTCCCGTGCTGGTCACTGTTGTGTTGCCACACAGATAGTGGAGGCCCATTTATTCTTTCCGTAAATATCCAACTGCCAGCTCCATGCCAGGCACCGTGCTAGGCCCAGGGATTCAGGAGTGAACAAGACAGATAATTCCTGCCTTCCTCATATTCCATCAGGAGAGACAGGACAGAAACAGCCTAATGTCTGACTGATCATTTCATTGTAGGAGGTACCACATGGAGAAACACAGGCTGCGCGTAAATGTTTCTTGTTGATTGAGTAGATATTCCTCATCCCAGGGTGGAGCATTTATAGCAGAAGGATACCATGCAGCTGTTATTGAAAGGAAAGCCAGGGAAAGAAGAGTCAGTGCTGTTATTCTTGAGAAGAAAACTTCCTGGTCGATCACTTGATGTCCAGGTGGGGAAAATTCAGTTCATGTCAGAACGGGGCCCTTCGCGGCAAAGTACCCTCTGTGGAACTTCCGAAAACTACCGAAGCCTGAAGTGTGTAAGAAAGAGGCACTCGCAATTCACTGGCCTATGATCTTCCCTTTCTCAGCATTTCGGATGTCAGAACGGTAGCTCTTAGGGCCTGTTTCAGGAGACAGGGTCTCCGAAAGAACAGCTGCTGGTCCTAAAGGAATAGGTTATGGTCTTGAAATCCAAGCACGGCCTGCAATCCAATACAGATGTTAGGCCCAGGCAAAGACAGTTTATGTGCTGCAAAGACGGCAGAAAAACAAGGACAAGATGTGTTACAGGTGTTCGGAATGTTTTATTTCGCTATCTTAGATTCAGTTTTTCAAAGCCATAAACATGCCCCAACCGTGGTCGTTTCGAACATGCTTATATTACTGTTTTTGGTGAAACTCGGTCCTTGTCTCCTCTGAAGAAAGAGTTCGACCAAGACACCAAGATTGCAAAGCAGGCCCAGCATTTATCAGAAGCACAGTACGTGTGGGAGAGCACAGGGACAAACTTGCAGAGTGAGGTGCACCTCATAGGGGCAGCTTAGGTTGTTAAAATGGGGTTTCGATGAGGGTGACTCCCCTTTCCTTCCCCTATGATCACATCATCTGCAATTCCTTATTTGGGCTTCCACCAGGCACCGTTTTGAATCTTTCCCGTGAGCGTCCAAGTGAGCGTCCATGTGGGGAGGGGGTCAAAACCGCAATGCTAATGGTATTATAATGATGTTACAACGCAGCCCAGATTACTAGAGGATGACTTGGGACCCCTTCTGCGCATGTGTCAGTCTGGGAAGTCCTCTTGACCACAAGCATGAGGAGACTGCGGTGGGCTGCTTTGTCTTTCACCCAATCAGGGCGTGTCGTTCCTGTTGATAGTTTATCTCAAAGGGTCAGCATGAAACTGGCTGCAGCAGGTTAACCCGAGGCCCCTGTATCTCTTACCTCATTACCAACATCTATGGAAGTGGTTTACAAAAGATCAGTGATATCATGTGGCCTCCATCTGTCCACAGGACCAGATGAAGCAAAGAACAATAACCACACAGTCCATTTGATGTGCACTCTTTACCATTCTCTCTGCTTTTCACTCTTTCTTTCACTTGTTCTTTTAAGCCTGCTCATAATGCCAGGTTTTCTGCAGCTGACAGAGTTGGGCAGAATTCCTCCATCTTGTGAAACGTAGATGCTCTCGGACCTCAGATCGCCTAAGGGGAAACAGTAACACCTGTCTCGTGGGGCTGTGGTGAGGATGAAGTGTGAGCGTGTAAGGCATCCGGAATGGATCTGACGCACAGGAGGGTAGCTTCTTTCCCCGTTTTAAGAAAGTCTCAAAATGACTGTAGGATTCGCCACAACATGTATAGAATATGCTGCAGCGGTCACATTATGTTTTATGCTCTGAGGGTACAGAGGTCAGACGGTAGCGTTCAGCGGCGTTGGGAGTTTACGAGGATGCTATCCATCACTTTCAAAGGTGGCCTCGTCCTTATAATATGATCCTCAAGAGGATACTGGGTTTAGCCTCTGTTATTCTAATACTATGTCCAATAGTATCTCTTCTGTTCTTTATTCCATCCAAACTGTGGACAAGTGTGGCCCCGAGGAAGGAAGACACAGTTCCTGCCCTCAGAAAGCTTGTCGAATAGCTGGGGGAAAGAGACACCTAAATGAATAATCATACTAGAGTATATTTGGATGCAGTGATAGAAATATTAAATTGTGCCTGGCACCATGCTTTGTGTTTTAGATACTTAAAGTGTAACAACTAAGTGCAATGCCTGTTACAATAGGAGTATTCTAGTGGGTGTCATGGAAACATGTCGGGGAATCTAAACTTTGGGGCGACATCAGGAAGGCTCCATAAGGTCCCCTGAGCTTGAAGGATGGGTGGAAGTTGGCTTCTAGGACAGTTATATTAATTAATTAATTTTGTTTCCATTAAAACTCCTGTATTTGTTTTATTTTAAAAAAATATACTTATCTTTCTTTTTTTACACTATGCTTTATTGTTTTATTGAAGTATAGTTGATATACAGTATTACATTAGTTTCAGGTGTATAGCAAAGTAATTCAAAATTTTATTGATTATACTCCATTTAAAGTTATTACAAGATAATGGCTGAATTTCCCTGTGCTGTACAATACATCCTTGTTGCTTATCTATTTTAGATAATACTGCTATATTTAGATTCCAAGATGTTATCACGAGATGGAACTTCACAGATCCAGACAAACTACTTTGGAGCGCATAACCATATATTTGACAAAACCTTCTCATTTCTAGCCTGTACGGCAAAGTAGAAAGATGGCCGAGTTTAAACAGAACACAGCGGCTGTTTTCTGTCTCGCAGCCTAAAGGCTAACGCATTAAAATTCAAAGAAGAATTACATGGTGGGTGGCAGAACAAATGTTTTCTTCCCTAAGGCCTTCGAGACAGATTCTCCCAGAATCGGAGTCACCCTTTACAGCTGTTCAGTAAGACACGATTCAGGCATCACCTCCTCCTCCAAATCCGCCACCACACAAAGCCAGCCCTTCCTCTGGCTTAGACACACAGGGCGACGAGAGAAACAGGAGAGCGCTGCTGACGCCACGCTTGGTTTGGCTTTGAAACCATGTGCGTGTCTCACCTTACGTAAGTCATACAAGACGTGCACCTCATATCTGAGTTCTTATTTATAAAATAAATGTATTTAAATATAAAATGAAAAACAAAACCCCTAAATATGTACCCAGTTGATGGTTTAACCCACAGGGAGGAAATATTCCCAGGGATTGTGAAGCACAGTGATTTGAGTACAAATCTAAGGACAGAAAGAGCTGCAGAAAGCTTGGTGGGCGTGTTAGCTGTGCGAGTCTGACTCTGCTGTGCGCGTGTTGTGTGTGAAAGCAAATGGACAGCAACGTGGGGTTCTTATTTAATCATTCCCGCTGTGGTTGAGGCCAGGATTCTTGGAGTGGGAAAGAGGAAAGACAGATGTTAAGATAAAGCAAACCCTGAATTTGATTGGGATTATATATGTACACATATGTGTGATGCTGGAGGTTTACGTACATCTGGTTCATAGTTCGACTCACTGTAAAGGCCTAGATGTAGAAATCAACTCAGTAGCCGTGAGCTCCCCTAGTGCTCAGATTCTGCTCTTCAAGCACCTTTTCCACTAAAAGGAACCGGAGCTTCTCGGATCTGGAGAGGAAATGGAAAACATGAGCCTGGTACATCCTGCCGTACCAGATAAGGGAGCTCTCCAGGACTACCGCAGTCCTGTCTGAGGGACTTGCAAGCCAAGCTTGCAGAGACTCCCACTGGCCAAACATAGGACAACTTGAGGGAAAGGTAATAACTGCAGTGGATTAATATACATCACACCTTCATACACACAGACGTGAACATCCGTGCGTTCACAGTGTCAGTTAAAAAGCCTCAACAAACTGATCGCATTGGAGGATTCCAATGAACCAACCTATTATTTTGAAAATGAGTAAATAAACGAAAAGGATCAAATATTAATTCTGCCTTTCTAATACAAACTGTACCACTGCAGACCAAAGAGAAGATGAATCAACTTAAAAAAAAAGAAAAAAAAGGAATCTAGCTGATACATAAAGAAGTAACAGCAGAATTAGGCTGTCACCACTTTGCAAACTCACGTGATGAATCTAGATATTGATCATGAGCGACTGCCAAACCCACAAAAAGACAAACGAGCCGATATTGTATATACGTCTTGATGGAAGGGCACACAACTACCTGGAAAGTTATTATGGACTGACTTGTTCACTCCTGAAATTCCTGTGTTGAAGTCCTAACCCCCCAGTACCTCAGAATGTGACTGCATTTGGAGAAAGTGTCTTCAAAGAGGTGATTAAATTAAAATGAGGTCATTAGGTTGGCCCTAATCCAATCTGACTGGTGTCTTTATAAGAAGAGGAGGTTTGAACACAGACACACACAGAGAAAAGACCATGTGAAGACACAGGAAGACAGCCGTCCACACACCAAGGAGAGCGGCCTCGGGAGAAACCAGCCCTGCTGACCCCTAGATCTCGGACTTCCAGCCTCTGTAATGGTGGATGCTACATTTCCGCTCCTCAGACGCCTGTCTGCAGCACTGTGTGATGGCAACCCTAGCAAACTAACGCGGTGGTCTTGCCCCCAAAACCCAGCCTGACTTAGATCAAACCTCTAAATCCAACCAACACTGTATAGGAAATAAGATGATGGCGGAAAATATTAAATGACGACTTGGAGAGGTCAGTGTGGGAAATTTCATAGGACAAATGGAAACACCGTTTTTATAGAAATTGTGTTTCTTCAACAAATAATGAGAAGGAGAAAGACAAGGAGGAAGAGGAGGGGGAGGTAGAGGAGAATAGAGATGGAGAGAACCTATGAACTAAAGGAAACGTGAAAGCCTTAAGCAATTACAGGTGTGAAGCTTACCTGTCTTCTGTTTCTAACAAACAGGCTGATAAAAAAGTCATAACATTGATGAGCTAGCCAGAATCTTGAATGCTGAATATTTGGTGAAAGTATTAAAATTTTAGGAGAAATAATGGCATTGTGATGATGTTAGCAAAAAGAGTTTTTATATCTTTGAGAGTCGATGTCTTGGCGGAGGGAGGATTAGTAAGTAAGATAGAGATTCAATAAGACTGGCTATAAATTGATAGCGTTTGAAGATGGTGATGGGTCCTTGAGGCTCTTTTAACCATTTTGTCTGATTTTCTATATCCTTAGATTCCAAAGGAACTAAGATGAAATTCTATCAACTTTATCCTTAGTTAATGAAGGTCAGGCTTCACCATCTGGACAGATAAGGATGTCCAAGACTAAATTGAGTCAATACTGTTATATTCTCCCTACCAGCCTGCCCCAGGATTGCTGCCACACAGCTGAAGTACATGTTGCTGCCCTTTCTTCCCCTTGTGGTTTTCTGATCTGGATGCAAAAAAAGCAAGTGTCACCCTGGAAGCACCAGCATGGAGAGATGCCCCGTGCTGCCGAAACTGGCAGGACTTCCTGGATGTCCTACAAAAAGTCGCCCACATCTCCAGCAACATCAGGAATTCCATTCAACATTCCTCACAGGTGACCCCAGACAGTCTAACACGCTGCATTGCTGAAAGCTTTTGGACAGCTGCCTCTGAGTGAGCACAAGTGACAGTCATTTCATATAAATCATTTAAAATACTGAACGAAAATCAGTAAACTCCTCTGTGTAGGTCCACGTTGTGGAACAACTCTTGGCAACAAGAACCTTGTGGAGTGTGTTATTAGGCACAGGAAGACAGCATGTTTGATTTCGACGGCATGACCCAGGTGACTGGAAGCCCAGCTGACATCCGTAAGTGCAACCAGCCGTGAGCTCCACATTCTGGAGCTCGGGGAAGACAAGCTGGCAAAGCAATGAAGAAGTGTTTGTCCGCTGAGGGTCATGCAAGACCTCTCTTGTTCCAATAAATTCTTTACTCCAGCCGAGTGGTAGAATATTTAACAAGTCTTTCAAATAAAGTGGTTGTGTTTCCTATGGAGTAAAAGCAATAAATCAAATCAAAATAATCACACTTTGAGGTCTGAAGCATATGGTGTGTGTAATTTTACAGAACTGCACAAGCCTTAGATGCTCTCCTCCTTGAAGAGAGCCCAAGAGAGTGGGTTTTTTTCTACTTAAAGGAAAAATAAATATTCTTACATTTAGTTATCTCTTTCTGTCTTTTAAAAATAGCATTCAAGCAATGTTCTTATGTCTGAAATAGTTAATGGTGGACGCTGGCAATTTGGGGATGCATCTCTTGTGTTTTCCCCAACATTTCTTTGGGGAGCAATTTCATTTTCATCCTTGAGGTGGTATGTTTCATGCTAATGTGAATCACACAGTTTTGTTTATAAATATAAATAATTGTATCTACTTTGCAAAATAGTTTGTGCCCATAGATATGCAGACCCATTTAATAAGTTTGTTTTCGAATTGTTAATGGTGTAAAACTGATCGTAGGCATTTTTGTTATTTGGGCAAGGAGAGAACTACTAAACAAGATTAAAGATTCAAACAGGCATAAAAATGTTCTTCTGGGCTTCCCTGGTGCTACAGTGGTTGAGAGTCCGCCTGCTGATGCAGGGGACACGGGTTCGTGCCCTGGTCCGGGAAGATCCCACATGCCGCGGAGCGGCTGGGTCCATGAGCCATGGCTGCTGAGCCTGCGCGTCCGGAGCCTGTGCTCCACAACGGGAGAGGCCGCAACAGTGAGAGGCCCACGTACCGCAAAAAAAAAAAAAAAAAGTTCTTCTGCATTTCATCATGAATGATTAACATTGGAAGTGTATTGCAATCAAATAACTTCTTAGTAGCTGTTGACAGGTACAGAGGTAAATAAGCAATTGTGGATTCATGCACTGATGTTTTGGTCCCGTGCCATGTGTCTTTCTTACATACGCTGTTAGCCTTCTGCGCGGTCTCCAGGGACCTGGGACATGGATGAACACATACTAATCTCTGTTCAAAAAACTCGGGTTCAGACTCTTGTTGTCTGAAGACTTGACCAGTCATGCAGGCGGCTTCTGCATCTTTGAGGCTGTACATCTCCACACATTGTCCTAATCACTCAGTTACATTTAACCTTGGACCTTTATTGTAAACTGGTTAAGTTATCACTCAGAGGTAGAACCTTGATTTTCCCAGCATCTTGAAGACTGCACATTACAGAAGGAAGGTCGGCATCTTGTAGACAAGTCTTTATAGGCAGCTTTGGGTATCAATTACTAAGAATTAGCTTTTTTTTTTTTTTTTTTTTTTTTTGCTGTATGTGGGCTTCTCACTGTTGCGGCCTCTCCCGTTGCGGAGCACAGGCTCCGGACTCGCAGGCTCAGCGGCCATGGCTCACGGGCCCAGCCGCTCCGCGGCATGTGGGATCTTCCTGGACCGGGGCACGAACCCGTGTCCCCTGCATCGGCAGGCGGACTCTCAGCCACTGCGCCACCAGGGAAGCCCAAGAATTAGCTTTTTAAATAAATCTCTTTCTCTTTCCACTCAACAAGACTCTCCTGGGCAACAAACAACCTAGGATAAATTCCAGTTGCGTTAAAACTTATATTTTAAAAATTGCTAAATATAGTCGTGCACTCACTTTGTCCAAACATGAAACATCAAGATAATTTCATGCTTTTTAATCGTCTCCATGACAGCTGCTGATCCAGGATCAAGTCATTGTTACCCGAGGATTAAGACGGTGTCTTTTGAAAGTGAGATGCAACGTCCTCACGTATGATTCTCTAGGGCATCACGCATGATTCTCTAGGGCAGGGAGAGAAGGAAGGTCAATGGGTCAGAAATGAGGTCTGACGTAACTAAATGATGACACAGCTAACACCGACCTGCAGCCGCCCCAGTCTCCCCAGGTCCGCCTCTGTGGCCCCGCCCCTCCAAGATAAGTTCTCTAGAGAAGGCTCAGGGGATGATGCTTTATACGACCTCTCCCGACTGTGTGCTCGGGAGGAACCCTGGTCTCTGGCTGTTGTCTGTCTCTGAAATCATTGGACATATGTGGCTGCCAGTGTCAGCAGTAACACCCACTCCATCAATGCAGAAGGCCAGTTCGGAAGAGAAAAACACAGTTTTAAGCATCATGAAAGCCCTCATTGTATCCTTGGCGGATTCTGACTTTAGGTGTGGACTATACCATAAATGCAGAGATCTTTAAGAAACTGGGGTCTTATTTTCCTGCAAATGTTCTATAGAAGGCCTGTTCTCCAAGAAAGCAAGGATCCTGCCAAATGGTTTCGGAATGTGTTTCTCAGAAGTTTCCATTGAGCCATCAATGGCTTTTGAGTACTTCCGGAAATGGAAAGAGCAGAAATCAATGACCCTGCAAGAAAGCACACATTTAGGGGAACCAGCTTGCTGGGGAAATAAGTAGTGGTGCTTTTAAGTCGCTATACGGATACAGCCCCAGGCCTCTTCACAGGCTAGAAATGCACAGGGTTACATCACTTTACGATGCTGCAAGGAGAATGCTGAGCCCAGCAGGGAAGTTTCCACATCGTTCTCTATTGAAACTCTAGTGAATAACTGTCGCCAGGTATGTATAAGGCAACCAGACCGACTCACTGGGGCTTAAACAGTTAGCGATTTGTTTCCTTAACTTTGGAATCCAAAAGACAGTAATTTTACCGCTTATTAGAACAATCTTCACTCAACCAGAGGGAACCCAGATGTCCAAACAGTAGAAAAAGCTTTGCTCCTGGACAAGACTGTTGGGTCGTGAATCCAGGTGGCTGCCCTGGAGTCTCCTGCGGGCCCAGCTCACACAAAAAGGTGGGAACCCAGAAGACCAAGCAGAGCACTGCCCTCGAAGGGCTGCTCTTCAGCCACCCAGAGTATGTTTTCTGGCACAAGTGTCAACATCAAAGTTCAGTTTGTCCCATCGGCTTTAGACAGTTATATAAGCAAGTCCCAGCCAGTCATTTCCTAACTCGGTGCTGGAGTCTGTTTTATCTTCTGACCCTATTTCTGTGTTGTCCGGTCTGCTAGGAAAATTTTGATCATTTTCCAAACAACCAACAGTTTTTAAGCAACATTTAGACATCTTTTATTATAAAAAAAAATTACAAGCTCACAGTTTAAAAAATTCAACTAGCAAAAGAGAGTGTGAACTTGAACTCAATCCCACCTCTCTGCAAACCCTCCAACCCATGCAGTCACAGGCTCTCTGCCTTGAGGTAGCAACTGACCATCTTTGGGTACCTTGAGAGAAGCAAGCAAACTCGACTGGAAACGTGTTCTATGTCAGGAGCTCTGCTAGACACTGAAGACCCAAAAAAGTATGACAGGGTTCCTTCCCTTTCAGGAAGACGCCAAGTAAAGTAGGAGTGAACAATGTGTTAACAGTGTTGAAGGTCAGATAGCCAATCAGGAATGTTCTGTAGGAGGGGTAGCTTGAGCTGCATTTTTAAGGCTGGGTAGGAAATCAAAAGGTGAGCCTGGAGGTGGAACCAGGGAAGCGATCCCATCCATAAGAAGAGTCTGTCCTACAGAGTGAAGTCAGAAAGAGAAAAACAAATACCGTATGCTAACACACATATATATGGAATCAAAAAAACAAAAAGGTTCTGAAGAACCTAGGGGCAGGACAGGAATAGAGACGCAGATGTAGAGAATGGACTTGAGGACACAGGGAGGGGGAAGGGTAAGCTGGGACGAAGTGAGAGAGTGGCATGGACATATATACACTCCCAAACGTAAAATAGATAGCTAGTGGGAAGCAGCCGCATAGCACAGGGAGATCAGCTCGGTGCTTTGTGACCACCTAAAGGGGTGGGATAGGGAGGGTGGGAGGGAGGGAGACGCAAAAGGGAGGAGATATGGGGATATATGTATACCTGTAGCTGATTCACTTTGTTATACAGCAGAAACTAACACACCATTGTAAAGCAATTATACTCCAATAAAGATGTTAAAAAAATATAAATGGAACTAATAGATGTGTTTGGTTGGAAAATTCAGACAATACACAAAGGAGTAAAATGAACAGCTGAATCTCTCTTCCCCCCACCCCCGTCAATTTCTTTCCTTTAAGTTTTGTATGTATCCTACTTGTGAAAAAATATGAGTATCCCAACCTATTATATGTATGAATCTTTTATTATTTACATAAAAGCCATCATACCATTAAAAAGGCTCGGAGGAGTGAGCCTTTCTGGTGTGCAGAGGGAAGCCCGCCGTGCGGCTGAAGCACAGGGCGCTGGTATGGGGTGTGACAGGAGGTGAGACTGGGATGCAGTACAGGGGCCGGGTGGTGCAGTGTTTCGAATTCCCGACGAAGGTTTTGTGCTTAGTTCTGTAGGCGACAAAGCGTTGTTTCCAATTGTTAAGTAAGGAAGCGATATAATTAAATCTCTGTGATAGAAAGAATGCATGGCACGTAATAGCTGTTGAAAACTGTTCGCTGAGCGGGCAGAGCAGAGAAAGGAGAGCCCGAAGAAGAAAGGCACGTTAAGTAAAACTGGAATAATCACACCGATGGGAGCCCGGGTGAGAGACGGGGATGGTGAGGTCGTTTAGAGAAAGGTTCCACGAGGCTTGGCAACCAACAGAATGTGGGTGGGTGGAGGAGATGTGAAAGTCCAAGGCAGCTCTGATGTGCCTCTCTGGGGGTGGCTGGGGAAACGGTTACGGCATTGAACGAAAAAGCGAACGCAGGAAGAAGAGGGTCTATTTGGGGGAAGAGAGAAAACAGGGAGATGGCAAGATGAGTTGAGAGGCAGCATCCTATAATCAAAATACAAATGGCCAACATTTTATTGAATTTTTACTATGGGCCAGATACTAAGTGCTTTCTAGGTATTTGACTCATTTAGTCCTTATGAAGAGTAGGTATTGTAATATGATCCCCATTTTACAGCTGAGGTAATTATATACGTTTAGAGTCAGACAACTCTGAGTGCAGATCCCAGCTCTACTGCTTTTTAACTGTTTGATCTTTTAGATCTGTTTGATCTGTTAGACTAAATTACTTAGTCTACCTTCAGAGGTAAAAAGCAGGAAATGACGTCTATCACGTTGGACTGTAATAAAGATTAGAGAGAGGTAATACACATCGAGCATCTAGCAGAGTGTCTGGAACCTCGTGTATCTCAATGAACGCTAGAAACAGTTATCATTGTTAGTAATGAGATTCCCAGTACTAGGTTCAGTGAGAAGCTGGGGATCTGTACTTAGATTTTTAGAGCTGAAAGTAAAAAATTTACACGTAAGTATACTGATGTTGGTTGGATCATCAGCTAGAAAGGCTATTTCCCGATTTGGAGATGGGTGGTTGTATATTGGGAGATGAGAATCAAGGATGGAATCCGGGGGAATACCAGTGATAAAGGAGCCAAAAGAATAAAAGATTATTCCAGAAGAAAAGTAGAGGAAGTAATATGAGAAGTAAGAGGAGAGACAGAAAGAAAAGAGCTTTGAAAGCCCAGTAGAAAGCCAGGAGGAGGACAGTGTCCACAATCACAAATGCTTCTTGGAAGTCTTACTAGAAACTCTGAAAGGAGGTGATGATCTCAGGAAGGAGGCTGCTGTCAGCTGGGGTCAGAACCATCACGATGAAGTAAAAGCAACACCAAGCAGCATTTGGAGCAGGGGCAAATGAGTGGAAACGGAAGGCACAGACGATTCTTCCTTAAATAGTGAGTCTTTGTTTCATTTTAAAATAATTCAGTTTGGAAACCACCTCAGTAATGGTGCAGTAAGGACCTCCAAAAACATATTTCCTCCATAAAAGAAATAAGAACAGTGGCAAAAATTGTCAAAATCACCTTTTTCAAAACATTGGAAATGAATGAACAAACGCTTTCAGTAATCCATGGAGCAGTATTTAAGAAAAATGGCTAAATCTTAGAAACACGATCTTTGTGACATTTTACATTTAAATTAAAATTGCTCTATTCCCATCCTCTCTTTCCAGCTCAAGGTAGCCTTGAAAAAACCAATAGCCTCACAACCATGGTAGCTGTGAAAACTAGCAGCTGACCAGTCACTGAAGGGGAAACACGAGTTTGAAGCACCTTGAAAAGCTTCCTACTCAGAGAAATGTTATATTTGATTTTGTGTCTGTGTGTGTGTAACTGGTTGGGTTCAAATCCCAACTCCAGCTCTTTATTTTTTTAACTTTAACTTTTAAATTTTTTATACAATTTAAAAAGTTAATTTCCATTTACAGTTATTACAAAATATTGGCCATATTCTCCGTGTTGAACGTACACCCTTGAGCCCACCTTACACCTAATAGTTTGTACCTCCCACTCCCCCCCGACCTCTGTATTGCCTCTTCCCTTTCTCCCCACTGGTAACCACTGGTTTGTTCTCTATATCTGTGAATCTCCTTCTTTTTTGTTCTTTTCACTAATTTCTTGTATTTTTTTAGATTCCACATATAAGTGATATCAGATAGTATTTGTCTTTGTCTGACTTATTTCACTGAGCATGATGCCCTCCAAGTCCATCCATGTTGTCACAAATGGCAAAATTTCGTTCTTTTTTATGGCTGAGTAATATTCCATTGTATATATACACCACATCTTAATCCATTCATCTATCAATGGACACTTAGGTTGCTTCCATACCTTGACTATTGTAAACAATGCTGCTGTGAACGCTGGGGTGCATGTATCTTTTTGAATCATAGTTTTCTCCAGATATATGCCCAGGAGTGGAATTGCTGAGTCCTATGGTAGCTGTATTTTTAGTTTTTTGAGGAACCTCCATACTGTTCTCCATAGCGGCTGCACCAATTTACATTCCCACCAACAGTGCAAGAGGGTTCCCTTTTCTCCACATCCTTGCCAACATTTGTTATTTGTGTTCTTTTTTTAACATCTTTATTAGCGTGTTCTTTTTAATCATGGCCATTCTGACAGGTGTGAGGTGACAGTTCATTGTAGTTTTGATTTGCATTTCCCTGATGATTAGAGATGTTGACCATATTTTCATATATCTTTTGACCGTCTGCATTTCCTCTTTAGAAAAATGTCTATTCAGGTCTTCTGCCCATTTTTTAATCAGGTTGTTTGTTTTTTGATGTTGAGTTGTATGAGCTGTTTATATATGATGGATATTAATCCCTTATTGGTCATATCATGTGCAGATATTTTCTCCCATTCAGTAGATTATCTTTTTGTTTTGTTTCATTACTCGATCTGTCTTGAAAATCCCTGGAAAATCTCCATTCTCAGGGCTTGTCATTATTTGACCTGACTCTGTATGAACATCTCTATCTCACAAGCACCCGTCAAAAACAACAATCATTTAATATTACAGTCACCTGGGGGGAGGAGGGCAATACAAGTTGGGGCAAACAAGAAGCTGACCAAAAATCTTTAAGGAAAAAACTGGGAAATGACATGTCTCTAGAGGATTTCAAAAAGCTCTAACATATGCCTAGAAATCTAGAAGGCTGTGCACACATGCAGTGCTGTGCACATGCCCAGGCAAGGCCCCAGAAGGTCCTAATCTCTGACCTTTGGCTAACCTTGAAGCTCCATGAAAGCAGGAAACGAAGGCTAAGGCAGAGTTGTAAACTGTCTGCTGGGGCATTGAAGGTATGCCTAGACACAAACAAAGACCAGAAAACACATGGATTTGAGGCATTTAAGAAGATTTCTGTCCAATCATTAGCTGACCACTAAGCTAACCAAGCAGAAAATTCAGGGGGCACACATGACAGACTTTAAACAATTAGTCCAGGAAAGTAAACAACAGCAACATCACCACCACCACCGAAAACAAACAAACAAAAACAACAACGAAGAGAAAAACAAAACAAGCAGGAACAACAAGCCCTGGGGAGAGGGAGAAAATCTCATTTCCAGAATTGGCACAGTATATTATTTCAAATGTCAGTTTATCAACAGAAAAATTATGAGGAACAGGAACAGGAACAGGAAAGTGTGGCTGATACACAGGGAAAGAAAGCGATCAACAGAAACTGTCTCCAAGGAAGCACGGCTATATTTAGCTGACAGAGGCTTTAAGTCAGCTATTTCAAATAGGCTCAAATACTAAGGGAGACGGCTTCCACAGGTGGCTAGACTGTGCCAGAGGATAGAAGAGAATAGAATAGAACATGAGTGTGGCCAGAGCTAACAGGCAGGTGCGTGCCAGCCAGGGAAGAGGCCAGTGCATGACTCAAGGTCACTGAGAGCAGACAACAGGCGTGCAGGCTCAAACGGTACATTGTGTACCGACCTCAAGAGGAGAGAGTACACAGGATCCACCTCCTTGCAGCGTGGCAGACCCCCATGGCTCGTGGGTCCACCTGGCAGCTGCAGTGGGCAGCGTGGCTGCATTCGCCTCACTTTGTGCCGTGGTAGAAGGACCCCAACTCTTACCCCTTAGAGTCTGAAATACACAAAGTTGGGGGTGTACCTGTGGGCCATTTACGCATGCATAGCTAAGCGGTTCTGAGAAAGTTTACACGTGCTCCAGATAAAGGGAACAGGTACGTACTGACTGCGCTCTGAGCTCTTTTCATGCAGTGCGACTTGTGAGCTTGTCAGCATGTCCTGTACCGAGCACAGAGAGCTTCTTGGGAACAGAAGGGAAGGCATGGACTGAACTTGGACCCTCCCCTCACAGAAACCATGTCTAAAATGTTAAAGGAAAGTATGAGAACAAGGTCTTGACAAACAGAATATCAATAAAGAGATAGAAATCATACATATAAAAAAATAGAAATTCTGGAGTTGAAAAGTACAATAACTGAAATGAAAAACTCACAATGGGAGCTTAATAGCAGGTTTGAGCTATCAGAAAAGAATCAGTGTACTTAAGTATAGATCAACTGAGATTATACATTGTGAGAAATGGGAAGAAAAAAGAATTTTTAAAAAATGCACAAGGAACAGAGCTCTGAGACTGTGTACCAACATAGCATAATGGGAATCCTAGAAGGAAAAGAGGAAGAGAGGAAGGAGCAGAAGGGATATTTGAAATAATGGCCAGAAGCATCCCAAATTTGATGAAAAACAGTAACTGACACATTCAAGAAGCTCAACAAACTCCAAGTAAGATAAACTCAGAGACCCACACTTAGATACATCATAGTCAGACTGTCAAATGGCAAAGACAAAGAGAGAATCTTGAAAGTAGCAGAAGAAAAATGAGTCATTGTATACAAGGGATCTTCAAGATGAACAGCTAAATTCTCAGCAGAAATAATGAAAGCCAGAAAGCAGTGGAATGATATATTCAATGTGCTGAAAGAAAAACAAGTTAGCCAAAAAGTTCTATATCCAGCAAAACTATCCTTCAAAAATGAAGGAGAAATTAAGACATTACAGATAAAAACGGAGAGAATTTTGTCCCTAGCAGACCTACCCTACACTAAATGCTAAAGGGAGTCCTTCAGGTTGAAACAAAAGGACAACAAACAGTAACTCAAATGCACAAAATAATTAACAAGCCAGTGGTGAAGGTAACCGCATAGGTAAATGTAAAAGTCAGCATTAATGGGGCTTCCTTGGTGGCGCGGTGGTTGAGAGTCCGCCTGCCGATGCAGGGGACACGGGTTCGTGCCCCGGTCTGGGAAGATCCCACATGCTGCGGAGCGGCTGGGCCCGTGAGCCATGGCCACTGAGCCTGCGCGTCCGGAGCCTGTGCTCCGCAACGGGAGAGGCCACAACAGTGAGAGGCCCGCGTACCGCAAAAAAAAAAAACCAAAAAAATAGTCAGCATTAATGTATTTTGGTTTTTAACTCTTTTTTTCCTATATGATTTAAAAGACAACTGCATAAAATTATGCAGCAAAAGATATGAATAGACAGCTTTCCAAAAAAGATGCACAAGTGGTCAATAAACCCATGAAAAGATGTTTAACATAATTAGTTATGAGAGAAATGCAAATGAAAACCACATGAGATACTACTTCACACTTGGATGGTAAAATAAAAAAGGCAATAACAAGCGTTGATGAGGATGTGTAGAAATTAGAACCCTCCTACGTCGCTGGTGTTAGTGTAAAATGGTGAAGCTGTTATGGAAAACAGTTTAGTGGTTTCTCAAAAAGCTAAGCATAGAATTACCACACAACCCCACAGTTCTAGTCCTAGGTAGAAAAAAAGGTGGAACCAACCCAAACATCCATCCACTGGTGAATAGATAAACAAGATGGAATATTACTTGGCCATAAAACAGAATGAAGGTCTGCTTCTTACGTGAAGGTAAGAAGGTAAGAAGCCCCACGAGCTCTCTTGGGTGACAACAGCCTTCCAAAAGACATGGCAATCCTTATCCTACGATCCTTCTTGTCCTTTCCCCCAGACCTGGCCCTTTACGATGGGGAAGCAGTCCTCAGATAATATTCTAATTAAGGGGAGTTGGAACGGAGACCGTGATTTCACTGGGGAAAGAGAGTGAAGCCTGGATCTTTCCTCCCACGCACTGTCCAAAGTCAGATTCTGTCATCGCCAAGCTGGCTTTTCCCTGAACCCCCCGAAGTCTCAAACCCGACAGGCGTGTCCTGCAGGAGAACTCAAGGCCTCGGGCTGCCCCCAAATTCCCAGCATCTTGCCTACTCGGCTCTAAAGGATGCCAGGAGCAGTCGTGGTACCAGGGTGATGTCATCAACAAGCTTCCTGGATAAGTGTCCACCTGTGCAGGTAGTTCCCTGCATCTCCAGCAGCTGGATGTCTAGGGAAGTGGAGGGGCAGAGTTCAGAAGCTTCTCAGGACACTGGCTGAGGGCTCAGGGCCTTAGCTTTCCCAAGCTCCATGGCTAGAAATCATCACAATCACAACAGATGCAGACGAATCTCAACTATCTGAAAACTGGTGGCCTTATTTCTAACAATTTTCCAATTTGAGAACCAACCGATTTGTTCCTATTTCAGGCAACCGACTCCTTCTGTTATGGACGCAGAAGGGAGCTTCAGTCGTGGTTTCATTGCCTGGCATATGGGTGATTATGAGGACACCAACCAAAGGAACTCCAAACGGGCCGTCCTCCTCCGGCAGAGCCAGGTAGCATTGCCAAGAGTTTCCAGACCACCTAAGCTGTCAAAGCTACCAAAAGAGCAGGAGGTACGATCATTTGCTTTTCGGAATCGTAGAAAAAGTCAAGCTGTCTTAACGTGTGCATTGGAGAACGCCATTTAATAGCAATACTATGAATAATCAGTTTTATAGCTCCTTTCAACCTATCAGAACGTTTTGTAGTTCATAATGGATTTCCACAGTGATGTCCGTATAGTGACTGGGTGGGTATTATTCCCATTTTATAGCTACAGAAAACAGGAGGTGAGGGGCTCAGTCCTTAGAACTGCTTATTTACCACATGGTTTAACCTGGAGAGCACAGCCATCTGCTCAGTTTCCAAAACCTGAGAAAACTCAGTCTGTGAGATGGAGGTAACTCTATAACGCTTCTTAAAACCCCACAGACTGGGCTTCCCTGGTGGCGCAGTGGTTAAGAATCTGCCCACCAATGCAGGGGACACGGGTTGGAGCCCTGGTCCGGGAAGATCCCACATGCCACGAAGCAACTAAGCCCGTGTGCCACAACTGCTGAGCCTGTGCTCTAGAGTCCACGAACCACAACTACTGAGCCCGCAAGCCACAACTACTGAGGCTGCGGGTCACAACTACTGACCCCACGTGCCACAACTACTGAGGCCCACGCACCTAGAGCCCCTGCTCTGCAACGAGAAGCCACCGCAGTGAGAAGCCCACACACCACAACAAAGAGCAGCCCCCGCTCGCCGCAACTAGAGAGCCCGCGCGCAGCAATGAAGACCCAACACAGCCACAAATATAAATAAATAAGTAAATAAATGTATTAAAAAAAAAACACCCCACAGACTGCCTAGCAGAGTAAGAATATACCAGTTCAAATTCAAGGTTTTTTTCCCCATTACTATCTATGGAATCTTGAACAAGTTGCATATTCCCCGATGTGGGTTTTTTCATTAGTAAAATGGGGATGTTAGTATCTGTCCTGAATATTTTGTAGAGTTATCATGAGACTCAAGTAAAGAGTGTGTAAGCATGTATTCAAATGAACAACTATTTCCTGAGGTCCTTCTGCATAATACCACAGCGAATCCACTCTGTAGTCATCCAGCGTTTCAATATTGAGTGTGACAACAAGCTTCCAGGATAGAAAAGGGAATACCCTCAGAGACTCCTGTTCCCTACATGGAGAGAGGCTTCTTGCTCCGCTGGAGAATCTTGCCACTGCCCTAGAATATTGCTTACCCTCTGTCGCCAGAGATCTGTTCATCAGGAGATGTCTGACAGTTAACTGTATATCCATCTGAAACACTCTGCGAGGAGCCGTGGACGTCCTCCGTGGTAGGTCCTGCCCCAGGGATGCTCTGTATTGAAGAAGGTAGCGTTCAGCTGCTGACATTCCTATGTGGTCTGAATTTTGAGCTGGGTCCACGTGAGATTTATTGCAGTGTGTGTGAAGGAGTCTTGGATTAGTTATTTTCCACCTGAACTAATTTTGTGTAGGATTAGAGAGATCATGGATTAAACCGTCCCAAATTCCTCCTACTATCTATCATTCACTAAATCCAATTGAGATGTCTTTGTGCATTAAAAAAAAATCTGTTAAAAGGCTGATTTTGAAATGATTTCAAATTTACAGGAGCACAAGAACAGTACTAAGTGAACTGATAGACTCCTCACTCAGAATCATCAGTTGTTCATTTTATCCTAATGCGTTCTTTCTACACACACACACACACACGCGCGTGTGCATGCGCGCGTGCACACACACACAGACACACACTGGTTTTTATTGAACCATTTGAAGGTAAGTTGCAGACGTGGTTTTGCTTTACCCCTAAATATTCATGGTGCATTGCCTAAGAACAAGGACGTTCTCGCACCTAACCATGGTACAATGATAAGATCCAGGAAATTTAGCACTGATACAATATTACCTTATCTATAGTTTATAAGCAAATTTTATTAATTGACCCAACGATGTCCTTTGTCATTTTCCCTGATCCAGGATCCTATCCAGGACCAGGTATTACGTTTAGTCCTCAAACCTCACTAGTCTCCTTCAATTAGGAACAGCTCCTCAGTCCTGGTCTTTCATGACACTGACATTCTTGAACAATTCAGACCAGTTCTGTAGAATACCTCTTAATTCAGGCTTACCTGCTATTTCCTCGGGTGATGTGTTTTGGGCAGGAATCCCAAGGTGAGTGATGCCGTGTCATCCTCAGGGTATCCCATCAAAGAGGCACTTGACGTGAGTTTAACTCATCATTGGTGAGGGTAACTGATCACTTGGTTACACCTCTTCCCTTTCAGAGATAAACAAAATACTGTATCATTCAAAATAAACTTTTTTATCAGCTTAGGCTTTCTTTTCTTTTTTTTTTTTTAAACCGAGGAGCTCTAGCGCCGCACCGCAGCCTCGCGCGAGCACGTACCGGGCGGTGAGGGAGTGCGAGGGCGGGGCGCGCGACCGAAGCCTAGCAACCCCCTGGCACGCGAGTGCCGCAGCAGCCAGTCCCGCTGCCCGCTCCCCGCGACGCCCGCTTCTGCCTGCGTCGGCCGCCCCGCAGCGCGCCGCACCCGTGCACCGGCTTTCTAATTCCAGAGATACCTTAGAAACTTGTTCCCCAAGTCCATCCTTTGGATCATCCCACAGGGTTCTCGTGGCTGACACTTCACTAAGTACTCAAGCCCTCCCCCCTACTTTACATAAATTCTCTTCGGGGAAGATAACTCGGAGCAAATGATAAATTCAAGCTTCCAGCATGAGCGTCACACCGGCCACCTATGCGTGGCTGTTACTGTACTCACCTGAGATGCAGCCCAAATGCCGTCCTCATGCTGCGAGAATCAGAACCATGCACTGGAAGCAGCCTTGGAAAAACAAAACTTTGCCAATGGTATTGGGGGGGTTGGGGAAAATTTTAAACACATAAACCAACCCACAATATCGCAATGCTTTCTCATCAACATAGATAGTTGAAAATGGGGATATTTTATATTCACGTTGTTGAGTTTGGATTTATTCTTATAAACCTAAGTTTAGAGATTAATTTCTAAAAGTTTCTAAAACTTTCTAGAAGTGCAATTTATGGTATTTAACAGTATGTATAATTCTTGTATACATTACCCAAAATGCCCTTAGAAATGTTTTTGGAAATCAGTTGGGCAAATTTCTAAACTGTTTTTCTACATTTCCCCAAATTTCTTCCTTTAAGTCACAAAATGTCTCTGAAGTTCTATCTTCTATTACATTTGTTTTCCCTTCTTTTGGTTGACCTTTTTTCTCCACATAAATAATAGCTACTTAAGTGTTGTGAAATTTATGTGTATGTGAGACAGTTTCAACATCGTGATCCATTTCTATTTCATTTCTTTGCTTGCAGATATCTTCATTGCCCCCCTTGCTTCCAAAACATGGACATAATCTCAGTAATTGATATGTTCTTTCCCTCACCCACTCACTCACACTGGGTGTGGGAGTAGTGATTCTCAAGGTTTTAGTGTGCATATGTGTCATCTGGGGATCGTATTAAGGTGAGATCCTGGTTCAGTCGGTCTGGGACAGGGTTTGAGATTCTGCACATCCGTCAAGCTCCCGGGTGAGGCAGCTCTGGTCGATCCAGGGATGCCGAGTAGCAAGGCGCTGGCGGATTTGCCCCGAGCTGCATTTTGAGCCAGAACAGGGGGAGCCTTGATGGAGCAAAAGGGAGTGGGAAACCAGGACGAAGGGCTGACAGGGCGCAGGCAGTGATCAGCTCGCGCCTTTAGGTAACCAGCAGCCTGCAGAGGTGGGCGTCTGGTGCTGAGGCCAGAGGAGGGGGCTCAGGTGCCGAGGAGCTTGGATTTTCCTGGGCCAACTTTTAAACAAAAGTGGCAGGATTAAACTTTCATTTTGGGAAGGTTGGTTAGACATCAGCCTGGAGGAAGATTGGTGAGAAGTGTTGCTACAAAAGGGAGGTGAGTTTGGAGGGCATTTTGGTAACTCGGGTGAGAATGAGGAAGGACTGAAAGAAGGAAAGAGCAAGGAGAGCAGGTGACGCACTCGGCACCCAAAGAGTGCAAGTTCAGCAGCTCTGGGTCCCGACTGGATGTGGGGAAAGACCTCAGTAACCATGGGAGGAGCCACGGGAGGCTGACAGACATGACCTTGTGAGGTGAGGGGTGGAGGCAGGGGCCTAGGAGGAAGGTCGGTAGACTGAGTGCTTGAAGGTGAGAGAAAGGGATGATGACTGCTGGCCTGAGGTCCCCAAGAACACAGAGGGCAAGGCACAGCAGTGGGGATTAATCTCCTCTCTCCCACCACGAATGAGCTGGTACCTCCTCCTCTGTTGTCTCAGAGGTTGTCCTAATTTAGGCTCTTCCTGTTCTCCAGCACCCCCTTTGCATCCCATGTTCAGAGACTATGTGACTTATCTAAGCGGAAACTATGAAGTCTGTACTCTCTCTATGTTAAAGATCTTTGCTTCAAAGTCAACCTCCAATAACCTGGTGTGACAACATTCTGACTCCCAACTGCTTTGTTGGGTCCTCATGGATGTCACTGGACCGATATCTTAAGTACCTATGTTAGTCAGGGTTCTCCAGGGAAACAGACTGACAGAATGGATGGATGGATGGAAAGACAGACAGATAGATAGATGAATAGATAAAGGGACAAATGGATGGGTAAAGGGACAGATGGATGGATGGATGGATGGAGAGATAGATGAAATGGATAAAGGGACAAATGGATGGGTGGATGGGTGGGTGGATTGATGTAGAGATAGACATGAATGAATGAAGGGACAAATGCATGGATGGATGGGTGGTGGATGGATGGACAGATGCACAGCGACAGACAGATGGATAGCTTTCTCTTCAGGAATTGGCTCACATGATTGGGGAGGCTGGCAGACCCCAAATCTGCACATAGGCCAGCAGGCTGGAGACCCAGGCAAGAGTGTGGAGGCCGTGGGGAGGCCGAATTCCCTCTTCTTCAGGGGATCTCAGTCTGTTTTCTCTGAAGTCCTTCAACTGACCGGGGAGACGCCCCACCGTACGGAGGGTAACCTGCTTTACTCAAAGCCGACTCCTCTGTGTTGCTGTCCTCTAAAAAGCCTTCACGGCAACATCACACGGGCGTTAGACCAGGTATCTGGGTACCGTGGCCTAACCAAGGTGACACATAAGATTAGCTATCATACTACCCACCTCATCCAGGTGTGAGGATCAAATGAGGTGACATATATCAGGCATCCGACAGAAGCAAGGAGCAATGTGGTGTGTATGTGTGTGTCAGGGCTTTCTCAAAGGCGTGGTTTTAAAGGGAACGTGAAAAACACTTGAAATTTACCTTTAATCCAAAAAGGATTTAGCAATACCTAATATTACTCCTTCCTGTAGTCTGCAAACAACAGGATTCGGTATGGGCTTATGTAGCTACAAAAGTTACACCTCAGCATATGTTTCCTGAGGCCGTATGTATCAGTGCTACATTTCATAGCAAATATTTTCTAATGTCCTTTATTTTCCTAAAATAAAATTCACAAGATTCATCAGCAGAATAACCTTACACACATAACTTATAACAAACCACTATAATGCCCTAGTTGTACTATTTGACAACTTATGTTAACATATACTTTAATACACAGACATTGGGGCACTAGTAGATTAGAAAATATAATGAACGAAGCAGATACTCACTCCTGGATGGAACCTCCACGAAAGGCCACCGCTACAAGCAGAGATGATACAGAACACTGTGCTGGTGACAGACTTCATGAGGAGCACAGCTGCGGGTAATAGGGTTTTCCAAATGGATGGCAGTTCTTGCTGAAATCCTCAACCTTCCAAAGTAAAATCTCGCCGCAGTTTATATACAACAGTGGCATTCCTGGAAAATTCAGCGTATAGTAAGCTCATGAGAGAAGTGCCTTGTGCTTGTGTGTAACGCAAAATGACATTCTCAGCTTAGGTCATTATAAACTGAGGCTCTCACCCACCTGAATGTCAGCACGATATTTGCGAGTCGCACAGGAGGTGGGGTAACTCCTCATTCCGGGGTGCCCTGCACGTGACAAGATGTTCTCCTATCCCCCTCAGCCCCTGCCCACCCTGTGCCAGGAGCCCTCGCCCATCACCGTGCTCACCAAAGAGGCCCTACGTTTCCCAGACAGCCCCGCTGAGAGTCACTGACATATACAGTGGGCTCGTGTCAGCATGAATTACCGGAAATGAGACGTCGAAGTCTGATTAAACGTAACAAACGAATCATAGGCAGTACCAGGAAAATGTTCAAGATAAATTCAGAAGGTTTATTGCACCAAATGCCACAGAAGAATGGATCAAAATGATACGTGAACAAGTTCGAAGAAAACAATTTCCATACATTGCCATTGATACCTATTTAACTGATCGAAAACATCAAGTCCTACCAATTTGTCTTCATGGAACTTCAGTAGTAACAAATCAATCCCAGAATTTTCTCTTGTAAACCACTTAAACTTAAGCACGTTGCAATCTTGCTTTCAAGATATACGGTTCACCAAAGATGGACATTTAAAAATTAACATTCAGAGGGGGCTGCTTGATTTAGGCAAACAGTATATTAAAAGGTCCCCTCCCCCAAAGCACAAGAGAAAACAAATGGTTCACATTTACCGAGAAGCTAAAGGCTTTTTCAGTTTATTGGTGAAGCTATGCATGAACAAAATACTTTCAAAAGTATGTGTTAGTGGAAAAATCCAGATATTTAAAAGAACCGTGGGGTCACTTTATATTCTTTATTTTTTATGTACAACCAACTCTAGTGAGGAACCTAAAAAGCTACAGGCTGAATTTTATAAAATCTCAGGACCTAATTAGAAGGGCCTAAACAACAGTTTAGTATCGTTTAGCAGGCAGGGATTTTCCTCCCTCGAAAAAAGTTAACGTTGAAAAATATGGAAAGTTTAAAAAGTTGCGATGTGTAAACGGCAGTTCCATGGGATGTGAAAAGTTTGGAGTTACTTTCATTAAAAAACAGCACACTTCAGAAAAATGGATTGAAGCCTATACAAAAAGCTATTTAACACTGATAAAAATAAAATACTTTGGAATTATGCACAAGTATGGAAGCTACATTTTAAGTTTTCATTGTCATGTTTAAACGTACACAACGGTCTTTACATTCATATCACCCGTCAGTCTATGAAAAATAAAACCGCGACATGCTAGAGAGAGGCCCATCACGGTCACGCGGGCACACACCGCTCTGTCCTGCCTCCCAGCTTGCGTGGAAAAGCAAGATGCTACAAAAGGTGCACTCAACAGGTAAGACGTCGAAGTTGAAGAAACCCTAAAGGTGGAATCCTGTCAACTGAGGTAGTTTTCTCTATTTGTACTTTTTTTTTTTTTTTAACTTTTGTTTCTTTTCTTGAGGTGGGCCTGGGCGAGGGTGGGTCCCTTCCTTGCCTCTTGGGCTAAGACAGACCCAAGCCACCAGGTGGGGTCCGGTGTGTGTCTCAACACAGTTCCATGAGATTCTTTTCCGCTTTTGGGAGGAGCTTGAGTTTAGGAGAGAGCACAGGTGGATGTCCTCCAGGGGAGGGTTTATGAACGAGCAGCAACACATCCCTGGTCTGCTGTGCAGGCGGCAGCCGTGAGGGTCGGGGCTGCCCAGGGTCCTGAGCGCTCTCCCTCCGTCACCTTCTCCCGGGAGAGGCGGGGGACAGGAGATGCGGAGGCAAGGCCAGTTTCCTCAGCTTCCAGAGGCTGGGCTGCATCTGTAATGCGTGGAGTTTAGAATCGGCCGTTTGAAGCTCAGCGTCCCCCGGGCCGGGTCTACTGCTCACCGGCCGCTACGTGCACTGATTCTGTTCCTAGTTATTGTCTGTGAAGCCCTGGAAGGTCGGGGGAGGAGGGAGGGGAAGCGCCCAGAACGTGTCAGCGAGGAGAAGGGAACCGAGACTGCGGGTGCTCGAAGCCGGTGCGGAGGGGACACTGTGACCTCACTCAGCACGGACGGGGAGAGGGTGGCCACGGGCGAGGTCCACGACAACCGCCACGATGCCACGGAGCCAAGGACTCGGCACACCCGTCTCGTGCCAGACATCAGGCAAGAGGAGACAGAAAACGTAGAAGAATGGACAACGTCACTTTTATGAGAGAAAGGCATACGATACAAATCCAGGATCTTAAGCGCCTCAACACGCCGCTCTGCATTTCACACCGTAAAAAGAAAAGGGGGGCGGAATTCCCTGGGGTCCAGGGGTTAGGGCTCGGTGCTCTCTCCCTGCGGAGGGCCTGAGTTCAGTCCCTGGTCGGGGAACGAAGATGCTACAAGCTGCCTGGAGCAGTCAAAAGAAAGAAAGAAGATTTATTAAAAAAGAGAGGGGAAGGCTGCAGTTCTGACCTATTCCTAAGAAAGGAAGAACACACCTGTGTTTCTCCATTGGTCCTGCCACTCTCCTCTTTCAAACAAATAACTCGCGTGCATTTGTCAGAGAGTAAAGACACAGATGAATGTAACTTGGATTTTGGGATCAGGATTTTATCAAGTAGAAAATACGAAGTCATCTTAACTCCTGAAAGGGAAGTCGTTTCATATTCTTAAGTGCAAAGGCTACATGGAAAGGACCGGCATCAATTCATAAAAGAGAAGGAAATCAGAGCCTGGTTATAACGAACCGACCTCAAGATCTGCAGGTGTAACCGTTCTGCTGTACTGGGTTAGCCCCCTGCCTTTCAACCCTCCATTTACCAAACAGGCTTTTCCTTTACCCTGGATGACGGTCAGTAAACTAAAGTTAACGTCAACAGAAAAGTAAGGATTTGTAAAAAGCACACGATGCTCATAAACAAACAGTGCTTCATTTTGGCAGGTTTTATACTACGGGGCAGTGAAGTTCTGGGAAGCTGTTTTGAAAAGGACATAGGGATTGGAAGGCACAGAGATGAGAGTGTAAAAATTCAGCTCATATCTGGATTGTTTACAAACGTTCAAACCAATTCATGAGTCATCCTGCACTCTCGCAGCTTTCACTTCCCCCCCGGACAGCTGCGCCTTTTAAAGTATAAATAGTCATTTGTATTAACTAGGATAGGAGGAAGGTGGCTTCCGCGGGAGGAGTTCAGCCACAGAACCACTCGCCGGCTTACAGAACCAACTTTGGTGAACGGCCCCGCTTGAAGGGCTGCCGAGAGCTGCGAAGCGTCTGGAGAAGCCGGGCGGGGTCGGGCCGAGCTCGCCGCTGCCACGGAACCACACGGGGCCGGGCTGAGGACGCCGCGCCGATTCCTGCCTTGATCGCACCAACGACCTGTCCCTGACCTACCCGTGGCTGCATCTCGAACACGGTAAACTGGGACAAGATGGGGAAGCAGCGGGTTCCTGGAGCTCCCGGCCCCCCGTGCTTTGCGCCAGACGGTGACGGTGACGCCGCAGCCACTGGAGCGCAGGGTGGCACGCGCGGGCTTCACTCGGCCGCTGACCCGGGGTCCCCGCGCTGACCGTCTTCTCAGGACGGTGGGACCCCTCTCCCCAGCTTGGGGAGCTCGCGCTGGAACTCGGAGATGTCTCAGCCCCGCTTCTGGGCCCCAACGTGCTCACACCACCGCCCGGCCCGGCCCAGCGCGGCCGGACCGGCTCCGTCTGCCCTGCCCGGGCCTCGCGGTCCTGGGGAGCGGCCGTCTGTCCTCCCTCCTTCGGCTGAGCGGCTGATCCTTCTTCCACGGAGCAGCTGTCCTGAGCGTCAGCTTATAAGAGTATCTGAGCGACGTACGGAGAGTGAGTGCTGGCGACAGCCGTCAGCAGGGGCAGGTCGTTGGACTCGATCCTGAAGGCGGAGAAAGGAGGGGACGTTGCTTTAAGGCAGCAGGACTTACGGGAAGGGCCCCAGCGCCGGACCCCAGGGCTGGCCGGTCAGTGCCCAGAACCGATGACGGAGTGAACGAGGCGGGGACACGGGAGCCTGTCCCTGCGACTCTACGTTCCTCGCATCCCTGCGCGGCCTCTGTGCGAGTCCCCCTCCGGCCAGCCCTCCTGGCCTGCGCCCCGAGTCTGCACCGGCTTCACGTTCGTCTCTGGGAACGCATGACGGTGGCAGCGTCTCCAGAACCCCGGAGATTTCTTCAAGGCTGACACGCCCGAGACCCCCAATGAGCACGTGCCCAACAGTCACAGGTGGGCATGGGCAGAAGGCCCCGCGTCCTGGAGAAGTCAGGACAGTCTCGGTCCTTGAAATATGTCCTAATGCTCTCCCTTGATTTCCGAAACCAAAAATTAAAAATATAACCTAAAAAGGCAGCTGGCATGAGCTCGTGGAGTTTTCCATGCCTTCTCCAGTAATGCTCCCTCCGGATCTCATTTCAGGGCAGACAGGGAGCTCCCAGCACCTTAGTGCTGCTGGCCTGACCACGGGAGGGGCTAAGGAGGGGCTGGAGGGACCCCCACTAACAAGGCGCTGAGGGGCCTGGTGACGAGGAGGTAAATCCCCCCTCACCATCCTTCTCGGGGTGCTGATGGTGGGCACCTGTCAGTCAGGGGCCAGGCAAGCGTCCTGGAAATAAAACTGCACATCCTGCCTCGGAAACCGGATCGGGTATGGGGTAGGACTACAGTGAGGCTGGTGAAGAGGTCTAAGTAAAAAGTGCAAAAGCAAACGCCTCAAAAGGGGAGAATATTGGGCTTCCCTGGTGGCGCAGTGGTTGAGAGTCCGCCTGCCGATGCAGGGGACGCGGGTTCGTGTCCCGGTCTGGGAAGATCCCACATGCCGAGGAGCAGCTGGGCCCATGAGCCATGGCCGCTGAGCCTGCGCGTCCGGAGCCTGTGCTCCGCAACGGGAGAGGCCACAACAGTGAGAGGCCCGCGTACCGCGCAAAAAAAAAAAAAAAAAGGGTGGGGGGAGAATATTTTTTAAATGATGTAAGAAAAAAAAAAAAGTGACAGGAAACGCTAAGAGCCAAACAATACAGTATAAGTCACATCCTGGGTGTGAAAGATGAAAAGTCCGACAGGAATGCAGAGGCCTGAGCCTTGAAATAATACTTCGATTGGCAGGCTTAACAGAGATTTCAGGGTTGACGCTTTATACACGGTATTTCCTTGCCCCAAAGTAGTGGCGGCGGGGGGGGGAGGTCATCATCACAGGTAAGGGAGACAACGCCTCATCTACACAATGTCTTTTTGTTACTTCTCTGTGGAAAATTAAGCAGAGAGTAAAACACAAGTCAGAATGTCTTCCCCCGGAGAAGTTAGGGCAAAGCCTCTGGAAAATGATATACGTTATCGATAGCATGCACGCCTCCTCTTCTGATGGGCTCATAATAAAAGGAGGAGAGTACGGTCACCCCGGGACGTGCAGACGGGCCCCCAAGTCCAGGGGAACAGCCTTCCCCGCCTCCTCCAGAAAAAGGAAAACACAGCTGCCGCCGCGTGTGTGACAGCTCGTGACTCTCACATCCTACTGAAATGACGAGAAATGGGCAGATGGGGTAGGATTACGCTTTTCACTTCAAGGATAAGCTAATCCAGGGGGAAGACTCACGAGGCGCCACTAGCTTCAAGGTCTGCATGTGTTTCCGGGTGTGACACTCCAGTATCAGATACAAGAAACATGCCGTTCACTGGGGAGCCCCAGAGGCTGGACAGGTCAGTGGGTAGAGCGCAGGGGACAGCCCCCCGCAGGGGGATGCTGGCACTCCCCAGAACTCACCCCAGAACGACACTTAATTCCTTCACGTGCACGCGCGTGTGTCCACGAAGGTACTCAGACAGCATCTTACTCTTCAGGTACATCTCCTGTAGTCTGTCTTCCAGGTGCATGACGCACTGCAAAGCCAATCACGCTCACGGTGAGGGCGAGAACTCGGACCTCTGCCAACGTCTAAGAGCCGCAATTCCCTCAATCCATTTCTAAGTGCGCTACTGTCATCTCACCTCTTTAACTTATACTTCAAGAATTACAACCCAGCTCAAACCCTACCACGAGCAGGGATGAGAACGGGTTTTTGTCATCAACAAGGACCTACCGAAAAGCACAGGGAACTCTACTCAGTACTCTGATAACCTATATGGAAAAGAATCTGAAAAAGAATAGATACGTGTGTGTACCACCGAATCACTTTGCTGTACACCTGAAATTAACACAACGTTGTAAATCAACTGTACTCCAATATAAAATTAAAAAAAATAAAAAAGAATAGGTTTTTGTAAAACAGTAAAGTTTAATTTTTCCAGTGACTGTTAAGATCTTCATATATATTTTCTGGTCTTTCTAAAAAAGCATTTGTTTCTACATAGTTAAAATCATTCTATAAGTATACTTATTTCTTGCTTTCAAAAAACTTTCTAATAATCCTTTTTTCCCATGTTATTAAAAATTCTTTATCAATATAATTTTTGACTGATTTTTCAGAATGTGAATTTACCATTACTAAAATCACATAGCCATCTGCATTTTTGTTATTATACATAATTTTGTAAAGAGTACCTTTCTTGTTGTTTTCCTATATCTCAGATTATTTTGGTGCAATTCATTCCCAGAAGAATGACCGGAACAAGGTTATTCTGAACCATTTTTTTTTTTTGCTCTCAAGAGTGTATTTTAACCAGGTCTCTAGTAACAATGAAGAAAGGGCAATTTTGTTCAGAACATCTCTACCCTTGGAACTGTGTCCAGCTTCGTTTTTAGGGGACAGCAGTCACTCGTGTCTTGCACCAGAGGCAAATGCTTTTGCATTTGGCAGGGAGACCGATCCAGGCAGCTCAGTAAGTCACCTGATGGCGCTGGCAAGGGTCACTCCATCAGACATGATTTTCTTCTAGACCGTTATGCCTGCTATTTTCAAGGTAAAAAGATTAACAGATGCACTTGAAAATGTTGATCTCGACCACCCGGGCTGATCAGTGACATGGAAAAAGTATCCACTCGAGATGCAATCTTTTCCGTTTTTCCTTGGCTTAAAATCTTAAGTGCATCGTGTTGTGTGGCCGAAACACAACTGGTAAGTGAGTAAGAGTAATAATCAAAGCAAGGAGGATTTCGCCAATTCTCCTGGGGGAAAATGTTCCCCCAGGAAAACAGAGTTAAGTGCGGAAAGGTCTCCTGTTCAGTGTCAGTTCCTTGTGGAGCAAATACAAAGTTTTAGTAAGAGTGTTGTAAAATATTAAAAAGAACACTGACATTACGTTGAATCCTTTATGTTTTAAAATAGTGAATTTACTGTGTTTTCATAGTCCCCAGGAAAACTGTGTGTTGCAGTGTGGAAGTAAACAGAACATTGGTTCACGTGGAATGTGCACGGGGCTTGCAATCAGAGCACTTAGAAAGCTTTTTCAAAGCCTGACTATGAAATTGAACTGTTTCGGGATTCCTCTCCCTCCTTTCTGAGATGGATTTCTTCAACTTTAACTTCTGAAATTTTAAATACCTACTTTCTCTTTTCGTACTGAAGGTCCTAACAGGCCTTTAATCACGTGTTTCGTTCGAGTGACTCTTAAGGAGAATTTTAAGCTGCAGATGAAACGTTCTTTGATCCTGATTTTGTCAGGTCATTCATATTATTAAGGGGTTATATGTAACTTATGTCTAAATGAAGTAAAAAGAATTATTAACCGTGGTAATTTACTGCTGGGATAACTAAGACATCAAACGTAGCAAGAGATATGGATTATAGAATACAATATAAAAGTTTGGTAAATATAACAGTAAAAAACTGTAAAATCAAATCTCTCTCTTCCCTTACAGAAAAGCAGACTTCGGTCTCTAAATCAGCACGATGCAAGTTGCTACTAGAAGGAAAAACTGCCTAAAAATGTAGGACAAGCATCAGGTTGTAACATGCCACAGGTGGTGTCTTCTGTGTTACCCCTGAGAACAGGGCGCCTACAGTTTAAAGCCCAAATAAAGGTTTCAGTGAAAAGGTGGTGTCAGTCTTTAAAGCCATGAACACTGTTCACGCAACTGGTTCTCACTAAGTTACACTAATAGTAGCCGTTTCCTGAGTGTGTGTAACATCCAACACTACTTCAAGTGCTCTACCTGAATTATCTCACTTAATTTTTATAACCAGACAGGATAGGTTCTGCTGTGCCCCAGCTTCGACAAGGCACACGATTCAGAAGCAGAGAAGCCTGGGTCTGAGTCCAGGCCACTGAAAGCCCACGGACTGGCCACCACTGTCCACTGGCTGCCAGGGCATCTCATCTCGCCTGACCTTGGACAGGTAGAAAGCAGCACCGTGGAGGGTCCTCACACGTGCCCGTTGCCTAGGCACCACCTGCACTTTGCAGAGGAGAAAGAGATGCCCGACGAACCAACGGCAAAGCCCGGACGCAACCCCCATGATGTCCAGTGGCGCCCCGTGATGCTGTGCTGCCACCTGAGGTGACAGCCAGTGTTTCAAAGCACCTCCTCCAAGGACAAAGGAGTCCTGACCTTCCGAGGTGTGGTGCACCTGCAGATCTGGTCACGAGAGCTCAGGGGAAACCCTCCATGAGCAACCAGGGAGGTGGCTCATAGTCAGCCTCCTACTTGGTTGTCAATAGCCCTGCATCTTTTGCGGAGGCCGGAGGCTGCAAGGGAGATGCTGTTTGGTTTGGGGCTGACGGAGGGGGAGTCCAGAAAGCTGGTGAGCTCATCCCAGCTGCAGCCCCGCCAACTCGGGGGCTCTGCCCTGTACGTGCCCTTCAGCTGCGCTTCTGCTCTGGAAACCTTGCTCCCTTCCTTGCTAAATGTATTTTCTCTAGATCTCTCTGCACACAGACACACAGACACACACACACAGGAATTGGCTTTGCATCTTATTCCATGGACTCAGGGAGAGCTGCTGATCATTTTCTTGGAGTTTAGGGGGTCTGTCTACTGTTTGTATTTAATGTAACGTTATCAAAGTGATTTGAAAATCCCATTCGAAAAGGAACAGTTGATACCATCCCCTATGGCTATGGTGCTTCAGCATTTTAAGTGTTTACACGAACGATATTCTATTTATCCATAACAACTTTGGGAGGATGGTCTCTGAACAGATGGAACTAGTCCCTTCGGAAGCTGGCTGGCTTGTATTTGACCTGAGGACGGGAAAACCAATCAGTCCCCCAAAGGAGGATTTTAAATTTCCCTTTATGCTCGATCCCTGCCCCCATACCTTACCTGTTTCTCCACGTAACTTGTTCAAAAAGACCGTGTCACTCTGTGCTGTCTCCAGAAGGACTATTGCTACTGAATCCAGCCCGTGTGCTGGTTTTGTGTCACACGCTCTGTTTTCACTGATGCTAACATCCAGTTAGACTAAAATCAATACACGGGAATTCGTGACTTTATAACCACAATGCTGCGGAAAATGCTTTTTTAGCTCATTTCTCTGATGGTCTGAGAACGATACTTACAAAGTCGGCGGGGAGGTGAAGCCTGTAAAGCTGGAGGATGGACTGAAGCAAGCTGGACACCTGGCTTGAGACCAGGACGTCCTGGCCGAGTTTCGTGCTGTCTACCGCCTTCCTCTGACTCGTGGCCACCTGGACGCTCCACTTGTCCGTGTCTGCAATGATGCACACGGCCTCAGCGATGGGCTCGTCGAGCACGGGGTGCTGCGGGACAGACACACGGGGTCAACTCTTCACCATGCTTCCGGTGACATCGGAACGTCCAGAACTTTCTGTGCGGCGTCAGACTCAGGGGCAGAGGTGATGGCGGGAGCCCCGAGCCCTACAGGGACCCGAGCTGGGGTGTCATCCCATAGTCGTTTAAATGTTAACTTGACAAAACTGCACCCAGTCATTATTTCCTTCCTGCGCCAAGGGGGCACACTATAAGCGTCATCAAACATGCAGAGGTAAGCAAAAAGGCCTGTGATCTCCCTACATCCCAGGACATTAAAGCCCGTTTCCTTCTGGAAGACTGCACTCTCCTTTTATGCTTTTTGTTTTTATTTATTTCTTTTTTTCCCACGAGTCTTGTGGGATCCTAGCTCCCTGAACTGGGATGGAAACCGGGCCCCCTGCAGTGGAAGCGTGGAGTCTTAATTACTGGACCGCCAGGGAAGTCTCTGCACTCTCCTTTTAACGTGGAGACGGTCAGAAAAAGGTGTAGGAGTCTCCTGCCATTCTTCCCATCACAAGGTTTGGCGGGGTAACTTAACAGTCCCTGAAAGGTATAGCTTTAATCACGAGGCAATGTTTATTCAGAAACCGTGTGCTACACGCATGTATCAACTCCAGGACAACCAAAATCAGACGGGGCTAGAGAGCTGTGTACAAGATGAGGCCAAAAGGCACAGGTGTGGCTACCGATGAACATACTTCAAATACCAAATCCTCAGTAACTGGGCGGTGACGGACGGAGCACATAGGAAATGTGCCACGGGGCAAACAGGGTGAACACGAACGCAGTCCAGGAAAACGGCCTACAGGAGGCACGTGAAAAGACGCTCAACATCACTAATTATTAGAGAAATGCAAGTCAAGATTACAATGAGGTATCACCTCACACCGGTCAGAATGGCCATCATTAAAAAGTCTACAAACGATAAACACTGGAGACGGTGTGGAGGAAAGGGAACCCTGCTGCACTGTTGGTGGGAATGTAAATTGATACAGCCACTATGGAGAACAGTAGGGAGGTTCCTTAAAAGACTAAAAACAGAGCTACCATATGACCCAGCAATCCCACTCTTGGGCATATATCCAGAGAAAACCATAATTCGAAAGGATGCATGCACCTTGATGTTCACTGCAGCACTATTTACAATAGCCAGGACATGGAAGCAACCTAAGTGTCCATCGACAGAGGAATGAATAAAGAAGATGTGGTACATTTATACAATGGAATATTACTCAGCCATAAAAAAAGAATGAAATAATGCCATTTTCAGAAACATGGATGGACCCAGAGATTGTCATACAGAGTGAAGTCAGTCAGAGAGAGAAAGACAAATATTGTATGATATCGCTTATATGTGGAATAGAAAAAAACGGTACAAATGAACCTATTTACAAAACAGAAATAGAGTCACAGATGTAGAAAACAAACTTACGGTTACGGCGGGCGGGGGGGAAGGGGGAGGGATACATTGGGAGACTGGGGTACATATGCACACTGCTACATATGAAACAGATAACTAATAAGTACCTACAGCACAGGGAACTCTATTCAATGCTCTGTAATGACCTGTATGGGAAAAGAATCTAAGAAAGAGTGGATCTATGTATACGTATAACTGATTCACTTTGCTGCACAGCAGAAACTAACACAACACTGTAAATCAACCATACTCCCAAAAACTTAATTAAAAAAAGAAAAACGGCCTAAAACACTGAATTTCTCAAAACTGATCACAGTATAACTGCTTCACCACCAGCTCCTCTGACACACGTGTTCAGGATCCCACACGTGTGCAAATCAAGGGCACAACAGGACTGCCCTCCAGCCCCAAACTAGGAGAGAGGAGGGGGTGGGCAGGTATGCAGTGAGCCGGAGACAGACGCAACGCGCCTCGAAGCCGGCGTCCGCGAGCCCACCTTTCTGAGCCTGTCACTGAAGGCACAGCGGGCGTGGCCTCCTCCTGTCACGCAGCTCCTTCCGCTGCCCTGTGGTGGCCCTTCGCTGCTTTGGCTGCTGGGCCAAAGTTCCTCGCGCTAGGTTCGTCCTGATTCCCCTCTGGAGAAGGACCTTTCCCGGGAAAATCCTGGAGGCCCCTCCCTGCGTCACAGGGTGGGAACAGGGCCCAAGCTGGGCCAGTGGGTGGGAACAGGGCCCAGCTGGGCCTGGAGCAGGCGGCCAGGAGGCCGGGAGCAGCTGGGGTCACCGCACTCCTGCTCGACAGAAGCCGCCACGAATACCCACAGCGATTCTTGGTTCCTGCACTTCCACAGGTGCCTCGTTTCCTGCCGGCCCCAACCCTAGTTCTTCGGTCTCCTGACCATTTCTAAGAATCCCTAACATCCCTCCAGTGAAGTCCCTTCCGGCTAAATTAACAAGAGCCGGTTTCTGCCGCTTGCAGCAAAGAACCCACACAGGTACATGACCTTGTCTCGGGTGACCGAGACCCGAGATTTTTGAGACCTAACACTAGTAGTGGGAAGGCCGATGGTAGAAACCCAGATGTTTGCTGTCACGCTGTCCTTTCACCAGGCGATCTGGCTCCCTCGTTTGGGGCTTTTCCACTCAGTCTTTGTGTTCTTTGTCACAGATGGGGAAGAGACTGAATGAGAACTTTGGTGAGACCAACATTTTTTTCCTCAACTATATCCAGGATGGAAACTTTCACGTTTTAGAATATTTTTCCCACTGAAAAGAATAGCAAATCAGGCGAAGTCTAGCGGCCCAACATTTATTTAAGCACAGGTTAAGCGTGAGAAATAAAGAACATGGCGAAGCAGATTCCTGAATGAATGAAGCCCAGTTTCCCGAGGATGGCTCTCATTCTTTAAGACTTGCTACCAAACAGTCGAAATGCTCACACACACAACGACCCTAAATTCCCACTCTCACCCACAGGTGACCCTGTGAGTTTTTGTGACCCCCCCAGTCCCACCCTTCTCGCACACTCTCCAAAGCAGAAAGTAAAGACCGGGCTGCAATGACTTCCCTTTACAAGTTCCTGCAAGTCCTTGCCCAATCCGTACGTCATAAATTCACAGCAAGAGGACGATGACTTGCCATCGGTGTACCTGGTCCTTATGAGCAAAGGAAATGGAAATTTGGAAATTTAAAAGATTTGTATTTTGAGCTCAAGTTCCTTCAATGCTTTGCATTTATCAGAAATTCACAGTGTGCTGGGTATAGCACACCACGGATCTATAGTGAGACCTTTTCTTCAAGGGACTTACGTTCCGAAAGTATATATATAATCATTAAAGACCAGAGGCCAACGTACGTATGGTGAGTGGAATGCATGCCAATCCCCTTTCACCCGGATTTCACTCACCTCCCTCTAGCAAGGTGTGGTAAAAGGACCCAAGCCAGGCCAATCAGATGCGCCTCCCCTGAGATTTCCCTGTGAGCAGGGGGCCAGGAGGCTGAGAAGGGTTGGGGTAAAAATCTAGCTTTTGTTGGATTGTTTGCAGTAGATAATTTGGGCCCTAGTTTCCAACTCGGCACAATTTCCTAAATGATTTCCCCAGCATCGTGACAGGGAAGGGAGCAGTGTGTGGACCCGAGGAAAGCACACAGACAGCAGCTTATGGGGCCCCGTAACCACACACAGAGCTCCGCCTTCGGAAGTGAGCCGCTGGCACGAGGGCAGCGAGGCTCACTGGGGAGGCGATGCGTGGAAGGCTGCCCAGGTCCCAGTGAGCCCAGGAGGCTGCAGACCCAGGGGTAGTAACAGCAGAGGAGGGACAGAGGGGTTGGCTCAGGTATCTTACGAGGAAGAACGAAATGGGTCAGAGAACTGTAAAGAAAGGAAGTGAGCGTAAGCCATTTTTAAATCACTGGTGGCAACCTGAGCGCAGACCTAGCACACAGGAAGGCTCGGTCTGAAGGTTGGGACAAACGGACAGGAGGTCCAGAGCCCATCCCCTGAAGGAGGGGCTGACTCTTCTCTCCCTGGACTCTCAGCTCCTAGCCCAGGACCAGGCCCTCAAGAAAGGGGACAAACTTAAGATGGACCAGGTCAAGCACAGCGGTGACAGGGCAGGGAAGCACGTGCAGCCCGAACACAGCATGGTGCCCCCACGTGTGCAGGCTCCAGGGACACAGAGAACCACGGAGAGCTGTCAGGGGCGCACCTTAAAAAGGAATTACACAGGGCACGAAACTCAGTATCCTGTGACAAACCACAATGGACGCGAGTATGAAAAAGAATATATGTGTGCAGCTGACCGTATCATGGTGTGGCTGATTAGTCAATGTCTAAGCTTTTAGAATTTAAAGAACTCCATGATCCAGAAGACCATGCCTGGATTATCAAAGGAACACTCACCCACACACGCCCTCCGCCCTGCCCGGTATTCAATGGAAAATTCCTCTTAGAAAGGGCTCTACTTTTAAAAATAAATTTATTTATTTTATTTTATTTTTACTTTTGGCTGCATTGGGTCTTCGTTGCTGCACGTGGGCTTTCTCTAGTTGTGGCGAGCGGGGGCTACTCTTTGTTGCGGTGCGCGGGCTTCTCACTGTGGTGGCTTCTCTTGTTGCGAAGCACGGGCCCTAGGCGTGTGGGCTTCAGTAGTTGTGGCATGTGGGCTCAGCAGTTGTGGCTCACGGGCTCTAGAGCGCAGGCTTAGCGGCCATGGCGCACGGGCCTAGTTGCTCCGCGGCATGTGGGATCTTCCCGGACCAGGGCTCGAACCCGTGTCCCCTGCATTGGCAGGCGGATTCTTAACCACTGGGCCACCAGGGGTCCAAAGGCTCTTTAAGGCATATAGAGAACCACAATAAACAAAGGAAACACTGAATTACATGATGCTTCTTATTACTTTTCCTTATGAGCCATATCTTAACTGTAGAAGTAATTAACAGTGAAATCTGTCAGGCGGGTCTCTTAAGTTCATGATTTTATCAACTTCACGTACACACCAGGGTACACACAAATACAGACACTTATCAGCAACAACATACATGGCGCAGTGCTTTTGAGAAATTAAGTACTTTACCAAATGCTGTAAAACGTTAAGACTGAATGATTCAAACACCTACTAGAAGCCCAATCCCTCCAGCTCCATCCTTAGAACTTGGATCTGATATTTCACCAAGGAGCCAAGGCTCCGAAGTTGGACACGATTGGGCTTAACTGTCACCTCTATCACTTACTAGTCCTGGGGCCTCAGGGTCTACGTCTGCAAAGTGTGATCGTACTTGGTTGAGAGTTTCTGTGAGAAAAATGAGCGTGGAACACGAAGTGCAGCGCCCACCGCTTGTCGGGGGCCTCCTGCTGCTTCCCTACACCACCACCTCCATGTAACCACGTCCCCCAAACCCTCGCAGCACCACTTCCCTCACCAACCCAGAACCCTACTCCAGCACAGACACCCCAACGCCCAGGCTCAGACTTGTCTCTTTCCATCCTGGAAGCTCCTGTCTGGGCCCACCGGCACGTGCACACGCTCTCCTCCAGGGCGCCCTCAGAAGAACTCCCTGCTCTGGGCAGGCAGGTCGCCCACCTGTTACTCGGGCTGTGCCCAGAATATCTTCCGGGCTGCCTGCTAAGTCTTCCAGTTCTTCAGGGGCCCAGCCTGGGTCCTCACGCCCCTGCACCCCTCAACAGGACTCCCCGCGTCCACTCTCTGGCATTAAATCACACGGTCTTAACTTGCTCTGGATTTCACATCTGTTTGTCTACTCAGTGATTTCATAAGTAACTCAAGGAGAGAAATCACATTTTTCTTCCATAGTCTCGGAAATGAGCAAAACAAAAGGCAAGGCATGTGCTAAATATCTAACGCATGCCGGCTCTGTTGAACAATTCTCTATTTCTTTATTTTTAGATTCAATCCAGTTCCTATTAAGTCATCCACACAACTACTAACATACTTCTTTTCCACGTATTGCACTTAAATGACTAACATTTCACATGGTTACCTTTTTCCTTTTTAAAAATTTTTATTGAAATATACTTGATTTACAATGTTGCACTAGTTTCAGGTATACAGTAAATTGACCCATTTATACATATATATATACAAATATATATATATTTTTTACATTCTCTCCCATTATAGGTTATTACAAGATCTTGAATATAGTTCCCTGTGCTATACAGTAGGTCCTTGTTGCCTATCTATCTTATATACAGTAGTGTGTATATTTTAATCCCAAACTCCTAATTTATCCCTCTCCCCTTCCCTTTGGTAACCATAAGTTTGTTCTCTATGTCTGTGAGTCTATTTCTATTTTGTAAATAAGTTCATCTGTATCATTTTTTTAGATTCCATATATATGATATCATATGGTATTTCTCTGTCTGACTTACTTCACTTTGCATGATAATCTCTAGGTCCGTCCACGTTGCTGCAAATGGCACTAATTCGTTCCTTTTCATGGCTGAGTAATATTCCACTGTATACATGTACCACATCTTCTTTGTCCATTCCTTTGTCGATGGACATTTAGGTTGCCCCATGTCTTGCCTATTGTAAATGGTGCTGCAATGAACATTGGGGTGCATGTATCTTTTCAAATTGTTTTTCTCCAGATATAGTCCCAGGAGTGGGATTGCTGGATCATATGGTAGTTCTATTTTTAGATTTTTAAGGAACCTCCATACTGTTCTCCATAGTGGCTGCGTCAATTTACATTCCCACCACCAGTGTAGGAGGGTTCCCTTTTCTCCACACCCTCTCCAGCATTTATTATTTGTAGACTTTTTGATGATGACCATTCTGACCAGTGTGAGATGATACCTCATTGTAATTCTGATTTGCATTTCTCTAATAATTAGTGATGTTAAGCATCTTTTCATGTGCTTCTTGGCCATCCGTATGTCTTCTTTGGAGAGATGTCTATTTAGGTCTTCTGCCCATTTTTTGACTGGGTGGTAGTTACCTATTTCTAACCCAAGAGTAGGAAAGTACCAGCTCCCATGTATGCTTCCTTCAACTACTGATGAGTTCATCAAACCTTTCTTGCCATGAGTACACAGGATGCAGTCCTGCTCTATAGAGAGGAACGTGAGGACAAGAAGTACAAGAGCTCATGAAGTATCTTGGCACGTCAGAAAGAGAATCTAGGAACTCATTCAAGTGCTTCTGACTTGTAGCTCAATGAGCCTGTCAAGCCCTCTACTTTGAAACCCTAGGAGCTTGTCAGGGTGGAAATCCCTCGGAAGACAAGATTGCAACAACTGGGAATGACACTTGCAACATAATGACAAGAGGAGAAAACACGGTCACCTCTATTATGACTTTGCTAAGAAACTTCCCATCTTTATGCTGCTGGTATTGCCCAATACATACCCTAAAAGTCCCTTCGGGACTTCCCTGGTGGCGCAGTGGTTAAGAACCCACCTGCCAATGCAGGGGACACGGGTTTGATCCCTGGTCCAGGAAGATCACACGTGCCAAAGAGCAACGAAGCCAGTGCGCCACAACTACTAAGCCTCAGCTCTAGAGCCCACGTGCCACAACTACTGAAGCCCGCGTGCCTAGAGCCCGTGCTCCGCAACTATAGAAGCCACTGCAGTGAGAAGCCCGCACACCGCAACAAAGAGTAGCCCCCGCTTGCCGCAACTAGAGAAAGCCCATGCGCCCATGGCCCATGTGCAGCAACGAAGACCCAACGCAGCCAAAAATAAAAATAAATTAATTAAAAAAATAAACCGATTCTTCGTGAATCCTCAAAGATGCCAGCCCACATGTGGCTCACAGGTAACAGGTGTGCAGACGGACGCTGGTACTCACAGCCAGCTCTACAATCTGCTCACTGATGACAACAGTGCAGATTGAGCAACCAGGATGAGCCACTGGGTGGCCTGTTTCACACACAAAGGGAGCAGGTGATTTATGACTCAGGTTATGGGAAGAACCTCTCTGTTTCTTTTATTTTTCTCTGAAACATTCTGAATTATAAAACATAAGATTCTTGGGTATTATCTGAGTGTCAATTTGCTCATCACTTCCTAGAAGATATTTCTGTCAAGTTCTACAACTTTATTAAACTGAACTTGAGTCAGAGAACGCGACATGACAAAACACCTTTCAAAGAAATCCCCCCGCCCGTTATGTTATAGCCCCACGACTTAACAATAGCAGCGCTTACATGGCTTCAAGTCAAGCCTTGGATTGGTCACAGAGAGAAAATGGACATCAGTGCCCTAAGGGCCACAGTCTCAGCACCTGCTCTTGGTTAAACGTCATCGGATCCCGTTTATTCTTCTTCTACCTCCGTAGGGGCCAACCCCCCTCCATGTCCTTGGAAACGAGGACTTAAGCGACCCGAGCCAGTCCTTAGCCAGTCCACCCACTTCTGGGCGGCCGAGGGCGCCTACAGGACGCAGACACGTGTGGATGGCTGGCCAGTTTTTATTAAAAACCTTCAGTCTCACATCCGCGCAGAGGACAGGAACCTGATTACCACTCGCCGTTCTCCAACACTTCCTCCAGCCTACAAAGTCATCCAGGATACTAAACACTAAATGCTCAGCATGCAGGCTCTCCCGACAGCAGTTACAGAGACAGACAGACAGACAGAAGCTCCCGTGGCGGCAGAGCTGGCTCCGCCTGTGGTTAGTCTGTAGCCCCTGGGGGAGCCCGGCCCCCTCACCCTCTCTCTGCTCATCCCCACTGTAGACGTCACCTCCTCCAGGAAGCCCCCAGGCTGTCCCGTGCCTCCCTGCCGCCCCCCCACCCGCCCCGCTGTGGGCTCTGCTTTCACTGCTTATGTCTTTAATCACCTGTTGGAGTTCAACCCCCTGAAGGACAGGGGCCATGCCTCCTCTCTGGCTGTTGACAAGGGTCCTTTGTCTTTGATGTCCTGCCGCTCAGCGAGGGTTTGTTTATATCTACCCTACTTGGGAGTCAGTGGGCTCACTTCATCTGAAAGATCACAGCCGTTCTTCCTTCAAAGGCTGTTTCTCTTTCCCGCCTTCTGTATGCACGAAAGAACCTTCTCACTCAAGCCTCCAGGTCTCTTACTTGCTCTTCCACATTTTTTCACGGGCCTCTGTCTCTGAGCTACAGTCAAAGCGGTAGTTCTGCATCTAGTCACTCTTTCACAAACGCTAATCCTCTCTGGCTGTATTTAATCTGCTCTGCTCTTTAACCTACCCCCGAGTTTTAATTTCCATGACTGCATTTTTCCATTTTAGCATCTCTCTTCGGCTCTTTTACAAATCTGAATAGTCGTGTGTCATAACAGATGGTCTTTTTAAAGATTCCAATTCCTTCTTTTATCACCATAACCATCTTAAACATACCTACTCAACAGTTACTCTGGACTGTTGGAGGCGGGCTAATGCCCCTGCCTGTACTGGTCACTGACCACGAGCCCATCGTGTTGGAGCTGTTTTGTTTTATGGGCTATATGTGTCTCTCGGAAACAGGATCCATGTCGGTCTCTAAAGGCTTCCGAGTTGTGATAAGGTAGAGAAGGAGAGCGAATCGATCATTCTGGACCACGGGCACTGTTGAGGGGTCCTGGGAGGTGAGGACGTCAGGACCTGGGGCAGCGGGAGCGGGGAGGGTCCGGCGGGGGGGCAGGGTCCAGAGGAAACCCCTGACCTTCTGTGTGTCTGTGCCTGCGGACTTGTGGACACACGGCGCAGCCTCGGGGACGCCTTAAACGTCAGGACGGTCACATGCTGAGGAAGGAAAGAGTTTAAAGTCGAGGAGCGGTGCTCAAGGTCAAAAAGGGTCATCACAACAGTTATGGGAGGATGTGCATGACGTCAAAATACAACGTAGGAAGGCTGGTACACAGATTTTTCTGCAGAGAATGGCAGAGACGTCCAAATATTTTGCATGTAATGAAAAAAATTGGGGAAAACATAAAATTAGCCATGCGCCTGATATTTACAAGATGCAAGAGAAATGATGGCTTTGAGACGTATAATAAGCATTTTATTCTCCTTTAGGTAAAGAAAAAGAACACAAAGGGCCCCAGGTGGCATGTCCAAACAGAGAACTCTTCCCCTTTACGTCTTAAAGGCAGACTCTCCGCCGCGTCTACTTTAGAAGGAGGGTCACGCTCAGGGGCACAGCGTCATCTGCAGGAACACACGCTCCTCCGCCCAGCGCGGGGGGACCGTGCAGCGTCCCTGGGCACCGGGCCAGGCGCTGGACGGAGAGACGCCCGCAGGCCTGGTGGAAGAAAGATGCTGGAGGCATATCCAAGCACCGCGTGCAAAGGGCCTGGGGCAGGTTCAGAGAAGGGGCAACGTTGGGACGGGGCCTACAAAAGGCACTGGGGCTGCTTCAACAGCGCCTGAGGCAGAGGGAGCAACGCACGTGGCAAGGAGGTGAGAGAGAGGGCGGGCCGTTACAGGCTGGCACATGGTGTGGCCGAGCCGCACGGGAGAGCAGGGCTCCACGTGTGCGTGTGTATCTGAAACACATACAGGGGTCAGTTCCAGCCAAGGAGCCTAGACTTCACTCTCTAAAGAAACAGGCCCCTATGAGAGCAGAAGAGTGACCGACAGAAGCCACGTTTGAGAAGGAGCCCTCCATGGCCACGTGCAAGGCTGGAAGGTGGAGGGCAGCTTAGGAGGAGAGGGGTCACCAAGATCTCAGACCGGGGTCGGCGATACCCAGAGATCGGTAGTTTTTTCAGATATTTTTAAAACCCCCATCTGCGGTACGAAACGCGTTTTAACGGTGTAACCCAGGGATACAGGTGCATCCACACGTACAGCCCCCAAGAGCCAGACGGTGCTGAAGGCCCGCGCCCTGCTGTGCACGCCACCCCGCGCCGGGACGTGTTCCATCTCGCCAGCAGGTCTGCCCCACAGCGCTACGGACCTAAGGCTGCTGCTGACTCCGGCCACCCCAGCGCTGCCCGCGCTGCTAAAGTGATGCCCTTCGGTCGCTGTGACTCGCTGTCCTTGCGTCGGCTCCCTGGCTGCCTGTGCTGCACGGGCAACCAGGTGCTCACGGCACGCGTCCCAGCCAAGCCGTCGGCAGAGCTGCTCTGCTGCGCTGCTGATTTCTGCATGTTTCTGCAGTCTGTTGCTACTCTTAAAAAGAAACGGAAGAGGCTGCCGTATCCAGCCGGTGCCTCGTTTCACAGAGCATTCTGAAGACGCCCAGAGCCCTGGAGCACAGTTTTTGTTAAAAGAAACACTAATACGTGATGTTAATTTTGGTCTCAATGACCCGACCCTACAGAGCTGGAGCGGCCTGGCCGCTCCTCATGAAGCCACCAGGGGAGGGAAAGCAGCCGCCGTTAGCGTTGAATGAATGGGTCCCGCTTCTGTTCCACCACCCCCAGCAGGAGCATCTTGGGAAACTCATTTACAAAGCGCGTGCACGGGTGTCATTGTAACAGCTACCGTCTGTCGGGCGTTCAGTAACGCGCTGGACGCTGTGTTCAACACTGGATGTGCATCATCTCACGGTCTTCAAGCAGACCTCTAACTGCCGTCATTTTCTAGAAAATGAAACTGATGCTTAGACGATTAAAGAATCCTGCGCCAGGCCACGAAGCCACGAGGGGTGAACCACGGGTCAATCTCAGGTTTGCCTGCCTTTAGAAGCCAGACTCTTAACTGCTGGGTTACGTTTTATCTGTTCCTCTAAATACATTTTTCTGAGGCTTAGCGAAGCCAATGGATTTACCTGACGACCAGCAAACAAGTGGTAACACCAAAGCGTCAGTGTCAAGTCGGTCTCCTCCACGACCTCCACTGCCCCGTAACGTAATACCTGCCCCAGCCCCCGTCAGCAGTACCCGCAGGCGGACAAGACACATGAGAAAAGAAGAGAGAAGAAGCTCCTTGAGAGTCACAGGTGCAGAGTGAAGCTGGCTCTCTCACCCTCTCTCTCCTACCTCACCATTTAAAGCCAAAAGGAAAACAGAAGAAAGAATTCGCGTTTAGATGCGGCAGGAAAAGAATGAAACTAAATATGACTTCAGCCTAAATGAAGGCAGCTGTGTAATCCCTACGTTAGAAGGCAAAGAAACAGTTCCAGTGACGGAACAGAGGTAGTATGTGGATTAAACAAGAACACGTGTTTAAATATTTAAAGACCATCAGAACCTTACCACGTGGAAGCCAGTAATAAAAATCAAAATGAGTGAAATAAAGTTGATACAGCTTCCTTTCATAAGAGACTAGGATAAGGAAACGCACAAAAAGAAACTCGTAGTATCGGAAGCTCCAGATGCAATGCCTCAGTGAGAGAAGAATCTCCACAAGCTGGCCCACCGACGCTGCACAAGTCCGCGTTTACATAAGACAGATTTGACAATCCAATCGTGCACAGGCCTAGAGAGCAGATCAGCAATGTAGATCAACTGCTTTTAAACAGTTACTAAAAATCCTTCTCCAAAAACAGTTATGAATCTCAAAGCTGGATGAAGTCTGGCATGAACACTAGAAATTATTAACATCCGAAAAACAGGTTTTCGAAAGCAAATTACAGTAAAGCAATGTATCCCGAGCCCCTCTTCCTCAGCAAGCTGTTATTTCAGCCCTGACTCTGCTCATGTACTTGTTCTTGGGCCTTTGTGTCTTCCTCTGATAACACACTCAAGAATTTAAATAATTACTAGGCTTTAGGGGCAGGAAATTCAATATAACGCACCCCCCCCAAACCTCCTAATTTACTTTTCCACAAATATTCGTCAACGGCAATTTTTATTTAAACTCTGCCACAGAGCAGAGCCCCGGTCTGAGAAGCAGTTTAAATGGAACGCTTACTTCAAAAGCCAAATCCATTAAGATGGACGTGACAAAGTGACATGAGAACTCTGCTAACGCTAACCGGACACATCCTGAATGCAGTACGCTTCTGAACACAGTTTATGCCCCTTCACAGTTTCCTCTTAACACCCAAGCCGGCTGCACGGGGCGTGTTCCCACCATCTGACACAATACAGGTTTTCATGGTCAGCAACTTTCCATCTCTCAGGCTGACTGCATAGTCTACAGAGGTGAGAACAGCTGCAGTGTGAAAACACTACTGCAAGGAAGAGAAGATGAGAGATGACAAGTCTTTACGAGTTACAAACAGAGGAAACATGGTTTTGTTTTCTTAAATATAAGAATTATAGCGCTAGATGGTCACCATGGAAACCTAATACACAAACCTCTGAACTTGTCAGCCTATGGAAGATATAAAAAGTGTCATGTATGGTTTTGCAGATAATAAGGGCAAGACGGGCTATCAGTCGATAGATGCGTGTCCACAGCGGGGCGGGCACTGAACATATTTCTCTGAGGTCACCGACGTGCGGGCCTCTGAGGTGACAGGCAAGGACACAGTGCTCGTGACGGCTACGAAGACAGAATATTAACGGCACTGCTTCCTTCCAGGGCCAGCCTGGGGAGGATGGTGGCCAAGCACAAAGCAGGGCGGGTCAGGATCGTGGTACCAACGACCACACCGGGCGGGCCCGCAGCCTCAGGCCGCCCTCTCCCCATCTCCCTCCCTCCCCGTTCAGGGGGGTGAGCACATCTGCTTCACCACTGGGCTTTTCTTCCCATTTCACAGCAACACCTCCAGCCTGCCTGGCCTGTGCCTGATGGACGTTTGGTCTTCACAGAGGAGAAGCTCAAGGTCAAAGGCAGCACGCACTGCCGTCTGTCCACCTCTCCAAAAGGATTTGCTGGGCGAGGAGGAAGGCAGCTAGCCAAGTTCCAATTTTCCTAATGCGCTGAGAACTTTCCCTATTGCCCAAGATACAGTATGTTTCCAATGTAAAACAGCTATTTTTGCACATCTGTCCAAGAGCAGCTCAACTGAAAACAGGCCTGTCAGATTGACAGCATTTCCATCGCCGCTCAGTTCCTGTCGCGCAGCAGAGAGCGGAGAAGCGCTTAGCAGCAGCCACAAGAAAATCTTGCAGGAAGACTTGTTAATCTCTACACAGTCATTCTCATGCAGCCATCAAAGCAAACTTAATGACACATCAGTTAAAATAAATTACTGTTAGGATCTTGCAAGGAGCGGCTAAGAGGCAAACCATATGTGACATCCTTTCGGCCCTCCCCGTGAAGGCACACAGTTGTCACCATCTGTGCTGACTGCTCTGTCTGCTCCACCCACCCGCCCCCAGCCCCACCCTTCACTCGGGTGGCTCGGGAGGTGACCTCTGTGGGCCCCGGGACCGCGTCTGCATCAGCTACGACCTTGCTCTGTGGCTTCTGGCTGGGCTCAGCCAACGGGGGGCACCAAGAGAGCTCAGACGCTGGAGGAGAGCGAGGTGAGGTCCCCGCCCCTGCCGTGCTCCTGCAGCCAGGCGGGCCCCCGCCGCCTCCCCCACTGCTGCCCACCCAGTGTGCTCACAGCCTCCAGCTGTTGCTAATCCCCGGGTGGCTCACCAGCCTCGCCGGTTCCTGCAACCCTGCCCGCATCTCCAGCGACAATCCCTCGATCGCACCTATTGCCAAGCACACCCCTGGCCGCCCCCCCGCCCTGGTCAGCAGCCCGAGGCGACCAGCTGGCATCGCTCACCTGGACCGTGTGGACCAGGTCGGCGGCCAGGCACTGCTTCAGCTTCTCATCGCTGCCGGTCCCGTGAAGCACCAGGTCTGGCATGTACGTGGGGCAGTAACCCGCCAGGAGGGAGCGGCCGAAGTTTCTCACGTTCGGGGTGCTGACGCTCTGAGACCTACGATGATACCGGCCATCAGAACCCACAGTGAAAACACGCTCCCTTCTTGCACTGCAGCTGGAACAAAGCCCCAGTGGCACAGGTGAGAATAACAGATTCGGGGTGGTTCGGTTCACAAGTCCTCCAGGAAGTGGGTCAGTGGTGCAGGAAAAGGAAGGGAGTTGAAGGGAAAAAGGAGTTTTCCTAACGGGGAAGAGCAGGGAAAACTGAGTACTCTGGCGGCTGGCTGCGAGCCTGGGCCTGCACTTCACACAGAGCATCCTCCAGCCACCGTGTGGAGAGAGGAAAGGGGGAGTCTGAGCGTGCCGAGGGGATCCTGGCGAAGCCTGGCTTGAGGAACTCGGCACACCTGCTCAGGGTGCAGCCAGGACCGCGAAAGGCCGGCAGGCATCTCTAGTTACTGCTTCACGGACCAAACCTCAACTGCCGGAGCCTCAGGAAGAGGGGCTTTTCCTGACACATCAGGCTGCTCTGACCGGCAGGCAGGAGAGACCCGCAGGATGTCACCCACCACCTCCCAGGCTCGGTGTCCGCGGCCACAGATCTGCCGCGGGGACGACGGAAGATGACACCCCTGCTCCCCACTGCCCCCGCGTCCCTTAGCGTCCCCCAGTGTCCCCAAAGCTGCAAAGCCGCCGCCAGCTCCCGACTCAGAGCTGGGCTGAGGAAGGGCAGGCCGGTCTGGGGACACTAATGCTTGGAGAGAATAATCCTGCCCTGTAGCAGCTCACAGCAGCGGTGCCGGTGGGTGCCGGCTGGACGCACATCATCTCCCCAGCCCGGCCCGCCGCCGGCCTTACCTGGGCAGCGGCAGCTCCACCTCCGGCGACCCTTCGGGCCGGTCATGCTCACTGTCACCGTCACTGCCGGGACCCAGGTCCGAGGCCGGCGCACACGGGTCGTCGTCACTGTCGCCGAGGGCGCTGTCCGAGCTTTCGTTCCTGGGGAGGCCTCCTTCCCGCCTGAAGCCGGCGTCCTCGCGCGGCACTGCGGCCGCGCACCCGCTCGGCGCAGGCCCGTCTGCGTTCTCCCCGCCCCGACCCCACGGCTTCACCGGCGCGTGCGCGGGGTCGACAGGTGCGCCCCGGGCGTCACGTGCGCCGGGCGTCTCCGCAGCCTCCTTGGCGGCCCCGGTCCTGACGCCGCGGGCCCCCGCAGATGCCTCGGGGGCCCGGGAGCACCTCGGAGCCCGCCAGTCCCGGGCCTCCCGGGCCGCGTCGGGCCCAGCCGGGGGTCGGCGCGCTGGCTCCGCACACCTGCAGGCCCGCAGCCGCTCCTCCATCGCTTTGGTGCGACTTTCAAAGTCCGAGTCCGGAGACACGGAGCTCCCGATGTGGAAGGTGACCTTCTCCCAGGGACGCCCCTCAGGGCACGGCCTGGCCGCCGAGCGGTCGGGCAGCTTCTTGGGCATCTCCCCTCCCGACCCCTCCCCGCCGGCCGGCCCCGCGCACGCACCTGCGCCGCTGGGGAGTCTCGCGGAGCCGCCGCGGGGCGCCTCCTCCGTACTCTCCTCGTCCCCACACGACGCGCCCCGAGGTCTCCGGGTGCCGCGGGCCACGGGGCTCTGCTCCGGCCCCCGGCCTCCTCGTCCGGCGAGGTGGGGACAGAGGTCCCCGGTGTCAGTGTGCGGCGGCAGAAGGGCGGGCTCGCTCCTCACCGTGACCACCACGTACTCGGACTCCTCCACCTCGCCCCTCTCCAGGGCCGTGATGATGCTGCCCCCCGCCAGCGCCTGCTCGTCTGGCCCCCAGGCCCCGCTGCACGTCAGCTGGTTCTCCTGCAGCTCCGAGCACCGCAGGAAGTAGGTCAGCACGTACAGTATGCGCTGCACCAGGTCCTTCTGCTTCCCCAGCACCACCGTGCGGGTCAGTCGCACCGGAGAGCCGATGGCCCCGTAAAGGTCGCCTAGAGGCAAAGTGGACAGAAAGAGAAGTCGTCTGGGGGAGCGTGTCAAGGGTACGTCAGCCCAAACAGGAGAGATGCAAATGACTTACTCCCAGGCCAGCATCGCTTCTTCACACGCCTGACTGAGGCACAAAGGTAATTCCTAGAAGGACCACTTTTCAGTTTTCCTCAGCAACGTAAAGTCGGCCTGGAAGGCCTGCCAGGATCAGCCCTGTTCTGGGTGCTCAGGTGCAGTGCCTGTGTGTATCGGGTGCAGTGCACCGACAGTGCAGTGATGGTGTATACTGGGGGCAGTGCTGGTGTATACTGGGGGCAGCGCGGTGCCAGTGCACAGAGGGTGCAGTGCTGTGTGCACAGTCCCTCGAGGTGCTTGCTGGGCCTTTCCAGGCAGCTCAGTGCGCTGGCTGATCCCATCTCCCCAAGGTAAGGCTAAAGCCAGAGCCCTGAATATGTGACCAAACCAAATAATTTATCTTGGAAACTAGAATGAGGAGATCTTTTTGAAGAATCCCAGGACAATAGGCCCTGGGGTGAAATTCCGGGATCTCTGACCAGAAAGTGCAAGTGAATCAATTCAAAACGCTTAATGAGACGGTCCGCTCAGTACACACAGGCACCAGGAAGAATCAATTTGATTAACAAGAAGAAAATCACCTGCTCAGGAATAATGAGTCTCATTTGTTTCCTATTACTTCACATGAAAGTTCTACTGGAGAAAAATGTCCCATAACTTATATCCTGACACACTGATTAAAAGCCGGCTAATGAAGCATGAACATTTGGCTTAAAGGTGGAAGAAGATAGGCAAACCTGTCAACGAACCATCAGTGCAGGTTCCTCATCACAAGTGTCTGTCCAGTGCCTATTAAAATTATGGCATGTAATAAAACCTGACAATTACACTTGGTAAGTCGCACCTTCCATATTCTGATCATCATATTATTGACAATTACAACAAAAAGCCAACACTTCCTGACTGTGCAAGCACAGTGCTGAGCGTTTTACATGGCTTTATCTCATTTACATATCTGTATAAGCAACCCTAAGTCAGAAAGCATTGCAGGAAAAATCAGAATGTTGGAATAAATCAAAATGTGAAAAGATCCTAAATAAAGGAGAAGAGATGCATGGTTAGCAGCTATAAATAAGAACTCAGGAAGTCGGACTCCATCTGGCGGAAGGAGGAGAGGCATCTGTTAGATAAGACTAATCACACTGTTAAGGTTTAAGACTGATGGAAAAGGGACAGCACGCATCAGAGGTGCCCCCTCTAGAGAGGGTTTCCAGGGTAAGCCTCCTGAGAACAGGTAAAGGGCAGGATAGAAGTGATTTCACACAATCCTCTCTATAAAAGGACTAGGTGGGGCTTCCCTGGTGGCGCAGTGGTTGAGAATCTGCCTGCCAGTGCAGGGGACACGGGTTCGAGCCCTGGTCTGGGAGGATCCCACATGCCGCGGAGCAACTAGGCCCGTGAGCCACAACTACTGAGCCTGCGCGTCTGGAGCCTGTGCTCTGCAACAAGAGAGGCCGTGATAGTGAGAGGCCCGCGCACCGCGATTTAGAGTGGCCCCCGCTCGCCGCAACTAGAGAAAGTCCTCGCACAGAAACGAAGACCTAACACAGCCAAAAATAAATAAATACATACATACATACATACATACATACATAAATAAAAGGGCTAGGTGAAGGCTTAGTAGAACGTTATCTCTGAGGCTTTTGCAACTGAGAAACCATGCGAGATTTCAGAAAAACAACTCAGAACTGTAGTCTGATGTCAGCACAAGCACTTTTGTTTGAGTAAACTTTCTTGACTAAGAGCGTGTTACTGTTACTTCCCGTGATCACATCTGCCCATGGCTGCGGGGTGTCACGGCCACATCAGGAATTCATGAGACACTCTTGTTAAATCAGCCCCAGTGTTAATAAAGAAGATGAGATTTACATACCCAAAATCTGGCAAAAAAAACACTTTGGAAAGTCCACTCAGAATGACAGTTTTTAGCAATGCATTTAACTTTTGGTGTTGTGCATTATAATAACTAAGTCATAAATGGGAAAAAGTAAAAACAAAGAAGGCTATTAAAATACAACTGACAGCAGCTTAACCTGTATGAAGTGGAGAGCTGTGTATGGAAACAGTGCTGCTACTTCAGAGCCGAACTCCACAGAACAACGCATCACTAAGATAACAGACTTAATGGACCTCGACCTTGAAGGCAACTTTTTGAGTCCAGGACTGATGAAGCTACTAATTTTAGAGTGGATGCCTTTGTTTTGCACGGGTATAATTTTACAGAATGAAGGAGAGTGTGCACAACGTGAACAGACCTAACGCTCCGAACTGCACAGTTAGAAACGGCTGCGATGATAAATGTTAGGGTCTGTGGCTTTTTTTAACCATATTACCCCCATATCTCATGACCCCGGGCACAGGGAAAGACAGCTTTATTATCTGTGATACAGTGAGGACGCAGTACCAGGGTTAGAATGAGAGTCTAATTAATTAATACGTGCAGAAAGCACCCAGAACAGTGCTCGGCCCACGGTGGCAGCTTTCACTACTATTACAACACGCTGTTTCCCGAGATTGCCGTGCTTTTCCCCGGTCTGCCGTTATTTTCTGGAAAATGCTGCCCTTATACCGATTCCTCAAGTGTGTCTTCCTTGAAGGCCCCCTCCCCCCATGCCCCCCTCGTGGTGCCTCCCCCGTATCAACATCTGCAATAGCAGTGTCGGTAACAGCGGGCTTCAAGTACAAGCAGTGGAACTCCCACGGCAGCCATGAGCCATCACCACCCATGTCACAGATGGAGAAACGGAGGCACAGAGGGTTAGGGCACTTGCCCAGGAGGCTGGGATCTGGTCCAGCCGTCTGCGCATGTCCTCACCCTCTGCACTGCACTGCGTCCCTCGCGGGCTTCTGCTCACCGCAGCAAAGGAGCGATTGGGGCGTTCTGAACACAGCCCTTCTCCTCCACCGGGCAGCAGGCTCCCCAAGGCTGAGCTGCATGTCACCCGGGCCCTGGGTCCCGCAGAGGGACGGGGCCTGGGACAGAGCGGATGTGCAGGCCTGACGGGTCACTGCAGACTCGGCCAAGTGACAGGCCCTGGAGCGTGCCTCTCCTATCCCCGAGCCCTGGGCTCGCAAGCGCACACCCCACGAGCAGCCCCGCGGCACGTCAGGTCCCCGCGCCAGGCCTGAGCACAAAGCTCGGAGGAGGCAGCTAAGGGGGCAACGGAGAGAAAGACAAGGGCTCCGACCTCAGCTCAAACTTAAAAGGCGGCCAAATCCTAGAGTGTGTCACTCTCTTTTCTGTCCGACTTCCTTCCTATCCAGTCCACCCTCTAGGGCAGTGGTCCTCAGCCAGGGGCTCTCCTGTCCCGCTGGGGACATTCAGCATCGTCTGGGGACATTTTTCATCATCACAACTTTGGAAGAGGGGTTTTCACTGGCAGCTGGTGAACAGAGGCCAGTGACGCTGCTAAACATCCGACCAGGCACAGGGCGGTCCTCTTCCCCCCAACCCAACAAAGAATCTTCTGGCCCAGATGTCAACAGTGCCGAGTTAAGGAGCCCCACTGGAGGAGCAGCTGCGGACCTACGTGGCTTTAAAGAGCAGAACGAGGCTCTGGCAGGGGGAGGGGAGGACGGGGGCTGCTTTACAGGTAGAATCTGTGGGCCAGTCCCCAGTTCCCTGCAGCCCAGTGACAACTGGGAATCGCCGGGCCGGATGGCGGATAGCAACTGAAGAGGCTCCCGTTTTTCCTATTCTGTCCCACATGGTCTCTGTACGGTACTGACCCAGCTGCGCCCAGAGAGGATTGTATGGGTGTGTCTTGGCCAGCGTGTTGACCAGCTGAGAGGTGCGTTTCTCGGAGAAGGCTTTGATGGGAGGGTGGTCAACGGGCATGACGGTGGGCACCCAGGCCAGGTGGTAGGTTAAGACTGCGGTCAGCAAGGCAGCAAAAAACCTTGGAGAAACGGGAGAAAACACAACGGGGTGAGTCGATGCAGGAAGAGGCATGTCACCTACAGCACGTACACCAGCCTCGGAACTGGCATTCGAGGCTCCAGAGCGCCGCCGCTTACTGGTTCTTGTTGATCTGCTCTATCAGGAGCGTAAATTCCTTGAGGAAGCGCTGGCACAGCTGCGTCTTCTCCAAGGTGCTGGACATCATGGCCAGCCACACGGGCTCGGCTATCCTCGGGACGGAGTACAAGCTCCAGATGGTCGCTCTACAGAAGAGAAGGTACAGGGAACTGTCACAGATGTCACGGTGGATGACCTTTGTGTAAAGGAATCTAGAAGAAGACACTCACCTGGATCTAGGGAGCCCCTAAGGCATCCAAAGCAGAATGTTAAACAGGGGTCGGTAAACTAGGACACGACGCACAGGCCAAATCTGACCTTTTATTTATAAATAAAGTTTTATTGGCACACAGCCATGCTCAATCATCTCCCTATTATCTGTCGCTGCGTTTGCACCACAGCAAAGCTGAGCAGCCGTGGGGCACAGACCCTTTACAGGAAAGGTACACTAACCACTGATATAAATAGTCATCCTTTAAAAGACTTATTTGCACGATGCCTTGTGTCAGAATTTATGCCAATTTTCATAGGAAAAAAATAAAGGAAGAAAGAATAAACATGCTAGACTGAAAATGTGACCAGAGGGAACTCAAGTCGCCCAATTTCTGGTTAGCGCTTTTGTTCTTTGAACCAAAGCACCCTATTCACTTTAGATGAAAAAAGAACACAAATAAATTGCTCTTCTTCACCATATTATATACTAGATTGTTACACGGGCTAATAGAATCAAATTCTTAGAACTGTAAGCTGTTAGGGAAAGTGACGAGTCTGGCCATGTCACTTTACGGCTTAGGAAACTGGAGGTGTAAAGGAGTTCCTTGCGGGAGACACACACGCACTGAATGACAAGGTCCGGATGAGAGCGCCTCGTGCCGGGGACTCTGCTCCAGGCCGCGTGGCTCGTGGCGGTCCTTCCAGGGAGGAACCAACGAGCCTAGGATCTCCACTGGCACCTCTGCGTCTAGGAGACACCCCGCTTCCCGGATGGGGGTACACGAGGCCTATTCTGACCTGAGTTTCCGGCCGTGTGCATCAAGGAGCTGGGACACACAGGATCCTGCCCTGGCACGAGGCAGAGCACCTGCTGAGCAGCCAGCAGTGACAAGTGACAGCTACACACAGGACCCTGCCCTGGCACGGGGCAGAGCACCTGCTGAGCAGCCAGCAGTGACAAGTGACAGCTACGTGGACCTGGGCTTCGCTTACTGACACCAAGGTTTCCAACGCTAACACGTGATCCTGTTGCTGTTTCTGGAGCAGCAGGTCGCTGAAGTAAGGATGAGACCCGTCTATCCACAGTGAGGCCTCAGGTCCTGTCCGTTCAGATTCCGGACCTTCTACTAAATGAGTGTCCAGACCCTCCAGCAGAAGCCAGCTTCGAGCCTGACCACAGCCCGCCCGGCGCTGCCCACACAAACCACAGAAGGCTCGCTAGTCACCACACTGCCATCGAAACACACAGCTTCACACGATTTCTCAAACGTGCGACGTGGGTCTGAATGATCCCCAGATAAGGACTAAGGTGCTACTCGAGTACTTTACACATAACCCAGGGTTCAGCTAAGGCCGGGTGGGGATTTTGCTCCAAGCAGCTTTAGAGTTCACCAGCCTCTACCTTAAGCATCACAAAAACGTTCTAACACTCTAAGAATCGTAAACATTTTTATCCCTGGGCTAGAGAGGAACGGCTGGACTCTTAATTAGCTCGTGACGGCTCTGAAGTGCGATTCCATTCCAGAATTCCAGAATGTTGGAATAAATCAAAATGTGAAAAGATCCTAAATAAAGGAGAGGAGAATCAGAATTCCATTCCACACCCAGAAACTGGCCCTAAGAAGCGCTGCAACGGCCCCACTCGGCATGGTGACCACGGATCCCAGCTACAGCCCAGACACGAGGGGCAAGACCTCCAGAAAACCGGTCTCCGGGGTACAAATATCAACAGTTAGGAGCTGACAGTGAGGACATGCTAGGGTGACCATACAACTTACTGTCCTGACCAGGACACCCACGGGAAGACACCGGGTGTACACAGGGCTGTCCTGGCAAACTGGAGTGTAAGCTCCCTGACGTGCACACTCTCCCCACTTATGCTGTGGACAAGCATCTCAACCTCCAGTTTCCACATCTGTAAAATGGGCTAGGAGTGCTCACTCTTAGGGCTTTTGGGAGATGACACGAGACGTATGAATATTAGTTTTCTCCATTCACTCTGTTAGGAACAGTCACGTCAGGGACCGTCTCTCTGGCAGTCGTGAGGATTACTCAGTGCTGGTGGCTTACACTTTTTGCTCCACTGGGCCTTAGCTTCAAAGGAAGGAGCTGCTACCCCCCACACTCCCGAGCTGTGGTCTCCACGCATCCCGAGATCCACGGCCGCTGCTACCGCTGCTCACCAATTTCCCCTGCTGGGGCTGCCAAACCTTGCCAGTTTACCTGAACTCCCCCAGAGCTTCCATCAGACGGCTGACATAAAACTGGACACGGAGACTTGACTCCGCGATCTTCCTGCACGAGATCATGGCCTTCGGTGGAAAGAAAACAAGTCACGTTATGTGGAGAAGAAATCCCTTCGTAACCATCTACTGGGCTTTATTAATAAGAGACGACGTTAGAGCCCACACTCAAGCTATCATGACCGAAGTCGTCGGGGGCAGTAATTCCCTTTCCCAAAGGAATCAGGATCTGGTACCTGACTTCAGTGTGCCTAGGGAACGTCCTACCACTGCTGCAGCCGATCTACATGCCCTGGGAAAGCGAGCGGGTATAGAGAGCCCTCGACCCTTACAGCCCCGTGTGACAATGGATTGCATTCTCAGTACCTTTTCAATTGCACTCTTCAGCCTGTTCATGTGAGACTCAAACAGGGGGAAATGAGAAAAAAAGAAGTCCTGGAAGTTCCTCTGGGCTTCCTCCGTCTCGCACAGGGAAAAGATGAGGCTTATGGCAATCTTCTTCCTCCGAGCTATGGCCGGGTTGGAACTGCAAGTTTCTTCAGCCAAGCTGAATGTCTCATCCGTTGACCTGGAAGGAGAAGGGGTTTTGGGAGTCATGCTGCATCAGTGAACCACACCGAGGACGAACCGTAAAGCCAGGGCGACACCCTGGTGGCCGATCCGGGCACGCGGTCCTAACTGAGAGTGTGTCTACCGCCAGGTTGTCCTCCTGCATCAGACTCCGTCGCGAAAATGAAAACCTCTGCCTGACACTCAGTGTTAGCCTAACACAAAAAGAAACTTAAGTGAGAACTGAAAGTAATTTCAAACGTCCCCTTGTTAGACTCTTAGCCCTTTTCCCTTGGACTATGTTACATCAGATTGGCCGCATTTAGAAAGGGGTGTGAAGCATCCGTTGGCTCAAAACACAGGCCCTTTGTTTTGGCTGATAGATACCGATGGATAAGAACATCTGAGGAGAGATGGTCCTCTGTGGTATTCTGTGTGACCCAGGCATCACGTTTGGACATTTACTAGTAGCTGAAGCTTACTTTCCCAAGGTTATTAAAACCATTAGATGAAGTTACTCCTGTAAATGCTGAGATTAAGCCATGCGACTGGGGATACTCTCTGGGAAACCCCCCGAGCAGAAAGACCCACCTCTTTTTTGCTACAGTCAGATCCTCGACCAACTTAAGATTCTTTGCAGAGACTCTGCTTCTAGGATAAAAGAAGCCAATAAACTCTGAATATGTATTCAGTTTGTCGTAAGGGGTAAGCCTCCCAAACATGGCCAATCCACATCTCTACTTCAGTCTGAAAAACCAGCATGTGACCACATAGCTGCTAACGGCAAGAGTGAAAAAAAGTTTTTTAATTAGTTTGTTTTTTTCTACAAAGACACCAAAGCAAAGGACATCACACTGCAAATGAAAGCGCCTAGCCTGGCACATGGTAGGCGTGCAGGGAGCCTTCTCTTTCTCACGGGCTCCACCATTCAGCCTTATCTGTCACCAAGCTTGTCACCTTTACTACAAGCTACACCCGAACGGTCACGTCTGCTCACGGGGCTTGAGGCAGCCATCCTCCTTCTTGGTCTTTTTTTTTTCTTTTCTTTTTTTAACCGATACGCAGGCCTCTCACTGCTGTGGCCTCTCCCATTGCGGAGCACAGGCTCCAGACACGCAGGCTCAGCGGCCATGGCTCACGGGCCCAGTCGCTCCACAGCATGTGGGGTCTTCCCGGACCAGGGCACGAACCCGTGTCCCCTGCATCGGCAGGCGGACTCTCAACCACTGCGCCACCAGGGAAGCTCCCTTCTTGGTCTTTAACTTGTTCTGTAGTGCCCTGCTCACAGCCTGTAATGTTCCCGTGATTTCCAACATACCCACGTCTTAAAAACATACACACATCAGAAGATTTATGGTCAGCAAAGCTATCTTATTTTTAAAGGAAAGGAAAGAAGACATCTTGCCCTAACCTCAGAGGGATATGTCATTGTTTTGCTCCACTTTAAGCAAGATGCCGGAGACTTAGGTGTGGCTGGTAAATCAGTAAAAGTCCTCGCCGACAGACATGGCGCGGGAGGGACATGGTTTCCAGATGCTCTTGTAAATGCTGCCCGTTAAAATAAACCAGCAATTGCTTTCTCTGAGAAATCCCTAGATCCTAATCATCTGCTCGTCAGAAGGAAATTCTCGAGGCGCTCTTACCATTTTACTTAACTTCAAACCATGCTCCCTCTTCTTTTCCAGAGTGCTCGTCCTATAACTCTGTTTTTCTGCACCAGTTTACTCCTATTCTGTAGAGGAAATTCTGAGCTTATGCGACACCAATTCTTTCTTACAACCCTTTCTTTTTCGTTATCTCCTACTTCCCCCCTTTTGCAAAAGTAAAATGACTCCATCAGTCCACTCACCTTGGCCAATGTGGTCCTTAATAATCAGACTGCAGTGACCACTGAGCCCTCTGCAGATGTGTGTCGGCTTCAGCTCCACCCTAGAAACAGTAGCCAACTGCACCTAGCACGGCGGACGGTGCCGTCTGCCGAATTTCTGAGAAACACCCGCAGCTTTAATAGCGTGCGTGCCTCTTACCCGCTTCCCCATGTCTCTCTGCTGAATTCTAAAGCAACTGACCTGCATTCAATCTGTCGTCTTGGATCAACCACGCAAACCAGGATAAATCAGGTCATGCGGTATTTGTAAATATACTTTTAAGATCAATCTACAATGAAAGCACGTTTCAGAACGTCTTAAAAAATTTAAGTATGCACACAACTACTTCATCCTAGCTGTACCCTCAAGGCAACAGGCAGGATACACGGACCATTCTGCAAATGTGAAAACTGGGGCAGAGTGACTAACCAACCTGCTGCAGAACAGAAAGCTTTTCAGTGACCACGCCAGAGTCACAGCCCAGGGGTTCTGTCTGCTAGCCCTGGCTCGCTGCTCGGACACTGGGAGTGACCAGGGGCTCTGGTGCCACGTCTGACCCATGCACTGGGGGGACGGGCTGGGAGCGGTCACGCCAGCTGACAGGCCTTCAAGTCAAGGGAAGACCACGCTACACACTGGATTTTTCAAGTAGAATTTTGTTGACACATGAATGAGCACTTACATACCTTGTAAATACTTCAAGATCCCAAACTGTTTAAATACATCTCAGTGACTTGTAATGGGCCTCAGGACTGCTCAGCCTGACTGGTTATGTCAGCTCTGAATGGAGGCGGAACCTATGGGTTATGTTGGAACATAGGAAACCGCCATTTCTGCAGGTCAAGGAACATCTCATCAGCGACTCTTTCTGGTTATTCATTTTACAATTCCGGGCCAAAGCCTTTCTGGGACGTCATACCTGCTTCTTTAGGGTTTCACCAGCCGCACTAAGGCGGGAATCCGCAGCTTCTCTCCTCCACGGACAGCACCTCTGCGCCAGCGGGTAAACTGCCCCCCGCCGACTCCCCCCACCCGCCGGTCGCCGAAGCTCCCCACGTGGCACGGGGTCAGCGAGCAACCAACCGTAAGACTGTGAAGATCCTCCCTGGCCGCCCTGCACTCTCTCAGGAACCAGGTCCCTGAGTGCGGTGACTTCCTCTCAGAGCCGGAGGCAATCGCATCCCTGGTACCCAGTGTTCTCCGGTCCCGCGTCAGAAACTAATCCCCGCCCACACACCTGCCACAAGGGAGAGACGGGCGGCGACCCCGGTAATCGAAGGGTCTTCACGAGCACAGTGACCGAAGCTGAGCGCCCGCGGCTCTTCCGTCCTGGGTGTCAGGCAAGGGCGAGTCCAGACCATCTGCGCACAGCCTGCGCCCCCCTGCCACCCCGCCTTGCGGGGCTGCTCTCAGGAGGGCCCAGGCTCGCGGTGACGTTCTCCGGGTGCTACCTTGATTCTTAACCGTGTCACCTTTAACTTGCGCTCTGGAAGTGAAGTCTGATGGGGTGATGACGCATGGGCGTGGGCAGGGCAGACACCAGGCAGCCGAGCACACAGCGCGGGGTCGGAAGCTGGGTCGCTGGCCTGGGGTCAGGCACACACCCACGAGTCCAGAACCAAGGCGGTGCCACAAGGCCCCAAGGCTGGTACCTGGGCCCAGATAGGCGGCGGCGGTGGCAGACGGCATGGCCATGGGAGGGGGGAAGGGCTGGGGCAAGGCACGGACCGAGGGGAGGCAGTCTGTCTGTCCAGAGCCCACCCCTGTGGAGTCTGCACAACACTTAGCTCTTTGTCCTGAGCCCCAGGGCAGTAAACTATCACAAAGGAAGAGCCTACGGTTCACAACACGATAAAGTACATCAGGGAGCTATTAGAATTCTTTAAAGAGTTTGTTAGTATCTCGTTTTGAAAACTGCAGCAACATTGCAAAGCAAATATTCACAAGCACAGAAACAGAAATTGAATGTAGAGATTGCTGCATTGGATAAAAATACCCACAACTTTCATATGAAGCTTCAGAAGAAGAAATTATTAGTAATGAAGCCCATTTTAAAATTAAATTTCCGTATAATTGACGATGTAGTGACACAGTGCGTAAACAGGCATTCTGAATTATATGCAGCCCATGAAGACGCTTCCAGTTTCTTGTAAGACCTCTGTAAGTCACAGGAAATGGCAGAGGAAACATTAAAATAACCGTGCATAAAGATACATTTAAAATTCAATTCAGACTTACACAAAATGGACGTGTGTGGAGAACTGAATCTTTAGCAAAATGTTCCCTAAGAATCGTCTGATCCAGATGTACTGAAATTTATGTTTTTTTCTTTCTTGTTTTTTAACATCTTTATTTCAGTCTAATTGCTTTACAATCCTGCTGTATAACAAAGTGAATCAGCTGTATGTGGACATATATCCCCAGATCCCCTCCCTCTTGCGTCTCCCTCCCACCCTCCCTATCCCACCCCTCCAGGCGGTCACAAATCACCCAGCTGATCTCCCTGTGCTATGCAGCTGCTTCCCACTAGCTAGCTATTTTACATTTGGTAGTGTATATATGTCCATGCCACTCTCTCACTTCATCCCAGCTTACTCTTATCCCTCACTGTGTCCCCAAGTCCATTCTCTACATCTGCGTCTTTATTCCTGTCCTGCCCCTAGGTTCTTCAGAACTATTTTTTTTTTTTAAGATTCCACATGTATGTGTTAGCATACGGTATTTGTTTTTCTCTTTCTGACTTACTTCACTCTGTATGACAGACTTAGGTCCATCCACCTTGCTACAAATAACTCAACTTCGTTTCTTTTTATGGCTGAGTAATATTCCATTGTAAATATGTGCCAACACCTTCTTTATCCATTCATCTGTCGATGGACACTTAGGATGCTTCCATGTCCTGGCTATTGTAAACAGTGCTGCAGTGAACATTGTGGTACATGATTCTTTTTGAATTATGGTTTTCTCCAGGTATATGCCCAGTAGTGGGATTCCTGGGTCATATGGTAGTTCTATTTTTAGTTTTCTGAGGAACCTCCATACTGTTCCCCATAGTGGCTGTATCAATTTACATTCCCACCAACAGTGCAAGAGGGCTCCCTTTTCTCCACACCCTCTCCAGCATTTATTGTTTGCAGATCTTTTGATGATGGCCATTCTGACTTGTGTGAGGTGATACCTCATTGTAGTTTTGATTCACATCTCTCTGATGATTAGTGATGTTGAGCATTCTTTCAAGTGTTTGTTGGCAGTCTGTATATCTTCTTTGGAGAAATGTCCGTTTAGGTCTTCTGCCCATTGTTGGATTAGGTTGTTTGTTTTTTTGTTATTGAGCTGCATGAGCTGCTTGTAAATTTTGGAGATTAATCCTTTGTCAGTTGCTTTATTTGCAAATATTTTCTCCCATTCTGAGGGTTGTCTTTTGGTCTTGTTTATGGTTTCCTTTGCTGTGCAAAAGCTTTTAAGTTTCCTTAGGTCCCATTTGTTTATTTTTGTTTTTATTTCCATTTCTCTAGGAGCTGGGTCAAAAAGGATCTTGCTGTGATTTATGTCATATAGCGTTCTGCTTATGTTTTCCTCTAAGAGTTTTATAGTGTCTGGCCTTACATTTAGGTCTTTAATCCATATTGAGTTTATTTTTGTGTACGGTGTTAGGGAGTGTTCTAATTTCATTCTTTTACGTGTAGCTGTCCAGTTTTCCCAGCACCACTTATTGAAGAGGCTGTCTTTTTCCATTGTATATTCTAGCCCCCTTTATCAAAGATAAGGTGACCGACCATATGTGCTCGGGTTTATCTCTGGGCTTTCTATCCTGTTCCATTGATCTATATTTCTGTTTTTGTGCCAGTACCATACTGCCTTGATTACTGTAGCTTTGTAGTATAGTCTGAAGTCAGGGAGCCTGATTCCTAAAGCTCCGTTTTTCTTCCTCAAGATTGCTTTGGCTATTCGGGATCTTATGTCTTTCCATACATATTGTGAATTTTTTTCCTCTAGTTCTGTGAAAACTGCCATCGGTAGTTTGACAGGGATTGCATCGAATCTGTAGATTGCTTTGAGTAGTAGAGTCATTTTCACAATGTTGATTTTCCCAATCCAAGAGCATGGTATATCTCTCCATCTATTTGTATCATCTTTAATTTCTTTCATCAGTGTCTTATAGTTTTCTGCATACAGGTCTTTTATCTCCTTAGGTAGGTTTATTCCTAGGTATTTTATTCTCTTTGTTGCAATGGTAAATGGGAGTGTTTCCTTAATTTCTCTTTCAGATTTTTCATCATTAGTGTATAGGAATGCAAGAGATTTCTGTGCATTAATTTTGTATCCTGCTACTTTACCAAATTCATTGATTAGCTCTAGTAGTTTTCTGGTGGCATCTTTAGGATTCTCTATGTATAGTATCACATCATCTGCAAACAGTGACAGTCTTACTTCTTGTTTTCTGATTTGGATTCCTTTTATTTCTTTTTCTTCTCTGATTGCTGTGGTTAAAACTTCCAAAACTATGTTGAATAACAGTGGTGAGAGTGGGCAACCTTGTCTTGTTCCTGATCTTAGTGGAAATACTTTCAGTTTTTCACCATTGAGGACGATGTTGGCTGTGGGTTTGTCACATATGGCCTTTATTATGTTGAGGAAAGTTCCCTCTATGCCTACTTTCTGGAGGGTTTTTATCATAAATCGGTGTTGACTTCTCTCGAGAGCTTTCTCTGCATCTACTGAGATGATCATATGTTTTTTCTCCTTCCATCTGTTAATATGGTTTATCACATTGACTGACTTGCATATATTGAAGGATCCTTGCATTCCTGGGATAAACACCACTTGACCATGGTGTATGATCCTTTTAATGTGCTGTTGGATTCTGTTTGCTAGTATTTTGTTGAGGATTTTTGCATCTATGTTCATCAATGATATTGGCCTGTAGTTTTCTTTCTTTGTGACATCTTTGTCTGGTGTTGGTATCAGGGTGATGGTGGCCTCGTAGAATGAGTTTGGGAGAGTTCCTCCCTCTGCTATATTTTGGAAGAGTTTGAGAAGGATAGGTGTTAGCTCTTCTCTAAATGTTTGATAGAATTTGCCTGTGAAGCCATCTGGTCCTGGGCTTTCGTCCATTGGAAGATTTTTAATCACAGTTTCAATTTCAGTGCTTGTGATTGATCTGTTTATATTTTTTATTTCTTCCTGGTACAGTCCTGGAAAGTTGTACTTTTCTAAGAATTTGTCCTTTTCTTCCAGGTTGTCCATTTTATTTGCATATAGTTACTTGTAGTAATTAATCTCTCATGATCCTTTGTATTTCTGCAGTGTCAGTTGTTACTTCTTTTTCATTTCTAATTTCATTTCTAGTTCTGTTGATTTGAGTCTTCTCCCTTTTTTTCTTGATGAGTCTCGCTAATGGTTTATCAATTTTGTTTATCTTCTCAAAGAGCCAGCTTTTAGTTTTATTGATCTTTGCTATTGTTTCCTTCATTTCTTTTTCATTTATTTCTGCTCTGATCTTTATGTCATCTTTCCTTCTGGTAACTTTGGGGTTTTTGTTCTTCTTTCTCTAATTGCTTTAGGTGTAATGTTAGATTGTTTGAGATTTTTCTTGTTTACTGAGGTAGGATTGTATTGCTATAAACTTCCTTCTTAGAACTGCTTTTGCTGCATCCCATAGGTTTTGGATTGTCGTGTTTTCATTGTCATTTGTCTCTAGGTATTTTTTGATTTCCTCTTTGATTTCTTCAGTGATCTCTTGGTTATTTAGTAACATATTGTTTAGCCTCCACGTGTTCGTGTATTTTTATGTTTTTTCCCTGTAATTGATTTCTAATCTCATAGCGTTGTGGTTGGAAAAGATGCTTGATACGATTTCAATTTTCTTAAATTTATGAAGGCTTGATTTGTGACCCAGGATATGATCTATCCTGGAGAATGTTCCACGAGCACTTGAGAAGAAAGTGTATTCTTTTGGTTTTGGATGGAATGTCCTATAAATATCAATTAAGTCCCCATCTTGTTCAATGTATCATTTAAAGCTTGTGTTTCCTTATTCATTTTCATTTTGGATGATCTGTCCATTGGTGAAATTGGCGTGATAAAGTCCCCTACTATGATTGCATTACTGTCGATTTCCCCTTTTATGGCTGTTAGTATTTGCCGTATGTATTGAGGTGCTCCTATGTTGGGTGCATAAATATTTACAATTGTTATATCTTCTTCTTGGATTGATCCCTTGATCATTATGTACTGTCCTTCTTTGTCTCTTGTAATACTCTGTTTTAAAGTCTATTTTGTCTGATATGAGAATCGCTACTCCAGCTTTGTACTGACTTCCATTTGCATGGAATATCTTTTTCCATCCCCTCACTTTCAGTCTGCATGTGTCCCTAGGTCTCAAGTGGGTCTCTCGTAGACAGTATGTATACAGGTCTTGTTTTTGTATCCATTCAGACAATGTTTTGGTTGTAGCATTTAATCCATTTACATTTAAGGTAATTATCGATATGTATGTTCCTATTACCATTTTCTTAATTGTTTTGGGTTTGTTATTGTAGGTCTTTTCCTTGTCTTGTGTTTCCTGCCTAGAGAAGTTCCTTTAGCTTTTGTTGTAAAGCTGGTTTGGTGGTGCTGAATTCTCTTAGCTTTTGCTTGTCTGTAAAGGTTTTATTTTCTCCGTCAAATCTGAATGAGACCCTTGCTGGGTAGAGCAATCTTGGTTGTAGGTTTTTCCCTTTCATCACTTTAAATATGTCCTGCCAGTCCCTATTGGCTTGCAGAGTTTCTGCTGAAAGATCAGCCGTTAACCTTATGGGGATTCCCTTGTGTGTTATTTGTCGTTTTTCCCTTGCTGTTTTCAATATTTTTTCTTTGTACTTAATTTTTGACAGTTTGATTAATATGTGTCTTGGCATGTTTCTTCTTGGATTTATCCTGTATGGGACTCTTTGTGCTTCTTAGACTTGATTAACTATTTCCTTTCCCATATTAGGGAAGTTTTCAACTATCATCTCTTCAAATATTGTCTCAGTCCCTTTCTTTATCTCTTCTTCTTCTGGGACCCCTATAATTCGAATGTTGGGGCGTTTAATGTTGTCGCAGAGGTCCCTGAGACTGTCCTCAATTCTTCTCATTCTTTTTTCTTTTTTCTGCTCTGCGGTGGTTATTTCCACTATTTTATATTCCAGGTCCCTTATCCGTTCTTCTGCCTCAGTTATTCTGCTATTGATTCCTTCTAGAGAATTTTTAATTTCATTTATTGTGCTGTTCATCATTGTTTGTTTGCTCTTTAGTTCTTCTAGGTCCTTGTTAAACGTTTCTTGCATTTTCTCCATTCTATTTCCAAGATTTTGGATCATTTTTACTATCATTATTCTGAATTCTATTTCAGGTAGACTGCCTATTTCCTCTTCATTTGTTTGGTCTGGTGGGTTTTTACTTTGCTCCTTCATCTGCTGTGTGTTTCTCTGTCTTCTCATTTTGCTTCACTTACTGTGTTTGGGGTCTCCTTTTCGCAGGCTGCAGGTTCACAGTTTCTGTAGTTTTTGGTGTCTGTCCCCAGTGGGTAAGTTTGGTTCAGTGGGTTGTGTAGGCTTCCTGGTGGAGGAGACTGGTGCCTGTGTTCTGGTGGATGAGGCTGGATCTTGTGTTTCTGGTGGGCAGGTCCACATCCGGTGGTGTGTTTTGGGGTGTCTGTGAACTTAGTATGATTTTAGGCAGCCTCTGTGCTAATGGATGGGGTTGTATTCCTGTCTTGCTAGTTGTTTGGCATAGGGTGTCCAGCACTGTAGCTTGCTGGTTGTTGAGTGGAGCTGTGTCTTAGCGTTGAGATGGAGATCTCTGGGAGAGCTTTCACCCATTGATATTACGTGGAGCTGGGAGGTCTCCGGTGGTCCAGTGTCCTGAATTCGGCTCTCCCACCTCAGAGGCTCAGGCCTGACACCGGCCAGAGCACCGAGACCCTGTCAGTCCCACGGCTGGCTAGTGTTGGGGGGTCTCCTGCAGAGGTGGGGGGTGGCTGTGGCTCACTGCGGGGACAAGGACACTGGCAGCAGAAGTTCTGGGAAGTACTCCTTGGCGTGAGCCCTCCCAGAGTCCGCCATTAGCCTCAAGAAAGAGCCTGTAGCCTCCAGTGCTGGATCACCTCAGGCCAAACAACCCAAAATTTATATTTTTAAGGTTTATTACAAATTTATCTCAATGTTGTTATAACCTATAAAGCTCCAGTAACAGCTTCAATGCGCACAAAGAACTTTCCCAAAATAAAAAAGTTATCAAAAATTATTTATCAGCTTGCATTTGCCAGGAATGATTAATGCTGCTTTCAGTTATGTCGATTGACGTACACATTTTGATGACCTAAACAAATGAATGTGCAGAAAAGTGAGCCAGCAAAACCTTATGATGAATGAAGATAGTGACTGAAGTATTACTATTGATTATATTATATAAAATTTTTACACCAAAACATTTTGGTAATTTATAACTTTGTGATAATAGTCACGTATCACTATTATTTCTATTATATTTTGTAAGTAAAATATTTTTAATGGAAAAGCCTTACATTCATTTTATAGATTATTCTGAAAATGCCTGAAGCCCTGGAACATAATGTTTCTTTAAATACAAACAAACAAAACTAACACGTGATGTTAATTTTGGGAGAAGGGGGCCAGCAGCCCGATGCCCTGCACACGCCTCGGCTCCCCCGTTTCTCAGCCTGTGCTTTCAGGTGCCCCCCTTCACGAAGGCTGCCCAAACCCCAAGACCTCCCGCGAGGCTGCGCCCCGCCCCCGAGCCGCACACCCCCATGCCCCTCTGAGCGTTTAGCACTTACCTTCTTCACACCACTGTTTACGTGAGCATCGTCTCTGTGAGCTCCTGAAGTGCAGGCCTGCAGCCAGCTCTTTACCCCTTCTCAGAGCCGACACATGCCGACCTCTATTCACTTACTGAGGTAACCAACTGTCATGTGGGTTTTTCATAGGTAATTAATTCCTTCATTTCTAAATTCCCTTTTAAGTTTTTGGGTTGTAGGAAGAAGAGGTGGAAGGTACTGATGTAACATCATCATAAGCCAAAAACGTGAGTTTTGCAACATAACTAAACTTTAGATCTGAAAACCAACTGAAATGAAGGCAGAGAATATCTCGATGCTGTCTCTATTCATAATCAGACTGTTGACTGTTTAAGAATTTGTTTCACCAAAAATTAACCATCCTTGAGTTCATATATTTTCAAAGACCACACTGGTGTGAGTCACCGTAAGCCATTCCAGCCTTCTAACTTACAAAGGCTACACCTGGAAGGGACCCAGTGCAAAGAGAGCACACACTCACTTTCAATCAATGTCAAATCTACCCAGGTAGTCCCAGTGTCTTTCCCGGAACCTCTCACCTGTGAACTTCCAGGCTGAGCTGAAGCCGAGTGGAAAGCTCCGGCCCGTTTGTGCCGACAGCAAGTGAGTGCAGTGTCCGCCAGCATCGCTGGGCCGCCCGCCCCAGTGCCCTGCACAGCCAGGGGAACCCAGCTCACCTCCTGGGAATGATGCCGTTTTCCAAGCTCGTGGTCTGGCTCCGAAGCCAGCGGCGCTGGTAACTGCTGGAGGAGGACGTAGAGGAGCTTGGAGACGGGAACGGTGTGATCAGAAGGCTGCTCAGGGAGGCTGCGGGAAGAAGATTGGGAAGTTGAGAGCTGGGCTCCAGGAGCCCACGTGCACCTACGTGAAAAATATCTATACAAGCCCTGGGACCTAACCGTACAGGTTCTACCGGCCACAGCCAGCAAGGGGAGCCCTCTCAGGCTGTGGTACAGCCAAGAAAACACCCTTTAAAACGAACAGGGGTCGCCGAAGCGGCAAGGGCATCGGTGACCAGGCACCAGCCCCACATTCCAAATGTAAACAAACATTACTCATCCAGTCAGAGGGCAGCCTGCAGATTTCGGATACCACGAAGAGTCCACGGAAGTACTGCTACTGCTGCCCGGGAGCCGGTGCCGCACACGGAGCCGGCTCGCGCGCGTGTCCCCCCTTGACTGCTTGGTCCCCCTGTGTCTCGAGGTGGAATCCAGGCAGAAGGGTACTTGCCCCGCAAAGCACCCTCTCCCGCCGCCACCTCCAGATACACGGCACTTCCGCCCCTCACGACTCCCTCGGCTCTGCAGGAGGCACATCTGCTCCTAGACGTGCTTTCTGCTTGGATGACTCTGCCCTCAGCCGCTCTGCGGCCGCCGTCGCAGCGTGTCCCTAGGTGTGGCCAACGCCCAGCCCCACCGGTCCCCGTCAGGGCAGGCAAAGGGCTTCTTTCAAACCCCGGCTGCTTGGAGGAGCTCTGTGGGTTTGGAAGAACAGAGGGACGAAACAGATGTTTTCCCCTTTACCCCCCAGGGTCAGGGAATCAGGACACTGAAACGTTACTCAGTCGGGGGCAGAAGGGAGTGGAATGCGCCAGTCGGCTGGCTGATGTTTGCACAGGCGGATCACAGGGCACCAGGCCGACTTCAGGAAGTGCAGTATACCATGCTCATGGACACCCCTCGGAAGGCAGCTTCTCCACGTGAATGGTCGCACTTTTATTCACACTCTTACAGGCAGATGGAAAGAAGCTGAGTCCCCGACGTGAGTTCTGAAATCCGACTTGCCTGGCTGCCAGTCAAGTGTCTACAACGTGCCAGGCGCTGTTCAGCGCACAGGGATCCCACACGGAGCTGAAGAGCTGTGAGACCAAGGAACCCCCGGCCACAAGGTGAGATGCTAACAACTCAGGCTTCCTTCTGTCCACCGCAGAGGTGCTGTGAGCATCCACAAGATGCTTTTCTTCTGATCCAGTCAACATGCCCAGGACATGTGTCCAGATTCCCTGTACCCAGGACAGCGCCTGAGACACAACGGACAATTGATAAACGTTGGCTGAGGTACGGCGTTTCTGCGCTGAAGTGTCACCAGGTGAGGCTGGCTTGTGAGGCTGGACTTCAACCTCCAAAATCAAATCCTGGTTTCAAGTATCAGCGAGTAGGTAATTTTACTGAGAATTTTGAAGGGAGATAGAAGAGAGTTTTTCCTCAAAGTCACACAGTACTACTTAATAAAAAAAAAATCCTAATTAGACATGTCTGCCTCACCCCCAAGTTTTCAAAATCCCTTATAAGACCAGAAGATCCTCACCCCCTAGTCCCAAATCATCAGGGTCCCATCTCTCTCCCGATCTTATGCTGGGTATAACAGCTCCTTCTTGGCAGGTGGAAGACAGAGGTGAGTTACAGCACTTGTATTATAAGTACTTTTTTTTTTCCCTGATCACAGAAGCAAGATGGCGATGACCCTGAGGACCACTTCCTTCTGGAAGTCGTATTGCTGCATGATTCAGTTTAGTAAACCAAGTAAGACCCATGCTCTTGTTCAAATCCCAGCTCCGCCACTCACCGGCTGGGACACTTGGGCAGTCCACTTAACCTGTCAGCTTTCTCATCCGTGAAATGGGGGGCAAAAAAGGACCACACCGCAGTACTTTTTGTGAGACCTGCAACCTGCTAGTGGGCTACGAAGTCTTTAGCGGATCAAAACTGGTATTTTAAAAAAGGAGCAGAAAAGAAAATAGAGTAGGTTGCAGCGTTAACATTAATTGGTGACACTTTTGTTTGTTATATATAAAGATGTTTGTTACTGGATCATGATGATGAAATGCATTAGCATGGGTTGCAGACAAAAGAACACTTTGAAAACCACCGACCTATTTCATATGGTTCCTGTGAGGATTAAACAAATCAATACGTGTAAAACTACGTGTAAAGCACTTACCCCAGCACCCCATACAGTAAATGCTAGCTACTCACTCTCTCTGATAATTCTTGGAAAAGGTGGACTAGGTAAGACATTTCAGAGTACTGAGAGGTCATTAATTCTGATTAATTATGAAAAGAACCAAGAACTTGTAACAGAGACATGAAAAAGGCAAAAAATTAAAATAATAAAAACCCAAGGAGGATGTTCCCTTTATCCCTACTATAAAATGCGGAATAATAATTTTTACGAAATATAATCTAAAGGACTGGCTTAGTGCTCTCCAGCATTTCCTCAAAAATATTTTAATATCATGTAGTAAGGTTTCTATGTAAAAGTACTGCGGTATATGTCGTCAATCAGATATTCTAGGAAACAATACAGCTACAACTCTCAAATGCAAGAAGAGGCCTAATTTTGGCTTGTAACCTATTGCCATTTTCACGAGAAAAGGGTGGATTCAATCACCACTTAGTGCGCGTGACAGGCCTGGGCCGTGGTCTTCAAGGCAGTGCAACATGGAGTGGTGCTGGGGCCCTGGTGTACGTCCCCGTCGCCAGGGCTGCGTCAAGCGTGCCCAGCTGTTTCCCTACCTTTGCTAAGGGGACTGGTACCTCCAGGACACCGAAGCGCTTCTGCATGAGAGTTACGTGGGGTGGGTCCCAGCTTCGTGAGCCAGGTAGAGAAATGCTCCAGTTGGTGCCGCAGTTGTAAAATGTGCGGCTTTCAGTTAAATTACACCTCGGCTCAGTTTCAGCTTTGAAAGTGCTACGTCTGACACTCCTTAATATTTTTAGTATCACTTTTCTTTTTAGAATAATTTTGCAATTAGGACAAATGTTAATGCATACAGACTGCAAAGACTTTTGGAGTTTTGTACATTAATAAGAAAATAATTTGAGCTTTCATTCCCACCCTCCTGACTGAGGGGGCTCTTCAGCGAGCATCTATTTATTCCCGCAGAAATTAGCAGTGAGAAAAAAGAATAAGTCTAAAGGCTTAAAAGTGCTGATCGCTGGCTCTTCTTGGCCCATGTCATTCAAGTTCAAGATAAATGTTTAACTCTCTCTGGAAATACGTTTGCTGTTTGGAGAGTTTACTAGAAACACCGTACTGATGATCTGACTACAGGATTTGGATTTGAACAAATGGTGCCCTGAAACTCTTAAATCAAACCCATTCCCTCAACACACACTTTCTGAGCACCTACTAAGAGCCTGGTACCACCTAGGCCTGGGGCAGAAAGTTACAGCATAGAGACAGTCTCTGCCCTTAAGAAGCTCACACTTGTGGAATAAGTAAACAAGATGATTTCAGACGGTGATAAGTTCCTGTGATTTTCTTTAAGCAACTAGGGCAAAGGTTTACTCTCTCATCAGCAGTCAGAGAACACCCTTGTGAAAACGGGACGTTTCAGCTAAGAGTAAAACGCCAGCAAGAGGCATCCATGGAAAGCGCATCCCAGATGTTCCCTAGGAAAATAACTAGATCGTCTCAGTAAGTCTTTAAAACAATCCATGTGTACTCCTCCTGGTACACATGGGGGACATATCCCCCCGCCTCACTCAAACATCCACTGAGCATCTCCTATATGCCAGGCGGGATTCACGCTGCTGGGGATGGAGCAGTCAGCGTGGCACAACAGGTGAGTCTCTGCCCTTGGGGAGCTTCTAGGGGAGGAGAAACAAAAATCCCCAAGGAGCAAGCCTGACACTGGAAAAGGAAGTGCGAAAGTCAAGCGCTCAGAAGCTGCTATAATTCCTTCAACGGGAAGAATTCTGAGGTTGGCTTGTTTGTGTATCTGGAAACACTGCCACCAAAATGAAAACAGGCTAATGTGACCAGGCCCCTATTCCTGCCCAAGCTCATCATGCACACTCCCCTCACGACATCCAGCCTTCCTCTGTTCCTGGTACACAACGGTCTTTCTGCGCCCCACACACAAACCTGCAAAGCCTGCTCCCACCCCCGGGCTCTGCCCCAGCGGCCCGCAGGCCTGAGATGCTCTTTGCTCTGGCTTCACCAAGCCAGCTACCAGGGGCACTCAAGTCAGCTGAAATTTCAGCTTCCGGGAGAGGCCTTCTTTGAGCACCCTGGTGGTGATGAGTGCCTGCCTACATTTTATAGTCTTTCTCTGTGTCCCCTTTATTGAATACAATTCCATGTCTAGTTGATCACTGATCTATCCCCACATCTGACAAAAATGTCTGGCACATAAGACGCTTAAGAAATGTTACCGTATGAAGAACGAGAAAATGATTATGTGAAGGACAGTGATGCCTGTCTTGATCGGCAAGCATGGCGGAAACAAAGCATTAGAATACAAATTTCTAGAGAGAGTTCAAAGCCTGAATTTATTAAAAAGTTTCCTATGGTCAAAGCTGTATGCAGAGCATGTGGATTTTCTCTCCCCCCCACCCCCCATTAAAAGAAAATCTTTCTTCTGTTTGGTGGTAATGGTGAAGGTGATGGTGGTGGTGATGATGATGGTGGTGGAGGTGGTTATGGTGATGGTGGTGATGATGTTGGTGATGGTGGTGGATGTGGTCATCGTGATGGAGGTGATGCTGGTGGTGATGATGTTGGTGATGGTGGTGGTGATGAAGGTGATGGTGGTGGCGATGATGGCGGTGGTGGTGGAGGTGATGGTGATGATGGTGGTGGTGGTGGTGATGGTGGTGGTAATGATGGTGATGGTGGTGACGGTGGTGGTGATGGAGGTGATGGTGACGGTGAAGGTGGGGATGGTGGTGATGGTGGTGGTGGTGATGGTGATGGTGGTGATGAAGGTGATGGTGGTGGTGGTGGTGATGGTGGTGGTGATGAAGGTGATGGCGGTGGTGATGGTGGTGGTGATGAAGGTGATGGTGGCGATGATGGCGGTGGTGGTGGAGGTGATGGTGGTGGTTATGATGTTGGTGAAGGTGGTGGTGGTGGTGGTGGTGATGGTGGTGATGAGGGTGATGGTGATGGCGGCAGTGGTGGTGGAGGTGATGGTGGTGGTGATGGTGGTGGTGGTGGTGACGGTGGTGGTGGTGGAGGTGATGGTGACGGTGAAGGTGGGGATGATGGTGATGGTGGTGGTGATGGTGATGGTGGTGATGAAGGTGGTGGTGGTGGTGATGGTGGTGGTGGTGAAGGTGATGGTGGTGGTGATGATGGTGGTGGTGGTGGTGGTGATGAAGGTGATGGTGGTGGCGATGATGGCGGCGGTGGTGGCGGTGGTGGTGGTGGTGGTGGTGGCGGCGATGGTGGTGGTGGTGGAGGTGGTGATGGTGGTGGTGGTGGCGATGATGGCGGTGGTGGTGGAGGTGATGGTGGTGGTGATGGTGGTGGTGATGGTGGTGGAGGTGATGGTGACGGTGAAGGTGGGGATGGTGGGGATGGTGATGGTGGTGGGGATGGTGATGGTGGTGATGAAGGTGGTGGTGGTGATGGTGGTGGTGGTGAAGGTGATGGTGGTGGTGGTGATGTTGGTGATGGTGAAGGTGGTGATGGTGGTGATGGTGGTGGTGCAGGTGGTCATGGTGGTGGTGGTGAAGGTGATGGCGCCCCTCTCCAGAACCAGGGGGACAGAGGCCCCCATGCTGGCCCGCCCGGAGCACCACATCCCAGGGCCCTCTCTGTCCCGTCTCTCACAGGCGGCCTCACTCTGTGGGTCATGAATCTCTCTTTGCCCCCACTCCCTGTGTGTGTGCATGTGCGCGCACGTGTGTGCATGTGTGTGTGCATGTGTGTGCCCATGTGTGCGTGTGTGCCATCTGTCTTCACACCCAAACGGCAGAGTGGCCAAAACTCGGGTCCTGTCTGAACACCATGACGACGCGTGCTCTTGTCCTGAAGGCTGACCGTAAAGCACTTAATAAACGTGTCTGAACATACGAGCTAGACGTTTTCCTCACACTGATGGTTTCACTACTTTCCAGGGCACAGAGAATGAAGACATTACCTTCCTGCCCGTGATCTGAGTGTGCTGCTGGGGGAGGGAGTCAGCAGCTGGACGGAGGTGATGGCTGACCAGGCTGGGAGGCGGGTCCCAGCCCCAGCTGCCTGGACCTTCCTCTCCCCCTCGCCACGACCGCCAGATTGCAGCTTCTGCCCCACCCCTGTCCTCTTTCTGAACTACAGCTGACTGCTCATGGCTGGGGCACTTGCGGGCACTTGTGACTGAGATACCGGCCCAACACCCGTCTCCCCAGGCGCCTCCTCCCCCGGTATGGGGCATGCCCGCATGCCCCACTCGTCGTCCTGTTAGAAACTGGAAAGTCGCCCTTTGTCCCCCCGCCATGCCCTGTGTCCCATTAGTCCCCGAGCCCCTCCAGGACCACCTTCCAGCACAGCTGAAACCCATCCCTCCTCTCTCCCGAGACCGTACCTGAACATTCCTAAGAGCAGCCACTCAAATAACCTCTTGAGAATGAATTTATCTTTCTGATTCATATATGCACAGGGGACACATTCACAGTGTCCAGAAAAGAACGAGAATGCACTCCCCCCATCCCTGTCCCGGGGGGACCCCTTCCAGACACATTCGATGAACACGCTTTTCTATCTTTATATGTGGAGAGAGATCTTGTATATGCCCTTTTGCTCTTGAAACATAAATGACCGTTTACTGCAACTCACTGCGGATCAACTTTTCTTTTTCACTTAGAAATATATCTAAGAGAACTGTTCTATTTCGAGGCCTGCTAGGCTGCCGTGCCCTTCCAACCGCCGCGTGGGGCTGCTCTGCGGGACGAACGTGACTTAAGCAGGCCCTGGATGAACATCTAGGTCCCCTCCAATGTTCTGCTAGTGGCAACAGCTCATCGTGTGAGTTTCCTACTCCTACTTTTCACCCTCCACACAGACACTAGAAAAATGGTTCTCAAACTTGCTATGAGTAAAGTCTATGAAGATGAACATCAGATTTTATAGATGTCTCCCTCACTTGGCTTCCTTAATACAAAAAATCAGGAAATAAGGCAAAGACCGTTGAGTAAACTGCTAATACTCTAATGTAAAAAGCACTGTGAGCTTGGTATTGAGTTTGTTCCTTTACTGAGGAAGTGTCTTTAAAAAAAATAGGTGGATATAGTCTAACCCATTAAAGCAGTAAATGGGATATCCTTGTTATCGCTCTATTCCTTATTGTGCGTGTGTGACAAGCTATGTAAAGAGGCACTGGGGCACTTATCGTGAAGGGTAAAATGCATGAAGGCACAGCTCAGAATTAAGATTTGATTTCCTCTCTTATTATAGTAAAGCTACTGAATAACCCAGAAAAAAAGTTGGCTGTTCTTCTCAGGTACTATTCTAAAAAGGGAAAGGGGAAAAAACCCAATGAACTGTTTTTAAAAATTTTATGCTAAATCAGATAATCCTTTTACACTAGCTTTACAAACACATGCGTGTGCACGCGCGCACACACACACACACACACACACACACACAGAGAGGTGAGTTCGGGGGAGAAAAAGTTAATGGGGAAAAAAATCTGTCTTCTGCCCACCTCCCTCAGTCCTGTACCCCCTGCCCAACTGATCTACTTTAGCAGCGAATATACGGGTGCAGTTTTTTCTGGAGCAGTTGGCGAGGCACCAAATAGACCTAAAATATGGAGCCAATCAGGTTCCCCCTTTAGCTGCCCCGAACAAGACTAAGTCCAAGGGCTCACAGGGCGCCGGTGCCTTTTGTGATGAGGCTCGCCCCCCCCGCCCCCCAGTCCCTGGCGCTGCGGGCACGTTTTACCCGGGCAGCCCCAGGACCTACACCCCTGCGCAAACGAGCTTCCGAAATGGCGCTTTTGCTCGACGCTGATGCAGTTCTTTCCTCCCTCCCAGCTGTCGTCCCTCGAACACCCCCATCCCAGGCGCCACCCCCAGGCCCCCGGCTCCCACAGGGCGGGTGAGGCAGCACTCTTCGCCCGCTGTTTTAACTCTGGGTTTACGTGGAGCTTCCTGAGGGCGGGTGCTAAGGGTCACTCATCTTCTACATCGCCCCAGTTCCGGCAGAGCCTGCCAGCCTAGGGGGTACAAGATTGTTATTCAATAAATGTAATAAATGTGGCTTCACGGCCTGACTCAGGGCTACCCTGACAACCCCTTCCCTTCACCTCGACTGTAGCAAACTGGCCCAACTGTGGAAGCCACCACAGTAACTGAGCTCTCCTACAACAGAGGGCCCTCGGGAGTGCAAACCCAGACAGCGCTTTGCAGCCCCGGGGCACACGGTGCACGAGGGGCACGCGGTCAGCACCCACAACATTCCTCCCTGGCGCGGGCGGAAGACAGGTGCGGGGAAGGGGCTGGCAGAGGGCGACAGAGACCCTCGGTGTCTTGTCTTTCTGCCGGGGAACCGTACTGTGTGCTCTCAGACTCTTCATCCGGATCGAGTTCCCCTCTGTAGAGGATGATTTAAAAAGCAAAAAACAAACATAGAAGCTTTTCTAAAGTTACTTCTTTACTGAACTACTGGGGAAGAAAAAGACTCTGAGGTCACTCTTCAGATGTGACTTGTGTGTTCAGAGCTTTGGCGCAGCCGCCATGCAGCCCGTTCATCATGAAGATGAACTGGTGTCAGCTGTGACTTCAGAGCTTCTGCTGGCCTGGTACTGACAGCTGCAAACATTCCCCATCTCCAAAGGCGCCAGCCTAGGTAACCTTGGCAACAAGTGACGTCTGCGGGACAAAAGGTCAGAGGAACTGCACACAAGCACTGCTCTCTCGTTTAAAAAAGGCGTTTCCCACAGGAGCACTGGGGTAAGCACCCTGACGCTGCTGTGTGTGCCCTGCGATGAATCCATTACCTAAACGCGCGGCAGGCCGGGAGCCGGGTGTCTCGCCACGGGGGGCGGTTTGCAGATAAGCCGGGCGGGGAGGGTGGGACGGCCCACGGGCTCACAGATGGCGGGCAACACTGAGAAATCCGCAGCACTCACGCGTCGCTGAACGTAGGTGCGGGCGTCGCCGACAGCAGTACGCACAGACACGCAGACACACAGCCGGCACAAACCCACACTCCTGCTTGCTGGCATCAAGGTGCAACAAGCGTATCTGGGGTCCAGACCCTGGGACCTAATTCCGTCTCCAGTGAAAGGACAGGGCAACACGGAGACACAGCTGATTCTAGGGATGGGGCAGGACATACATGAGGCACGTCTGGAGCATCCTGCAGTGCCAGAAAGCGAGGAAGCGCTCCACACACACACACACACACACACACACACACACACACACACACACACACAGAGTGAGAGACGTTAAAGAAACACTGGAGCCAATGGAAAGCGCTTCCACGGCCAAAGCTGGAGCCACGTGAGCGACAAAATAAAGCAGTTCTGGGGTGACCTGAAGGGTAAAGTAAGCACTCTGAGTCCATATTGATATGAACGACTGACTGGCTGGACGGATGAGGAAGGAGGACAGGCTGCCATGCAGAAGAGCTCCAAGCAGCTGACGCAGGGCCCTGCCCGCAGCAGACGGGGAGAGGCCACACAGACACCGTGCCAGCCAGGTGACCAAGGCCACCATCAGCGGTCCTAACTTACGCTGACAGCACATACCCTTGGTCGGGGGCAACGAAAGTGTCACTGAACCTCCGTGACCTCTCTTCCAAAACGCGGTCCACTCACGTGCGGAGCATTGAACAAATTCCCACAGCTGGCTGCTACTTCCGGAGACTGTCACGGTCGTCACAAAACACAGCGAGTCTGAGGAACTGCCTGAGCCCAGCAGAGTCAAACAGACGTGACAACTGACCGCCCCGTCTCACGGGCTAAGGTGTTAACGACGGGGGGTTGTACCGCAGCTCCCCACGACCGTCTCTATTGCTCTGCAAACCTACCACTGTTCTGAAAAACAAATCTATTGAAGATATTTGCCCCGTCTCTCAACTCTGCAGACAGGAAGTTACAAATTACAGAAAACAGGAATAACTGTGGCTGTAATTTCTCTCCATCTTCCACTGCGAATTCAGTTCAAACAGTCATTGTCGCTGCTCTGCTCCAGGACGAGGACCCTGGTCCACACAGTGCGGGCGATGTGAGGAACCAGCCACAGCGGGCACACGAGCGGCCTTTGGTGGAGGGTGACCCTCCCAGGGCTGACCCGGGGGTTTCAGAGCTGCTCCCGGGACAGAAGGGGAGCAGAAGGCCCCCAGGGGCCCCGTGCAGCCAGCCCCCCATCTGCGTGGACTCCCAACAGGAGGGCGGGAGCCTCAAAGGAGACACGGCGGGTTCAGGGGCCGAGCTGCCAACAAAGCCAAAGTTCACATTTGCGTCACGTTCACCTCTGCCCCCTCCTCCCGAGAAAGCGTTCAGATCCGTTCAGATCCGGCTGCTACTGACCTTTCACTTCAATGCCAACGCGGCCCTCAACTGTCCCGCTTCTCAAAGGGCAAGGGACACTCGTCTTAGGAGCAATTTAGAGTGGAACCTGGGACCCTCTGCTGCAGGGTTTGCACCTGGACACACCTCTCCTCCACCCACAGATACAAAGAAACTATAAGGGACTGAAAATAACTGGGGGCACGCACAGTTGGGGCACATTATGGACAAAAGATACAAAGAGACCAAAAAACCCAACTGCCACTTCTGAAGAGGCTGGAGCAAAAACAGGGGTTCAGGAGCAAAAGCAGGGCACTGCACACGCCATCTGCACTCAGCACCACCTAAGGGGCGGGCAGAACACCTAAGCCGCCCCTCTGGCCTGACCCCTGGACACACCCCTGCCCTCACGCCTTATAAGGAACTAGCTCATCCCCGCTCAGGAAGCGAGCCAGCAAGGGAACCTGTCCTTTGGTCTCCTTCCCTCATGGTGCAGCAGGGGCCCCAATAAAGCCTTGCCTCAATTTCTTGTCTGGCCTCTAGTCAATTTCTATTGCTCAAGGAGGCCCAGAGCCCTGGTCAGTCACAACTTGACATGAGGAGAGAAGGGGTACAGGAGACAAAATCTAGAGCGTCCCGACTCCAGGACAGAAGCAGGTCAGCGGACAGCCCCCATGGTCACAGCCAGAGGGATTCCCATGCACACTGTCCTTCCCCTGGCTGGGTGCTCAGGACCCAGAAGGTCCCAGGGCCACTGGCTCAAGGAGGCTCCCCCCTTTTTAGCGGCACGCTGCTTGATGTACGTTCGTCTCGCGGGAGCCGTCCCTGTGCACGTCACACCCAGATCTCAGAGGAAGGGCTCGCTCCACGGGCGCTGCCGGCAAGAGGAAAGCACGTACCTGAGCGGGCGATGCCGCTGTCCCTGTCTTCGCTCTGCCCTCTGCTCGGCATGTCGACCGGAGTGCTGTGCACTGCAGGAAGCAAGGAGACCTGGTCACGGGGCTCGCAGAGGCGGGCTGCTCAGACCGCCTGCGCTCGCTTTACGCCCGCTGGCGGTGACCGCACGAGGACACACAGGGAGGGACGGGAAAGCAGAATGCAGTTCAGAAAAGACGGGGGAAGGAGGGGGCAGAGGCCAGCGACCACCTGCCCGTGCCTGTCCCCCGGCAGCACTACAGAGGCTCTTCCGAGGGCCTCTCGCCTCTAAAAGAAGCCGAGTCATCAGCTGTGAGGACACTTCATACGACGAGCAGACATCCTCGAGCAGACGCTTTCAGCCATTTTCCTCATTAGTAGTAGTTAAATAGCATTTAAGTATTTCAGTAGTTTCAATGTACTGAAATACTGCAAAATATTAATAAGTACTTTCAAAATGCTTTATAATCAGTTTCAGCAGTAACTACAGGCAACCTCGAGAAGAGAAAGGCTTGAAAACCATTTCAGGAATTTAAAAAACCCTTCTGTGTTTTATAAACCCTCTCTTGGCAGACAGAAACACTTATATTCATTTTCAAATATCTCTTCCTCTGCCTCTTTTCCATATACACCCGTACACGACACTACTGCAGAGGTGCTAGGAAAACACTCTAAAGGACTGCAGACTTCCAGGAATGCTTTACGTTGGTCTCAACTGTGTACTGTTGAGCTAAACGGTAGCTCCCACGTTGCTACCGTAAGCGTTCTGGTGCACGAGAAGCCCGCCGCTCTGCCTGATTACTACACTTGCCAGCTACTCTGTGAAGCGTGTTTATTTTCACAATTTTAAAGAGAGTATATAAACATGCTATCCTCACCTGGAAGTAGGCAGGAGGCTGTCAGTCAGTTAAATAGGGTGCCTAGCATAGTTCGGCTACGGTGAAAAGCAGAATGCAGAACACCGTCTGCGGTAAACACAACCCCTAACGTTAGCAATGAAGGCTCCCACGCTAGTTAATCACGCCAGCCTGCGGCAGACATTCGGCAGCCTGGGCTAGACGGCCAGGCCGGTCTCAGGATGTACCTACCCAGAGATGGAGGTGGCTACACCTGTAAAGAAGCTGGAAAGTACATTTGAACTACTTAAATGCTACGGACAGAGAGAGGGAGAGGGGGAGGGAGAGGCCGGTCTTCCATGCTCTTGTTAGAGTGACTTTTGAAGACACAGTGCAGGTAAGGGTGCAGGTGAAAAATGGATCAAAGATGCCACAGCAAAGAGAAACAGTTCACGGCAGCGGAAGAGGCCGAGGAAAATCGGAAGATGTTATCCTCTTAGAAACACGAAGGGCTCATTTCAGATCCAAACCGGCTTACGCCGCGGGGGTATTAGCAGAGACGTTTCCAACAGGGGTTCTGGGGTGGAGGTTTCAGAACGCCAGGCGCTCGGCAGCATGTGGAACTAAACATCTCACGAGCCCCTTGGATTTCTAGAGAGGCGCCCAACAGATTTGTTTCTAAGAACCTGCCCAGGAGTTACTAACGTGTGCAGGTCGCACCATACTCAGCATTCCACACAAACCTGCAAAGAAAGAGGCACTGCGGCTGAGCCGGAGCGGTCCTCCTTCAGCCGCCCCCGGGGGCAGTTTGCTGCCGCATCCCTGCAGCACACCTGGGGCGGAGACACACACGGGGGCGGACAAAGTACACACACAGAAATAAACGCAGATTAAAGATAATGCCACAGCAAAACACCACCACAAACTCAAAGAAAGCAAAACAGACACCCACGGCGGCGGGACCCGGAAAGCAAGGCCCCGCTTACGTGGCGGAGTTTACCTAGGTTACTTCCAGTACGACAGGGGCCCAGGTTATTCTGATTTGTGTTCAGTTTCCCCAGGTTAGGATCTTGGTTGATGTATTCGAAGCTGTCTTGCAAGCTAAGTCCAGAGAGGGAAGGAAGGGAGAGAGAGGAGAAAAACATCAAGGGACGAACAAAGCTGTTTGCTAACAGACAACTTTTTCTTCATGAATTAATAATGTCTCACATCTACCGAAGAGACTTAAACTTTAGGGGAATTTGTTGCAGGAAAAGACAAGAGAGGCTCTGGGAGGGAGTTCAACCTATAGAACTAAATGACACATTCCAGACAATTTCACAGTATTATGTAATGAGGGACACCGAATTCTAAAATCTTCCTCTGGTGACTGATACCTAGGATACGGCTATTCATTTCAAGGGTAATTTTACAGAAACCCTCAAAATGAAATTCATTTTAACCCTTAGTTAACATCCATGAGCAATTCAGCAACCTTTTTCAGGAGGAGCATATAACAGAAATTATGATTCTTACAGGAGTCTGATTTCACAACTTCTTAAAAGTTAGAATTACTCATAAACACACGTGAGAGAAGCAGCTTTTAATAATTTATTGTATTTGTTAACAAATGAAATAAAGATGTCGAGGATAATATAGCAAAATGAAGCCAAAATACTTTTTACTTCAATCTGAGCTTGATATTTAATTAGAGGGAGTTAGTATAATAAATGTTCAGGTAATATCAAGGGTCAGAAAAATAATACCTCACAAAAAAATAAATATCAATTCCTATACTGGCTTAAGTCATGACAATCCAGCATTAAATGCTCAAAAAAGTAAATTCATTATTCTGTTGAAAAGTAAGCAGACTTACTCAAAGGTACCCAAATTTGAAGAGGAACATACTTTTAATTTCTTAGGATTGTAAAAAATAGCAGCCTTCATTTGACCCCTAAGAATACCCCTTTAATTTACAATAAACATTTCTTCCAAACTTACCCAAGTGTAATAAATGTTCTGCTGTTTTATTCAAAAAAGAAGTACGTGAAATATTTCTGCTTGAAAAATTCAAAATATATGAACAGTTGTGCCAGACTAAGAGTTAAGTTAGACATTTAAGTATTCTTAGTCGACACAGAAGTGTAAAATTAAGAGGGGGAAAAAAACTCGGGAGTGGGCTTCCCTGGTGGCGCAGTGGTTGAGAGTCCGCCTGCTGATGCAGGGGACACGGGTTCGTGCCCCGGTCTGGGAAGATCCCACATGCCGCGGAGCGGCTGGGCCCGTGAGCCATGGCCGCTGAGCCTGCGCGTCCGGAGCCTGTGCTCCGCAACGGGAGAGGCCACAGCAGTGAGAGGCCCGCGTACCGCCAAAAACCCAAAAAACAAACAAACAAACAAAAACTCGGGAGTGAAAATCAAAATATTGCCTGGCCTGAGTCCTCACCGACCACAGAGGTTACACGGATGGCTCAGACAGACGATCCCTCCTGCCATTCAGGTGCCTCTCAGCTTGGGAAACTCACCCTGTGCCTCATTCCTTCAGAAATAAATAAACGAGCAGACTGACAGGTGAGATTTTTTTTGTTTAGTTTTGTTTTGCTTTGGTTTTGGTTTTGGCCGTGCCACGTGTGGGATCTTAGTTCCCCGACCAGGGATCACACCCGGGCCTCGGCAGTGGAAGCGCAGAGTCCCAACCACTGGACCGCCAGGGAATTCCCAAGATTTTTTTTTATAAGATGAAATAATATCCTTTTCCCCTTCACTTTTCATTTTCCAGGGAATGAGAACATGGTGACTGGCAGTAGGAACAGAGTGGGTTAACAGGTGAAGACCCCCAATATATGTATGTAGACCATCACTTGTCTTTAAGGCCACCTGCTAAGGTCCAAGGCCTCTTCATACTCACTATGTATTGGACAAAGGCCACCTTGAAAACCCCTTTGTTAATGTGGACTCATCCTGCTTCTAACTTCAAAAAGCCTTATGGCCCTCAAAGAACGACTCTACCCAGAAACAGCCACTTGGAAAATTGGGGGGGGGGGGGGTGGGGAGGGGAGGGGGAAAATCCCGCACTTACTTATTCGTACTCCCACAGAAGCTGCCCATTCTGGCGGAGAAGACTTTACTAACCATCAGCTGTGGAGGAGAACTGGAGAAAAAACAAACGGACAGAAGAGGGAGAGATGCATGGGGTTTTTTTTGTTTTTTTTTTAACTTTTTCTCAAGCTTTTATTCATTTCTATATCTTATTTTACAGAAAATGAGATGTGCATTTTTCAAATCACTGTATCAATGGGGTGTCTAGATTTTTTTCTAATTTTATCATTTTAAAATCCCAAGAATGTTAAAACCCTGAGAGAGAGCTATGGAGACACTGCCAGGGCCGTTTTCCTTGGGAGTAAATATTTCAGATGTACAAACTTCGCTTCGCAGAAATATTGCAAAGCAGAAGTTTGTTTTTTTCTCAGGGTATATTTTCCACCTGCCATGTGGCACAGATGAACAGACAGAAGGTTATAAGTGCAGGATTGGGAAAAGGCTTCCTTTCACACATCGTAGAGCTTGTGCTTCCAGCGAGTTAAATTCTATCCTGACATGCAGATAAGGAACGTGTTCTTTAATGTCGTCACATTCTGCTTTTTGCAGAAACTTTTATTCTAGACACCATTCCCTAGAAACAAAAATAAAATTCGGCATGCGTTCAATAATTTGAAAAAATATGTATCTCAGTACAAGGAAAAAATCACGAGAAACTTTAATCTGAAAATGGAAAATTTGTGAAATTCTGACTTTTTAAACTTAAAATATTTGAATAACTCTGATTAAAAATATTGCTATTACTAACCTAGCAGATACTCAAAATGCTTTGGTACGCATTTTTCAATTACGGTACTTAGCTAAAGCTTAGGATTTTGTCCTGCTAAGCTGATTCAAGGTCAGAGTGATGTAGAAAATGTCAGACTATTTGAACTGCTAAAGATATGCAAAAGGTATCAAGTGCTAGCAAATACGAGATGACAAAGTTTAGATTATTATTTTACTGCATAACAGTTTTGCGCATGTTTGAATGGAGTCATCATCCCCAAGCCACGTCTCACGAGCAGGGGACGGAACTCACCGTATGTAGTGAATCTTCAGGGTGGAGCCTTTGTAGCTCATGGCGACCGAGCCGAACATCATCTCCCCAAGCATGTTGACATCAGAGGCGGGGCGCGTGTACTACCAGACGTGCAAGAAACCAAAATCGTGTCGAGTACAACACGATAGAAAATAATGTGCAATTTTGTTGGTAATTAGAACCATTTCTCAAAGCAGCAACTGATCATTTTACAATCTTAATCTACAATGATGACTGCCTACTCTTTTCCCCAAATTATCACTAATGTTCACGATTTCTTCTTTATACACTATATCCTCGTACAGGATGCAAGCGCTTTACCAGAGTTCACTTTTAATCTGGTTATGAGAAACAATGACTTTCATCGTCCCCATTTACAAAGTCTAAATAGAAAGATTAAGTGACGGAAGAGGCAGAGTAACTCCTCCTGATACTAAGAACACATCCTGAAATGAAATATAGCTCAGGGTTATCCAACCAAAATCAACGTGTGGAACAAAAATGCCAGTCGGTGTGGGCAGGGTTTCGTGGGTCCAAAAGATAACCGACAGTCTGGTCACCCCAAAGTTTGACTGAAACATTTTTAAATTTTTTGACCCCCTAGCTTCTGACCAGTCTTCGGCGTCCCCTTTATCACCGCAGAGGGTGGACGGCACCTTCCCCCATCCCCCGCTATTCAAACGGCTCCTGTCACAGCCAATGGGCGCTTCCCAGTTTGCCCTATTAAACGTCTCACGGTATCTGACGCACATAATTGCTCTCCTTTTTATATTTTTTAAATTACTTTTTTTTTTTTTTAGAAAGGCAGACTGCCACGTGCAGCGCCTCATTTGGATGTGTCTGGAGTCTTGGAAGCTCGACTACCCTACGTTCTCCCACAAATGGACCTTGAGAGCTTGTCTGCAGGTTCTAGCAGGGGAGCGCAGCTACTTGTATACCCCTGACCGAAGAACGGTCCTCCTCTATCGCGGAAGGTCGTCCTCTCCGACCGAGCGCGCAGCTTCGGGAGGGACGCACCTGGAACGGTGAGGGAGGAAGGGGACACCCGCCTAGCCAGCCCGATCGGCCGAATCAACCCTGGCGATCAATGGGGTGACAGATGTCGCAGCCAGATCGCCCTCACATCCTGCTCTCCCTTTTATTTTTTATTTATTTTTTTGCGGTACGCGGGCCTCTCACTGCCGTGGCCTCTCCCGTTGCGGAGCACAGGCTCCGGACGCGCAGGCTCAGCGGCCATGGCTCACGGGCCCAGCCGCTCCGCGGCACGTGGGATCTTCCCGGACCGGGGCACGAACCCGCATCCCCTGCATCGGCAGGTGGACTCTCAACCACTGCACCACCAGGGAAGCCCTGCCCTCAACCGCTGCTGTGATTCCAGTTATTCCCGACGGGAACCCCCATACCTTCATCTCGGGGCCCGGACTCCCCTGGAGCTCAGGCGGCTGGAAGCCAAACGCCCTCACTCACATGACGTAACACTGTGCGTACTGTGAACATATGATGACACACAGGTGCATGCGTTTGGATACAAGATGCTCAGCTCCCACTGTAAGTGGTGGTGACGCACACTGAGGATGGATGTGTCAACCAAACCAGTGCGCACGACACCCGCACGGCCTGACTGAAACCGTACCTCCAACTCCTGTGACCCAGGCCACCAGCCAGACTCTCTGCTGCCTCGCTTTCTACCCAAGCAAAACCATGGCAATCAGCCTTTCAACTCCAAATCCACACGCATACACGTATATATCCACACACACGGACACACATATACACACCTACTTACACCTGCTTGCAAAGGAGGAAAGAGGAGCAGACATCTATCCGCCTGATTTAACGAGCCTGCTACCAACCTCTTCTCGCTTCCTGCAGACAGAAACTAACAGGCTTTCACCTTCTTTATGAATAACTTCCACCCATCACCTCCATTTCTGAACCTGCTTTTTCTTGGGGTACAAGGTCCACGTGCCAACTGCAATTCTCAACTCGCTGAAAATTTCACTCTATGCTGTTGTAACCACATACTGCTTTGAGAGCCGGCAGCTCTGTGGAATAAGGGCAGACGCACAGCAGCGATCCTGACCGTGAAACGAACAACGTTCTATACACCTGTGGCTGCTGGTATACACCTCCCTGGCTTTGCTGTGTCAGCGACACGGCAGACAGAATTCCTCATAGCTCCGAAGATAAAAATAAACACTCATATATCCTCCATCAGGTAGTACCCTTCTGCTATTCAATATTTATGAAACCTCTTTCCTTGCGCCCAGCTGGCCAACACTTCTCAGTATACCAGCCCTTCACACTTGCCACTCCAGTTGGGTCTTGCCTTCCCAGCTGCTCCTATACAAGCCTTTCTTCCTTCCACGGCAAGTGCTACTTTCTCAGGATGACAATGTTCATCCCCAGAATCCTCAGAGCTCTTAGAAAAAAACCTGGAAAACACATGCGCATTAATCTGGTTCTGACCACCAAGGAAGCAGAACAGGAGGGTTTACCTCCTTTGCAACATCTCTCTTCATTCGGTGTGTGTTTCACGGGATCACTGCTGCTCCGTTATAGTTTTTATCAAGAGATAAAGCCAAAGTGTGAGCACAGCACTGGCCTGAAACACCTAAGAGCCCATTTTGGGGGGTTTTTGTTTATTTGTTTGTTCCATTTTTATTGGAGTAGAGTTGATGTACAGTGTTGTGTTAGTTTCTGCTGTACGGCCAAGTGAGTCAGTTACACGTTATACACACATCCCCTCTTTTTAGATTCCCTTCCCATAGAGGCCATCACCGAGTCCTGAGCAGGGTTCTGGATACGTAGTCTCCTATCCCAGGGACGGGGCCCTCAAGCAGCCATTATCCCCGAGGAGAAATGGCAGTAAATGGCTCCAGCCTACGGGGCATTCCGCACGCAAGGGTGGTTGTACCTGGTACTTTGGAAGCTGCTCCTTGGCGTGTGGTAAAGATCCCCCGGAAGAGCCGTGGGAAGAGAGGCTGCCGCTGCCACCGCCTTGACAGCACTTGGCTGGTGTTTTCGTGGGGACGTCCTCCGCTTTCTGGGTGAACAGGGAGAGGAGGGTAAACACACCGCCCCCGCTGAGCGTACCGGGCTCCCCAGCACACGCTCACTGGGGGCCCCTTTCTCACATCGCTCTGTTCTGTTGAGCCTCAGCTGCATAGAAAAACCGGGACGTTGTTGTTTTCTTTTTAACGAGGAGGACAAAAGAGTGGTTCCTGTGAGTCTATAACATTTGGAAGAGGAAGATGCTGAGAAGGGTGACAGAGGTGGTGGGTTATGTATTAAGACTGTTCTCTTTATTTTTTTATTATTATTATTATTATTATTTTGGCAGCACGGCTTGCAGGATCTTAGTTCCCTGACCGGAAACTGAACCCAGGCACGCTGAACTGAAAGCACAGAGTCCTAACCACTGGTCCACCAGGGAAGTCCCCAAGAACACTTGACGTTTCAATTCATATTCTAAAATCATCGATGAGCTCTGACCTCTGTTCTGGTTGTTAGAGGGTTTTTTAGTACTGGGTAGAGTCATAATCTATAAAATTGATGAGGATACAGACATTGCTTCAAAGTTAAATTTTCCCCAAGCAAACGGAATTGAGAAGGCAGAAGTATTTATTCATTTGGAAAGACCAGCACGTGCTTTAATGACACACCTCCCCCCGCACGGCTTTAGAGAAAGTCATGAGGTCAAGCTTGTGAAAGATGAGGACAAGATGCTGGAACGGGGGCTGCTGTGATTACACAGCATGTGAGGCAACACGGCCTTCAAAGGTCACGGCTTGTAGAGGATTAGCTACTACACGTCCCCTTCATGGAGTTCATGGCAGATTTTTATGACAGTGACACAGAGGCATAAGGATACACCTTCACTAACGTTTCCCTTCCTCCTAGGCCAAGATACACTACTCCCTACAGAAGCAGCCTGTGCCCTCCGTGATGCGTTGTTTCTATCCTGAGTCTTCTTTGCTTTTTTGTGCGTAGATTTGCTTGGAAAAACATGAATGCAAGTGCAGCTTGTCTAATCTCCAGTGTGACAGTCACACTGATGGTCGAATGCAAATGCCTGCAGTCACGTGCCTGCTGCTGACTCCTGACATTTCGTGCCTGCCCATGGGGTGGGGGGCTGAAGATGGGGGAAGAACAGAAGGGGAACAGGAAGCCTGCCCCCAGCGGTCGCGGGCGGGATGGCGATCCACGGCCCTGCAGGGCCCGGAGTGACACGCGGTCCACACCCGCCCCACACTGCTGGGCCCACTGGCCGCGCCGTCCACAACTGGCGACAGCTCCCGGTACAGTGAGCAGAGCCCCCGCTGGACTCCCTCTGCAGCCTTGGGCAGTTTCCAAGCCTCCCCGGGCCCAGCTGCCTCTGTGAGGAAATGAGTGCGTCCATCCCAGGAAGCTTCTGTTCCAGACTCCGGGGTCATCATTGCTCCTACAGACAGGATTCCGGTTATTTTTGCAAACCGGTGAGAATTTTTTCCCTCCACCTGCTACCACCATCAGGAACCCTAGTGACGGAGCGTGGGTGTGCAACTATACCATCTGTGCAAGGCCTTGGGGAGACAGGAAGTGATGTGGGAAAACAGGGGGAAGCCGTGTGCGGTCCACCAAACAAAGGGCCGAGTGCTGGCTCACCTGAACTAATACCAATCTACCATGGCAGGCTTCGCTGAATCACCGAGAGACTTCTCATCCCCCCTGCTCCAGCCACCCACCTAACAAGCCCAGCAATGGCTGTAATGATTAGCTACCTGGCCAGCTTCCATGTGAAAGCACCACGGGATCCGCTCAGCTAAACCGCCTTTAACCAGACACTTCCTTCCCGCAGAAACAACCGTATCAGAAGCAGGACGAGACCTCAGCCCTGACGAGACCGAGACCCTGACATAAACTATTCAGCTACTTAGCTGCACATTCTCTAAACTGCCAGGATTCGGTCAGTACAGGTATCAGGTTACTGAACATGAAAAGAAGGAACACAAAGGGATTTATTTAAGTTGTAGACATCTGAATAACTGCTGAAAGGCGACAAGTCAGAAGTACACTGGATGGCCACCCTGAAGACTCACAGGGAGGACTAGACCCTGCTCCTGCCTGGACACATCACTCTACCTTTCCCATTCTGGCTCCAAGGGATCAAGAGCTGCTCTGTCCCCACTTTACCCACCCTCAGACCTCCACGCCCCATACCACCACCACCAGCACTACGACCACCACCATCACCTCTGTCACCGCCACCATCACCTCCATCACCATCACCTCCATCACTTCCATCACCATCGCCTCCACCATCACCTCCATCACTATCATCACCTCCATCACCACCAACACCTCCATCACCATCACCATCACTTCCATCACCATCATCTCCATCACCACCCTCACCTCTACCATCACCACCACTACTACCCCCACACCGCCCTCCACTATAAAAAGGAAATAAAACTTCCTTGGTCAAACAGGCTTGGGTTGCAGGCCCTTCTGCAGACGACAGTGCATGTTAGCACCCTGCAGCCCCGTGGCCAGGAAAGCGCTCCAGTTCTGTCTAACCCCGTGCTATGTATCACCTCTTACTATCTATGGGTGATACCAGACCTTCCCTTCAGGCGAGCGCTTCATGAATTTTAGCATTCTCAGTCTTCCCATTAACGGCACACACTTGGCATCAAAATCCTACTGGATTGCAACTTACCAGCAAAGTCACTTCTGGTAATGTCTAAAGTACGATGCTTAACATCTGCACGATGACTCGCTAACAGTCTCACCTGTGTATATTAATAAGAACGCAAATGGGGTGGGCGGAGGGACCTCTGCCCGTGTTTCCTCTGAACCACTGACGGCGCTGTGCAATTCAGCCCAAAGAGCAGGCAATGGACGAACAAACAAAAAGGACGAAAGCGAATCCATAGTTCCTACCTGAGCTGCCGCCTCCTCGATCTTGTGAACAGCTTTAGAGTCAAACAAGACTTGTCTGCCTCTCCTCTCACAGTCCTGGTAAACTATCAGGCGAATCTCGTTCAGGTCCAACTCCGAACAGGACCAACTGTGGATTCACAAGAGAGAAAGAAGTCGTGTTAGCGGCGACGCTCGGGATGGTCGCAGGCAGACAAGTCTCCCAGCCGGTGTCCGCCTGCACACGGAAGCCCCAGTGTGCAGAAGGCGTGATCCCCACAGACCCGGGCACACGGCCCTGTCCGTGGACTCCGATGGGCCAGTGCCCATGACCAAGGCTGGGAAGGCTCCTGAGATGATAAACCACTGGAGAGAAAGCTTCTCCTTCCAAAGCAACTTTGGGCAGAGACATCAGGCAGGAGCGGCCAGGGCTGCGGAGGGAGCTGAACCCGGCGCCTGGGTTCTGGGGGCGTCACAGCTGAGGTCGGAGGCTCCGGAGCGTTCACGCCTCTGCGCCATCGGGCCAGGAACCTGCAGCCTGTCAGGGGAGCCCTCGCTTTTCCTCTCCCACCCACCCAGGCTCAGGACAAACAGAGAGGGCTCACGTGTCCTGAAACTTAGCCTTTTCTTGCATCGTGGCTGGTCTGACACAGAAGTTTGGAAAACCAAGTGCATCATGGTACAGCGTCTGAATGGCGGAAAATGACCATCGGCGATAAAGCCAACCCAAAGCCACTGGGACAAAACTGCTCCGAACGCAGGTTCGTTCTCGAGCAACAAGTGAAATCAGAACGCGAGGACTAAGAAAGGGCAACCATCAAGATGCTCTGCTTTGGGCCTCTTAAGTTATGTGTCTGTTAACCAGTCGACACAGATCTGAGTGCCTGCTGTGTAACCGTCACTGTGCTCGAAGCTAGAGAGCGAGCAGTTGTTTAACGAAGCAGACTTTGTCCCTGCCCTCAGGGAGGACACAGTTCAGTGCGGAACACTGGGGGAGTCCTCACGTGTAACTACAGATGTCCAAGTGCAAGAAAGAAAAGGATGTGGTAAGACTCATATTTTCAAGTTTAAGCGGTGCTGGGGAGCGGCAGGGAAGTCCCTAGGATTTAAGGAAGGGACATTTAAGCAGGACTTGAAGAAGCAGGAGTTAAAGAGAGGTAAAGTGTGGGAATGAAGGACACAGCAGGAAGAGGACGGGACGGAGGAGATGCAGGAAAAGACAGGCAGAGGGAGACAGCGAGCTGCGGAGGGCGGTGGGCAGGTGGCAGCAAGGGCCAGCTCATCCCTGAGCGCAGGCGAGCAGGTCGGGAAACTCAGCCTGCACTTTCCCGAGGTCAATTTGCAGCTCTAAGGAAAAGGGGGCTGGGGCGGATTAAGACGAGAAGCAGGAGGGCCAGGTAGAATTTACTCTTCAGAGCTTGGGTCCTTCAAACCGAGGCTAGAGTGACGGCAGCCGGGGGGAGGAGAGGGGATGGGTACCGGCGGCAGGTTCATGTGGATAGAGGCCGGCGGGCGCCAGGCGCTGCGAGCACAGAAGAGGAAGGTGGTGGCAGACGGAGAGTTAGAGGACAGACAACATCACACTGTAAAACTAAGAGATGGTGTAACAGAGTGAAGTCACACACATGTGGATACAGATACACATCCTCTGAGATCCGTTTCTCCAATAGTGCGATGGACATATTAACACCAAGCTCGCAAAGCTGCCGTGGAAACTAAATGAAAGTGCTTTACACAGCGGCTGACACAGGTAAGCGCTCCGAAATGCTAATAATTACCGAAAGAACTGTTCATGCTAACGATTTTTTAGAAACATCGCTACAGCAGCTGGTCCCCAACCACGAACTGCGCATCACTGGTCCTCTCCTTTTCAGGCTGTGGTAGTCAACACAGAACACATGCTTTTCGGGGAGCAGATCTGTTGTCTTAAATCCTAGCCTCCAAAACATCAAGTGCTGGTTGCACCTTCTCAACAGCCTGTGCTCTAAGCTGCCAGGCCCAGCACCCTTGGTGCTGGTTTTTTGGTTTTTTTTTTGCGGTACGCAGGCCTCTCACTGTTGTGGTCTCTCCTGTCGCGGAGCACACGCGCAGGCTCAGCGGCCATGGCCCACGGGCCCAGCCGCTCCGCGGCATGTGGGATCCTCCCGGACCGGGGCACGAACCCGCGTCCCCTGCATCGGCAGGCGGACCCTCGACCACTGCGCCACCAGGGAAGCCCTGGTGCTGGTTTTGCTACAACTCGGCAAGTCTGCTTCAGAAGTTGGTCGTCTCCTGCTCTCGGTCCAGGCCCGGCTGGTTGGACACGTCCCCCTAACCCACACTGGGCTGCGCAGTCGGGGCCTGTTTTATGGCCGTCGTGAGCTGGGAGCTGACCTGAGCACCGAGTCACCAGAGGAAGCAGAGGGGAGCCGTCAGCCAGCTCTCTGTCACCCCAACCCGACAAAAGTCCCGAAGGAACCCTGACATTTTACACCAGGTCATTAAAAACACCCTCTGCGATTACTAAAGCACAGTACGCAGGTCGAAGTGATTAACATCGAAAAAGCGACAAAGATTTCATGGCTTTTTGTTTTCATGCTCAATCTGTTTTGCCCCAACAATGACATCTTGTCAAAACAGCGTTATCATTTACAAAGCAACCTGCTCAGTCCTTATTTCTGAGGGTTAACGGTGACTCAAATGTCAGTCGAACTGAGGACAGCCCCTCTGGAAGAGCTACAATGTAATAATGATCACAACACCCTATAAAACATTTCACGTGATTTTTCAATTTAAAAAGATGAAAAGAAAAGACGTGGGAAAGGAAAACCATGTATGTCAGATGGTCCAACTTTTTGACCATCCGAATACTTTATAAAGCATTTTCTAAAATACGAGGAAAACTCTATTTTTCTTCTTGCACATGAATAGCGTCACTGATTTAACACCTAATTGTAATTCTGGCGTCCCCCGTCTCTGACCTTAGAGGGAGTCACAGTCCAGTCACCCGGGACAGGAAATGCAGGCGGTTAAACGATGCTTCCGAAGGAAGCAAGCTTGGGTCCCCCCTGGGCTCTGGCCTCGCCGCGCGGCACAAGGACGACAGGCGCTCAGGTGCGGCCCCCCAGCACGCCGCGGGCTCCTCCGTGCCACCCTCGAGTCACCCGTGGCCACAGCCGTACACATTCCCTTCGTGCCCACGCTCACCCCAACCCCCAGACACCGTTCCTGGAGCTGTGCTGAGGGCGACTCTCTGCAGGATTGCAAGAGGCTGAAAAATGAGCCTTGGGCCTTTGCCGTAAAATATCTGGCTACAGCTGTAGAGACACTTACTCTCATCAGAAACACCCTGTGTCTTGGCTTTTGTTGAAAGCAAGGGAAGGTCACTGCCCCTGGCATCGGGGGACACGGCATTATTTGTCTACTTTACGGTCACAGCTGTACGACCTGAGGCAGAAGAAAATAAGACGGTTTGTCTACCCTTCCCTACTGTAAAATTTCAACGGAAGTACTTCGATAGACCCTTTCCAGTTTTAAAATTCCACGATGTGAAGATTTGCCCGGTTGGAACTAAACCAGATCTTGTTTCTGGAACTGGTCATCAAGAGCGCAAAGTGAGGAACCAAAGTCTCAATCACTTACCTGAAAGGTGACAAGCAATAATCGTTCAAATGATTGTAAGTAGAGAAAACAGAATCGTCTTTAAGGTAGATATAGCCATGTGCTGCGGCTGAATTGTGTCCCCCCGAAAGAGATGTCCCGTTCCTAATTCCTGGTACCTGTGAGTATGACCTTGTTTGGAAACAGGGTCTCTGCAGATGTCATCAAGGCGAGGCCATCCTAGATCAGGCTGAGCCCTGATCCAAGGACTGGTGTCTTCTTAAGAGGAGGGAAATCTGGACACAGACACAGGGAAGATGGCTGTGTGATGTCAGGGGCAGAGATCGGAGCTGCGGGCTACAAGCGCAGGAAAGCCAAGGAATGCTGGCCCTCGGGGGGTAGGGGGTGGATACTACAAATAAGAAATGTCCTTATTCCTAAGAACTTGAAGAGGCAGGCACGTCGGTGACCAGAGAAAACAAGAGGACAAGGAACAGGAGACGTGCCCGGGAGAAGCAGCGTCTGGACTGGAAGGAGTGAAGGGTGGCCAGGCTCGGGCGTGGTGGCGAGTGGGAAGTCGCTGCAGGCCGAGGGCAGGGCACAGGCCCACGGTCGAGTGGCACGGTGTCCAGGGGTGGGGCGGCTGGGCTAGGGCTCTTGCAGCAGGACCGCACAGAACTGGGAAGTTCAGGACTTCCGGAGCAGGACCCTGACTGCTACGTCAAGGAACGTGTGTCCGCTCCACAAGCGATGGGGTGTGTGCCATTCCAGCCTCCTGAGAGAGCGACTGACACGATCAGACCTGTGCTAGGAGAGGACTGAAGCTGCCTGAGAAACCATCTTCTGGGAAATGCAGAGGGGCCCTGACCTGCGCACCCAGGGTTTCCAGGCCTTGAGCTGGCAAGGACCAGGCCAGGAGGTGTCAGGTTTGCTGCAGTGATTTGTCCCCCGGGACCTGCAGGGTGGGCGTCGGATTCCTCCCCTGAACATTTGCAGGAATCAGGCTGGAAGTGGGCTCAGTACGTCCGGTGGAACCACGGTCTATGAGAGAAGAAGACCTCAAAAATATTCTTCCTCTGGCTCTCATGCAAGGAAACAAAAATCGTCAAAGTCAAGTTCACGGGAGGAGTTGAAAGACCGTCTTGTGATCTGAGAATGTGAATGTTTAAAGAGTCAGGTATGCTAGGGAACTTTAAATGGTCCAAGAAAAAGGAATATGAAACACCACAGAATCAACAAAACTGACAATGACGGTCACAACAAAGACTGGCAAACACCATCCATCCATCTGCCCAGCAGCTCCAGGCCCTGGGTACGGCCACTGCTCCCATGAACTCACTGTGCTCAAGGTGACGTTTTCCCGCCATGAAAATAAAGGATCAGCAGGGTGGAGGAGAAAGGGAAGTTGTGTTTGATGAGATGGCGATCAGAGCTCACCCCGCCAGCACAAACGTGTCAGCACAAATGTGTGCTACTTCCCGCCCAGTAGCAAGCTATTTACTGCAAGAAAAAAAAATTACGTAGATACATGGCAGTAACATATTTGGAATTCTTTGTTTCTTTTTTCCTAGGTTAGTAGCTCAGGAAGATGGCTAGCAGGAAAAGTAATTTGCAAATGAGCTGATTTGTCTCTCTTCCTCTATTTTGCACTGGTACAACTTCAGCTCCACAGACTGCCTGGTTTCTAGTTTCAGAAGACCTACATAAAAATTCACCTCTGAATTGCTGTCCTGGGGTCAAGAGCATAGTGAAAAAGTACTTAAAGATTCAGATTCTCATCAGGGGCTTTAATACATAATAAGAACCTAAAGGTACAGTTTTTAAACGATTCCAATTAAACGCACCCCGCTGTTATTTTCCCAGAAGAAATTTATATTGGATATTGGCTGCAACTTTTTTTTGTCTTTAAGAAAGCAGGTGATAGGGCTTCCCTGGTGGCGCAGTGGTTGAGAGTCCGCCTGCCAATGCAGGGGACACGGGTTCCAGCCCCGGTCCGGGAGGATCCCACATGCCACGGAGCGGCTGGGCCCGTGAGCCATGGCCGCTGAGCCTGCGCGCCTGTGCTCCGCAATGGGAGAGGCCACAACAGTGAGAGGCCCGTGTACCGCAAAAAAAAAGAAAAAGAAAGCAGGTGATAAATAAAGGTAAATCCTTTATTGCTTTTGTAAAAGAAACGTGGACTGAAAGAATCAATCCCCACTGTCGGCAGCCTGGCTTGGCAAAAAGCACTGTAACCTGAGCCCCAGTGACCACGCCTGCATCCGGCCTGACCAGCCGCCATGAAAGACACCGGGGAGCAAAATCAATGAGATCGGTGCCTACCTCAAAATGCTTACAATCCGACATCGAAGGGCCAACGCACAGACCAATCAGTAAACGCTACTGTCACGGGGATGGAGATAAACATCTACAGAAGGAAGGAGAGGTCAAGTCTGCCTAGCGGGGGTGAAGCGTGGGGCAAGGTCACAGACGACGTGACACCTGGAAAATGGGTGACCCTCTAGGGTAGACTGAGCTCCCAGCTCCAGCGCGGCCACTTTCACCCCAGGTGACTCTGGGAAGGCACCGACTCCAAAGCTCAGCTGTCCCCCAATGCAGCCCTTACCTGCCTCACCAGGCTGCTGGGAAAGACAGAAAATAAGGATGAAAGCACTTTCATAACTGTAACGCAGGCCTCAAAGGTGAGTTCAGATACACGGTCCCTTAACTGAGATCCTTGGGTCCAGATGTTTCAGAATTCGGAATTTTTTTTAATTTTAGAAAGAAGCTTATACCACATATTATATAACAGCTCCTTTAGGGCCTGAGGTGTAATCAAACCCCAACGTCGAACAAATTAGAATCTCACCAGCCCAAGGGATGCATGTTTATGCTAAACGGATTATCAAGAGACTATTATGAATAGTTCAGGTCAGTTTCAACTTTTTTTTCAGAGGTTTTAGGATTTGGGGGCTGTAGGATAAGAGGTTGCTGCCCAGTGTCAAGGCCAGAAGTCCCCTCTACATCACCCCAGATATGAGCAGTCCTAACGAGCTGGCGGTGGAGGCTGACGCGTAGGGAGGCCGGGAGCACGGTTCCCACCGAGACAGCGCTATGAATGTCCACGCCGGTCACGAGCTCACACCACACAGCCTTCATGTAATACGTTCACACAGCAAAGAGAGAACATCATGAGTCAACACACAGCCTGAGGTTTGGGAGCTACGAACAGGGAACTGTGAAACACCGAAGAGGAAAGATGGATCCCACCCATCATTCCTGAGCTCGGGGTGACGTCGAGTAGGACTCGGAAGCAGGTGGAGTCTGTGTGGCGCTCCCGGTCCCCACAGCCCCTGGCCGCGGCCAGGCTGCATGCCAGACGCCTGGCCCCCTGCCCGGACGAACATCTGACCCCAGTGCCCCCTCCTCCGTAAGAGACGGACTGCGGCCAGAATGACCTCCAAGGTCTCAGCCTTCCGACTCTTGACACAAACCATCTACTGGGTGTGCAGAGTACAACTCAGAACAGGTGACCTCAGCCGGGTACGAAGAGGACAGCCACCTTCGTGGACCAACTTCCATCCCTGCGTGGTACCCCTCGCCTTCCTACAGGGAGTCTGCACTGTGATACGGAAGCAGCACAAACGCACCTCGAATCGGCAGAACGTTCAGAGATTGCTGGCAAAGTCTGAAGGGGAAAAGTGCAAGTTCTCTCGAGGCAAGAGTGACGCTGAGTGGGCAGGTGTCCCTGAGGGGCACTGCACCAGCCAGGACGCTGCCCTCGCTGGCTTCCCAGGTTCCGTTGTGGTTATCAACAGGTTCTTCCCTTTCTCCTCTTTAAAAATGTACAGAATTTCTAACTACGGCTCATATTTTCCAAAAGGGTTCCTTGAATTCTTAAAAGAGCACTACTAATTCTTTTCCTGTGTCTAGAAGCTATTTTTTTAAAAAGCAGCTTTGCGATCCACCTCCACGCATGCGTTAATTCACTATTCCCTGAGCTAGTTCTTTCACACTCTTGTCGGCATAACCCAAACCATCGATATGCATCCCTGTATCCCAGGACGGCTGAGATGTAATTTTCACCTCCGCTCAAAGCTAACTTGCATCAACATGATTCCACAGCTTTTCCTGAAGGGAAGGTTTCCCAGCCTCTCCCCCACCCAGGGAAACTGTCTTACTCATAACAGGTAAGTGAATGAATTTCGAAGTAAACATTCAAGACATAGCCTTATACATGAGTTGATTCTAGATCCATTTAACTTGCACACAGATAAGGTCATGATTCTTTTTCCCTAGAGGTCTCTAGAGGTCAGTTTTTCTAGAGGTTTTCAGAGGTTAAAAGCATGATTCTTTCCATAAGATCTTGTGTTTGCAAAATGGGAAAGTCAAACTAAGTAGAAGCTGTACCTATCTTTGGTCGTAAACTATTATCCCTAGAAGAGATGGGTACAGGCGAGTAGGCAGGGGAGGAGTGGGGAGGCAGTGCTGCAGGGCAGGGGCCAAAATAAGGAAAACAGAGAGAGAGTGGGAGAGAGAGAGAGAGAGAGAGATGGGTACAAACACACATACTCACATACTCTTTGACCCAGCAATTCCACTTCAGGAATTAATCCTACAGATCAACTTACATTGGTCCAAATTGATTACGCACAAAAAGGGATCCACCGCAGCACCGTTTGGAGCAGTAAAGGACTGGAGCTAAGTGTCAGCATGGGATGGTACATCCCTACAATGGGGTGCTACACGGATACAACCCCGAATGGGGAACTCTCCTCATGTGATGACAGAATACGCGCTAGGACATCACTTTAACTGGAAAAAAGAAGTATAAAACGCTGTGTATAGAAAGCTACTGTATGTATTTTTGAAAAGGAGACACAAGGAAAAAACTCTGGATTTTATTGTATTTGCACAGAGTGTGTCTAGAAAGACATGTAGCTGTAAGCCTGGTACCATCTGGAGCAGGGGGCTGGGTTGCTGGGAGAGAGAAGCAAGTGGGCCCCTCCCTCCAGGGCACAGGGAGAGGGCTTCCTGACACCACCTGATGCACGTCTGCCAGGGCCGCAGAGCAAGGGAGCTGCAGGCTCGGGCCGGGCAGCCTGCGTTTGCGCCCTGCCTCTTCCCAGCCGTGCGGCCTGGCAAGCACCTCCCTCTGTGCTCCTTGGCAACCCCCCACCTGCAGAACGGGGATGACAGCGGGACCCTCCTCACGAGTGCTGACTTGAGGGTTAACTGCAAAGTGCTTATCGCAGAGCCAGGCCGCTGGTCAGCGTGCTGCAGGGATTCACTGAGCCTCTGCGGCTTTGGGGACTTCCCTGGTGGTCCAGTGGTTAAGGCTCTGAGCTTCCACTGCAGGGGGCGCGGGTTCCATCCCTAGTTGGGGAACTAAGATCCCGCATGCCTCTCGGCACAGCCAAAAAAATAAAAATAAAAAAGTTAAAAAAAAAAAAAGACACTGTGGCTTTTGAATATTTAACCGTATGACTGTACTCTCTCTGGAAAAATTAAAAATAAATAATGAAACTGAGGAATACAGCAGGAACACTCTTTCTTTAAATCCATCCAAGACTCAAGTATTGTCTTAAGACAAACAAGCTCAATGACAGTTTGCTCCAAGAAGCTTCTGAAGCTGAGGCCTGAGGCAGTGGGTGAACTCCCTCAGGGAAACGACCTTAATGGATCAGGGCCTTCAGATTCCATTTCAAACCCGTAGTTCGGCCTCAGACAGTGACGTTTAGTGAGCTTCCTTCTCAGCATCCACACGCCACATTCTCCTGCCCCTTTTCACCCCCTGCTTCCCCCAAAGACACGATGACGTTTCTAAGAAAGTGACGCCTCTTCTCATTTATCCAACCTACTTACAGCTTTCAGTTTGTGATTACCATTCCAGGACTGTACTGAATTGATTTCCACCATATTAAATAACTGTCCATTTTTACCGCATAATCTCAGAGACTAGAGATGCTAGTTTCAGAAGGCCTGACGTCTGGGTGCAGGCAGGGAGGCTGGTGGTGAGAGCCACAGGGCGCCCAAGAAATACCCACCTAACTCCTTTCCAGAATGCACCTGAGCTGGCGTCCACAGATGCCCTGTGAGAGCGGGCACTACACCACGTATTTCATGCTGCAGTTAGGAGACTTTAATAAGGCTGGAACCAGTAAGTGGCAACGGCGGGACTCGAACCAATGTCTCCTGACCCCAAACTCTGCTCTCCCCGCGCTGCTGGGCCATCACCTCCACACCACGAGCAAACCACTCAGCGTCACACGCTCTGCATCCCAAGACCTCACTCTGCGTTTCCCTCTCAGGGTCTAAAGAAATGCTACATTTGAAAAAGAAAAATGCTGATGATACAGTGTTAAGACTGAGAAACAGAACACGGGATTATGTATAGAGTATGACCTCAATTGTGTAGCAAAAATGTGATCAAGCACTTTTTGAAAAGTTCACAAAAACGTCAGCGACTCGTATCACAGACAAAGGATTAATCTCCCTAATAGATAAAGAACAACCAGAAATCAATAAAGATTTGCAAACCAATGGAAAGGTGGGCAATGGACACAGACAGTTCACAGAAAAACAAAAATAAGATGGTCCTTAAACACAGGAAAAGATGCTAACTCTCACTCTTGGAAAGAGAAAAGCAAATTAAAGTCATGCCCCTATCAGATTGGCCAAGATCCAAAAGGTAAGACAGCCCACACGAGAAAAATGCAGGCAGAGGCGCAGATCCGTGCAGGTTCAGACGGAGGGTAACTAACTGGTCACAGCTCTGAGAGTCACCAGTATTGTTAACCTTGGAACTCCGATCCCGCTTCTGGAACTAAACAGACGCAAACGTGTGATTGTAGCTTGTGAGCTAAAAGGAGAGAACTAGAAACAACTGGAGAGAACACGGGCGGGGCAAATTCAATCCCTCCTGCTGGAGGCACCCAGCAGGACACGGTTGGGGTGGGGGTGGAGAGCCGGGTCCCACGGCCAAGTCCACACAGAGGGAGCAGACCCTGGGGCACACACTCCTCCTCCTGTGGAAGAAGGAAGGATACATATTCGTATTTGCTTACTTCCGCACCAAAGAAATGTAAAAAGATTCAGTTTAAGCAAAGTGAGTTTTTAAAAAGTAGGAAGGGGAAGAATAGTTCTGACTTCTGATTGCAAAACTCACTAGAATATTCGGCTCACCCAGGTAAGAAGCGACCTTAGTTTATCAGGAGTGGGTGTTTGCTCCATTGGTTCTGCAAGGGAGTTCCAGACCTTGTGGTCCACGGCCAGCCACGGACAGGAGTGGGAGGAAGCCAACAGAACAAGGCCAGGAGCTGGCCCCACACCTCCTAAGCCTGGTTGTTTAACTAAAAGGCCAAGACGGTGGATGAGTTGGCCTGGAACTGCCGTCCCTGGCTGGGTGGAGAAGACAAGCTTTGCACAAGACAGCACTGGGTCACCGTCCTCCACAGGCCAGCAGTCGGGACCTGAGGCCGGAACACGCGTGATCGCTGCGGAAAGGCCTTGCGGGGGAAGGGGGAGGAAGGGCTCGTGCTCCACGGGGGTCGCCACGAGGTCTCCGTGACTCCACGACGTCGGTGAGGAGGCCCTGAGCCACGCTGGCCAAGGGGGCTGGAGAAATGGCCCCCTGCCGCTTCTCACCCACCCGCCCGCCTGCACCAGGGGGACGCCTGGGACCTGTGTCTGCTGTTCCCGGCATCCAAACTGTCATCTCTTCATCCAAAAAAAAAAGTCCCTATAAAATCTGTCCAGGAATCTTTAGAACAGCACCATTCATGAGGCCCAAAACATGGGAAAAACCTCACGTCCCTCGCTGGATAAATAAAATCCGGCCTATCCACTCGACAGAATACGATTCAGCACTAGAAGGGAACGAAATGCCATTACATGCCCAGAACACGGGTGAACCTTGAAAACATGACGTAAACGTAAGAAGTCAACCACGGAAGAACATACGACATGATGGACTGTACGCTGCTGCTTACAGGAAACGTCCAGAACCAGGCAAATCTACAGAGACAGACAGGGAATGAGTGGCTGCCTAGAGCTGAGGAGACCGGGGGACGACAGCCAACTTCTGTGGGGGGTGGTTTCTTTCAAGGGCCATGAAAATGTCCCGAAGTTGATGTGGTGATGAGTGTATAACCCTGAGGACACAGCACATCCACTTAAGTACGGATAGACTTCAAATGGGTGGATTGTAGTAGTGAGTGACATCTCGATAAAGCTGCTTTAGAAGAAAACGAGATTCCACTTACATTCCCCTTTAACCGACCCTGCGCCAAGGGTGGTGTGCAGTGAGGACGACCATGCACTGCTGGTGGGAAGGGAGTCGGGCACTCACTTCGGAGAATATTGAGTAAAGCCAAAGGGTCACATTTCCTAAAACTTAAACTCCATTTCTTTCACCCTATGAAATCCATGCAGATGTGCAGACAGGGACACATGTGATACTACTATTCACCGCAACATTGTTTATAATAGTAAAATTTGTAAAAAAAAAAAAAAGAAAGGTTCATTAATAGACTAACAGATACATAATTTGTAGCATATTCACACAGTAGAGTGCTATAGTGATTTTGGAATTAACACACTAGAGGTACCTGGAGTTATACAAACGGATCTCAAAAACATGCAGCTGTATAAAAAAGTAAGCTTCAAAATAATACGTACAGTATGATATCCACTTTAAAACGTTAAATACGTGTAACCCAGTACGATTTATGGATACATCCCAGCCAGTAAATGACAGATATGCAGAGGAATGCGAACTACCATATTCAGACCGTGGTTACCTCTGGAAGGAAGGGAGGGAGATGGGGCCCAGGAAGGATGATGCAGGAAGCATCATCTACTTCCCTAATGTTTTAGTTCTTTTTTTAAAAAATCATACATGTGAAGCAAAAGTGGCAAAATGTTAAGATTTAAGAAAACTGGGCTGTGGTTACACATATGGTTAATATAGCATAGTCTGCACTTTCGGTATGACGAATATTTCATAATAAAATGAAAGTGTTACATGGCTTTTAAAATGAGAAAAAAAAGAAATTTATAGCAAACTAATAAAACTGATTACCTGAATGGGATGGGGAAGAAAAAAGAGGTAGGAACAACAAGATTCAGATGGATATTTTTTGTTGTTGAACCAAGTGAATGTATTATGTCTGAAGACACGGAGATAAAATCCTCTTCAAGATGTTAAGGAAAAACGCTCACGTTCATACCCTTTAAGAAGTGACTTAGGAACCTAGAGAAGACGTTAGGGCTGGAGGCCTGCTTATTTTTGCCTCCAGGTTCCCAGCAGAGGCCCAGTTCTGACGAGCCCGCCCACTGGCCTCCCGGGGAAGAGGAATCAATTCTGATGGACAACTTGCCTTCACTCTTTGGCATCCACCTGCCTGCAGAGCACACATGCTGACCTGGTCCTCAACTCCCGGCCTCAGGTGCACGGGGCGCGTCCCGCGTGGCAAGGCCGGGGCGTCCGAGGATGCTGAGAACCAGTGAGCAAGCGGTGCTGACTCCTGAGCGTCGACAGGCCACGGCCCCTTGTAACCCACGCTGCCTGTTTCCCACCTACCTGACCAATTTCTGTGTCTCAATTTTCAAATTCTGTTGCGGAAGGAAAATGGGTCTCCTTCAGACTTCCTCCAAGGAAAATCTCCAAGGAAAATGCCCTCCCAAGGAGACCATCAGATATTTGAACACAAATAGGGTTGTAACGTCAAAAACTGGAAACCTTCACATCCATTCAGAACATACCCAAGATTTTTGAGGCCATCAATTTCAGATACTACAAAGTCATTAAAAATTGTCTTAAAAATGTTTTATTGGGCTTCCCTGGTGGCGCGGTGGTTGAGAGTCCGCCTGCCGATGCAGGGGACATGCGTTCGTGCCCCGGTCCGGGAAGATCCCACATGCCGCGGAGCGGCTGGGCCCGTGAGCCATGGCCGCTGAGCCTGTGCGTCCGGAGCCCGTGCTCTGCAACGGGAGAGGCCACAGCAGTGAGAGGCCCGCGTACCACAAAAAAAAAAAAAAAAAAAAAAAAATGTTTTATTGACATGGGGAAAATGTCGTGGTATAATAGTAAGAAAACAGATTATATATATATATATGTATTATATATTTATAATACATATATATGTAAAATACATATATATCAATATATGGTTTAGTTAACACAGTGCAGCTTACATCCATGTACCAAAAAGGACTGCAAGGAAATAAATCAAAGTATTAATAGGAGTAAAAAGTCGTGTGATAGCACTGCTAGTAATTTAGGTTTTCATTTTTATATTGGCTTGCATTTTCCAAATGCTTTGTAACAAAATTGTACCATTGTGATAATCAGAAAAAATGCTTAAGAAAAATATTAAAAATAAGTTTAGTAACAATATAAAAGAAAAAGATGGAGGCATTTAAAAAGGAGAATGCAACTAGCCTGACATGAATGCAGCCATGTTCTGAAAAATATACCTGTTAAAATATTTTTTAAATATTTCATATACTGGCAATTAACAAGTGCAATTTAAAATTAAAAACACAATACTACTTATACTAGCATCCCCCCACCAAAAGAAATAGTTAGGTATAAATCTAACACAATGTATACAAGATCTATATGAAGAAAACGACAAAACTCTGATAAAGGAAATCAAAGGAGAACTAAATAAATGGAGAGATATTCCATGTTCACGGGTGGAAGACTCAAGGCGTCAGTTCTTCCCAAGTTGGTCTAAAGATTCAATGAAATCCCAATCAAAATCCCAATAAGTTACTTTGTGGATATCGACAAACTGGTTCTAAAGTTCACGTGGAAAGGAGGCACAGCACCCAGGACAGCCAACAGGACATTGAAGGAGAAGAACAAAGTCAGAGGAATGACACTACCCAACTTCAGGGCTTACTCCAGTTACAGTAAACAAGACAGCGTGGTCCTGGTGCAAGAACAGACAAACAGATCAACAAAGAAGAGCAGAGGACCCAGACTCAGAGTCACACACACTCAAATGACCTTCGACAAAGGAGCAAAGGCAACACGTTGTAGAAAAGACAGTCTTTCAGCAAACAGTGCTGAAACAAGTGGACACCCACACTCAGAAGAAAGAATCTCGACACAGACCTTAAACCCTTTACAAAGTTTTAACTCAAAATAGATCACAGACCCCAAATGCAAGACTTTAAAACTCCTAGAATAACACAGGAGAAAACAGATGACCTTGAGCATGGTGGTGACCACACAGAAAGGCACGTTCCATGAAAGAAACAGCTGATGTGCCGGACCTCATCAAAATTAAAACCTCTGGTCCGTGAAAGACAACATCAAGAGAAGAAGACAAGCCTCAGACTGGGAGAAAATATTTGCAAAAGACAATTCCGATGAAGGACTGGTATCCGTAATATACAAAAGACTCGTAAAACTCAACAATAAGAAAACAAACAACCCAATTTAAAAACGGGCAAAAGATCTGGACAGCTCACAAAAGGTGTACAGATGGCCAATCAGCATATGAAAAAGGTGCTCCACAACATATGTCATTAGAGAAATACACATCAAAACAACGAGATACTACCACAGACCCATTACAGTGGCCCACATCCAGAACACTGACAACAGCAAGTGCTAAGAGGCTGTGGAGCAACAGGAACTGTCGCTCGCTGCTGGTGGGAACGCAACCTGGTGCAGCCACTCCGGAAGTTTGGTGGTTTCTTACAAAACTAAATAAGCTCTCACCTTACAACTCAGGAACCATACTCCTTGACATTTACCCAGAGGAATTAAACTTGGGTCCACACAAAACCCTGCACGTGGATGTCTACAGCAGCTTTAGTCACAACTGCCAAAATGTGGAAGCAACCAAGACGTCCTTCAGTAGACGACTGGATAAATAAACTGGTACCTCCAGATGATGGAACATTATTCAGTGCTGAACAGAAATGAGCTATCGAGCCATGAGAAGACATGGAGAAGACTTTAATGCATATGACTGAGTGAGGGAAGCCAACGTGAAAAGGCTACGAACTGCATGATTCCAACCAAATGACATTCTAGGAAAGGCAAAACTATCGAGACAGTTGAAAAGATCAGGGCTGCCGGGGGGTTAGGGGACGCGTGAACAGGCAGAACACAGAGGATTTTTAGGGCCGTGAAACTACTCTGTATGACACTCTATTGATGGGTACGTTTCATTACACGTTTGTCCAGACCCACAGAATGAACGCCACCAAGAGTGAACCTCAAATGTAAACCGGGGTTTGGGGTGATGATGATGTGTCAGTTGCAGGTTCATCCGCTGTAACACATGCTGACGGTAGGGGAGGGGTGAGTGAGGGGCAGGCAGGAGACAGGGGCTCTGAACTTCCTGCTTAACTTTCCAGGGCACCTAAAACTGCTCTAAAACATAGAGTCTATTTTTATAAAAATTCAGTGGTCAAGGGGACTTTTAAAATATAGGAACTGAGTAATAAGCACTGGTTTTAAGTTTGCAATAGGATTATTCTCTGAAGATCATTTAGACTGCTAGAGAATTCCCTGTGAAGACGAGAACCAAGGACACGTTACTTGAGCTTGCATGCGGCCGCCGAAGTCTCTGTCCCTGGTTCAGCAGAAGCGCAGGCCGCCTCCCCTGGGGCCCGTGCGCCCACCTCGGAGGAGGGGGGCCTCGCACCGGGCTCTGCAGAGCCTACCGTGGTCCTCCATCAGCTCTCGTAAAAGCAGTTCACACGAAGGCAGCAGTCACTGCCTGGAGAGAACAATGGTTAGACACAAAGAAAAGAGGCTCCGTGGCAGGAATGTTTGTTCTCAAGCAAAGGCCAATGGGCGAGAGGCTGGGGGGCAGGCAAGCTGCGCCTTCCTCTCCCACCACAGTGCGCAGCTGCAGGCCCGACCGCCCACTCACGGGCCCGCGGAGGACCGCCCACTGGCTGCATCCCTCGGGCATCACTGGTTAGGGTGCACGCCAAGCATGTTCCTGCCTTAGGAGCTCTGCACTTACTCCTCCCTTTCCTGAGAATATGCTTCCTCAAATGCCCACGTGGCTTGCTCCCCAGGTGAGACGGTTATGACTCCCTCGGTTGCCAAGGTCCTCACATCTGTCTGACATCCCTGGGTCCTGTCGGTTCCTGACAGACAGTCGGCATGTTGGAGCTGGAGGGGCTCAGACACCCCATCTGGTGGTCCCAGACCCGACTCTTCACTAGACCTAACCCCAGAGGCTCTGCGTGTTTGTTTGTAATGAACAAAGCTTCCCAGGCTCCACTTCCAGGAATTTGTCCGGTGGATCTGAAGTGAGGCTCCGGAATCCACATTTTAAGAACACACCTTTGGGGATCACCCGCCCGGTCCACCACTTTAATTTCTTTTAGAAGAGAAAACAGAAAGACAGAGAGATGAGGTGACCACCCAGAAGACACAGCGAGTTCCAGCGAGGGGAGATGAGCCTGAGATGGTGAGATCAAGGCAGAGCAGGTCCCAGATCAGAGGAGCTTTCCCTAAACCTGGTGCCACATTCTATGTTCTCACATGTTAGGAGTGAGTTTCTTTAAAAAATCACTAAGTGGAAAAACTAGCTTAGCTCTACCAAGGTTTTGGGTTTTTTTTTTTTTTCTTTTGTTTGCCTTTGGGGAGGGGGAGGCATGAAAGTGAAAGAAAATGTCATAGTGAGAAAAAAAAAAAAAGACCGCATTTTAATTCACATCTGTTCTGTGAAGACCCGAGAGTAGTGTTTTGTGGGTTATTTTTAACCTTTCTGAACTAAGAAAGGTCAGAGAGTCAGAGGAGGAGGAAACCCTTCAAGATGTAGATGTCTGACGGATGCGCAACACTCCACATAAAGCCGGGATCCCACGGAGGGGAGGCGCGTTGCCGGGAATCCCCCGGCTGGGTCCCCCTTGGTGAGGTCTGGCTGGGAGTCTAATGACATCAGGCGGGTCACGGGTTATCGCTCTCACCAGCTCCCACGAGGCCTGCTTCCCCTTGTTCAGCGGTTATTCAGCTTCTGTTACTGTAACAATAAGGCGATAAGGCGAGCCTCAGCCTGACTCACAACAGGACTCACCAGGAGACCCAGGAGCCGTGGCCATGCACCCCGGCCAGCAGAGCTTGGGGAAAAGCCTTCGGCTGCCGCCCGGCGCCTCGCTGTGGACCCCACAGCTGGAGGGACCTGCCTTCTGCCTGGAACACTGTCCCTCTCCACACGGTTCTCTACGGTGACGAGTAACAAGGGCTTCACCCTGCCTGTCGTCGATACTTATCAGAATAAGAGCCAGACGGAGTGTCAGCCAGTTGGCAGCTTACATGCGGCAGCCCCCGTACGGAGGCTGCTCTGATTCATCCCTGAGAGATGCGGCCTCAGAGATGAATGTTCTCTGAATCTCAAGCAGCAGGGCTCTGCAGCAACTTCTGCATTCCTGCAGCCATTCACTCATCCTCAGATGACACCTCGAAATCCCATCCACCAACCAGTGCAAACAGACTCTCTTAACGAGGCAGAGAAAACCTCGTGGCACAGGAAGTCAGTGAAAAGGGAAGGCAGGCAGGGAGGTCAGGGAACGTGTGGGGCAATGCCCAGGCATCTGGGAGAGTCCCCCCGCCCGCCCCCGCGTCTGCAGCCCCCTGTGGAGTGGGTCACCAGCACGGGGCTGTCAGCTGGCCCGGGCGGGGCTCTGCCTAGGCCCTGCACTCAACCTGTCCGGCAGCTCCATCTCCTAAGCAGGAAGGTTTTCACGGTGTTTCTAGGTGGAAAGCACAGTGAACACCCCCCGCCCCTCCCCACCCCAGCCTGCCTGACCCTCCCTTTAGTAGCCTTTTACTAAAATCTTCAGAACCCCAAGTACCCTAAACAAAGACGGTGGTGCAGTCACGGGCAGCGTCTCTCCGTGAGGCGCGCACCGAGGAAAACACAGCCCGGTTTCTGTATTTGTCTTCTCCGTAAGATCCTTGCACAGACAAGCGAAGGCTCTACCTTTTTCAGTAAAATTAGCTCATCCAAATCGTAGATCAATCAGAGATCTACACTCATTACTTCTGCTCCCTCCGTCCTGGTGACCGTAAAGCAGTACAACGGATCTCTTCTGAATCTAAATGTCAAGATGTGAAACTTCAGGCACCACTGACTCTGAAGGGCTGTTTCACTTCCTCCTCGGCATGTGTGGGATACACTTTTCAGGGCCAAGATGTGTCGAATTTTCTCCTGCCATCAGAGAAACAGCAGCTCACGGATAAACATGGCAAATCCTCCCAGAGTCCGCATATAAGCAGCCCTATGGATGTATCTAACTTGCTGGGAAAGCTGGGAAAATCAAGTTATTAGCAGCTTTAAGAAAGCAGATTGGAAGCAATTACATTTGAAGCCCAGCATCGTAGTTCGGAGTTCCCAGGTCTGAAATGTTTCATTCCACAAGAACCACGGAGGGAAGATTGAACGTTTCTCTCTCTGCCCTGCACTGCGCCAGGTTTACACCGTGCCACTGTTAGGTACCTGGCACCTCTCCACCGTGTTTGTGGTATCTTTCTCTTCACCTTTGCCTAAGTGGAAAATCATGAGGAGAGAAGGAAAAAGCGAAAAGAAGAAACTGCTCATCAGCATGCTCGGCTAAGACGACCACCCGAAACTGTGGATTTAAGGTAACCCAAGAGCAAAGCAGGCGTTGGGAGTCACACCTGGCTGGCTGCCACCTGACCTGGACACACAGACAACTCGTGAGCACTTGGGTGCTCAAGCGCCTAACGATGATTCACTCCATCCTGAGACCAACCCGAGTCCCAGAGAAACTCAGGAAACCAAGCACAGTACTGCACACAACGCACACCTTTTCCAGGCTGTACAAAGGGGAAGAGAAAGTGGGAAAGGGACCAAGACAACTGGTCCAACGAGAGATGAATTCCAACTAAATGACACACACGTCACCACGGTACAGAAGTCTAAAAACGTCTCAGCACCTGAGAAGTAAACCTAAAGGAAATTAAACTAAGGAAAGGAGCTAATGGATGTGAAAACTTCTTGTTAAGTTAAAAGTACTGTTTACATAAAAATGATTAAAATCCTGCCTCAAATAGCAAATTCACTGAAAGTGAGAAGCAGAAGTTCATACCGAAAACTTTAGAACTTCTGTAAGAATTGGTGTGGCCCTGCACGTCGCCACCTTCTCATGTGGGTGCCACCCCTGGAACCCCAAATACCTACTTGGGGGAATCCAGAATTGCCTGAATAACAGGAATAGGAAGTTCAGAAGGTCCTGATGTTACCCTGTACAATCTCAGAGAAGGAGAGAATTTCAGAAGTAGTCTGAACCAGCTACACAGCTGAACAGTTGAGAGTGAGACCCAGGAAAGGAGGGGACTCGCCAGGGTTACACGGCCTCCGTGCAGCAGAGCTGGGATCAGGGTCGGATCCAGGTCAAGACTCGAGACGACTGAGTGTCAACCCACCACCGGCTCCTCCTGCCACTCAGCCGTCCTTTCTAGATGAGACACAGACACGGAGAGCACACAAGTGGAACTCGTATCTGAACACCACGCGAACCTCTGTGACCGAGTGGACAGCACGGGATTTTCAATCTGTGAGCGCCTACCCTGCGGGGGACTATATACCATTTTACTAAGTTTCCATTGAAGAAATACAACAATTTTTACATGACAGAAATCATATGCTGATTACCTGTCAACCAAGAACGACCTTTATGGGATAAGCAGTTTATGAGTCATAGTGATTTTGAGAAAACTCGTACAAGGAAAAAAGCAGAAACATTTAAGCGAATTTAGAAACTTACACTAATCACGAGAATCAGAGCTTACTCTTTGGCCCTCCTCACTGTCTATCTAACTAAAATTTTGGAATGAAATGCACTTCCCAAAGAACTTTTCTGTTTCACTGAATGCACTAAAATTCTTTACAAGTAGTGTTTCAATTAAGAGCTACTACTAATAAAATGAATGAATTCTTCCAAAATGGATGAAATAATCAACCTAAAAGAATACGGCAAGTCATGGAAGCAGCCTAAATGCCCACTGACAGAGGAATGGATAAAGAAGATGTGGCACATATATACAATGGAATATTACTCAGCCATAAAAAAGGAACGAAATTGGGTCATTTGTAGCGATGTGGATGGACCTAGAGATTGTCACACAGAGTGAAGTAAGTCAGGAGAAAAACAAATATCGTATATTAACTCACATATGTGGAACCTAGAAAAATGGTACAGATGAATGGGTTTGCAGGGCAGAAATAGAGACACAGATGTACAGAACAAACGTATGGACATCAAGCAGGGAAAGCGGCTGGGGGGTGGTGGTGGGATGACCTGGGAGATTGGGATTGACATGTATACACTAATATGTATAAAATGGATAACTAATAAGAACCTGCTGTATAAAAAATAATAAAATAAATCAACAAAAGTACAGAATGAAAACCAAAATAAATAAATAAGTTATATGGGCAAAAAAAAAAGTATGTAATTACTGATTACCAAAGATAAAAAACAACGTGTTTTTCTTCCCCCAAAAGGTATTATTAAATTTACGGTGAAGTAATTGAGAAATATGTACCACAGAATTAGCAGGAGTTTGGAATAAAGCGCTATTTGCACATCAGGAAAAGAGGAGAATACAGCCAGAACAATGCTATTCCTTTGATGGGCTGCATCAGGAGCCCCGGTTCATCCCAGCGCCTTCCTTCCTGCCCGTGGAAAGGATTTTCCAGAAGAGGAAGCCCGGGCTCTCCGTCACCACCCACCTCCAGCTGGAGACGCCCAGCCCTCCACACACCGTCCAGACTGAGAAGTGAGGCCCCTGGCCCCGCGCCCCATCTGTCAGCGTGCCGATCCTTCGGCGCCGCACCTCCTTTCCCCGACAGCCCCTGTGGGACCACAGCTCAAGCTTCCACACAGGACAGGCGGCACCGCTGCTTGCAGGCGGCTCCAGCAGCGGCAAAGGAAGGGTCAGGAGGAAGCACAGGGCAGCAGAATCCAAACAGCCACTAGGAAGTGCCCATCCTCTACTTTTTCCGTAAAGGGAGGACGTGTCTGCACACCTACCAGCCACCCCGTGCCTGTCTGCAAACTGAAGTTTCCCATCAACACGCTTTTATCTCCCTGGTGCCCAGTGAATTACAGAAACATTTCTCTGAGATTCTGAGACAGAACTGAAGTTTCAAACCTGTTGTCGAGTTCCGGGGGATCGGTGACCCTTCCCACCGTGGCGCACTTGCAAATCCTCGAGCGCGCAAGTGTCCCGTGCGTCTGCCCATCGCTCACACCCCCAGCCGCGTCCCGCCGGCCCCCCGGCCGGGCTGTGGTCCTGGCTGAGCAGCCACACATCTCCTCGGCGGGCCAGCCCTCTTCTGGGTGGTCCTGACTCTCCGCGTGGACCTGGAAGGTCCCGTTGTTGGAGGATTTCCTCAGTGACCAGCTGTGCTTTAAATGACCCCTGCGCTCCCCGTACACGAGCTCCCCGGCTGCAGCCTACTAATTTCCTCTTCCAGAAGTTACACAAAAACAAAACAGGAACATTCGCTTGTTAGGTAAATTAAGCCCTCCGATGATTTGGGAAGTCAGATGCATCCCTCACACTGTAAAACACGCTCTCAGCAAAGCCATTACAATCTGACAAGTCCAAGTCCCACTTCCTACTTCTGTTCCTGGGTTTGTGCTCCGGTTACAAAGGACAAAAACACTCAACCGGCTGAGCAGCTCAGACTGACTCATTCCATCTGTGGCCCTGCTGGGGATGACGTCGTAGCCAATTAATTCATCACAAGACCTCTGAATATGGCTCACAGGGCTCACAGGGCTGTGAGAGAAATGCAGTGACTCGCCTTCAGCTGCAAGGTTGTTCTGACACTGGCCACCACCCTGTGAATGGCTCTCCTGTGACCAAGTGTCAGCTGACAGGTCCTACTCTGCAACCTTGCAAAACGGCCCAGAGCAAGGGAGAGAGATGGTTACCCTCAGCAGACGGACGTAGGGCTTAATGCACAGGGGGTGACATGGGGGTGGGTGGGCAGGGACGCATTCTGGCTTTAATACCAGTATAGAATTTAATTTATTTATGCAAGAAAAGCAATAATAAGCTGAGAAGCCATAAACCCTCACAACTCTTGCACTGGATTCTTAATTCCTAAGCATATTCAAGCTGAGAGAGCCCTGAACTAGCAGAACCCAAGAACAAAAGCAGTTCAGTTTTGACTTCTGACATGAATATACTTCAACTGTAAAATGAGAATAATACTATGGTATCATATATCAATATGATATATCTGTGATATATTGATATATACTGATATATCACATACTTCAGTATTTTATATGATACATATTTTATATTTTGTTATATTTTAAGAAATATATTTTATATACTTATATTTTATGCATTTGATATATTACATATTTCCATATGATTTTTATGATACATATTTTACATTTTTGTTATATGTTGTGATATATATATGCTATTTTATGATACACGTTTATATTTTACACATTTTATATGACATATCGATATATCATACGTATCAATATTATTTTTCCATAGTATTGTGAATTCATGGAAAAAATAATTTTCTCTTTTAGAAGAAATAAAAAGCACTGGTCCTTAAAACACAGGTCAAGTCTTGATACAAAAAACTACAAGGGTCTGTCCCAACTTGTTTTCCTCTTGTCATCCTGGAATCTGGCTGAAGAAAATATTAACAGAGCCCTAAAATCTGATGAGCCCTCAGCTGGGTCTTTAGTTTGAGGAAATAAAATCCATACTTCATGGCAAGACAAGAAAAATTTAAAGATAAAATGTTCCTCTGCCCGTGTGGGCCTCCTTGCTCCCCGCCGGCAAGCTCCGTGTGTCCGCACTGACCACACCTCCTTAGGAGACTACATTCCTTCTTAATCCTGTGCGGGGTCTGGATGACGCTCTACTAACTCTGCGTGCAGATCTGGGTTGTGTAAACTGTCTATACGTCATCCGACGTGTAACCCTTTGTCTCACAAATGTATCTAGCTGTGCCGTGACCTCTAACGGGCGGGGCGGTCCTCACAGCTTTCTGAGAGACCGTCTCCCGGGTTATAATCCTCAGGTTGGCTCAAATAAAATTTTCTCTTTCTTTCTTAGATCGACTATTGATTAATCTTTCATCGACAGGCTTCAGAGGGCTTTTAAGTGCATCGACACACGGCAGCCACACATATTTCACTCTGCAAGCGTGACGAGGTCTAACGGTCTCGTGGCAGAAGTCTCAGTTACCTGAAGACTTTACTGTATATGTGCCCCTAAAGTTCCTCTGTAACAAACCCACAGAAGATCTTAACTACCCCCTCCTCTGAGAGAGAAAGACTGCAACACACCTACGATGGTGACCGGCTCCTCTGCGGCACAGGCTCAAATGACAGACAGGACCAGGTTGGGAGAAAGTGAATCCATTTCTCCAGGGAGGGAACATTTGGAGCTCAAGGCTTAACTTCAGCGGCCACGGTGAGCTCATGGGTTCCTCTTTTCTTCCTCTGAACTGTCTGGAAAACCACTCTCGCTTTTTTACAAGAGGAACTGAGAGCACCTCAGCAGCTCTAACCTGTCCACCTCGGCCCAGGCAGCCCAGCAAGCAAAGGTCAGAAGGAACCCCCTGCACCATCACGCCCACCTGACAGGAGGCCCAAGCGAGGTCCCAGGCAGATGCCTCCAGCTCACCAGGGCCTGGCTTGCCTTGTCTAAAATCACGGCAGAAATGAAAGCATCGTTCCATGCGGATGGGGGCAGGGCCTTTAAAAATGCCCAAGGAGCTAGATTCTATAAAATCTGTAGAGGAAACGCTGGGGGAACACATCCCACTTTCTATGTGTAAAAAAACAAATTCACTTTTAAAACTTCAGTCTCTAAAACTTATTTATCCAGGCCCTGATGAAAGGACATAAACCCTTTCTAAATATGTACTCTGGACATACACCTTCCTAGCAGTTAGCCGCAAAGCCGTTCAATCATTCTAACATTTTACATCTTCCCAAGGCTTCAAACACTGTTATAAAAATGCAATTGTATCCCCTATCCAGACGATGTGAACACTTTTTTTTTTTTTTGCGGTACGCGGGCCTCTCACTGCCGTGGCCTCTCCCGTTGCGGAGCACAGGCTCCGGACGCGCAGGCTCAGCGGCCATGACTCACGGGCCCAGCCGCTCCGCGGCACGTGGGATCCTCCCAGACCGGGGCACGAGCCCGTGTCCCCTGCATCGGCAGACGGACTCTCAACCACTGCGCCATCAGAGAAGCCCCGATGCGAACACTTTTAAACGACAAGAATAATAAGAAAATGACGTGGTTACAAAGGACATTTGGATGAAATAAGGATGGAACTGCATTGGGAAAGAATCCCCTTAAACAGAAACTGAGCTGACTGGCATGGGAAACTCTGACCCAAACTCAGCCTTCACCTAACGTGCCAGGATGAGCAACAGAAGGAATCAGCACGGTGCCCTATAGCCTTTGTATCGAGACTTAAGCTGTGTTTCGGTGACGGGTGCTTTTCCTTTCTCCATCAGTGTTTCTCCCTAACTTCAGCCAGCACAGCTTGAGCCTCCATTTCCCCCGTAGGCGGTGCTCAAACTTCACAGGCTCCTAAATGCCCAGTGATGGGCCAACCCCACCCCCGGTTTCCAATTCAGCAGATGCGGGGTGGAATCTGAGAATGCGGTTCTAACTAGTTCCCAGGAGCTGCCGCTCCTGGCCTGGGAAGCACCTGCTGGAGAACCACTTCCCCAGTGAACAGCCCAGCTTCCCCGTGAAGACGTCCCAGGCTTGAATTCTGCCGTGATCTTCCAAAAACACACTTTTAACACTTAACACATAACTGCTTGGCAGTAGAGAAGTATCTGCATCTTATGATGCTACCCAGATCATACATTCTTTGAGGATAAAAACTGGGTCTCAAGACCAGTTCCCTCTGTGCAGGTCTCACACATGACCTCTTAATTGGGTTAGCACCACTGAGTATTTACATTAAAACTAGGGCATGAATCCAGCCACAGAAAGCTGCCTGCCTCTTGACAGTGTCTTCTGAGCACAGGGCGCCGCGTGCGCTCAAACTCTCCCTCTCTCTCTTACTTCGCGCAGCACAAGTTCCTTTAGAAGCTTTAACATCTCGCGTTCACTCCAATCAACGTGACTTGTGCTATTTTACCATTTAACGTTTCCATTTAATGTTTCCCCCTTAAGAACCCTAATTCCACAGTCCAAAATCTGATTGTATGTAATAAAGTAGAGATGTGCATCAAAACCACTACCACTGTACTCAAAGGGGATGCCACAATATGGCTCTAAACTGCTTTACATTTAAATGGGAGCTTTAAAATTTCTTCAGTAAATGGAAAAACAAGTAATAATGATACTGTCATATCCATTCTTCTGAGACACGAGAGCAGTGCGTGGAGTAGGTGAGAGAAAGGTAACATCCTGTTCAACCTTGACCCCGCCTCCTGTGACCTCCTTCTTCTCTTTCCCAAAACGGAATCCTCTCCTACGGGCTCCATCGCTCGTTACCACGCTGGATCCCCTGCTTTTCCACAGAGGGTAACATGCACGCGACCATTCATCGCGGCCCCTCCTCATGGTCAAGCTCTCCATCTCCCCACATGGCTCAGCCGGGCTCACATGCTGGGAGAAGCGTCCCCGGTCACCCGCTGGCCCCAGCAGCCCACCCACAGCTCTGCACGCTGGCTGGAGCAGCTGCCGCCCTCACGGACACCGCCCCGACGGGCGAGCTGTGTCACAGGCTGGAAGAGAGGATGGAGCAGCGTGGCAGCGTGAACCCATTGGCCACGTGCGCAGAAGGCAGGCTCCTGGTTCAGGTCTGTGAGCTGCATCTGCCGCGCTTCCAACCTCACAGCCCAGGACTGGACCCAATGGTCCCGGAGAAGAGCAAAAGCGCCACTTAGACCACACGAGGCAGGTTCCTGGCACTCAGGATCCCAGTCCAAGCCAGGACCTCTCTCCAGTCCTTCCAGCGTGGCGCTCCGGGGCCACCTCCAGCCCCCAGGACCTCTCTCCAGTCCTTCCAGTCTGGCGCTCCGGGGCCACCTCCAGCCCCCAGGACGTGGCGGCCGAGGACGACTCCATCCCCAGCCCTGACTCAGAGTTGGGAGAATTAAAGCGTCACCCTTCAGGTGACAAAAAACAGTGATCACTGTGTGTAAAGAAAAATCAACTCAAAAACCACAGCTGAGACGTGGGTTTGCAGAGAGAAAACACGAAGGCCTAACACAGTGCCCCCAAAAGTCCAGGCTCATCAGTCTTACCTAATGACTCTCCCTCTGCCTCTTCACACTACCTTGATGAAAAGAAGGGAAGCATAAACGGAGAGGAGGGGTGGCGGGCAGGGTTTAGGACCCACAGCCGCGGCAGCGGACCCTCTGACGGGCTCATCCCCTCCCTCCCTCATGCCTTTCCCACACCCAGGAATGACTGAGAGCAAGCCCTCCTACCAGTGGCTCTCGAAGCGCGGTCCCCAGCAGGAGACACCAAGGAAGTCACAGGATGTTCGTAAACTCCTTCTTGATCTGGGCACTGCTGCTGTGAGCAGGCAGCCAGCAGAACACGTACATTTCCTGTCTGTATATTCTCGCCTCCAACAAACACATTAAAGGACGCTCAGCGTCACTAATCATCAGAGAAATGCAAATCAAAGCCACCATGAGGTACCACTTCGCACCGGTCACAACGGGCATCATCAGAAAACCTACAAACAAGAAATGCTGGAGAGGGTGTGGAGAAAAGGGAACCCTCTTGCACTGCTGGTGGGAATGTACACTGGTGCAGTCACTACGGAGAACAGTACGGAGGCTCCTTAAAAAACTACAAATAGAGCTGCCGTATGATCCAGCAATCCCAATCCTGGGCTTATATATCCGGAGAAAACCGTATTCAAAAAGATACATGCACCCCAATGTTCACTGCAGCACTGTTTACAATAGCCAGGACATGGAAGCACCCTAAGTGTCCATCGACAGATGAATGGATAAAGAAGATGTGGTATATATATACAATGGAATATTACTCAGCCATAAAAAAGAATGAAATAATGCCATTTGCAGCGACATGGATGGACCTAGAGACTGTCATACAAAGTGAAGTAAATCAGACAAAGACAAATATTATCACTTCTCTGTGGAATCTAAAATATGACACAAACGAACTTGTCTACGAAACAGAAACAGACTCACAGACATAGAGACAAACTTATGGTTACCAAAGGGGAAAGGGGGAGGGGGAGGGATAAATTTAGAGTTTGGGATTAACAGATACACATTACTACATATAAAATAAACAATGAGGACCTACTGAATAGCAGAAGGAACTACAGTCAATATTTTCTAATGACCTATAAGGGAAAAGAATCTGAAAATGAATACATATACGTATGTATAAGTGAATCACTTTGCGGTACACCTGAGACTCACACAACATTGTAAATCACCGACACTTCAATGAAATAAGTTAATTAAATTTAATAAAAGTATCACATTTGAAAAAAGAAGGCCTCCTGCTGGGCTAGAGCTATGGACTCAGGCAGGGGGAGGCAGCATGCTTTCGGGGAACGGGCTTGCAGACAGATGCGGGACGAAGACCACGTCTGCCAGGACGTGGCTGCTGGAGCCTCCGCCCACCCTCAGGACGGCAGTCAGTGGGCGGTGCCCACCGGACCTGCGGAAGCCCACCAGACGAGCTCGCACTCGGGAAGCCCGGCAGCGCGCAGCCAGCCACGCGGGCAGTGACAACCCGCTGGCTCGCCGGTCACAGGGAGTGAGCGGCACTGATTTCTGCAGCAGACGGGCCAAGGCGCCAACCGCCATGGGCCGGGCAAGCCGGGACTCGGGGCACCCTTGCCAGTGCCAGGGGAGCCATGCCTCCCCCCGGCCGGCCTCGGTCCTCGGTCCTCAGGGGCGGATGTCCCCTCCTCCATCCAGGAGGAGGCTGAATGTCCCCGGCTCGACAGTCATGTCCGAGTCTCTCTCCTCCAGCTCTGACCCCGGCCCCGACACGTCCAGATTCTCACTCACTCAGTCCCAGTCTGTGCACTGCGGTGACCAAGTCTCTCGTGGGACATCTCGCCGGCAATGAACCCTGCCCCGAGAACAGTCCCCGCGCAGGAGCACCCCTCCCGGGCACTGCTCCGCCCTCCTCTCCCGACCTACCCAGCTAAGGCTCGGACTCCTAAACGGAGGGACTTTGATCCATACCAAGTTAGACGGAATGGACAATAAAATCAACCGATATGACTGCTTTGATTTAAAATGAGGAGGCAGCGGAGAGAGAACTGAGCTTTCAGATTCAGATCAAAGCTATTTGAAAGTTCACAGCTCTGTGCAGTCCCGATCATGATCCAGATTATTCCCACTCCCGTACCCCCGGACTCTGAGGACAGAGCACTCAGCGCCCAGCATGGAAGAGGCTCTCAGCCACTGAAAGAATGAATGCATGTGTCATGCCTTCCTGAAATCTGTGAAACACAGAAAAATTCTGATGTTACAAAGCCGAATAAAAAGAACCGGATACAACACAAAATGGTGGAGGCACTCTGATAACTAGCGTGAGTCCAGAAAACCAAATGCAGAAAAAGGAACCAAAAAGAAACTTCAGAACGGCTGTGCGCAGCGAGACTCAGAATGCTTTTCCTGTTTCAAGTCTCCATTTTCCATTTTTCAACAACAGCTATGCCTTACTCACAAACTACGGGGAAAACGACTTCACGTTTTTAAACTCTTGCTGCCAAACCAGTAATGATCACTTCACTTCTCTGTTCTATAACAATTCTGAGGGCTTTATTGTAAGGAAATGGTCAGAGTCAAAACAATCTCAGATGGCTGGAAGGAAAAGCAAAGCACGTACACTATGAGACTGCTGTACTACTTACACAGCTTTTCCTTCCGTGTGATTGCTATCAGTAATACTTACATAAGCCAGCAAAGGTAGAGCGCTGCAGCTGTAGACTCCTTTAAAGCACCTAACTAAAAACAAAACTCCCCAATTTCCCTTTATTTGGAGACTCAGCTTAGTACCTAGCAGCAGCACAACGTGCATTAACAACGAGAGGATTTCTTTTTTTCTTTTTTTTTTTTTTTGCGGTACGCGGGCCTCTCACTGCTGTGGCCTCTCCCATTGCGGAGCACAGGCTCCGGACGCGCAGGCTCAGCGGCCATGGCTCACGGGCCCAGCCGCTCCGCGGCATGTGGGATCTTCCCGGACCGGGGCACGAACCCGCATCCCCTGCATCGGCAGGTGGACCCTCAACCACTGCGCCACCAGGGAAGCCCCAACGAGAGGATTTTTAAGCTGCACACAAGGAAAGGAAAGGTGAGACTCCAGGAGGTCCCCAAGCTTGTTAAGTGAACAGGTGGCTCTGAGGAGGCTCGCAGTGAAACTGGGGCTCTAACTGCTTTGTACCTCAACCTTAACAGCAAGGGAGACGGCAGCCAGGCTCGCTAGGGCCGGGTCAGAGGTTCTCTGGGGTGACACTCTCCACCCGCGAGAAGGAGCACTGCTTGTTTTGCCATCGCAGTGAAGTGATTCACTCTTCCTGGAGTCAGCCTGATAACCGGCAATTCAGAGACAAGCTTCTGTCACTTTTTTAGGCCCAGTATCAGACCTCGATCTACAACCCTCCCTCCCTATGACTTTTACAGCCTGGCCCGGCCCCCCTCCCCCGTTTCTCAGAAATTAACGACAACCAGGATTACTTTTAAGACTTCCAGAAGTTAGAAACACACTGGTGACAACGGATTACACAACTTTTAAAGTTTAACTCTGACTCCGGGCCAGGCTGCCACTAGCGTGTGGACCTGAGCAAAGTGTCAGCGGGCCGGGTCGGGGAAGAGGTTCGGGGCTGAGCTCCAGGGCCGGGGTGTCGGCCCGGGAATCACCCTCTGCAAAGCATGTGACCGGGGCACACGGTGACAGAGTCAGGCGGAAGAGTCAAGTCCTGTCCAGCACAGCGCCTCACTCGACTTATTAGACCTCAAGCAGCTCTGCGGGATGGCCAGGTTTCAGGGGTCCCATCTCTCCTTTCAAAACTGCCTTAATTCTCACCCAAACTGTGTAACTCACGAGAAGTAAGTTTTGAGAAATACCTAGGAAGGGGCTCCCCGTCTGTCTCCGTCTCTCTTCCGTTGAACATATAGCTATAACATCATTAAACTTTTCCGTTGGTGCTTTGAAGCAGATGCTGGATTGCTCGGGGTACAACGCAGAGCTGTACGAGCAAAGGCATGTCCTAAGGTGCTGTCCCTATTGAGACACGGCAGCTCACACCCCCAGGCCACAGCCGAAGCTCCAGCCCCCCTGGCTGAGCACACAGACCCCCTTGCAGGAGGCCCTCCCATCGTTCTGGAGCCCCTCACAGGCCTTGTGCTATTCAGGTAAACTACACGCCTGTGTCGCACGCTGGACTGGTCTCTGATCTCCCTGGAGAAGAACTCTGTTGTGAAAAGGACTTTCCCCCCGCCCACCCTCTCTTACATTTATAACATTTTTAAAAATGCTTTGAAGCATTTATAATTTTTTTAACATTTATAACATGGGGATACAGCTATTTATCTCACAGAGGAATAAAGAATTCAATCAAATTACTGTTAATGGTATCACACCAACAACTATTATTATTCTAACTATTATAGCCATTGGGATAATTTTGTAATTACTAGGAGCTACCAATTAAACCGTGCTGTAATGAAATGAACCACCAAATAAGATGAAAAAAAAATAAAAAGCAATTGACGCTCTTCTACAATTTATCAAGATAATCTCATTGGTTTTGCAGAATAATTGGTGACCTTGCCTTGGAAACACGCTCTCTAACGACGAGGGCTCCATTCATTCACCCCTTCAGACGCTGATGCGCCAGGCCCCGTTCAGGATGCTGACGACACAGAGGAAAGTGGCATGAGTGTGGGAACAGTCTCGAAGCAGGTGTGCGATGGGTGACGGGGCCGTCCGTGTCCTGGGGGGTGGGAGGGGGAGAGAGGGTCTTCCTAGAAGTACCCAGAGTACCCAGGCCCGCTCTCCCCTCCCCACTGGTGATATGGAAGCTAGGGAGGGAGGGAGCTGCACGTGGCGCACGTGGCGCTCCTGGCCCCCTCCTGACGTCGCCCCCTCACCCCCCAACCACGGAGACAGGGCAGCCGCATCACCTCCCCGGCTACACCTCGTCCGAGCCCCGGGCCCACCAGGACTATGGCAACAGCTTTCTTACTGGCAGCCCTCCCATTCTCGGCCGGCTACAAGTCCAGTCAATGGAACAGTCGACGTACACAGCAGGATAAAGGTAATGAGAGTAATTCAAGGAACCCGACTAGAGGTCAGGTTAAGAGTAAAGTTAGTGACAGAAGGTGCTTCTCGCCTGTTCTTCGGTCTGGTTTAACAGAGCCGCAACAGCAATGCCACCGTAACAGAGCTAACTAAAATGCAAAGCTTCTCATGTTAAGTTTATCACTGGTTAATTAAATGCACCGGAGTCCCCAAGCGCTCTGAGAGCTGTCGCAGCCACAGGGACTGAGGGGGCTGCTTGGGAGTCGGCAGAAGTCAGTTACACGCAGAGAGAGCTGGGAAAGGGTGTGAGCTCTGATCAGCAGACGTGCTCCTCCCGACTCAGTTCCTCATGACGAGGCTGGGGACCAGGCGGCCCAGCAGCCCGAGGGCCAAGCACGGTCGGTGGGTGTCACATGAGGGGAAGGACCGCGGTCTGGGGGGCCCAGGGCTGTGTCCGGCTCCGGCCCCCTCACTCAGGGGCCATGTGACTCTGAGCCTCCGTCTCCTCAACTGGAAATAAATGGTGATGGTGAAACTCACTCTGCCCTCCAGGGAGGTGGATAAGGCTGCTCGCTGCGAGCGTGCGAAAGCCCCCCTGAGAAACCGTACCGCTCAGACAGATGTGGCGCATCCTCCTTTCTACACGCCCATCCAAAAGCACTCACTGTCCTGTCTGAGTGGCTAAGCTCACGGACGACTGCACTGCATTGATACAACACGAAGCCAAGAGAAATAACTTCGGCCACAATGACATCTGGCAAATCATCATTTTATCCGAGACAGTCGCCTCCCACCCGCCTCCTCAAACAGGGCCAAGTCTCTGGAAGCTGCAGGCGATTAAGCCTTCCAAAGCAAACCCACTGCAGAGCCCCTCGGGAACGATAAGCTCTAGAACAAATTAGTGCAACAGTTGGGAAGTGAAATCTATGAAGTCATTAGCTTCCGAGTGAACATAAGGCACTCTTGCTTCCACGGATCAGTTTCTTTTCCAGCTCCTGGGTCCCTTCCACCACCCCGACTGCGCCCACTAAAACACCCTGTGTGTCTAACTCTCTGAGCCAAAGCCTCCGGGTTCTTCCAGGACCCGAACCCAGGGCCATCTATGCTGTAAACGCTCCCCACAGGGACCCTTCTCCTGAAGATGCTCCAACATCTACAATGGGAAGACTGGACTCACAGACAGACAGAGTCCCGAAGGAGGCTGGCTGTTTCCAGCAGCTCAGAAGCCCTCCGACGCCCTTGCTGTAACCTCCCCCTCGGCCGCACCTTGAGCCACAGCCCCTGCGTCTCACACAGGGCCACGGTCCCGCTGCTGGCCACGCACAACCCCCGAGAGAGAACACACGCGAAAGCGGTGCTTACTCAGAGTGACCCTGAATCTGCACTTGGTAATGAACAGTTGTCAGACTGCAGTGCTTTAGCTGCTCCATGTCAGGTATTAATCTCTCCCCAGCAGGACGTTAGAATGTCCGCTATGAGCTTCTAAACCAGACGATGAGCTTCTTGAGGACGTGAGCGTCATGTCTTTCACTTCTTTTGTGTTTCCCTTGTGTTGCTAAAAGCTAACACCGAGCAGAGAGAATGCACTCGGAAAGTGGTTCTGAAGTTAGAAATAACCCCTCTTCAGTCATACTCACTAAGGCTGCCTCACACACAGCTTGTTCACCCAGGTTCCGAAAACAGTCACTCTCTCAGGGACAGGGAAACCTCATTATGGCTCAAGGCGGCATAGAGTCAAGTGCTCCTGTGAAAAATAATCACGCATTTAAAAATCCGACTGGACTTAGTCCAAAACGTGAGCTAACGCTAACATTTATTTCGGTTACGGTCCCCCCAGTACAGATGAATGTTGCCTGTGACACCGAATTACACAAGAATTTCCACAAGAAAAGAGTAAACTTCTTAGGAGAATTTTTTCTCCGCAGGGAGATTTTTCGTCTTCACGACAGTACTCCTTTTGTTTACAAGAGCTACATTCAGGTACGTTGGCAACTTCCGCGGAATTACAAAGACAAGTGCACCTAAGAATTTGGTCTTTAGAAGTAGTACCATGGAACAGCGTTTTCAAATTATTCCTAGAAATTCAAAGGGAGCAATGAAACACTGTCCCGCAGAAATTTACGGGGAGCCACACGTACAATTTAAAATTTTCTAATACTCACATTTGAAAAAACACAAAGACGAAATGGACGACACGTGAATTTTACCCTCGGAGCACAGCTCCGTTCGGGCTGGCCCCGGGCGGCCGCTGGCCGCGGCCCCAGGCATCCCCGAAGGAGAAGGCCAGCAGCGTGGACGTGTCCCACCGGCGGCTCCTCCATCTCCAGCCCGGAGGGCAGTTTGGCAGGGAACGCGGTGCAGGGCAGGGGGGACGCCAGGAAGGCCGGCCTTGCTCAGGAACCTCTCAGAGCATCAGAGGAAGCTGCTCAGCCCCACCCCTCGCAGGAGAACCGAGGGGAACGGCTCCCTCTGTACCGAACCACAGGGTGCCCGCCGCCAGCCTCGGGCCGGGCCAGCAACAGTCGCAGGACAGGGGAACTGGGAACGGAGGGGCCGTGGGCGCCCGCGGAGAACAAGGGAACTGCAAGCGAGAGCTCCCTCCGCTCTGCGGAAGGCGGAGCATCTCAAGACCGGCCCTCACTCCCTCCCCGCCCCCCCCAACCTAACCCGCACACCTGGCTGACTCTGGGTCCCTGTCCCACTCGCCCTGGCAAAGGGGGTGGGGCTTGTACGCCGAAACAGCACACGTGTCTGTGCAGCGAGACCCCGCCCCTCCTCCAACGCCTGCAGGGGCCTCTACGCAGCCGCGTCTACACCGCAACTTGCCGGGTTCCCGATCTCGCCTGAGGGTGCGTGGAACCTCTGGGAAGGCACCCACGGCCGCACGCGGGGGCCCTGGCATCGCCTCCGCACCCGCGGGCTGCCGGCGGGGCCGGGTGTGCTGTGCCGCGGGCGCTGCCTCCCCGTCTGCGCCGCAGCTGTCCGGGCCCTCTGCCTGCGGCCCCCCACCCAGGCCCACCCTCCGTCGACAGCATCCACCCACGGTCTCCCCGTGCCAGTCCATGCGGGCTTCGCTTCTTTACCTCCAAGCCCTACCAAGCTTGGCTCTGAGGCCACCTCGTCAGTCCTTCAGCCGGAACAAGCCCAGGGCTCATTCCAGGAGCCGGGGCCCACTCTCCGCCTCCCGGCGCCGGCCGCGTCCAGCGCGGTGCACGCGCGCTGTAAACGCCCCAGGAAGACGGACTTAGCCAGCGCGGAACCGCTGCTTTCGGGGGAAATACAGGGTCTGGCCACAGGCCTTTCATCGGCCGATGAGCACTTAGCCTTGTTTCACGCGCGGTTCTGTCACTGCACAGGCGCCGTTGCTTCCTTCACACTGAACTCGCAGCCAACAGTGTCAGAGCGCAGGCCGGGCTCGCAGCGCATCCGCACGCCTTCTCCGTCGGGCCGTGCTGCCTGGGCACACTGGACAGCGCGCTGGCACCATGCTTGGGGCCGTTTCCACAGCCGCGTCACCAGCGAAGGGCACAACAATGCAAAGAGAAACCCACCTCGACAGGAAAGAGGCTGCGAAGAGGCCGTGTGTCTGCAAGGAAGGCAAGCGCTACCTCTGCCCTCAGCTGGGAGGTGCACGTCGGGTGGCGGCAGAATTCTGACAGCCTGCCCGCGGCCCTGATCCACCATAAAAGCGGCCAGAGCACTGATCTGAGGGTCACAAACCAGTTTCAGGGAGTAGGCGAGCTTGCACACACGGAATCCACGAGTGACGGGGGATGACCACCTGGCACCCGGGCCGGCTTCCAGGACCACTCCCTCTGCCCTCCACAAGCTCCAGAGAAGCAGCTCGTGTCTCTGTCCTCCGGGGGTCCCAGAGACCCCCCCCCAGTTGCGGGGCGAGTGCCAGTTAACCAGAGCCCTGCCCACAGTCACCTGCGCCTCCTCTAGCGAAGGGGAAGGACTAGCGGCCCCTGTTACCTGGGTCTCAGTGTCTGCGACCTGCTCAGGCCCCGTCAGATGCGCACACACACACCTGTCACCCACGTGCAACCCTTCCGTGAAAGGCCCACAGAGCACGGAAGATGGCAGACGTGCGCGGCCCTCACGGTTCACCCCACGCAACGCAGGGGGCACGTGGGACGCGGAGCAGGACACAGAGGGTCACCGCCGAGGTCGGTGTGGCGGGCGGGTCTGGGAGGCCCCACGGAAGTGGCGACTTTGCAAAAGCATTTCCTGCATCTGAACCGTCGCTGGTCACAACTGGCAAAATTCCTAGTATTGCAAACGCACCAACAGTGAGAACGCCCTACGGGCTCTCACTGCAGAAGAAACGTCTGAAGCCTGGAGTATCTGGGGACCCTGAACAGAAAACGAGGACAGATACGGGACTGGAAGCAACTCAGCCTGAGGGTCTGGGGAGAAACCGCAAAGTCCTGCAGGAAATGCCACGTCCCATCCACTGCCACTCCTCTCACCTAACACTCACCCCACACTGTCCAGCTCCCTGAGTCAGGTCTGCAGGGAACTAGCGGACACATCTGAATCACGTGAACTTGGCTTTCACTTTTAGTAAATCATCTGCAGATGAGATGGAAGGACAACAAGGATTTAAAAACTATGAGCTCAAATATCAAAACGACTTATATATATATTTAGTATCTAACTCTCCAAACGGAAAGATAAAAAAAAAAATCTAAGAAAGTGCTGGAAAAAACAACAACCTGAAAAATGAAGGCATCTACCAAGCTTGGAGACCTTGATCACGTAACAGACATTTACTGGGCGCTTCTGTAAGGCCCCCGGCCTCTGCCTCATGGCGCACTGTTAACTCCTGTTACACCTGTTACAACGGAACCGTATGGAATGAACCTTCGTGGGCTGAACTGCTCGGGGCAGTGATGTGCCTCATTCAGCCCTGTATCCGAACAGTTCGCTGTACCTGGAATATGGAAGACGTTCAACAGATGCTTCTGAATGAAGATTTACTGTGCAGGGTCCTGTAAGTTCACCCGTGACTTTCAGAGCTCAGAATGCACGCCAGAAGCATCATTATAAGAGGTGGTCAGAGTACTGGCCATCCTGCCAACCCCCCTGTGATATACCCATTATTCTAAAAGTGCATGAACTAGCTGCTCTCCGTAACGGAACAGCATGTTTACCATCTTAACTATGTGAAAGTCGCTTCCACGTGGTAAGAGCCTGCTGCGTCTCTCTCTCTCACCCACCCCAGTCCTCCCCTTCTGGAGGCTGAGGGCCGGGCAGGGTGGCAGAGACTCTCAGACCCCGGGGCTGGGGAGCACCTGTGGAAGGCGGCGCGTCTTAGAGAAGAAGGATGAAAGGAGCCGGGCTGCCGTGAGCGTGTCCGGTCCCTCGAGCTCTGGGGGCAGCTCAGCGAGGTATGAGAGACAAACAAAGAGACGCAGGAGCAATGACAAGGCGGCCAGGGGCTTGGGAAGGCAGAAGGACAGCGCTCGCGGCCCCTACTGGCAGAGGCGCAGGTAAACGCCCCTCATGAGCTTCCCGGCAGGGGCTCTGAGGGGTTCCGTCCACCTCCCGGGACACCAGTCCCAGCCAAGGGTCACGCCCAGCGGGGGGCAGCACCGCACGTGGGACCACTCGCTGTGCTAACCCGGCCTGGCATGGTACCGCGCTCGCACCGTCTCATCAGCAGGGATTCTATCTCCACCTGCAGATACGCAGAGACAGGAAGCAACCCACCCAGAGTCACATAGCGGATGAGAAGAGGTGGGACAGGCGCGCATGCGCACACACGCACGCACACGCTCGTAATCGCACCCGGCGGGCCACACGGACAGTGCGCAGAGCCGTGGGCGTGCGTGGCCCATCACTCCACCAGGGCAGGGGAGGTGGAGGAAGGCTGGACACACTCAGAAGCGGGCCCTGTCCCACCAGTGGCTCTGCCCTGAAAGCCCAGCCTGCAGCTGGTCTTTGCTTTCCACCACCGCCCCTGAGATCCGAGAGATCTCACAGCAATTGATCGCCAGTATCACTCTTCTTAGCGGGCCGAACCGCCAACGGCTTTGAACAAAGGAATCACGGCGGCCCAGCGAGCCCCGTCCTCCCCCCCTTGCCCCTAAGAAAGGCATTCTTTTCACCGAGAACACCCCACCACGGGGTGGCTGCCAGGGCGAAGCCCCATCTCCACCCTGGAGCAGAAAATGCTTCTCTCTCGTTACTTCCGGCCAGAAACTCTTCTCCTCTTGCATCAGCTTCTCCCTCTGCATTGTCTTCCTTCCTGACTAAGGCCAAGTGGCTTCCAGGCTACACGGTGCCCAGAGCATGCCTAACGGCCGACAGAACCCCCCAAGCACGGGTTTAGAGCCGGGTGGCGCGGCCGTGACCAGAACGAGGGGATGCCAGACACGGCCAGCGCGGACCTGGCGCTCCCCTCGAGTCCAGCCTGCTCCAGCCCAGTGAGCGGAGCCCACTTCAACCCTGGCTCCGAGGCCACGGCACCTGTTGCAGGGGCCTGTCGGTATGCACCGCCTCTTCCCCAGGGATGAAGCGCCCAAAGCAGCAAAGTCCCAACCCCAGAAGCTCCCAAAAGAACCCCAGGCCCAACCAGGAGGTGGTCTTTTCTATCACGTCTCTCCTCATGCAAAGCCCCCAACGAAAGCTAAAAAGCACTTCACAGAAGGGGAGGAAAGCTGAGTCGAAGGCATTCTGCTTACAGGGCCGTCGCTTATTCATTTATTCAAATGTGCCTACACATGTGTCGTGCGCCGTATCCCCCCATGAACACATGGACGCGGCACGTCACCCCTGACCCTGTGGGGCCGTGGCAGAGTCAGGCACAGGCAACGCTGACCCAGCAGGATGGGGTGCTGAGTGCAGTGATGAGCACAAAGCAGCCGGGGCTATCCTGTCCCCTGGGGTGTGGGTGCCCCAGCCCCGGAGCACTTACCAAGGACCAGGCGCTGCTCTCACTCTGCAAGGGTAACCGCGCGTCAACCTCCTGGCCGCGTCACCAAGCGCTCGCTACGCTTCCCACTATACCGACGAGAAGGCAGCAGCCCAGCAGAGACGCTCAGGAGCGCGCGCAGGACCACACGGCTGCGTGACGGTGATGGCAGCAGGACTGCAAAGCCGAGGTCTGGCTGTGGAGCCCACGCCCGCTCCGGCCCCATACTAGGTAGGAGCCGGGGGTTAGCGGAGGAGGACGAGGCAGGCCCAGGCAAGGAGAGCTTCACAAAGGGAACAGGTTCACTCTGACTCAGGGAGAAGCGAGACCCGCCCACCACGTGGGGGAGTCCAGGCCTGACTCTTAGGGCCACAGGTTACAGCGCTGAGCACCGCAATACCAGACAAGAGCACAGACCTCACGTTCAGTGATGCTCAAAAGAATGCATTTTTACGATGATTAGAAACTATAAAATGCATTTTAGTTACAAACTCATAACAATTTTTAACAAGTGCAAAACAAGAGAACTGCTACAAACAATAAATGCCGGAGAGGGTGTGGAGAAAAGGGGGCCCTCCTGCCCTGCAGGTGGAATGTAAACTGGTGCAGCCACTGTGGAGAACAGTATGGAGGGTCCTTAAACAATTAAAAATAGAGCTACCATATGACCCAGCAATCCCGCTCCTGGGCTTATATATCCAAAAAAACCCATAATTTGAAAAGACACATGCACCCCAATGTTCACTGCAGCGCTATTTACCATAGCCAGGTCATGGAAGCAACCTAAATGCCCATCGACAGAGGAATGGATAAAGAAGATGTAGTAGATATATACAACGAAATACTACTCAGCCATAAAATAGAATGAAATAATACCATTTACAGCAACATGGATGGACCTAGAGATGATCATACAAAGTGAAGTAAATCAGAAAAAGACAAATATTATATGATATCACTTATATGTGGAACCTAAAAAAATGATACAAATGAACTTATTTACAAAACAGAAACAGACTCACAGACATAGAAAACAAACTATGGCTACCAAAGGGGAAAGCGGGGGAGAGATAAATTAGGAGTTTGGGATTAACATGTACACACTACTATGTGTTAAATAGATAATCAACAAGGACCTGCTGTATAGCATAGGGAATTCTGCTCAATATTCTGTAATAACCTATAAGGGAAAAGAATCTGAAAAAGAATGGATACACATATATGTGTAAGTGAATCACTTTGCTGTACACCTGAAACTAACACAACATTGTAAATCAACTATACTCCACTATAAAATAAAAATTAAAAAAAAAAAAAGGGAATCGGCCAAATCTGTGGGGGTGAAAACTGTCCACAGTGCAATTCAGGAGCCCAGAGGTCTGTGTTCCCGACCCAGCCCTCCCTGCACGGGCACCCAGCACCCTGGTCAGGGGTCCCATGACCTGCTGTATGAAATAAATGCAACCACTTTGGAAAAAAAATCCACGTGATGTGAACTATTACAGTTAAGTCCGTCTCATCAACGTACTCTCTGTGAAACACTGGTCCTTAACGCCCAGCAGCACGTGTAACCAATACGCACCTCTCTCTCATCCCAATTTTTAGAAAAGAAACCCATGGGGGACATTGGTTTACGTGGCAATGTGATTCCTAACTGCAGCACTCTAAACCTCCAGCACGGCTTGTTTCTACTCTGAAACCATCACCACTACATTTCCAGGGCTAAATAAGTCTTTGTCTTTGCCAAGGAAAAGAAATGATTCGAGTAAGAGGACCTCAGGCCAGCTGCACTCGGTGGGGGGGTGTGTGTGTGGGGGGGGGTACTTTCTCAGCAACGTCGAAGTACAAGACGCTGCAATGCCTGTCGCTCTCCCCACCTCCAGGCTTCTGGAGCCACAGGTGCTCCTGTGTCAGATGTAAAGGTCAAATCACAGACTTAGGGATTAAAAGAAACCTTCGGGCCTTGAGAAGCAGTGCTAAGAAAATCATCTCTCCCCATTGTGTCTCCTGTGTCCACACCCCACTGAGAAGTTACCACATCTGAGTCGATAACATGGCAAATTAAAGGTATAGCATCATGAGGAGGAAACCACAAAAAGTCAAAAGGAGACGGAAAGCCCCAGAGATTAAAACTGCAATACCAGGGGCTTCCCTGGTGGTGCAGTGGTTGCGAATCTGCCTGCCAATACAGGAGACACGGGTTCGAGCCCTGGTCCGGGAAGATCCCACATGCCGCAGAGCAACTAAGCCCACGAGCCACAACTTCTGAGCCCGTGAGCCACAACTACTGAGCCTGCGCTCTAGAGCCCACGAGCCACAACTACTGAAGCCCGCGTGCCTAGAGCCCGTGCTCCACAACAAGAGAACCCACCGCGATGAGAAGCCCGCGCACCACAACAAAGACCCAACGCAGCCATAAATGAATAAATAAAATAAATAAATTAAAAAAAAAACCTGCAATACCTCTGACACCAGGGAACTTGTCACTACTTTTTTAAGAGATGGAGCAAGAGTCTCAAGGAATAAAGGCCACAGAGGGCGACTATCAGAGCTTCTTCCCAAACAAAGCTGTGCTCTCTGGGAAGTAAAAACCACTGTCAACTCTCACCACTATGTGAAGACAGCCACAATTTATGGGTGAAATAAACGCTCTCGGGACTTCCCTGGCGGTCCAGTGGTTAAGAATCTACCTTCTAATGCAGGGGACGCGAGTTCTATCCCTGGTCAGGGAACTGAGATCCCACATGCCGCGGAGCAAGTAAGCCTGTGCGCCATGACTACTGAGCTCACGCACCTCAACTAGAGCCCACGCGCCCTGCAGCCGGCGCGCCACAACTAGGGAAGAGAAAAACCTCACACCACAACTAGAGAGAAGCCCGAGCGCTGCAACGAAAGATCCCCATGCCTCAGCGAAGATCCCGTGTGCCGCAACTAAGACACAACGCAGCCAAAAAAATAAGGAAAATAAATTAAGTAAATAATTTTTTTTAAAAAAGAAAAAAGAAAAAATGCTCTCAAGTCCTAGTTGGCCCTCTCATTTCAAAACTGACATCCACAAAATTCAAATGGGAGGAACAGACGTCTGTTCCTGAAGCTGCAGGCGTATATAACTCACGCACTAGTAAACTTAGGTGGCTTGTGTTTTTAAACGGGGGCCACGAGAATCCAAAACAAGTGTCCCTTTATGCATCCGAGGGCCACCTGCCATTAACGTTTTCACTCTACGAACCACAGGTATCTGGTCACTTGTTTTTACGAGGATAGAACAGTGTGAAGCCAGTAAAATATTTATCTTGGACAGAAATCTGGATTAGGACGAGAAAACAGAAGTAGGCATGAACAAACATTTCTCTGGACGGAGAAGTATAAACAGAGTGGTCTTTTCAGTGATGCGTGAAGAGCGAACTCAACATTTTCATGGCTGATCTGAGGGAGAGGCTGGCCAGGGACAGGGCCACGTGTATCTATGGCACTAAACATTTCCAGCAGGAAAATGCCCAACTAAAGCGGAACACACAGTAAGTCCTTTCAGGTTCTTTGAACAAACAAACAGATAAGTAAATGGTACACGAGTTTTAGTTTGAGCAAAGGTCTGATCAGTTTAGAGAATGACGGCATTCAAGCTAGTCTTATGACAAACCCAAGCTCTCAAAAAAGTATATTCTTAAGAGAATACATCATACGTTTCTGGGCAGTGAACCTCAGAAATCTAAACTGGAACTAGCATAGAAAAAGATAAAACGGTCTATAGGTCTAAGGTTGAAGAAAAATTACGTAACCCTGTAACTGAAAAGAAAGAAGGAAAAGGGGGTAAACACAGTCAGAGGCACGACAGGGTAAACACACTTACTGGTTAAATTCTGCAATGTAAGTGTGGGGAGATGTCCTTAAAGCTTTAAAGAGGTAAGTTTGTGCACAAAAAGGAACTTTATATAATGGCTAATAAATTTATATTCCTCTAAGTAGTGATACTTGCTGAGAAAAAAAAAAAAAAAAAACAGGCTCAAATAAATATATTTAAACATGACTGAGCTCCAGTCAGTGTTCTCAGTGCTATGCAGTGCATGCACTACAGGGCCGTACATCGATATATCCTGCTCCCTGCACTTACCGTATAACCTGGCTGTGTTTGGTTAATTAGAATACCAGCTGGTAGAATGCTGTCGGTGTCATAAAGACGAAACAAAGAGACAGTAAGTGCAGGAGCTGGGAGGGTGAGCCCTCTCGGGGCTCAAGACAGTCGGCGGGCATCTGAACTGTGTCGGGAAGAGCAAACAGAATTTGGACAAAAGTAACTTTGAGGGAGGGAACAGAACAAGAAAAGTCTTGTAATGTACAGCATGGTGACTACAGTTAACATTGTATTGCATATTTGAAAGTTGCTAAGAAAACAGGTCTTAAAAGTTCTCGTGACAAGAAATTTTTTATAACTACGCAAGGTGACGGATGTTAACTAGACACTGTGATTGTTTCACAATATATATAAATAGAGAATCATGTTGTACACCTGAAACCAATATAATGTTGTAGACCAATTATACTTCGATTTTTCCCCACAATTTTATCTTTTTTATTCTTTATTTTTTATTTTTTGGCCGCAGGGCTGGCGGGATCTTAGTTTCCTGACCAGGGATCGAACCCGCGCCCCACGCATTGGAAGTGCAGAGTCTTACCCACTGGACCGCCAGGGAAGTCCCTCAATTTTTTTAATTACACACACACAAAACGGAAAGAAGAACAGTCTTAAGAGCGAGATGTGGATTTCCTAGGCCCTCTGGCAAATACTGGCCTAAACTGTCCCCTGAACGTCATTACTGGGGTGTCCAGCTGCACCTCAAATTCACGCGCAGAAACAAACATACGCGTTCCTTTTTTCAAGTCATTTCTCCTTATAACTGCCCTACTTGCATTAACTATGCTACTGTTTGCCCCGGTTACTCTGGCTCAAACCCTGGAAGTTATTTTATATATTATATTGCTCCTTTTTGAGGATTCTTTACTCTTTTTGTTTACAATTCCCTGTCCCTCTCACTTCCTGTCCCTTTGTCCTCGGAAACATGCCTGATGCACAGTCCTCCATGCATACCATTTAGGCCCCCCGGGGAAACTACCTGCAGAGAACGCAGTGGAGGACAGACAAACCCAGAATTACTTGCTGAGCTTTGACGCCCGGTCTCAGCCTTAAATCCTGGGACGCTGGATTGCACCGGGCTCAGAACAGATGGAGAATTCCAGCTGTGAGGATCTCAGAGCCTAACCCGTGTAGGTCAAAGACCTCTTGCTCTGCCCCCCAAAAGGCCACAGGGAATTAACCTTATGGTGAGGAAGGACCCTTACTGAGAATGTGGGCTGGCAAAAAAAAGAACTGTGAAGCCTGCCCGCCCCAATGCCCAGAGCAGAGGTGGTCAAAGTCCTGCACCCCAAATATTTCTAGGGTGGGAAGGAAAGGTGAGTCTTCTGAGCAGAGGGGTGATAACTGACAGTTTAACAATACTTTGGGATTTGTTTTGAAGGACAGCAGCGATTCTGTTATTTTATCCTCGGGGATAACTATGCCTCCACCCCCCGACGATGTCTCTGGGGTCCTGGAAGCCCAGGGCCCTGCGCACAAAGGTTTCTAAAACACAGGGAGAGAGCTTGGACCTAGCATACGATGGACAGCAAGACTGTCACCCCCAGGATGTCACCTGCTACGGCCTGCTGATTGGACCACAACCATCAAGTGCTCATTTTGACGTAATTCTGAAATGAACCTTCCTGTTAAACAGCTACTGAACATGCTAGCAGTCAAGGCAAGCTCAGGCCAGCTCACGTGGCCACCACCATGTTAAACACACTACTGACCTTTACGGTCCAGGCCGTAAGGCTCCATCCTCGGTGCAGCGATCTGAGCAGCGGGCAGTCATCGGCTGTGAGAGCGAAGTCCAGCACCGCCCGGTCTGAAGGGAGGCGGCGTGGAAGAAGGAAGACCGATGCTGAACGCACTGTGAAATGCGGGTGCGGCTGCACCTGCAGGAACCAGGCGGTCTTTGACAGCGTCAGCTGCAGGAGGCGGAGGGCGCGGGCTTTCCGAACTGCAACCCCCCAAGCCCGCTACAGTGAGGACCAGTGCTTAGCGCTTCAGTTCGATGAGATTACGGGATAGCTGCAAGGTTTCCCTTCGTCTAGCTTCTGAGACAAACGCCTCTCTCTCTTTTCCCCTTGCTCCCCCTTCCTGTTTGTGAAAATCTAACTCGTGTTCAAGCTCAATCTCCTCTCCTTGGTGCAGGCCTGCATTTCAGGAAACCGTTCATCAATACAGGAAGCAGAGCTACCGGGAAACTGCTTTGGGGGAAAAATGGAGCTCCTGAGCTATAGAAAGAGATATGTGGGGGTTGGGGAGAGATGACGAGGCCGGGCACAGAGGGTTGTCAGGACCATGAAAATTCTCCGTATGATGTTATCATGGTGGACACGTGTCATTACACATTCGGCCAAACTCACAGAACAAGAGCGAACCAAGAGGCAACCCCAAGGTAAACCAGGGGCTTTGTGTGATCATGGTGTGTGGAAGCAGTTGGTCATTGGTTAAAAAACGGACCGCTCTGGTGAGCTTGCTGATAACTGGAGAGGTTACGCATGTGTGGGGCAGGGGGGACAGGGGAAACCTCGGGGCCTTCCTCTCAGTCTTCCTGGATGCCTAAAACTGCCCTAAAGAAAGTCTTTATTTAAAAAGAGAGAGAGCGCACTCCCCACATGTGCTAGGCTTACCAAGTATGGGTTCTGCCACGGGCTGGGAGGGAACCACACAGGTGACGTTGCTGGCTCGGATCGTTTTGGTTTTCTCCCTTTGGAGATAAGAGAGTCCTGGGATTGCGGATGAGGGGAGACTAAGGAATACCATACACAGTAAAACTGCACTAACTTGGATCCCAGCCCCCAAGTTAAGTGAAGGCGTTGGTGCTGCGCTGCTCACGCCTGCGGTGGCTCCCCGGTGCCTGCCGAGAGCGAACGCCACCTCCTGAGGAAGACAAGCCGCTCGCGGCCGCCATAGGCTCGGCACCACCCAGAGTCGGGGTGAACGCAGGGAAGCAGCTGGAGGAGCTGCGCGCAGAGGCACGGAACGCTGGGCCCTGAGGGTTACGAGACCCGAGGCCCCGCAGGCACCGAGCGCTGTGCGCCAGGTGTAACTGACGCATGTAATCTCCAGTCCTCAGGACCGTGCAAGGAAAGCCGTTTTACACCCATCTTACGGAAGAGAACCCTCAGAGACGACATGCCCTACGTGGTAAGTGGGAGAGCCGGCTTTGACTCAAGAATACAGACCCTACCGGAGTCTCTACTCTTTCTATTAACCCTCAAAGTGTAGACCGAGGACGCTCACCTACTCGTCGGGGCCACCTAAGTTTAAAACTGAGCAGGGGTCTTCCCTGGTGGCGCAGTGGTTGAGAGTCCGCCTGCCGATGCAGGGGACACGGGTTCGTGCCCCGGTCCGCGAAGATCCCACATGCTGCAGAGCGGCTGGGCTCGTGAGCCATGGCCGCTGAGCCTGCGCGTCCGGAGCCTGTGCTCCGCAACGGGAGAGGCCGCACGGTGAGAGGCCCACGTACCGCAAATAAAAAAACAAACAAAAAAAAACCTGAGCAGGAATAATGCCTGCGAGGCCCTACACAGTCCGGCCCCAGTGGGCCCTGCCTCCCAGGAACACTCTTATTTCAAAGAATCCGGCCCATTTCCTGACCCAGGAACACGTCCAAGGTAAGAGTTGCGTTCATCCTCTCCACCCGAGTCCTACCCATCAGATCCCAGCTCCTGGGTAAAGCCTGCCCTGAAGCAGCCAGTCTAAAGGGCCCTCACCCCTGCCTGACATCTCAACAGGACCGTAGAGACTTGGTCCTGAACTCCTTACTGCTTTGTCTTATCAGTCAGTTTTTTAAACTTAATACCTATCATTTGCACAGTTAAAATGGAAGCCCCCTAGAAATAATAGTTAGACCTCATACTTCCTTATAAACCCCACAGAACATCAACCTCCTAGGAACTTCAAATGTTCACTGGCAGAGAGGGAATACAGACCACGTACCGACTTGGGTTTGAATTCCCAGCACCACTAGTTACCCACACAGTGATCTCCAGCAAGCCTCAGTTTTCATCTGTAAATTATTACAACTTTATACCTATAAATTAGCTAATGAAATACCCAACCTCAAAGGGTAACTTCGCGATGATGTAAGCGAATGCCACGCGGCGAGGATCCCTCCTCCACAAACACTGCGGGGGGGGGGGGGGCTCCGTCAACACTCTGGAGAAGCAGCTACTTACAGGCGTCTTAAAAGACTGCAGAGACGCTGTTTACATACACAGCCCATAACACGTCCACCAGTTAGTGAGGTTCACAACATGAAAATACATCTTTAAAGTCACAAACGGCTACTTGCATTACAAAAGAATTTTTTCTCATTTTTTATTTTTTGCCCACGCTATTTTATAACAGTAAACAAATTTTTTAAAAGGATATTTATCCACAAGTTCATTACCCCAGCAAATCAACTCTTGTATTTTCCTGTTTTCCCTTCTAGTCCTTGGTCATACATTTATATATTTTACTAACATATTCATTTTGTAGGTACCAATTGATTTGGGGTTTTTTATTTACCGTATCAAACATTTGATTATATTATGTTATATTAAATGTGAATATATTAATTATAACATAGTATATATGTATTACATTATATATGTATATTATATAATATATATGTTATAATTAACATATATTTTAACATATAGTATTTAATGTATTTGTTGACATATTAAACATACATGAATATACTTTCTATATTATATTAAAACACAATGTGACTATATTAATACAGTCTTCATAATCATTTAGCCATCATATAATATCCTACGAAGCTAACATCACAGTTTAGCTACTTTCCTGCTGTTAGACAACTATTATAATTCTTTTTAGATATTTATCATTATAACAATCATGTCTAAAGAACATCTCCATGTGTGAAAGTTTTTTTGCTTTTTTTTAACATCTTCATGCAGAGAACTGTTTTCTTTTAAATCTAGAACAAGCTAGACAAGGGGTCAACAGCTACCAAGCGAGGGGTAGGGTCCGAGTTTCACCACCAGCCACCAGCACAGTTTCCTCCGGTCACTTTAAATCACCTCCACTAAACAGCCACTCACGTGATGCTGCCAGGAGTGTAAGTAGGTACAGCATCTCTGAAGAGCGATTAGGCAGAAGTTCCACCCTGGGTCCTGACCCTAGAAATATACTTGAGCTTATGAATAAGCATCTTCTGACCGGGAAGTTCACCATCTCTAACAAAAAAGCCTGAAAACGATCTAAACATCCGTCAACAGGGGACTGGTTAAACTTAGTGTAGTTGTCTGCCCACTAAAATTACCCGGGGGGTGACAGGTAATGACAGGTAATGACAGGTAATGACAGACCTGTAGGCAACCCGGATCAATGAGATCAGGATCTCAGAGAATGGTCTGGGCATTTAAACCTTGCTGGGTCCCTGCAATGTCCAGCCAGACTTGACAGCCACTGAGTTAGTCTTCCACACACATTCACTCAGTGGAAGCCGGGCACCTATCAGCAACACGCTGGACGGTGTGTACAGCAACTACCATTTCTGTGAATGAAAGAGAATGTTTTTTCTTGTATGTGCATCGAATATTTCTGGAAGCATACACTAAAAGAAACTGGTATAATGAGGGTGGCCCTTGGGAAGAGAGATTAGGGGTGTGAAATGAGAGGCTTATATTTCAATGTGTATCATTTTATACTGTTTGAGTTTTAATCAGGTGCCCTGAAAAGTTAATACTCTTGAAAAAAATCATCATTTGTGAGCCGTTTCTCAAGGCCACGTGGTACTGGCCAGTGCCCGTGCTCTCAGGGTCTCCACGGAGCCCTGCACGCACGGAAGGGACCAAGTGCCCTTCTTGGCCTTGTGCTCACTGCTGTGGCCCTGGCAACTCCCTTACTCAATGTGCCAACCTAAAGCAAACAGTCACCGCCCGATACGCCGGGGAGATGTTTGCCTGTGGCTTCCCTCCTCGCCTCTGAGGCCATCACCAATGACACGTGGTCTGGGCCATCTCTTCCTAAAGAACATGTCAGATTTACAAACCCATTTTTAAGTGAGTTTCTCAGCTGCAAAGCAGCGACCATTCCATCCTTTTTCTAAAGCGCTTACTTCAGGTAGCATGCAAACGCCGTCTCTGCGGGATTCACAGGACCAACATCGTTTTCAGAACTAAGTGAGCTGCATCTTCTATTTGAAACAACCGCTTAGCTAATTTCATTCCATCATGTATTTCAGTTCAACAAGCCACACAAAAATTCAAGGAATCTAAAAGGTATAGAACGCAGTTTTACAGTTATCAACACACAGCTGATAATTTCAGAGGTTCGCAGAGATTATTTAAATAAAATACTTTTTTCTATATGTTGCTTTCAACAGCTGTGGGAGTTTATAACTGAGTCTCAGATATATTACTTAAGTGTCTTTTTTAGGTGTTTTTTTTACTTTGAGGAGAGGGCAGGTTCCTTTAGAGTGTTTACCTTATGATTTTGATACCAAAAAGAAATTCATTCATATTAATGGAAAGAAGGAAACTGTGTGGTCTATAACAAGATTCCTTTGAAAAATGACAATACACATGCCAGAAACATCAAGAAAAAGAATAATATAACGAGAGGTCAGATTCTGGAATACCAGAGAATCTTTAAGGATCGTCTGTTTGCAAAACTCTTAAACATATTCATTCATTCATTCATTCATCGAACAAGTATTTACTAAGTGCAACCTCCTGCCAAGCCCTGCACTAAGCACTACAGCCACGACAAGAGGGCTAGGATTAGAAGAATTCCCATATCTAACCACAACATGGACATTTTCTTGTTTCATTCAGTTACCCAAATGTATGCTTAAAGCGGCAAATTTAAATGATACTCTTGTTATATTTCTCAATCATGTTTTATAAGAGAACTTGAGTAAATGAGAACAGTTAATTAAGAGCTAAATGCAATCAAATACACTACATTTGTTCCCCATCACCCCAAAGGTTTCAACTGTAGGTTAGAAAAAAGAAAATGTCCAATTTTCTGGGTACACCAGGGAACCACAGTTGGCAGTCTGAAGTATTTATAAGGTGTTAAAGGCAGAACACATTAGACTACTGCTTCTTCCTAACACATCCTAAAATGAAACACCTGTTTCATCTCTGGAGGAACAAGCAGGTTAACGTCTAACTTGTCTCCAACTTGTGAAGGAACAGAGTTGCCATGACAACTGAAGGAAAAGTTTAGTGAGCAGAATTTACCAATGAAATGCAAAATTCCACCCAATTCCATTTAACTGGTATGTGTGTACTTGTAAGCAAAGGCTAGTTTTCTGTTTGTTAAACCATCAGAATAAATGATAATGTGTTCTGTGAAAAGTTTCATGGATAAAATGTTTAAAAACACACACTCCTTTTTGTCAGAGTAAGCCACAAATAAATAAAATTGAACAATGACTGTTTGACAAGTCAATATTGGCAATGCGGCCTTTCACATGACAGGGTCTCGAGTATACTTAAATCAAGGAAAACCAGATACTTCTAAAGTTAGTACCTTTCTTAGGTTGTGTTAAATTGTCAGGTAAATTCAGGGACATGTTTCATTTCTACTGATATCCATTACACAATGTCACCTAGGGTATGTTCAAATAAACAGACTATCAATTTTCCTAGAAAAATCCTTCTATCATAAACACACAGTATATTTAGGTTGTGCACATGCTGCACGATTACATTATTAACGTCCAACATTATCCTCACTGGAAACTAGAGTGAGGTCCCCATCAGATACGCAGGTTTCCCATCCGCCCCCGTCGGCTTTGAGGGCCGAATTTCTACTGCCCCAGTGACCGCCCTGCATGAACTGGTGGTCATTTTCAAGTAGACATCTGTGAATAATCAGACACCAGTGGTCACTGATTTAAAGATGTATTACTTCAAACACAGAAATGCTCTTATTTATGGTTAAAAGGTCTCAGGCGTGGTGATAAAATCATCTTCGTAAAGCAGACACGTATCTCTTTATAACACTACACTGGACACAAATTCTAGAGCATGATGTACAAATTAAGCAAGATTCAGGGACAAATAAAAATATTCCAAATGTACATATGAATGAGAAGCGCATGGTTAAAGAGAGGGGAACATGATAGCCGCGGACCCAGACTCGTGCTAACACTAAAATCCTATGTAACAGAAAGCGCCTGCCATGCAACACATCCCCACAACATCAGAGTATTAATGGCTGCGTTTAATGGCTGCGCTTATTGCGCTTAATAGATTTTACTATTTTGGCACAAACAGAAAGTGTGCAGTAAGAAAAACGTATGTACGTGATGTGTGAGAAGGCACACTGTCCCTTCCATAAGTCCATCACACAGGCAGCTGGACAGCTTCCGGCTGAACACAGAGGGTCGGCAGCCCACCGGCTTCCATCCCCACCCCCCGCCCCCCGCCCCCGCCCCCGCCTCCCACCGAGCACGCCTCACAAGAGTGCCTGTGCGGCTTGAGCAGTGAGTCGTGGACGTTCCGTTTACAGAGGGGTGGGGTTGAGGGAAATCGCCATTCCATGCCCAGTAAGCTGGAAAAGTCCGTCCTGTTTTTCCTCTTCTCCAGAGTAATCATTTCTCACGGACCAGAGATAAAAAGAACGCTTGGTAAGTAGGAGCTCACTAAATATTTCAGCACTCTTACCCGCAAGGGAAAGACTGACTTTTACAGCCAAGGACACGATCTCACCCTGAGGGCCTAACCACTCACGCCCGCCAGGGACTCAGACAAGCGCGATGAAACATTTGCTCCTTTGCGTCCACACCAAGAAAACCAGTGGCTGGGGAAGTCAGCGCGGTCCCAGTTCCCAAATCAGACTCGCCCGCCAGGAGCTCACACTGGCAGCCGGAGCATTTCACGAGCGCAAGGACGACCTTTTACACCCCCTTGGCCGAGGAAACACAACTGCAAAGGCTTCCTTAGGCTGACCTCACAGGCAGACCATGAGAAACACAACCCAAAGCCACAGCGACAGAAACCAGCGCCCTCGCTACATCCACACTCTGTGCATTGAAACACCACAGGCCCGGCCCACCTCTCAAGACCACCTACTCAGTCTAATGACAACGTGTAACATGACTGACTCGGATTTCAGAACCGAAAATTAAAATGCCTGTCTCAGCTTTCAAAGCAGCCAGTCCGAGCCCCTCAGCGTACCCAAGGTACCCCAAATCTCAAAGGTCGTGTCACCTTTTTCCGTATATTTCAAATAAATCTTACCTAGGTCTCTCTCGATCGCCGACTGGAGAGCTGGGTGCAGCTCCTGAGCCCTGCTGGAGACCAGGCTGCCTGAGGCTGGAGGAGGGCCGGGACCCTGCCCCGCCGATGAAAACTGTGCACACAGATACCGCCTACGCTCACCAGCCTCCCCGGTTACACTGGCCTCCTGAGGGTCGTCACGGACTTCGGTGTTAAGTACATTAAAGTTCACAGCATACTGCTCTCCGTAACAGGGACTACCACTTATTTTTACGAAGAGGAAGTCTCTAGAGAGTTGTTACTCAAATCAGGTCTCTCTGCCAGTGTTACACTCAGTCCCTCCCTCACGATGCAGAATACTCCAAAGACTACTTAACATTTAAAATAACGTGGTCTTTTAATGCACGGTGTGTAGGTGTAGAGAGGCGCTGGTTTCTGTCGCTTAAATCAGAGGCAGCACGAATTTGTTCGAGCAAAATCCAAAATACCAACAAAATATAAAACACAGAAGAGTCGAATGAAAGCTTCACCCTCCGGTTGACCACCCCTGTTAAAATGCTGGTGTGCAGGGCCGCTCACCTTCGTACAGACACACACAATCAACCCCACACGCCCATCTTCAGCATCTTCAACACATGTGTGCATGTGTGTATATACATAAACACACATGTACGTGTGATATATATAAATATATATAAACAGACATAAAATAAAGATTTGGTGGCTGCAGAACATCAGCCATTGTGCAGCTGTGTCACTTCACTTAACACATTTCTCCTGCTGCTTAAATAAGATTTTATTCTTGGTAGGAAAAACTTGCAAATAATTCTGAAAAATACACCGTACTCCTAAAACCATTCCTGACTGTCCAGGCCCCTCCACCCGGGTCTCAGTGACTGGTCTTAACGCTCCTCTGAAGACTCAGTCTGTTTCATCACGGACACCATCCAAGTGGAAAAAAAAAAAAAAAAGTAAAATCACGTGGCTTCTGTTCCGTCTCAAGTCTCCCATCTATAGAAAGAGAAAACAGTTCAACGTCCATAAAGCCTCAATATGAATGATACTGAATTCCATGACTTAAAAGGCTCTCCGTAATACTTAAAATCGTTCTGTACTGCATTTTATTCTTTTCACAAGATTTTCAAATATATTACCTCCTCACCACAACCTTATTACACAGGACGGGCGCGTTACAAATGCCAAAACTGAGGCCCAGAGAAATGGACAGACATGTGGGTCCCATGTCAACATGGTGCACGAGACAGGACAAAATCGACGGCCTCCGCGATGAAAAGAACCCACGACGTGAGCCCGGACCGGCCCCAAACCCCTAATACCCCGCCGGGACCCAAGGCACGGGTCAGGACCAGGAGATGTGATCGGGGCAGGGGGGGGTGTGCTCACAGATCCAGAGCAGCGTGCAAGGAAGCCTCCAGGAAGACTTAGGAAGTAGTAGAAAGAAAGCAACAGGGGCCTTCTGCACAGCACAGGGAACTATATTCCGTATCTTGTAATAACGTATAATGGAAAAGAATATGAAAAAGAAGATGTATGTACAGATGGATAACTGCGTCACTGTGCTGTACACCTGAAACTAACACAACATTGTAAATCGACTGCAGTCCCGTATAAAATAAAAATTAAATTAAAAGAAGATAGTAAGCCATGATTCCTTTCCTCATGTTCTCACTGGCTAGGGAAGGAAAACTCAGGCACGAATCCAGACTCAATTCAGACCACCTTTTGGGTTATCACGTGTATTGCAACTAAATAAAGAGGCTCTCCCCACAGCAACGCCAAAAAAAGAAATGAAACCTGTGATTTCTGTGTCACGTGTCTTATGTTACAGTCAGTAAAAACGTGAGCGTAGTGGGGCTAATCTGTGTTTCTTCCAGAATATCCCCCCGACCCCAGGACAAGCTCATTAGAAATGCTAGCGTCGTGGGAGCTGGCAGTGGAGACTCCTCTGGGAGGGAAGAGTGAATCCTCGGTCACAGCAAGGGTGAGAACAGTGCATCCTCCATGTGTGGTACTTAACGCAGGGGTGAACTCCTCATCCGCGTCGGAATTACCTTCCTGTTATAGTTTCCAGTGCGTTCTTTGCTGTGCGTGCATCTCGGCGTAGGACCTGCTGTCCTCAGACTGTCCTACCTTGGTCTGTATGGGCGGAGCGCAAAGCCACAAGCCCAGGAGATGAGCATCAGACGCCACTGGATAACAATGGTAAGTGGATTAAACCATACTTACATAATACTAACCCTGGAACGGGTGACTTAATGTTGTTCTAACAGAACCGTTTGGATTAGCACTAACTAGGCCCTGTGGCCTCGGATATTCAGGACTGGAGAGGCGCAGGGGTGGGGTCTCTCCTTCCCAGCATTTACACAGCCACCTACCAAGCGGCTGAGATGCTCTCCTTTACCCCTCACATCCCAAGCAACACGCATGCTTACTCGCTTCGTCTAACTGGTCCCAAATAAGACACTGCCTAACCGGTGACCTCTTCCGCCTCCCTCTTGCATACACATTTGAGGTGGAAACTGGTCCACTAATTTACCAGAGACATTAAAAAAAAACACCTTAAGATAAAGCTTCAAACTTGAACCAGACATGCAGCTCAAGAAGTCAGTGGGGGTCTTCCCTGGTGGCGCAGTGGTTGAGAGTCCGCCTGCCGATGCAGGGGACACGGGTTCGTGCCCCGGTCCAGAAAGATCCGGGAAGATTCCACATGCCACGGAGCGGCTGGGCCTGTGAGCCATGGACTCTGAACCTGCGCGTCCGGAGCCTGTGCTCCGCAACGGGAGAGGCCACAGCAGTGGGAGGCCCGAGTACCGCAAAAAAAAAAAAAAAAGAAGTCAGTGGGCACACCTTGGCTTTTAAAAGTTCCTAAATGAACATGCTTCCCTGAGATGCAAGGGAACCAAGAACCCAATTCTACTTGTTTGAGCCTCCAGACAAATAACCTCATTTTGTTCTCATTTATCCTTCTGGAAAGAAGAGTTATATCACACACACATGTATGTGTGTATGTGTATGTATATATCAATTAGGTGAAAGTGAAAGCACTGTAAAGACCAGCAAATAGAGAATTCTCTCAAATTTCAAGACCACGATGCAACTTTATAACTTTAGAGCTTACACTTCACGAATACCATAATCGCAGAGTGTCCCATCTCCTTCTCCCAAACTTGAAAATTCAATCTCTTCTGATTCTTTTTCTGTCTTCCTAGCAAGCTCTTTCCTCAAAGCTATGAAAAGGGCTTCTTGTCGAGATCCTGAAAAAATACACTTAAGAAGGAATCCCAACTGTGATGACCCTTTGCAGGTGGAACGCTGGGAAGCACAAAGATCTGAAAATGACCTGTGAGGTAAGCTACTTACACCAGGCCTCAAAGTTCCTCTCTAATCAAGTCCAGTGAGTGTAAACTGGAGGGACGAGCGGACGGTGAGGAAGTTGGGGAGGTGACAGGGCCGGGCACAGGGCGAGCAGAGCACCATCCAGGGCACGACTGCAGAGAAGGGGGGAAGGGCTTAAGATGACTAGTGGAAGTCCACCACTGAGAGGAGAGAGAGAGAAGAACTCTAAAACAAAAAGATGTATATACAAACTGGGTCTTATTTTTACTTAGGCTTTTCCCCAAAATGCATGGAGATCTATGCTACAAAACCGCCCAAAAGCCAGCCTGAATCTTCCTTTCATTCTCGAGATCTACAAGGTACTGCCTGTATTTAAAGGCACTAAAGAATACAAAATCAGGGACTTCCCAGGCGGTCCAGTGGTTAAGACTCCGCACTTCCACAGGTTCCATCCCTGGTCAGGGAACTAAGATCCCGCGTGCCGTGCAGCGTGGCCAAAGGGGGGAAAAGAAGACAAATTTCACAGACACAATTTAAAAGGATACAAATTCCCGTTAGGCGTGCTAGAGGTTCAACCTCAGCGTTGCACCCCAACTTCTGAAAATCTATTCAGCTACGAAGTGGGCCCCCAAGGGCAGCTCACTGCCTGTCTGAGGTACCCCTTCCCCCAGAAGCACATGCGAGCTCCTATTTCGTTAAATCTGGATAGATATGAAGTGCGAGGTCATCATTCTGTAGGGCGAGAGAGGGAAATTTTCCACTCTCCCAGGAAGGCTGCACAGCATCTGAGAGTTCAGCCAGGTGAGGAGAGCAGGAAGAAAGACTCGCCCGGGTGCCCTTGGTCGACGTGGTGTGACACGGTTGATTTGGCCCTCATCTTCCTGAGTCTTTACTGCATTTCTTTTTCCAAGGGAAACCCTTAGCAGGGACACTGCTGAAGGGCCCTGAGACCTCCAGTTTTCTCCTGGGCATTCACCTCCCAAACTTGCAGAAAATCCTAATGAGGTCAACAAAAACAAACCTCCAAAACCATTCCCTGGCCCAATTTTGTGTTCTTCACTAGACACCAACAGGAAGTCAGAACACTACACTGAGAATGTTCCCACAAAGTTAGAATCAGTTTCCCTAATATGGCCAGGCCCTAAATATAGCCACAGTTTTTTTGTTCAAAAGACACTCCCTTACAGTTGTAGATGGAGGAAACGGTGGTGGGAAAGTGAGCGTAGAGCACAGGAAGCCACGACCGTGCATTCAGAGGGCTCTTGTGTCCTTGACAAGGGCTGCCCAAGCAAAGACACCTGGAACACATGCCCTGTCCTCTCCAGGCTTTGTTCCCTCCACCGAGTCTGGGTTACCAGGAGGGAAGAGGAGAAATTACACACCCTGGGCCAGAAGTAATTCTACCGAGTTCTGAGAAGCAACACAGCATCACTAGTACCCAAAGCAGTGAAAGGAGTAGAATTCCCTGCTTGAATTGTAACGATTCAGTACACCTACAGAACACACGGGCATTTAACGAAGGTGTGTCAAGCCTTCACAACTTACCTTCCAAATAACAACACACACCCACACACACCCACGGTCACAAAAGACTGGTAACGTTCACGTAACTGCCGTGAGGGGCTTTGGGCGCTTTCAGCGAATGGGATTTACGCGGAGCAAAACCTAGAACACAAAACTTGGCCCAAAATGCAGTCAAAGTTCCGCTTGAAACTTTTGAAAGGTTAAGTACCCTGGGTCTACACTTCAATTATAAACTCCTTCTGCAAGACATTTTAGCCAAAAAGCACCCAGCAGAGTGTCCAAGTTGGAAGTAGATGCTCAGTAAAACACCTGCTGGGAAAAAACTGTTACAGGCAAGTAAATGAACTTCTCAACACAAGCGTGCTGAAAGGCAATACAGGCCGTTTTAAGGCCCCGTGTTAAAGTTAGCCCAGGAGGGCGGACGGGCCTAGAGCGTTCAGGCTGGACTGTGCGCTCAAAGCGCGCAGGTCAAATGCAGGGTCTGTCGCCCCCATCTGCGGGTCGCGCTCTCTGCGACTTAACGTTCCCTCGGCCGTGAAAGGGGGATCGGATCACACCCGGCGCCCAAGACTGCCGGGCGAGCAACCGGGAGAAAGCAACCGAAGGCACCCAGGATGCCAGCGCGCCGCCCGCGCGCGCGGCGCGTCTCCGGAGGCGCGTACCGGGAGTCAGTCCGTGCGCACACGCACCAGCTTCGCTGCGCGGGCACCTCGGGCCCCGCAACACGCCCCGCGCAGCCGGCGCCCCGCGGCGGGGAAGCGGCTCGCTGCCAGGCACGCGTCCGAGAGCCGGTCCCACGGCGAGGAAGGAGGCGGTGCCGCGCTCGCGCCACGGCGTCTCCCACACAATAGGCTGCAGCGGCGCCCCAGGCCCCCCACGACCCGCGACCCCCGGGCCCGCGGCGGGTACCCCCGGAGCCCCGGCACCTCCAAGCGGGTGGGGGGGTAGCGGCGCGCGGCGCCTGATTGGGGCCCACGGTGCCGGGTCGGCGGCGGCGGCGTGCCGGGCGGGCCCCTCCCCTCGTCCCTTCCCGCTCCGAGCCCCTCCGTCCCGCGGCCCCTCACCTGAAGGCCGGCCCCTCCCGGGGCGCCCGGCCCGGGGCTGCCGCCGCCGCCGCCGCCGCGGAGCCGCCGCCGCCCTTCCTGTTGAAGAGCCTCTGCAGCAGGGTCGGGGCCATGGCGCTGCGGCTCGGCTGCGGCTGCGGCTCCGCGGCCTCGGCCCGGCTCAGCGCGCGGCCAGGGGCGGCGGCGGGGCCATCGCGGCGCGGGCAGCTGTGCTCGGCGCCGGGGCCGCCGGCCGGTCATATGACGGGGCTGGCCCGCCGCCGCCGCCGCGCGCTGACAGTTCTCCCCGCGGGAGGAGCCGCCGCCGGCGCGGGAGGAGCGCGGCCGCCATTGGCCCCGGGACCCCGCCCGGCCCCGCATCCGGGGGCGGGGGCCGCGGGGGGCAGGGGGCGGGGCGAGGCGCTTAAAGGGGGCCTGGGGAGACACGGGGGGGGGGCCCCGCTGGGCGCTTAAAGGGGGAGGGGGTGGGGCCTCGGGGAGGCGGGGGCAGGGCACTTAAAGGGGGAGGGGGCGGGGGCGGAGAGGGGCGGTGCTTAAAGCGGGGGCCCCGAGGGCGGGGTGCGGGGCCAGCTGGGTGAATGCCCTAGTGGGCAGGGGGCGGGGACCCGGGGGGTAGGGCTGGGGGCTGGAGTTTGGGGTGGAGGTTGTGGTGTTGGTGGGACGGGGGGCGGGGCCCGGTGGTGTTGGGGCGGAGGGGCGGGAGGGCGCTAGGACGCTGGGCGGGGGAGCGGGAGGGCGCTGGGACGCGGGGCGGGGGGGCGGGAGGGCGCTGGGACGCGGGGCGGGGTCCCTTGGGGGGCCGGGGTGGAGGGGTGGTGCTGGAACTGGGGCCGGGACCCGTGGGAGGGGGCAGGGGGGCGCGGCTCCGAAGGCGGCGGGGGTCCCCGGGGCGCTGCGTCCCTCGGAGCCCCGGAGAGCTGCAGGGCGGGTCTTTGTCGCGTTGAGACAAAGCCGCTGAACCTGGGCTGTCGCCTGTGCAGGTGCGCGGGCTCGTTCGCGGGAGGCGTGCGCTGGGGGAGCGGGCTTCCTGCACGAGGTCGCCGCTCAGGGGTTGATTGGACGGAATCTCGCGACACCCCAGGCACTGGCGCTTGTGCCGGATCCACGTGAGAGTTCTCCGGGTTTGCTTTTATGAGGTTTTGGGGTTTTTTAATATTTGGTCGAGTAATTTGCTGTTTGGCATCTTGGGCCACCATCCCATAGTTACGTAAAAAGTTGCACGTGGAATTCACTACGTAGATTTAGAAACTTAAGCTATTTTAGAACAAGGGACTGCTTTCCTAATCATGTAACAGAGCACATCCTAACCTGATACCAGGCGGACGCTGTTTGGTGTGGGGAAGGGAGGTCTTACCGTGGTACCTGAGTTCACTCACCTGCCAGCCCCTCCCTGGGTCTGTGAGAACTCCCGGCTGCGGTGTGAGGGACCAGCCTTCCAGCGCTGGCTGCCCAGCGTTTACTCGGTGGTGAGATCCCGACCCACGCCATGCCCTGCATGAGCCGCGGTCACTGAGCGCTTCACCTGGATTCTCTTAGACTTGTTGGAAGGAGGACTCTTGGAGACTCAAAAAGGCAAATGTATTTCCATGAATAGAAATATAATCCAACATATCTCTTCTGGGCCCAATTTAGTTTGCATTATCATTTTTTATTGCGTAGGTTTCTGGCCTTGGTGGGAAACTAGCTGTGAATGAAGATGTGCTGAAATTTCACAAAAGTATGGGAAAGGTGGTAGAAATTGAAACGCAGTCATCTTTTTTTCCTTCAGATTTTCACCATTAAAATGGTGAATTAAATGTTCATGCTGGTTCATCCTTTCCCATGATGGAGTGTGCACAGAACCCTGATTTTCAGCTCTGCTGTTTCTCTCTGTTTATTGAAAGCATCTACCTCACAGGACTGCCAGTACTGGTCAGTATCCTGTATTTCAGGTATTGGTCTCATCTGTTATGATTTTATTAAGACAAGGTCCTCAGTCATATTATGGCCGGCCACACACCACCATTCCTTACCCCATCCCTGGTCAGAAAATATCTTTTATTCTTAAAACTGAAATCTGCATACTCGTGGTGTGCCTAGCAGCTTTTGCAAAGAGGAATTTGGTATGGTGTCCTTGGTTCCTCACCTCCAAGAGCTGTTCCTGTCCCACCCCTGTCCAAGTCTGTGGGATCATCCACAAGGGACAATTAAAAACTCAGCCTGCCCCGCCATCTTTCTCAATTTTGGACCTGACTGGGCAAAGGAAAAGTGTGCATTTACAACTACAGACAACACTTCAGTTAGGGGAGAAAAAAGGAACTGAAATGGTGCCCTTCTCCCACTTTGCTTCCTCTCAACTCCACGTTGTTCCTCATCCTGGTTCTGGCCACACCTTTCTCGCTTTGGATTTTAAGTGTTACAAAAATCCTAACCCACCGAGTTCTGGGAGACAGCTCCAGACAGCCCTTGCACCCCAGCTTCACTGTTTCTCCTCCTGGCTGTTCCGGGCCTCTTCAGAAACCCCTCGAGTCCCCTGGCATCCGTTGGTCACTGCTTCAGCCCTGAGGCTTAGCGCCGTCCCAGGCTCCAGCACTGGTCCTTCCATAGTCTCATACACCTCATCCTCCATCTTGGACAGTAATCTGCCGGCCGCTCCTGCAGGCGGCCGTGGAAAGGAGGAGGAACCCAAACAATATCCTGAGGGTCTGGAGACGCAGAATAGGTCTCAGATGGGGAAGGCTGACTTCCTGGTCCTATTCCATTCTGAGTCCCGGTGAGCGTTTCCTCCAGTCTGAGTGTGAGTTCTGCAAATTGCTTTAGGTGTTTTGCTTCCACAATTAGAATGTCGTGGAGCCTGTAGCCTACCCGATACCTGTTACCCCCTTCTTCCCAACAGAAGCCCAGTTTTGTTCAGGTGTCCGTTCCTCCCTCAGGCCTGCGCGCCTCAGGGAAGACCGACACTGTCCCCAGCCTGAGTCTGAAAGATCTACGGGAAATCCCGTTGCTTTTGCAAGGTGGTAGCTCAGGAATGAGCTAATGGAGAACAGGGGGCAAGAGGGAAAGGAGCTGGAGGGGAAGGAGGTGTTCTGGAAGTTTCTGCACTCTTCATAGAGAGCTATAAGGAGGGAGGTGGGGTTTTCCCTTCCTTTGGAGGTTGTATGTCTACGTGTAACGCGATAGTTCTTTTGCTGCAGCCTGAGCATGAAACCAGCCAGAGAAGGGAGGTGTGTCCCTCAATAACATTGAGCCACAGTCCCTGTACCCCGGCTGACCTTCCCCATTCAGTGAGATAATTTGCTAGTATCTGAAGCCAAAAGCAGTGTATAAGAGAGGGTCCTGTTTTCTGTCCTCAATTGCTTGTTATTTGAGGCAAGTAAACCCTACCTGCTTAACTTTCAGTGTACCAGGGGAACAGTCATCACCAATGGACCTCCTCTATTATTTTCATATTTTGATGTCATTTTGCAAATCGTTTATAAGAGGCAAGAATAAAGGAATGGTGAAAATAATTTTTAAATTAATTTTTATTGGAGTATCGTTGCTTTACAATGTTGTGTTAGTTTCTGCTGTACAGCAAAGTGAATCAGCCATACATACACATATATCCTCTTTTTTGGATTTCTTTCCCGTTTAGGTCACCGCAGAGCATTGAGTAGAGTTCCCTTTGCTATACACAGACTAGGTTCTTGTTAGTTGTCTATGTTATACACAGTTGTGTGAAAAATAATTTTTAAATAAATTTTAAAAAGAATTTAAACATAGCAAACTCAATTTTTTATTGCATATTTTCCTACATTTGAAGGAGCATTACCCTAACTGGCCATGAATACAACTATTGACAGGACCGAGGATTATGGATTTTTGCATCTCCAGCTCCATACGTGGATTCTGTGAGGTAATCGGTAGCAGGGATGTGGGGTTTTTTGAACAAATTAAATGTAAAAATGTTGATCTGATACTGTTACTTCTCAGTTTAAAAAGCTGCCCACAAGACACTCCTTCTTCCAAATTAAAAAAAAAAAGTTTCTTTTCAGGTAATATTTACCTATTTATTAATGCCTCTAAGGTGTGTAACTTTGGTCCAGGCACTTAAATTCATGCACATATTTCAGATTCTGTGGACTTTATTTCACCTCCAGAGGTGAGGTCTTGGGAGCGATACAGAAACCCTCTCCCACACATTCACACTCAAACACAGTGCATAACATTTAGAGGATGCAGGGAGGTACAAAGATGTTATGGTCATGTGTCCATCTGCAAGCTGGGTAAGTAGAAATAGCTACACATAACATGTGTGTGACCTTCCTTCCTTCCTTTTTCTTTCTTTTTTTTTTTCTTCTTTGTTCACTTGTTCATTTGACAGGGATTTTATTTTGGGGGTCTGATGACCGCTTAAGTCAGTAGTTCAACAGACATCATACTTCATTGCTCTTCAATTGTGAATTCTACGTGAATTCATCCAGTTCTCGTATTTAGCCAGTAGTCATCTGGTGTGCCAATGCCACCTGTGCCCTAGCCACTGACTCTTCCCTGTTTGTTGCACAAAAATTACTTTGGAACTCTGCTTCAAACTGGGACTTGCCCACCCACATTCTGCCCCACCTCCCCTTCCTCAAAGCCCACTAAAACGACAGCAGAGGAATAAGAAGGTGTCGGCCTGCAAGGAACAAGGACAAAGGGCAGGAGAGATTTCCACAAACATTTGGCCAAGGACAAGTGTTTGCAGGTGGAAAGTGGATGAAGGAGGAGTAACTAGTTGATCAGAGAGGAGGAGTTCAAACCCAAGAATGAAGACGCAGGCCAGCCCCCCCGAGACTCTGAAGCCTCCGCACTTGGGAGGTGAGGGTCCCTGAAGGATGGGTGAAGGTCTACACGTGAACTAGTTAGACCCCAGGGCCCTTCTCTCCTCACCCTGCACTACCAGGCACCATCTATCCAACCGTGGGCCAAAGAGGGGCATCAGGTGAGTGCCTGGCCAGAGGGAGAGGATGGCGGCAGACAAAAGCTCTCCAGACATCTGCCGTGGCAGGAGCCCAGTGGAAGGCCGGTCCTCTACTAGAGCACCTGCTTGTGGATTTCACAAATCAGTACTCCACACAGAGAATTTCTTCTAAAATGCTTAGAGTCTCACTCCTCAGTATGAGGGGCAGTCCAGGAATCGGTAACCATGTGATGAACACCTGCAACATGGTAAGGAAAATACACACAGAAGTGAAAGGGAACTGGAGCAAACAGACAATGCAAGGAGAAAGGGACTTCAAAGCTGTAATTGATTAATAGCATCAAAGGGACAAAGTAAGATATGCCTGTAACACAAAAACAGGAAGCGATGAAAGAAGAACACTCAACAAGAAAGCTCTCTTGAAAATTAAATATATGATGTAAATAAAATATTCAGTGAAAAGAACTGAAGGATAAAGTTGGGAAAGATGGAAAATAGAAGAGGAAAGATGAGAATGTTGGTGAATCCATCCAGAGAATTACTAATAGGAGCTTCAGAAAGGAGATCAGAGAAAACAGTGGGGAGCAAATCATCAAAGAAATAATAAAAGAAAATTTCCCATAGCTGAAGGAGAGGTGTCCCCATATGGATAGGGCCTGCCCAGAACAGGACATGTCCTTGAACTTCAAGGCATTTCATCATTAAATTTCAGAACATCTTGGATAAGGGAAAAAAAACTGTAAAACCTTTCAGAGAGAAAAGCTAATCAAAAAATGGAGCAGGGGGTTTCCCTAGTGGCGCAGTGGTTGAGAGTCCGCCTGCCGATGCAGGGGACACGCGTTCGTGCCCCGGTCCGGGAAGATCCCACATGCCGCGGAGCGACTGGGCCCGTGGGCCATGGCCGCTAAGCCTGCGCGTCCGGAGCCTGTGCTGCACAACGGGAGAGGCCACAACAGCGAGAGGCCCGCGTACCGCAAAAAAAAAAAAAAAAAAAGGAGCAGGACTCAGAACAGCATCAGAGCCGTTTCTAGCTGCTCTTGATGGTGGCAGACAACAGAGCGGCACCTTAAACGTTCAGAGGGAAGACTGTTTTCATCCTAGGATCCTGGACTAAACTAAACCATAAATCAGTAGTGTAGAATACACACACTTTTAGATACACAAGTTCTCAAACATTGTACCTCCATTCTTTTTCAGGCAGCTGGAAGATGTACGTATGTTAGCAAAATAGGGGATTAAAACAAGAGAAGGGAAGATACAGGCAACAAGATACTAGGAAAAAAAGCAGCTAGGTGGCAGGAAGGGCGACCCAGGACCTCTCGAAAACAACAGGCTAGGGGCAGGAGAAGGGAAGGGGCTCCAGAGGTAGCTAAGGAAAACAGAACCAATATTCGAGTGTAAGGAGTATATTATTAATAAGTATATGGCAGAGGTGCTGGAGCATTGGGGAAAAATTAACGATAGGTAGCTGGAAAACCAAACAAATGATAAAATGAGGCAATTATTAACTTCAGAAAAAAAGAAAGCGTGTGCAGGAAAAGAAAAAGTGGTTGCAATGCGTTAGTTGGCTCTTGGTCACTGAGTGACCGATATTTATATAGTCTCACTAATGTAACGTCAGCTATTGATTTAACAAAAACTATACGTAACTATGCTGGGGGAGGGAAGAAGGAAAGTGGGGTCGGGGTAAGGGAGGGATAGTCTAGTATTTATTCACAATGGCGGGAAGTCAAGAGACAAGGACTTAAATAGGCAAATCAAGAAACAGTGACAGAAGCGTATAACTTTTTAAAGAGATGGAGGAAGATATCAGTGAAGCTAGCTAGAAAAGTTGAAGGTGGTAACCTGTAGGGCTGGGACTGGCTGTGGGGAAGGGTGGGGCAGGAGACCCATGTTTGTTTGTTTTTTAATTTATTTATTTTTGGCTGTGTTGGGTCTTTGTTTCTGTGCGAGGGCTTTCTCCAGTTGCAGCGAGTGGGGGCCACTCTTCACCGCGGGGCGTGGGCCTCTCACTATCACGGCCTCTCCCGCTGCGGAGCACAGGCTCCAGACGCGCAGGCTCAGTAGTTGTGGCTCACGGGCCCAGTTGCTCCGTGGCATGTGGGATCTTCCCAGACCAGGGATCGAACCTGTGTCCCCTTTACTGGCAGGCGGATTCTTAACCACTGCGCCACCAGGGAAGCCCCCGCTGGGTTTTATTATAAAGCCTTTTAGTACTATTTGACTTTTTATTTTATTTATTTTATTTTTAAAACATCTTTATTGGAGTATAATTGCTTTACATTGGTGTGTTAGTTTCTGCTTATAACAAAGTGAATCAGCTACAGGTATACATATATCCCCATATCTCCTCCCTCTTGCATCTCCCTCCCTCCCACCCTCCCTATCCCACCCCACTAGGTGGTCACAAAGCACTGAGCTGATCTCCCTGTGCTATGCGGCTGCTTCCCACTAGCTATCTATTTTACATTTGGTAGTGTATATATGTCCATGCCACTCTCTTACTTCATCCCAGCTTACCCTTCCCCCCTCCCCGTGTCCTCAAGTCCATTCTCAACGTCTGTGTCTTTATTCCTGTCCTGCCCCTAGGTTCTTCAGAACCATTTATTTTTTTAGATTCCATATATATGTGTTAGCATACAGTATTTGCTTTTCTCTTTCTGACTTAACCTCACTCTGTGTGACAGACTCTAGGTCCATCCACCTCACTGCAAATAACTCAATTTTGTTTCTTTTTATGGCTGAGTAATATTCCATTGTATATATGTGCCACATCTTCTTTATCCATTCCTCTGTTGATGGACACTTAGGTTGCTTCCAGGTCCTGGCTATTGTAAATAGTGCTGCAGTGAACATTGTGGTATATGTAGCTTTTTGAATTGTGGTTTTCTCAGGGTATATGCCCAGTAGTGGGATTGCTGGGTGGTATGGTAGTTCTATTTTTAGTTTATTAAGGAACCTCCATACTGTTCTCCATAGCGGCTGTATCAATTTACATTCCCACCAACAGTGCAAGAGGGCTTCATTTTCTCCACACCCTCTCCAGCATTTATTGTTTGTAGATATTTTGATGATGGCCATTCTGACCGGTGTGAGGTGATACCTCATTGTTATTATTATTTTTTTAAAAGAAGATGTTGGGGGTAGGAGTTTATTAATTAATTTATTTTTGCTGTGTTGGGTCTTCGTTTCTGTGCGAGGGCTTTCTCTAGTTGTGGCAAGCGGGGGCCACTCTTCATCACGGTGCGCGGGCCTCTCACTATCGCGGCCTCTCTTGTTGCGGAGCACAGGCTCTAGACGTGCAAGCTCAGTAGCTGTGGCTCACGGGTGTGACACGGGATGCTCACATCCCGCGGCATGTGGGATCTTCCCAGACCAGGGCTCGAACCCGTGTCCCCTGCATTGGCAGGCGGACTCTCAACCACTGCGCCATCAGAGAAGCCCCTTCACTGTAATTTTGATTTGCATTTCTCTAATGATTAGTGACGCTGAGCATCCTTCCATGTGATTGTTGGCAATCTGTATATCTTATTCGGAAACTATTTGACTTTTTAAATGATAGATATGAATGTGCTTGTGTGTGTGTGTGTTTTCCTTTGATAAAAAGTAAAGTTTGTTTTTAAACAGTCTCACTTGTGGACATTGTTCAAGTCCTATTTCTGGGCCTGATCTTGTGAGATTCCAATCTAGTGAGAGTGGGACTCAGGAAATGAACTTTACGTAGAACCTCAACAAATTCGGATGCGAGGACTTTCCGGTGGTGCAGTGGTTAGGAGTCCACCTGCCAGTGCAGGCGATACGGGTTCAAGCCCTGGTCCAGGAAGATCCCACATGCCGCGGAGCAACTAAGCCCGTGCACCACAACTGCTGAGCCCACGTGCCACAGCTACTGAAGCCTGCACGCCTAGAGTCCGTGCTTTGCAACAAGAGAGGCCGCCGCCGTGAGAAGCCCGCGCACCGCAACGAAGAGCAGCCCCTGCTCGCCACAACGAGAGAAAAGCCCGCGCACAGCAACGAACACCCAATTCAGCCAAAAATAAATAAACTAATTAATTAAAAAAAAAAAGAAAACTGGATGCAGATGGTTTGTGGACAATACTTTGAGAAACATCACTCAGATCCCCTGAAATTCTACACGATGTCTTGCAAGAATGTGCAGTTTTTTGGAGAAAGACCATACTTTTAAGATTCTCTTTGATGCCCCCAAACCCAAAAAAGTTTAAGCATTGCTGTTCTCTGTCTGCATTCCTTCCAAGAATAATTGAGATTCCATTCATTAATTAAGGTCAAAAGCACAGCTAATTATTGTTGTAGTGAGTTAAATACTTTGTAAAACTCATTAATGTTATAGACTGGAAAGCACTGGCTGAATTTTCAGTCCATTGCTTAGCACTGCCAAGGCGGATAGCAGTGCATTAGTACTTCAGTGCATTGAATATAAATCGAGTGGCTTGATACGCTAACACAAGTGTAAATCAACTATACTTCAATTAAAAAAAAACCAGTGGCTTGAAAAAGTTAATGTGGATCCATTGGCACCTACCAGTGATGTTGACCAAGCCTATAGTTAAATTTTATTCAGTTGGAAAAAACGTGCATATGTTGTCATTCAGTGGTACCTTTATATAATAATGCCACATAAATAGTGCTGGAGTCCAACTAGAAAAGTTAATGCAGGTATTTTGACAACCTTGTACTTTTATTCAACATTTTAGTAACTTTATGGTGTAAACCAGCCTTTCTCAAATTTATTTAACCTTTCAACCTTTTAAAAATTGTTTTTGTCTTTATAAAACACAAGAGGAGTTCATGAGTTGTGATTTGGATTAAACTAGACAGCAAAATATGATTTCAGATTAATTGCTGGAAGGAATTAAATTTGGATTCATACGTTTCCTTTAAACCTTGTTATACATTAAGAAGTTAGAGCAGTTACTTTTTTATTTTAGTGACTATAAAAAGTATAAAATATTTTTAAAAGATACATCACATAGACCAGCACAAACCAGTAGCCAAGTTAGTATTTGTTGAATGAATAACAACATATAGCATGGCAATTGTTAGTTATTTAAGCAGACTGTATGCCAATTTGCATATCAAATGTTTCTTATTAATAGATCAGTCATCTCTGATATTCTTAGGTGTGGCACACTATTTCTTAAAAATAATAGCAAGGCCATCCGTAACACTTACTGTGTCCCAGACCTTGTCCTAAGCATTTTCTTGTTGTTAGTTCATTTAACCCTGGCAACAACTCTATGAGGGAAGTAGTATTATCACTCCCATTTTACAGATGAGAAAACTGATACACGCAGTTAAGTAGCTGTGCACAGCTAATGAAAAGCCAAGCAATGATTAGAAACCATCAGTCTGGCACTAGAATCTTATCCTTTTAACTACTCTCACAAGACAAACTATTACAGAAAAACAATCACATAAGCAATTATATCAATATACTGTACAATAAAATATCAAATGAAATCTGCATGATACCTCTTGTTTAACAGGCAAAGATTTTGCATCATTCTTTGATAGCCTTGAACTAATATTTCTATTTCACTTGTCCCACATAATTTTATCTTAATGTAAAACAATCTGTATACTTCAAAATCTTTGATTATTCAATTATACTCTGTAACAAAATATGTATATAAAGTTAATTTTCTGGGCTAATGAAGCTCTAAATTAAAATATCCTATCATTCTAGTTCAAAATTTATCAATATAACAAAAATTTATAATTCTTAAACATAAAAAATAAAATTGTGCTATACATGCATTTCTCAATGACAGATAAAGCTAAGATTCACCTTATTCACTCTTATGGATAAATATTACTCATTGCAAGAATCAGACAGGTTCAACATTAATTCATACTTTTCCTTTGTTGTTATAGACGTAAACGCTGAGAAACTGTATTTACGTAAATAAGTAGATGAGAATGGAAGGAATTTTGTTACAGCATTATAATTTTTTCCAAGTCAAATTTTAAAAAAAATCACTGTGTTCTAAACATTAAATATTAGACTGGTGTCCAACATATGAAAAACTCACTGTTAGAAGTTAACATTAACTTCCAACTGTTTTTCATGGACTTTCTATTCTCTTCTACGTATTTGTTTTTTCCTTTTCAGTCAATTATGAGACTCTCGTCATTATAGATTTAGAGGATATTTTGATTTCCTCTAAATTTTCAAGGGCCAAGTCCCTCACTTACTCTCATTCTCATGAAAAATTTTTTCTGGCTCTTATTTACCTTTCCCAATCATTTTTATATCAACTTGTCAATTTTGTAAAAATCTGGGTTGGGATGTTTACTGAAGTGCACTGCATTTTAGATGAATTTGGGCATATTTGATATTGTTCCAATACTGACTCTTCCCATCCAGGAACTCAGAAAGTCTCTCCACCTCTGCAAGCCTTGTATCATGTCCCACAATGAAGTTTCATAGTTTTTGTTTCATGGGTTTCGCATATTTTTTTCGGAATTTAAGATACATATATTTTGACCACTTCAAAGGCATTCTTCCTTCCTTCCTTCCTTTTTCTTTTTTTCCTCTTGCCATCCCAAATAGATTGCAAACCCTTGTGGGATTGGAAATGGACTGCCTTATAACCTCCTAAGTGCCTAGAACAAAGCTGTGCTGGAACAGTTAAGGAAAGAAATACTTGTTGAAGAAATCAATGAATGAAAGTCCTGATTCATAAACTAGAAACGCGACAGGAATGATCTGGGAGAGATTCTTGGAAAGGATTCAAAAGAATTATAGTTCCTTAAAACTGGATGATAGTGCGGCTTGATTCTACCGCATGGCAGATTTGACAAGCCGTCTGATATATTTCTTTTAACTAAAGAGACAAAATGACCTGGATATTGGACAGAGTCTCCCAGTGTGGGTTCACTCAGGGACCCAGAGGACATAAATATTTGCTTCTCATTTCCTAAGGCTTTGAGAAAAATGCTCAAGTTTTTCCCCCTGTGAGGGTTCCAGAAACATTATTTTCACTGAACATTAAGGATCATTTAAAATTTTCTTGTAAGAAGGATGTCTGGGGAGTTCCCTGGGGGCCTAGTGGTGAGGATTTGGCACTTTCACTGCCGTGGCCCTGGGTTCAAGCCCTGGTCGGCGAGCTGAGGTCCCGTAAGCCGCGTGGCATGGACTTGGGGTCTCCTTCCTCCTCGAGGCCACTTTCGAACTCCTCCCCTCCCCCCATCCCCAGCTTTGAATCTCACGTCATCAGATACACCACCTCCTGTGCCTCACTGCCCTTTGCCCTTATTTCTCAGAGATTTTAGCAGCTGGCGCCCTGTCCTCGTCTCCAGGAAAAGTCCTGTCATGATTCTAAGTCATTTCAATATCCGTTTGGCTCGGGCTTCTGCTTTCCAGCCCTCAGCCCCTTGACTTCCTTTCTTCCTAGGCTTTTGCCTGGGTCAGTCATGCACCGTGAGATCACACCCTAGAGCTTGACCTCATACTCTCAATGGTCAGCATGCTCTGGTACCACCACTGCCACCCCCGGCGCCTCTGGTCCCTGACACCCTGTTCCTGTGCTGAGGTCTGCAGCCCCTCGACCCACCACCTCCCAGTCACGGCTCAGCCCCCCGGACCCCCTCTCTCCTCCTTACCTAGCATACTTTCCTTGGTCAATTACTATTTCACTCCCTTGCAGAGAGTTCTAATTATCCACCTGCCCTATCCATCCTCCTTCCTTCCAAGATGCTAGAATTATAGCTGAGCACACAGCTGGCCATATACACGACATTTCCTGGGCTTCCTTGATTTAAATGTGGCCGTAGGACCAACCTTTTACCAACGGAATAAGCGCCTAAGTGATGTGCGACCCCTGCAGGCTGGGCCCTTAAAACAAGCGCAGTGCTTTCTCCTCATGCGTTCTTTCCCCTCCTGATAACGGGTAAAGATGTGCCTGCTTCCCAGTACCCACGATTCAGATGGGAACAAAGCCCTATCACGAAAGACAAACGAGAGAGAAAGCCCCTCCCTCTGCCCCTTAAAGGATCCTCTGAAGCTGAGACCCAGTAACCTGGAACGGTCACTTCGGTCTGTGGCTTGAAATAGACATAAAATCTGCTTTAAGTCTCAGAATTAATGTTGGATTGCTTTGTTACAGCAGCCTACCTTGACTCTAAAGAATACAGCTCTCGGGGCTTCCCTGGTGGCGCACTGGTTGAGAGTCCGCCTGCCGATGAGGGGGACGCGGGTTCGTGCCCCGGTCCGGGAAGATCCCACATGCCGTGGAGCGGCTGCGCCCATGAGCCATGGCCGCTGACCCTGCGCGTCCGGAGCCTGTGCTGCGCAACGGGAGAGGCCGCAACAGTGACAGGCCCGCGTACCGCAAAAAAAAAAAAAAAAAAAAAAAAAGAATACAGTTCTCAACGCCCTTGGTTGTCTCCCGTCTGAATACTCCCCTGGCAAGACCACAAGCCTGGTTGAAATTCCACCTCTCCCTCCCCTGAGCTCATCCATGGTTTCTGGCCAGAGAAAAACTCTTGCCGATCAGGCTCACTTTAATTTCTGGACACTGAACTCCCAGTAGGCTTTGAACGCTGCCTGGTAATCACACCATCCCTCCCCCTCGCCCGGCCTCCGGGACAAACCATCCTCCTTGCCCAGACCTCCCACAGGGCATCCCCAGCCTCACGCTCGGCTGGTGACCCTGCGTTCTATTTCCCTGAAGGAACTGAAAGCTCCAGGATTTCAAGGCGCGCCTGTCTCCTATGTCCCGAGCCTCTCGCACCCGTGCCCACCTCCTGTTACTGTGGGTGACCGGTCCGTTCTTCCACGTTTGCACCAGATCTCAAAAACTTCTTCTCTATGCAGAGACTTTACCCTAGCCATTCTCCCTTCTCTCCGGCACCATCGCATTTTCTCTCTCTGCTTCACCTTCCCCATAGCATACAAATGTTCCTTCATTTCTCCCACCTAGAAAAAAATCTAAAAAGCCTTTCAAGAGCCCTCTCCTTATGGCTATCCCTTCAGCACTGCTGCTGCTTTTTTATATGTCTTGAATTTAGCTTTTGCCTTTTTGTTTTAAATTATTTTGAAAAACTTCAAGCATACACAAAGGTAGAAAGACATATATCATTACCCAGTTTCAAAGACTGTAAACATTTTGTCAATCTTATTTCATGCACCTGCCTTCCCTAAATCTGGAGTATCTTAAACCAAATCCCAGACGTCGTATCATTCACCTGTAAATCATCCACTGTACATCTCTAACACATAATGACTCTAAAAGATGCCAGTCACAATACCAGTATCATGCAACAAACCTACAATAAATACATGATCAGGGGTTAAATTTCCTAGTTTGTCTCAAAAACATCTTTCTTTTATAATAGATTGGCTCAACTCAGGCACTCAACATGTTGTATTTAGAGGTGGTTTTTCGTCTCTAACAGTTTCGCCCCCTCCCCTTTTCATGCCATTTATGTTTTCTGGTTTTTTATACAAAGCTCATTTTCCCCGTGGAAGTCCCCACGTTCTGGATTCGGCTTACTGCATCCTCATGACTCTTCCAGCATGTTCCTGTCTCTCCTATATTTCCTGTAAATTGACAGTAATAGCTTTTCTTTTTTCCATTTTTAAAAATCAAAGTTGATTTACAATGTTGTGTTAATTTCAGGTGTACAGAGAAGTGATTCAGTTATATACATATAGAATACATATAATATATATATTTTTCATATTCATTTCCATTATGGTTTATTACGGGATATTGAATATAGTTCCCTGTGCTATACTGTAGGTCCTTGTTGATGATCTATTTCATATACAGTAGTGTGTGCATGTTAATCCCAAACTCCTAATTTTTCCCTCCCCCCCTTTCCCCTTTGGCAACCACAGGTCTGTTCTCTATGCCTGTGAGTCTGTTTCTGCCTCTTAGACAAGTTCATTCGTGTCCTACTTTAGATTCCTCATATAAGTGTGATATCACATGGCATTTATCTTTCTCTGGCTGACTTCCCTTAGTGTGCTCATCTCCAGTCCATCATGTTGCTGCAAGTGGCATTATTTCATTCTTTTTCTGGATGAGCGGTAGTAACATCTTGGGGCTTGATTCTCTGCTTCCTGGAACCCACCTCGGTCTCGCATTCACCCTCCCACCATCTAAGACTGTGTGTGGTCAGGCTCCTTAATGACCCACATCGCTACGACAGACGGAATGGCCTGTTCTCAGGCCCCTCTTCCCGCTCCAACGGCAGTGTGGGAACTTGTCACTGTGCCCCCTGGGTGACCTCCTATGTCTGGCTCGCAGGACTCCATCCTTGGGTTCTGCTCTTAGCCTCGCTTGTTGCTCCTTCCCCGTCTGTTCTGTGGCTCCTCTGACCACTCCTACCTCTACGTGTTGGTGCACTGGAGGATGCTTTTCCATTTCCCTTCTCTACATGCACTAACTTGATGCTCTCATCCAGCCAGTTCTCAGGCTTTGCTGACCATTTTACATGTGCTGACTTCCTAATTTTAGAGCTTCGGCCCGGGTCCCTCCCGCAAACCCCAAATTCCCATAGCCAGCTGTTGAGCTGGTATTTCCATTTGCGTGTCTAACGAGCACCTCCGTGTGGTCCTGCCTGTGATTGGACACCTGAGCTCCTTCCCAGTCTGCTCCCCCTTAGACTCCTTCATCACAGTTCATAGAAGGTCACCCTTCCAGTTTTTCAGGTCCGAAATCTCAGAGTCATTCTAGACTCTTTCTCTCAACCCCAGGTAGAATCTGTCATAAATCCGAGTGACTACTTTCACAACACACCCACAGTCTGGATATTTCCCACCACCTCTGCTGCTGTCATCTTGATGCCACCCTTTGTCATCTCGCGCCTCACCCCATCGCTCCTAACTGCTCCATCCCGCTCCCTGTTCTTAGCACAGCAGTTAGGGGGAGCTTTCAAAAGTGCAGGTCACCACCTCACTCCGGTAAGCATGGCCATCATCACAAAGTCTACAAACAGCAGATGCTGGAGAGGGTGTGGAGAAAAGGGAACATCCTTCCTCCTGCACTGCTGGTGGGAATGTAAATTGGTGCAGCCACTACGGAGAACAGTATGGAGGTTCCTTAAAAAACTAAAAATAGAGTTACCATATGATCCAGCAATCCCACTCCTGGGCATATATCTGGACAAAACTGTAATTCAAAAAGATACATGCACCCCAGCGTTCACAGCAGCACTACTTGCAATAAGCAAGATATAGAAGCAACCTAAGTGTCCATCAACAGAAGAATGGATAAAAAAGATGTGGTACATATATACAATGGAATATTAGCCATAAAAAAGAATGAAATAATGTCATTTGCAGCAATATGAATGGACCTAGAGATTATCATACTAAGTGAAGTCACACGAAGAGAAATATCATATATCACTTATATGTGGAATCTAAAAAAAGATACAAATGAACTTATTTACAAAACAAACAGACCCACAAGCATAGATAACAATCTTATGGTTACCAAAGGGGAAGGGGGAGAGGGATAAACTGGGAATTTGGGATTAACGGATATACACCGCTATATATAAAATAAATAAACAACAAGGACCTACTCTACAGCACAGGGAACTATGCTCAATACCTTGTAATAACCTATAACAGAAAAGAATCTGAAAAAGAATATATATGTATATATTCAGATGTGTATACATATGTGTGTATGTGTGTTTCTGTCCTGCTCCCCCAAAACTTCTCTGCCATCTCCCGCATGGTCTCCCCCTTGCTCTCCCGACTCTGGCCACACTGGCCCTCCTGCTGTCGCACCACCCGCCTGCCTCTCCCTCCCCGTCCCTCTTCCTACCACCCCTGCCCCCCTCCACTCATCTTAGCTTTAGGTGCTCTGACTGGGCTGGTCTTTCCACTGCATCAGCACAGCTCACTCCCTCACTTCCTTCAGACTTTGCCTTTCCATCGAATCCTTTCCTGACTACCCTCTTCAAACTTCCATTCCCCTAGAAGTAGAATTGGTGGGTCAAAGAGCATAAGCATTTGAGTTTTCATAAATCCTAAATCTGACCAAATTACTGTCACCAGCATGAGCACACAAGTTTCCCCTAGAGCCTGGCCAATTGAGGCTGTTAACAGCTTTTGAATTCTTGAGACAGTGTAGTTTAATTTGCCTTTCTTTTCTCACGTGAGTTTGAACATGAGTTTAAGAGCCATCTCTGGCAATCTGTATATCTTCTTTGGAGAAACGTCTATTTAGGTCTTCTGCCCATTTTTGGATTGGGTTGTTTTTTTGATATTGAGCCACATGAGCTGCTTGTATATTTTGGACATTAATCCTTTGTCAGTTGCTTCATTTGCAAAGATTTTCTCCCATTCTGAGGGTTGTCTTTTCATCTTGTTTATGGTTTCCTTTGCTGTGCAAAAGCATTTAGGTTTCATTAGGTCCAATTTGTTTATTTTTTATTTCCATTATTCTAGGAGGTGGGTCAAAAAAGATCTTGCTGTGATTTATGTCAAAGAGTGTTCTGCCTATGTTTTCCTCTAAGAGTTTTATAGTGTCTGGCCTTACACATGAAAAGATGTTCAACATCACTAATCATTAGAGAAATGCAAATCAAAACCACAATGAGGTACCTATCACCTCACACTGGTCAGAATGGCCATCATCAAAAAATCAACAAACAATAAATGCTGGAGAGGCATTTATTGGAGAAAAGGGAAGCCTCTTGCACTGTTGGTGGGAATGTAAATTGATACACCCACTGTGGAGAATAGTATGGAAGTTTCTTAAAAAAACAAAAATAGAACTACCACATGACCCAGCAATCCCACTGCTGGGTATATACCCTGAGAAAACCGTAATTCAAAAAGCTACATGTACCACAGTGTTCACTGCAGCACTATTTACAGTTGCCAGGACATGGAAGCAACCTAAGTGTCCATTGACAGATGAATGGATAAAGGAGATGTGGCACATATACAATGGCATATTACTCAGCCATAAAAAGAAACGAAATTGAGTTATTTGTGGTGAGGTGGATGGACCTAGAGTCTGTCATACAGAGAGAAGTCAGTCAGAAAGAGAAAAACAAATACCGTATGCTAACACATATATATGGAATCTAAGAAAACAGTACTGATGAACCTAGTGGCAGGGCAGGAATAAAGACACACATGTAGAGAACGGACTTGAGGACACAGCGGGGGATTGGGAAGCCGGGATGAAGTGAGAGGGTGGCATGGACACATACACACTACCAAATGTAAAATAGATAGCTAGTGGGAAGCAGCCGCATAGCACGGTGAGATCAGCTCCGTGCTTTGTGACCACCTAGAGGGGTGGGATGGTGGGGTGGGAGGGAGGCTCAAGAGGGAGGGGATATGGGGATATATGTATATGTGTAGCTGATTCACTTTGCTATACAGTAGAAACTAACACAACAATGTAAAGCAATTATACTTCAATAAAGATATTAAAAATAAATGAATATAAAATACAAATGCTACTACATTAAAAAAAAGGAGCCATTTATATTCCCATTTCTGAAAGCTGTAAGTTCATATTCCTCAGCCACTTTTCTAAGGATGTTGGTCTTCTCATTTACTTTGTAGCAGCTCTTTGTGAACTACAGAAGTAAGTACTTGCCTGTGATAATAGTTGGAACTGCCAACTACAAACTGGCACTTGCCAGCTCCCTCTACAAGGATTAAATCATGAGGCGCAGCAGCTGCTGACCTTCAACACCCCCTAAAAGGAGTTCAGGCTGGAGATCAGGAATGAGGCCCTCTGTGCTCTGGGAGAAACTGGCAGAACAGGTCTTCAGATAGTTAGATATTTTCAGGAGAAGATTTTATGAACCCAGTTTCTTGCATCTTCTCATACCTAGAAAAGCACTAAAATCCTTCATGGTGACATCTGCTCCTCAAGACTAGCAGCAAACTTCTGCCAAAATGTGTGCTTGATTGCACGTCCCCCCTTCACTAGAGTCACGTACATACTGACCTCCCCCCTCCCCTCGCCTCTTTGGAGCATTTTCTCAGAGCTCTCTGAAATGCTGTCTCTCAGGCCCTAGTCCTCCTTTTGCCCCAAATAAAACTTAACTCACAACTCTCACATTGTGCATTTTTTTTTCAGTCTACAGAATAAAATGTTCCCAGCTTGTCATCTTTGACTTTATGATTTTTCTATGCAGAAGTTTTAAAAATTGGAAGTCTATTTCATTAATATTTTCTTTTATGGGTTCTGAGTATTGTGTCATACTATAAAATCCCTCTCCCATCTGAGATAACTTTTTTTCTTTTCCATTTAAATCTTTTATGCATCTGGAATTCATTTTGGTACAAGATGTGCGTTACATGTCCGACATTATTGCTTTTACAGATGGTCCCCCATTTGCCCCGCACCGTTTGGTGAATGCTCCATGTTTTCTCCGTCGACATGAAACGCCTCCCAGGAGATTCTTGGGCAGACTTCATGGCTTCTGAGCTGAGCTTGTGGTGACAGTGGTTCCTCTTTGTGAAACCTCTCCAGGCAGGCAGAGACCTCAAACACGCCACTGAGAGCTGCAAACAAGTCAAACCTGCACCAGTACCGGCGTATGTGAGGTCTCCAAATTGCAGCCTGGAATGATGTGAGCGCATGATTCCCATCTAGTTGGTTTCTCCACTCCACATACCGTCTCTCCAATAAAGTCAGGAGGTGACAGGGAATAGTCACATGGTTTTGGTTGTTTGTTTTGCAGACTTTACTCCGTCAACATGTGAGGAAGACCTGAACTTAATATTTGCAAAGCACTTTGAACTATGGAGAAGAAAGGTGCTATGCAATCCTCGTGTTATCTTTTAGATTTTGAGCATGTTACTGTGACATCAGCATCCTAGGCTTAATGAAGTTTTATTTCAGCTAATATAAGTTCATCCTTCTGTGTTCAACTAGCTGTGAAACCAAGCCACTGGGTGTGGATTATGAGGGCTGAAGCTTTGGGGAGTGCGGTGAAATTTTTCAGAATTCGTGACAGCATATAAGACCACTGAAGCTGGTTTACCTGCCTTCTATCTACAAGGATGCTTTTTAAACTAGGACACACGTCTATTGTTCAGTGATAATTATAGTGATAATGCTGACACCAAGATACTGCAAAATCCTGCTGCACCTTTTGAATTAAGTTCTGAATCATCAAAAATAATTATAATATAATTTAAGTTTCAAGACAATTTGGCTGTGTTCCTTAATGGTTAGGAGTTTTGTTTAAGACACAGACAAGGGTGAATTTAATCTTGATTCTTCCACCTTTTATCTGAGTAACTTTGAGCAAGTATCCCAACTTCTGTAAGCTTTAATTTCTCATATAGAAAATGGTAATGATAATAGTACTTATTGTTATAGGGACTAATAAGAAAATCCATTTAAAGCAAAATGAGGCACTTCCTGTCTGACTGGCAAAGATCAAAAAGATCAATAACACCTCTGGAGGTGACCGTCTGGTGGAGACAGGTATACTGCTCAAGGGGGTGTATATCGATATAGCTACCACATAAAACAGTTTACAGTATCTATCAATATCTATCAAATGCACACACATACCTCTACCAGCACTTCCTCTAGCTGGAATTTATTGAACAGATGTACTTGTAAATGAGCAAACTGATAACTGTAGCAGATATTTATTGCAGTGCTGTTATAGTAAGAATAGAGTGGAAAAAGCCTAAATATCCATCTCTAAGCGTTTGTTCTGATGGACTCATGCAATCACATACCATGCTGTAATAAAGAGCAAGGAAATGTTTATGCCATCGAATGAGATGTTACCAGGATATACTGCTAATCAGAAGAAGCAAGGTGTAAACAGTGTGTAAAAACAGGGGATGGAAATATATCTATATAGATATATAGATATATATATATATGTCTGTATAATCACAGAAAAGCTCAAGAAAAACACTTAAGAAAATGGTAGCATTGATTTCCCCTAAAGCTGGAATTTCCTGGTGGAAATTTTTGAAGTATTTCTTCAGTGGCCAGAAAGCTTTTCACTCTATACCTTTTTCATTTTTTGATTATATTCTTTGAACATATAAATTATTTCTTAAAAAGCAAATTGATATAAAGTATATAGAACACTGGTGACACATCAGCATGCAATACGTATTAGTGCTTAAAATTTCAGTTTAATGGTAATTGATTATCTTCCACTAAAAGATATGTAGAGAATTAAAAAAATCAGCTGTTTAAAAATTAAATACTATAAATTTTATAATATACAAATAATTTTAAACAATAATATTTGCCTTACTATAAATTATAAAGGCATTTCTTTTAGCCCATGCAGTCCCACAATCTGGGTCTGTTACCATTTACATTTCTCATAAATGTAACACCTTTTATGTTCTCATAAAAGGTGTTAAAAGACCTGGCAATTTTATTTTATTTTACTTTCTTCGAAATCACCACCAATGCATTTATTTGAGGGAAAAAGGGTCAAATCTTATTAGGAACTTCCAACTGGATAGGACTAGAGACACTGATCTACCTAACATCTGGGTGTTCACAGCCGCACAAGTAACCATATCCTGCACGTGAGGCGTCACCACGAAACCGACGAGCATTTGACAAGGGGGACACATTCTGAGCAGTCACACGGTTTCCATTTAGAAGGTGCTTCCTTATCAGAAAAGCAGTGTTGAGAAAAACGAAGACAGCCTCCTAGCAAAGGCCTGGACATGACGGTGGTTCCTGAAAAGGGATCACACCCTATTTACAAAGCTGGAGAGCGAAGCTCCCAGCTGAGCTGCAGGATAAGAGGGGGGCTGACCTGAGGGCTGTGAATGGGGGCTGGGATCTGACCTCACGAGCCTTTGCTCATCCAACCTCAGGCTCCACGAGCCATTCTCTGGCCCCCTGCAGGAGGCAGACTCGGGAAATCTGCAAAGCCAGGGGATTCTGCCCCACCTTCCCCAGGCCTAACAGTGACCAATTCACTGGACGCAGTCTCATGCCACCCAGCCCCTGCATGGCACCTACGGAAACTGAAGCCCAGCTGGCCTGGAGCACATCTAGGTCTTGCTGGGCTGGTCATCTTACACGTGTCCCACGATGGTCGGCCTCACCCACGGTGTCCTGGCCGAGACAGTGTGCTTTTTTAGGTGATTCAGGTTACTCCAGGGCAAGGTATGATCCTGATGACACCCGGCAGAGGAGGCTGGAGCTTCGGAAGAACTGGCCCTGCACACTCGGGTCCTTCCAGCAGCGGATCCGGATTCGAACACTGAGGAGTGAGGCGGCGGCCCAGCCTGCAGGTGTTCACAGCCATGAGACCGCCCGCCAGCAGGAAGGGGTAGGTCAGTACGCTCACTGCCATCCCCATCACATATCTGGGGTGGCTCTGGATGGCTAGGGCCTGGCTGAACTGGGAACCTGGATTCTGGTCGTTCCCCAGCCCCCCTGGAGTGTCACCCACCAGGTAGGCACTGAGGAAGCGGGCCAGCAGGTTACAGCCCCGCAAGGAAACCACACCTTCCAGGAGGTGAGGGATCAAGCCGACAAAGAATCCCAGCAGCCCCTCTTCTGTGAAAATCTTCCCAATGGAGCTCAACTTTCCGCTGTACTTGGCCTTCCTCCCATGAACTGGACCACGCAGTGCACTGAGATGACACGCAGCGGGTGGGCCAGCACGTGGGACATGCCTTGCATCATCATCATCAGGTAGGAGGTCTCCTTCACCACCGTCGTCAGAGACGTCTTCGTGCCAGGCTTGACGGAAACCTGCTCCGTCTCCTCCGGAGGCAGAACCTTCTTCACGGTGCCTGGGTCACGGTGCAGAGGGCGGTCGACGCCAGCCAGGGGCTCAGGCCTCGGCACAGCACTAGCTTCCCACCCACCGCGCAGTGTCCTCGGCTTGGGTGGAGACGCTCGGTGGGGAGAGGACTTCCTCTCCGGCACGCCAGTCCCAGTGGTGGGGGGCGGGCAGCGGTTCGCGACCCCCTAGGATGAGCAGCTTCGCTAGAGCAGCGGCTGTTTGAGCACCGTCACTCCCGTGTGCAGCCCAACGGAAAGAGCCTTGGCGGCCAGCACCATCTCCGGGCCCCAGGCCCGCGGCTCCCAGAGCCCGACCCCGCCTGCTGCCACTCCGCCCGGCTTGGCTCCGGGTCCGGTTCCACCTTTCCCCAACACTGATGTCCGGTAAGTTAAAAAATCTACTAAGTGTCTGTGGACAGAGGAATGGATGAAGAGGCTGTGGCACATATACACGATGGAATACGATTCGGCCGTAAAAAAGAACGAAATAAGGCCATGTGCAGCACCATGGATGCACCTAGAGACTGTCATACTGAGCGAAGTACATCAGACAGAGAAAGACAAATATCATATGGTATCGCTTATAAGTGTAATCTAAAACAAATGATACAAACGAATTTATTTACAAAATAGAAATAGAGCCACAGATGCAGAAAACAAGCTTATGGTTATGGAATAAGGGTGGGGAGGGATAAACTGGGAGATTGGGACTGTTACGGACACACTGTATACATAAAATAGGGAACTAATAAGGACCTGCTGTAGAGCACAGGAAACTCTACTCAATCCTTTGTAATGACCTCTATGGGAAAAGAATCTAGAAAAGAGTGATCTATGTATACGTAAAACTGATTCACTGTGCTATACACCTGAAACTAACACAACACTGTAAATCAATTATACTCAAATAAAAATTAATTATTAAAAAAATTCTACTTAGGCAAACAACATGACTAGAAGGAAACGTTTTCCATATACAAATAAAAATGTCTCATGAGTTAGTCTTTGAGCAATTGAAAGTTTTGGGTAGATAATATGTGTCATTTAAGCGTCTCTCAAACATTCTTAGATTTTGAATAAGGAATGAAAACACTGAACGTACTCTAGAATTAATAGTCGAGTTTTGCTTACAGTTCTGAGTTTGGAGCAAATCTGGATGAACTGTGAATACATGGAGAGTTCTTTTTCTATTTGACTTTCATGTATTTACACCATCAGGATGCACACTACCTTTTTCCTCAATAAACTGAGAATCTAGGTCTCATTCTTATCAGATGTTCTACCATTAACATTCCATCTTGTTCTCCCCCATACTTTGGGAATAACAGCTTTTCTTTCACTGGTTTTTAATTTTTAATTTCTTAAACAGTTTTTAGGCCATGCTATATGTATAAAATTAACAGGTGTCTGCTGGTGAAGTATTTTCTGGAATTTAAGAAGACTTAGATCAAGTGGTGTCTCCCCTATAAAATTGTTAGAGATCTCCAAAGCTGAATCTCCCATTCTTTTCCCACGTCTTGAGTATTATACATGTTATTATGTATACGCATTATTATACACAAATTATACATATATTATAATGATTTGTCTCTTTTGTAAAACAGTGAACTCCTTAAAAACAGCAAGTCTATTCCTCCTTATAACTGTACGTCAGGCCTGGCAGGTATTAGGTACTCAGTTATGTCAGCTGAATAAAGACAGTTTTTCTCAGTAGATGTTATACTACTAATGGAAATACTTCAGCAAGTATTATCACTTTATCATATCTGAGTATTTTCCTAGATATAAAAGTAAACTGAAATGAACAGAGTCCTCATCCAGCATGTCTCAAGAATCTGAGTACAGAGGAATTCTGTTTTCCTAGATCCCATTCCAATTCAACCGTGTACTAAATAATTATGATCTAAATTCTCCATTTGAAGCTTAAAAGATTTATTTACTTATTTATTTAAATTTTATTTATTTATTTTTGGCTGCATCGGATCTTCGTTAATGTGTGTGGGCTTTCTCTAGTTGCGGTAAGCAGGGGCTACTCTCTGTTGCAGTGCGCGGGCTTCTCATTGTGGTGGCTTCTCTTGTTGCGGAGCACGGGCCCTAGGTGCGTGGGCTTCAGTAGTTGTGGAACGTGGGCTCAGTAACTGTAGCTCACAGGCTCAGTAGTTGTGGCTCGTGGGCTCTAGAACGCAGGCTCAGTAGTTGTGGCACACGGGCTTAGTCGCTCCGTGGCATATGGAATCTTCCTGGACCAGGGCTCAAACCCGTGTTCCCTGCATTGGCAGGAGGATTCTTAACCACTGCGCCACCAGGGAAGTCCAAGATTTGTTATTTTTTAATGACCTGAACACACAGCCTCCTTCCAACAGCATGGTCCAGTGGTCACTTTTAAGGGAATACTCAAGAAGCAGCTGAACCGGCTGGCTAATTTTTTCTCAAAAGCAACAATGATAAAACTATCATCACTAATGATAAAAACAAAACCGTTTTATTGGTAGATGTTCCCAAACATCGAGATAGAGAAAGAGCAATGCTCTTGCTGACCTAGCCAGCATGTTTCACGGCCTGCCAGCTCTGACAACATAGCCTTGGGACATATTCTTTAGCTTCTTCTACCTGGTTTCCTCCTCTGTGAAAAAGGATTCAAACACCAGCCTCACCGCTTTTACAGTCAAGGTTGACTTTTTTTTTTTTGGATGATGCTTTGTAGTACAGATTTCTGGGGCAACCAGCAGAGTTCCAGGACTTAAATAGATCCATTGTTGCGATTTGAGGAAAGCCATAACCCTCTCTGAAACCTTTCTTCTTAGCAAGGTGAGATATTCCTTTCTGTGGGCAAAAATACAAGCTCATTTCTCTGCTTCACACTGGTCTGCTATCCAGGGCACTCGAATGACTCTCCTATCAACAGCACAGAAATCCTTCATTTCACATTGTCACTTGTCATCTCAATGATGGAGCCACAATTCAGAGCCTGTTAAAAGCCTAGCTGATACCACATAACCATCAGCAGGAATTGCAAAAAGAACATGATAAGCACTAAGCCCTGGTTTCGCTAAACATAGCCATCCTTCGAATTTGAATTCTAGAAATCTATACCCCTCAATAGACAGTACTATTCTGGCCACCTGTAAAAATGACTTAACAATATGTTCCTTTGTATACTTTTTTTTTTTTTTTTGGCGGTACGTGGGCCTCTCCCATTGCAGAGCACAGGCTCCAGACGCACAGGCTCAGCAGCTATGGCTCACAGGCCCAGCCGCTCCGCAGCATGTGGGATCTTCCCGGACCGGGGCACAAACCCGTGTGAACCCGTGTCCCCTGCATCGGCAGGCGGACTCCCAACCACTGTGCCACGAGGGAAGCCCCTGTATACTTGTTTTTGAGGGTCAATACAAGAAAAAGCCTTGGGGAGTAGTAGAGTCTGTGTTTTGGTATCATCAGGAACGCCATCCATCATGTTATTTAATGCTCCTCTTATAAACTAGGGGGGAACCTAGAGATGGCAGACCCATCAATGACAATTCCATCTCAGTGTGAAAGCTCCTGAACAGGAGGGAAGTGGCTTTGAGAATGTTATAAAGAGAAACGGACAGATTGTGACAATGAACATTTCTGAGGACCGGCTGCCTGCCAGACGCTTTCTGCTTCTGCAGAGTGAGAGCTTAAATATTTCTAGCCCATGATACTTGTTAAAAAATAGAGAAGGTACGACACGAGGAGAACGTAATTTGAGTGTGGGGACTTGCAGATGAGAGTTCAGTTTTGGACACAACAACTTTGGTGGGATGTGGTATAGGAAAGAGGACTCAAAACCTTCCATGTGACAACTCACCTTTTTGAACTTCAGACTGTCACCACCAGCCATCAGTGTTGATCTACAATGGTTGACATGGACGCTAGGATGCAGACGATGCTTACAAGGCATGTGAAAGCATCAGGCACACAGCAGATATTCAGCAATGTTAGTTCTTTTAATTCCCACAAACCATTCTGCCAAAGGAACTGGATCATGCTGTGGGAAAAAAACCCGCTTTTTCCAAAGACGTTTAAATGTTTACAGGAATTCTATACTGTACTTATCATTTTCAGTAAGTTTAAGGACATTAAAACTAATGTTAAGATTATTGGGAATAAATGTTACTACCATGAATTATTCCACTAGAGATGTAATACCATTGATTATTAATGCCAGAGCGAGGTCATCAGAGACCTCCGTGGTCACTATATTCAGTGGATGTTTTCAGTCCTCTTTTTACTTGACCTCCCACATTTACCTGTCAACCTGTTTTTCACTTTCTCCTTGAAACATTCTTTCTTTCCATGATACCGCATTGGTTTTTTTTTGGCTGCGCTGCACAGCTTGTGGGATCTTAGTTCCCCGACCAGGGACTGAACCCAGGCTCTTGGCAGTGACAGTGCGGAGTGCTAACCACTGGAGTGCCAGGGAGCTCCCAGACACCACATTCTTTCCTTGCTGTGTTTCCGACTTTTCTTCTCTGCCTTCATTTCAGACATATCCTTCTCTCCTGGGCCTTTAAATGCTGTGGTTCCTCAAGGCTCTGCCCTGGGACCTCTTCTCTACTCACCCTCTGCTCTGTTCCCCCCGAAATCACACCTGTCCCCATGAAATTGTCACCCGTATACTAATGACCCCTAAATTTCCATCTTGATCTTAGACCTCCCCCATGATATATCCAATTAACTATTCAACATCCCCACTCGAATGTCTCAAGGGTACCTCAAACTCAACGTATCCAAGACCAGACTTAGGATATTCCACTCAAATATTATCTTCTTCCAGTTTCCCACCATAAATCGCAAATAGCCTTCCCATATCCAGGTGTAGTCTGTCCCTCATCCATTCTCTGTCACATCCCATATCCAATCCATTGCTTGGAACTGTTGATTTCACACCTCCCTCCCCATTTGGCTTTCTCATCTATCAATTTTTATCCATCTTTACTATCAGCATCATTGCACAAGCTAGAGTCACCTCTCACCACTACTAAGTGGTGCACAGCCCTCCTTCCATCTGTTGTGGCTCCTTTGATTTTGTTCTCCATGCTAGAACCGGAGTAATCTTTAAAAATGCAAATCTTTTAATGTTAACCCTGCTAAAAATCCTACGTTGCCTCTTTAGAGATAATCCTAAATCCTCAACATACCACAAAAGTCTCTGTCAATCAAAAGGTCCTAACAGACCTTCTCTATATAGATGCTTCTACTTAGGGTAACCCTTCAGTCAGTCACCAGGATTTGTTACTTGCATGTCTATTAGTTTCTTTTGCCTTCAATCTCTGCCCCGAATTAGGGAAATTCATGGAGACACTAGAAGACTGGCACCAACTCTCTAATCTCTCTGCGAAGTGATTAGGAGGAAATTTTATTATTGTTTTCTTTTTCTATGGAAAAGTGTTTTATTTGCCTCGGTTCACATTCTATAGATAATGACTTACAAAAGGTATAGAAGCCTAAACTGTTTAAGATGCCAGGTCAAAGCCAAGTTATAGAAGGATAAACCAAGTCCAGTGCTGATGTCACAAGGAGCTCGGGGCCCTTTAAATATCTTGGAGTTTCTTACACAGTGTTTAAATCTTATAGGTTTAAAGATACAGTGTCAGGTTCCATCTTTCTAGTACATAGTGAATTGGCTTAGGAGGCCACATCAGGCAACTTTCGTGACCTCGCTAGCACTTATTTGCCTGGTAAGTAAAATAGGATGTTAAGATCACCTATGACACAGTTATGTTGAGGATTAAATAACATTAATTATGTAAAGCACTCAGCATAGAGGCTGGCACACAGCAATGAGCAGTAGGTGTTGGTATTATTTCTGTTTGTGATAATTATAAAATCCATTTTGAGGAAGTCCTTGTAGATGAATGTGAACATTTTTCTTCAGAGAGAAGGAATACTAAGGATTTCAACAATGGTTTTTTGGGTTCACATTAGTGTATCACTGGTTTTGGTCTATCAGAGAAATACACATTTTGCAATGGAAAACAGTTAGAATGAATCTTATTACTCCTCAGGAAAGGAGTAGACACAAACCCTCTTACTGGTGTCACTGTGCACCGGTCATCCAATACCCTTTTTTGTTGCATCCCCTCCAGCTCCTGGAGGATGGATCTTGTCATGGGGGTCCTCAGGCCCAGAGCGCATGGCACCATTTCTGTCTGTGAGATGATTTCTGCTCATGGCAGAGACTCTGCTGTCCCCTGGTGGCATCTGCGGTCTTCCGTTGGTTCAATGTTCCCACCTGGAAGACCTACAATTATCCTTAGAGAGTCACACATCTAGCAGGCAGAGCCTGCGTGCTGCCTTTCCACTCTAATGTTTAACGATTGACCTTGCACTGGAAGCAGCCGTTTCTCTGAGCGGCTCAGAGCAGGGGTCCTTACTGAGGACCTTCTCCAACACCTTGCCACCTCATCCACACCAGCGCTCCTTCTAGGAGCAGAGTCATGTTGTCTCCTTAGAGAGCTGCATGTGGACCTCTTCCCCGAGTTCCGACTTTGCTGTCAGAGGCTGACTCTTAACATCTAAGGTCCTGAAGCTTTCTCCCCAGTCCCTGGTGTCCTTCCTGATTTCTTACCTTTGACAGTGGGGTTGGGTGTTACTTCAAACTGGTCTGGGTCCTTATCACAGCCTATTCCCATGTGAAGGTACAAACACAAGTTTATTTTTCTATAACTCACCTTAATTAAGTTCAGTTTTGAACTGCCTCTTCCAAACGGTTGGTGATACCATAATCTCTGCCAATTCCTGGTATCTCCCACCAACCCCGCAGCTGGATCTAAATTTGAGAATGTCTAGTTTGGTGACGAGTGTTTAGGTTGGGAGCCTCTGGTTTCCAATGCCATCTGTCTACATGGGCATCCAGTGAGAAACACAGCATCTTAATGCAGTCATCAGTTTCCCCAGCCTCTGCTGGGCTCAGAGTTCCCTTCTGCAAGCTCCCTTGAAGTGTGGACGTGTCTTTCTTCTTCCACGGCACACCTGGATATACAGGGACACCGTTTTGCTCGCATTCCACGTTAGGGCCCAGAAGGTCTTTAAGAGTCCATTTAGTTGCCACCTACCTACTCACACCAGGCGTCCCATGAGTCCATATTCTCTCTCTGGGCCCACTGCCTTCCTGGGCGGTGCTCAGGTCTCTGGGCACACCTTCCTCCTGCTCTCGGATCTCACAAACCCAAATATGGAGGTCTGCAGTGTCCCAAGGATGGGACTGGGGAGCTTGGTTCAGACTCCCTATCTCGGGGACAGTGGAGACCGGCCCCCACTGCCCCCCTCCTTCTCTCTTGCCTGTACCACTCACAGCCTCCTTGGTCCCCAGCACAGGAAATGGGTTTGTTTTAGTTTTTTCTGCGAGTAGAAAGCCAGGCTCTTACAAAACATGTTTTATCCAAATCTCTTGCTCTGCCAGGAGTCTTTTTTGTTCCTGTAAAGCCAAGCCTTTTGCAACACCAAAGCCAGGAAGGACGCTTTCTTTGCTGTCACATCTTCCCTTAAAGCAATAAGCACAGAATGCCTAGCTGCTCATTTGGGGTGGAGTGATGCACAAAAACATCGAGAGAAGAGGACAGTGGCTGGAGGCGGCAACCTGTTAATATTATCCTGCCACACTTAACGAAGAACAGACAGAAACAGTAATAGGCTCTTCGGAATAATATTCTTCCCTCTCTTGGGATGAAATTGTGTCCTTAGTCTTCAGAGATAGTGCATAGTCTTGGCTCTGTTCTAGCTACACATGGGCAAGACTTCAGAACTCAGAAGCCCTGTCTTAACTAAGCAGACTGACACGTTGTCTTCTAGGAGGATTTATCTTCTCACTGGAGATCAGTTCTGGAGAGGTTTTCAAAGCTATGATTCTGTTATTCGGGTTGGTTCGAGGAATATTACAGTTTATTTAAAGCTGTTACTTTACTGTGAAAACTCTAGACACAGTGAGAGTAACATTTGGATTAGTCTCTTACACCCAAAAACCTGTATAACAGGAAGAATCATGTTCTATTTTCTAAGAATGCAGAGGCAGCCTCAAAGCACCTTTGCAGTTTTAACTTCATTTTAAAATATGCTGATATTAGTAATTATTATAATAAAGTATTGGCTATTTATGGTTAGTAATTGCTTACACTTATTGAGTACTTACTGTGTGTCCGATACTAAAACACCTAGGTAATTCACTTAATCCTCATAAAAGCCTTAAAATATACATATTGTTACCCAGATTTAGATGAGGAAACTGAGGCAGAGAGGCTACGTAATTTGTCCAAAGTCACAGGACAGTATCTATTAGAGATTGAATTTGAACCCCCCAAAGTCTGACAGCCAAGTAGCAGTGCTTAGTTATGCTGCCTAGTTAATCAGGATATTCATCTTGGTAAGAATGGTTATGAGGTTACGGTGTAAAAGTGACAATTTTTGGAATAATAAGCTAGAACCTGCTTTTAAGCTAGTAAATCAGAATAAAAATTTTAATTATTATGTATCCTTTGATATTTGGAGGCAAAGTCAAAGTTACCAGCTTGCAGCCCGGAAATGAGACTGGGTTAGGGAAGAGTTTACTTCAACTGTTATTTATCAAGGGGCCCAGAGGTTATGTGCTGAGTCCTTCTGGATCTTCAGGGAAACAGAACGGATAAACACCATGAAACCGAAAGACATCAACTCATAAGAAATTAACATTTTACAGTAACTGTTTTTCTTTTTTTGGCTGCGCGGCGGCACGTGGGAGCTTAGCTCCCGACCACGGATGGCACCCGCGTCCCCTGCACTGCAAGGCGGATTCTTGACCACTGGACCCTCAGGGAGGCCCCTACACTAATTTTAAGGCGCTGGAATTTGAAAAGGTCAGCGAGAGAAGCTGATGGAGCGGCCCTTCTGGAGTTGTCCATAAAGGCACATGGAGACGAACGCTCTTGCTAACATTTTCTCATAAACATTCTCAAGGCCAGACACCGGGAGAAGCGTCGGGGACAGAAAGAGGAAAAGAAAAGACAATTCTTGCCCGGGGTTCCATTCTAACGGGAGGTGACAAATGAAGCAGGAAGTTAATAAGCAACGAGAACGCTGCGAAGTGCTAAGGACCACACCACCCTTCTCCAAAATTAGGCTGCACGAAGAGGCGAGGGCGTGCTGCCCCGCGGCGGGGCCAGAGGCCTGCACACACGCCCCTACGGGGACCCGGGCGACAGCAAGGCCGCGGCTCCGGGAACCCTCCGCCCGGCCCCCGCCTCACTCCCACGGCCGGGCGAGAATCGAAGCACAACACAGCCGCCAGGCTGCCCCAAACCCCCGGACCTTGGCATTTCCTGCCCCGTTTCCCAGACAAACGGAGCTTCACAGCAGCGGCCCCTCGCTAGTGAGCGGGACCCGGAGGCTGGAAGGGGCGTGGCTGTCCGACACGCTCTCCCCCACGCCACGACGGCAGGAAGAGCCATAAAGCTCGAGCGACAGGGATAGAAATACCTGGGGCTGCGGCTTCAGTGAGCGAGAAAACAGGGCAGGCCGGGGGCAGAGAAAGCACGACCAGGAGAGCACGGCCGAGAGCGCAGTCAGACGCCGCCGGAGGGCGGGAGGAGACGCCGGAAGTCGGGCGGAGACGCCGGAAGTCGGGCGGAGACGCCGGAAGTTGGGCGGAGACGCCGGAAGTCGGGCGGAGACGCCGGACAGTCGGGCCGCGGCCTCCGGGCTCCTGTGGGAAGCTGGTCGCCAGTGCCGCCGTTCTTCGCAGACGCAGCCGGTTTTGGGGTTCGGGCTGCGCGGCGGCCACGGGGTGTTCCGAGGAGCTCGCGAACACGTCTGCGGGCCACAATGTCGCACCCGTCCCCCCAGGCTAAGCCGTCCAACCCCAGTAACCCCCGAGTCTTCTTGGACGTGGACGTCGGAGGGGAGCGAGGTGAGGAGGCGGGGCTCCCGGGGTCGGGGTCCCAGAGGCTGGGGCGGGCCCGCGACCTTGTACCGGTGCCCTGGGGCGTGCGGAAGTTTCTGGAGGTTTCTGTTCGGGGGTGGTGGCGGCCTTTGGGTCTGTCTCGCCCGACTTGGCCGCCCTTCCCCGCCACCTGCTTTTATGTTTGGGGGACATTCAGAAAACCCCGGGTATGCGTCTCGGGGGCTCCCGTCTCCTAAAAGTTCCGGATTTTTGTTTTATTTGGTGGACAAAACTGAGGACGTTAAGGCCGGTGTGCAGCCTGGCAGATAGCTCTGAGGACTGCTCTGAAGGGCTAAGGGAGGAGCCGGGATATATAGGAGTTTTTGCAACAAAAACCAGGTCGTGGGAACATCAAAAGATGACCGTTAACAGAGGAAACCAGGCATGTCAAGTTAAGGGACGTAGCGCTTTTCTGTGTATAGGGAGATGCAAGAGCTTTTGCTTCAGAGGCAGCACTGGGCAGGTTCCACAGAGCACAAAGACTACAGCTGTACCTACAGCATGGCCGACGTGACCCCTCAGGATGTTTCATTTTCTCCTGTTGGTTACTTGGTGATGGGAAGTTATGAGCACATGTCAGAGAAATTAATCAAATGAAAACCATTCCTAATTCATGGTGTCCTTAAATGGTGCTACTCTTCTGGCTGCTGTGTTGATGATCTTTTGTAAGATGTAGTAAAATAATTGTTTCAAATTCATCTAGATACATGATACTTAACATGAGGTAGACTGAATTTGAATATTAGAAAACTGACCAAAAAAGAGAACTCGGTATTTCAGTCACCATAAAATTACCAACTCTCCTTTTACCATTTGCTTATTTAGCTGGTTGTTCTGCATACTGACACAGTTTCATTTTTTCTTTCAGTTGGTCGAATTGTCTTGGAATTGTTTGCAGATATTGTACCCAAAACTGCAGAAAATTTTCGTGCATTGTGTACAGGAGAAAAAGGCATTGGACCCACCACTGGGAAACCTCTACATTTCAAAGGATGTCCTTTCCATAGAAGTACGAATGCGTTTTCTGAATCTGGTTTTCCTTATAGGTGATTGAATCCTGTTCTTTAGGAGTTAGGGAAGAAAACACTAAGTAGAGGGTGAGAGTTAACAATTACATATATTGGATTATTATTCAGCCATAAAAAGTAATGAAGTACTGATACATGGTACCATGGGGACAAACCTCGAAAATATTATGCTAAGTGATAAAAGCAAGACACAAAAACAAAAGGTCACTTGTTGTTTAACTTCATTTATATGAAATATCCAGAACAGATAAATCCATAGAGACAGAAAGCAGATTGGTGGTTGCCAGGGGCTAGGGGTAGAGGGATGGGGAGTGACTGCTTTTAATTTGTACAAGGTTTCATTTTGGGGTGATGAAAAGAACTTGAAACTAGACAGAGGTGATAATTGCCAATACTGTGAATGTACTAAATGTCACTGAATTGTACACTTTAAAATGGTTAGTGGTTAATTTTATGCTATGTAAATTTTACCTCAATTAAAAAAAATCCTCCAAACTGTATGAACCAAAAAAAAAAAAATTACTGTTAGTTTCCAAAAGGATGCTTTGAGATCTGAGATGATAGCTTAGTTTCATAAAGGTTGGTCTGTGGAAGGTGGAATTAATTATGGGAGGGTACTAAGGTTTATTTATACAGAAATGGACTACCTTAGCTTCACCAGGGTGTGGCCATGGTAAACAGAGCTTGGGTAGCTTGACTACCTGGTGACAGAAAGTTATGCCTACTTCTTGGGCAGGATTGCTTGGGAAGGCTGCAGCCAACTTAAAGATTCTGTGTCTTGGACACCTGGTGTGATGTGTGATCAAAAGGTGACTTTTCACACTGTGTAGTCATACCTTTGTTCAGTGATTATTTGATGGCTCCCCCAATAGACTGTAGGCTCCATGAGTTCAGAAACTGTATCTTCTCACCATTTTGTCCTTAGCATCCAGCATAGTTATTGAGTAGGCCCGCAATAAATATTTGTTCAATGAATAAACAAATGAGTTAAACTATAATTATGAGTATTTAAATTCTTCTAAAACTTGATTAAGAAAAAATTAACAGTGATTTTTTTTTAAAAGAAGATGTTGGGGGTAGGAGTTTATTAATTTCTTTTATTTATTTTTGTTGTTTTGGGTCTTCGTTTCTGTGTGAGGGCTTTCTCTAGTTGTGGCAAGTGAGGGCCACTCTTCATCGCAGTGTGCGGGCCTCTCCCTATCGCGGCCTCTCTTTTTGCGGAGCACAGGCTCCAGACGCACAGGCTCAGTAGTTGTGGCCCACGGGCCTAGTTGCTCCACGGCATGTGGGATCCTCCCAGACCAGGGCTCGAACCCGTGTCCCCTGCATTAGCAGGCAGATTCTCAACCACTGTGCCACCAGGGAAGCCCCTAACAGTGATTTTAAAATACTTAAACTGTTGATTTACTTTCACGTTTAATAAACTACCAAAATATAAGCAAACCATGGAGATATTGCAGGTTCAGTTCCAGTCCACTGCAATAAAGCGAATATTGCAGTAAAGCAAGTCACACAAATTTTTGGTTTCCCAGTGCATATAAAAGTTATGTTTATACTGTAGTCTATTGTGTGTAATAACATTATGTCTGAAAAAATAGTATGTACCTTAATCTAAAAATACTTTATTGCTAAAAAATGCCCAAACAATTATAGTAGTAACATCAAAGATTACTCATCACAAATCACCATAACAAATAATAATGAAAGTTTGAAATATTGCAAGAATTACCAAATTTGACACAGAGATATGAAATGAGCAAATGCTTTTGAAAAAAAAATGGCACTGATAGACTTGCTCTATGCAGGATTGCCGCAAGCCTTGCAAGTTGTAAAGAAAAAAAACACAGTATCTGCAAAGCGCAATAAATGGAGGAGTGCCTGTGTGCTAATAAAGGGTGTGCAGAAAAGAGTTAACGTATCAGGCCTGAGGCTGCTGGCCTTAGAAGAGTCTACTTGCAAGGGTGGCCACTGCCTGGAGTCAGGGAGCGTGGCGCTTGAACCTCTCTCTGAATCCTGGAGGTGATTTACTCTGCCTAGACTCTTTGTGCAATCTGATTTATGCTGGACAGTGCTCTCCTTTGGGAGTCTGGAAGTTTGCTTCCTGCTGGGCAGACAGTGCCTGCAGGATCAGCCCCAGCAGAGACCTCGGGTGCTGAGTCTCTACAGGGCTCTCCTGGGGAGAAACACTGTGCACATGTTGCTGCATTTCTTTGCTGGGGGGAGGAGGAATGTGCCCTGTGACCGTTCATGGGAGCGAGGGAGCATAAGGGAACACCTGGATTCCTCCAGGCTCTGCCCGTATCTTCTCTTCCTGTCATCCAGCTGTGTCTTCTTACTTACTACATCCGTGTAATACAAACAGATACCGAGTTCTGTGAGTCCTGGGAAATCTCTGAGCATGCGGCAGTGTTCTTGGGAACCCTTGCTACTAAGTGATAATATTTGCTGAAGTACTTGCATTACAGTGTAACAAACCTCTTGGGAATAATTGGTTATTCAGTAGCATTTTTGAGTAACCATTATGTGCCCAGCCATGCACATGGTTACCAAGGAGGAAAAAAGGAGTTGCTGTACGTAATTGTTTGCCGGGAGAGACAGATCATTATGATACATATGATAAAAGGGAGGTAGAATCAAGATGCTGTTGGAGAAAAATAAGGAGTTCCAGTTTTGGGGTCTGACAGTTCTGTAGGGGAGGTGCCACGCGGACTGTTCTTTGAGTGTTAGTGGGCCATCAGGGAGTGGGAGTAGCTGGGACTCAGACTGGGAAAAGCCTTTTAAGAGTTTGCAGTTGTGGACGGGGGCGGGGAAGGACAGGAGAGAAGTTGTCCTCATTACGACATATCTGTTAGTCTGCATTGCTGCCGTCATCTGTAGCTTCTAATGGCGATTTTCCTTTTTTGTAGTTATTAAGAAATTTATGATTCAGGGTGGAGACTTCTCAAATCAGAATGGGACAGGTGGAGAAAGTATTTATGGTGAAAAATTTGAAGATGAAAATTTCCATTATAAGGTAAAGTAGACAAAAATGCGTGTTTCTGATAATAAAAGTTATGTGCCTGGGATACTTGTTGAATTAGGATAAATGCCTCAGATGTGCTCAGATCTCCTTTATTTGTGAAAGGTATCATATTTGTATATATACATCTTTTTTTTGGTTAATAAATTTATTTTATTTATTTATTTTTGGCTGTGTTGGGTCTTCATCGCTGCGCGCGGGCTTTCTCCAGTTGCGGTGAGCAGGGGCTGCTCTTCATTGCGGTGCGCGGGCTTCTCATTGCAGCGGCTTCTCTTGTTGCAGAGCACGGGCTCTAGGCACAGTAGTTGTGGTGCGAGGGCTCAGTAGTTGTGGCTCACGGGCTCTAGAGTGCAGGTGCAGTAGTTGTGGTGCAGGGGCTTAGTCACTTCGCGGCATGTGGGGTCTTCCCGGACCAGGGCTCGAACCTGTGTCCCCTGCATTGGCAGGCAGATTCCTAACCACTGCGCCACCAGGGAAGCCCCATAAATATACGTCTTTAGTACGCAAAAATTTCATCCAGTAGTGATTTTATTGGCAAGAGTGCAACAGCTATTTCATTGTGATCCAGGTTTATATACTTCAGTAAAGCCAGTGTGTTTTTAAGGGTGGCCACCATATGGCAAAACTGTTTCCAGGAGAAATGTGCTCATCAGAGGGATGGTATGCTTTATGCTTAAATTTGAAGAGCAACAAAAGCATCGCTAATGTCTGGGATGTCAAGGGATTTGCACACTAGCAGATCTGGTTAACGTCCAGGCTCCTAAAGGACATTAGTGGTGCCTGTGCCTTCTTATCTTCCTGGTCCCAAGATGTCCCCGTTGGGGTATGTTGCATCATTCAGGTTATAAGAATGGACATGTAAGTACAAAAGTAAAGTGACTTTTTTTGGAAATGAGGAATATGAGCAAGGTAATTAGGATAATTTGAGAATAAAATGTCATCAGTCTTTTAAACAGTTTATTGCCTGCAGCTAGTACTGTCACTGGCGCCAAAGAGTTTATAAAAATGAAACGCCTTCATGATAAGGAATTAAAAATCTTGCCAGAAAGACAAGATTAAAACACATAGGACAACTGGAGAATAATACAGTAATACGCTAGTAAATGCTAAGTTGATTGTGACTTTCTGTGTATGCTGTAGGAAGAAAGTATGATACATATTAGGGAAGACACTGAGGGGGAATGGGTACTTAAGCTGGGCAAACTGGACCTCACAAGGTGGCTGAGATTTGGTTAGAAGGAACTAGAATACAGATGCCAGTTTGAGGGAGGGATGTGAGTGAGGAAGGACAAAGGCGTGAGGAAATAAGGTTAATAATATTTAATATCGTGGGAAGAGCACCAAACTTTTGGAAGGGAGAAAGGGAAGCTACCAGAAGGATGAACACTAAGATCATGTGACGGACATGTTGAGAAGAAGCAAGGGGGCCTTTTGCAAGGGCATCTGGTTCTTCTACACGCTTGGTGGCCTTGAAGGCAGGGCTAGATTTAGGTTGAGGGGTAAAGGCACCTTAGGCGGGAGGACCAGCATGAGTGTTACACGTGTGGCCCAACAAGGAGTGCGTTTAGGAAGCCTTAGGGTCAGGTGGAAAGAGGAAGACAGTGGGGCCACAGAGCCTTTGAACAGGCTGGGCCAAGGTAGGTGTTGCGTTTCGGGAGGTACGCAGCAGTTCCTTTTGGGCATTCTCTCAAGAAGTGCTTCACCGGATGAAAGCCATGATATTTGGCTTCCTTGGAGAGTAGGAAAGGACCTAACGGAACTTCCAGTCTAAACTGAATGTCCCTCGCTGTTCTCAGTGTAAAGAAAGAATCATAAAGGAAGAATCATAATGTAGGCCTGAGAGCGGGAGCGCTGTTGAGTGTTTTTCAGAAAAAAACGCCCCTGTCATAAGAAAGGGCAAAGCCGAATCACTAGGTCTCCATCTTAAAGACGAAGCGTAAGCACTTTCTCAATACGGCCGGTTTAGAAGTGCCACCCCTGCCCCCCACGATTATTTCTGTTACTTCATTCGGTTTCATAAGCTTTTCTTAAAGTTTAAAAAGGGATTAAGTATCCCACGTTTTGTGAATTAAAGGTTACAGTTGGTACAAAGTAAGATTACGCTACACGGTGTGATCTAAATTGTATTGCAGTCCACCCTAGTTTTGTGAATGGTTGGTAGAGAGTAATTCAGACAATAACTCTAACCTTGGTTTTCTTTAATGGCGTATTCCTGCAGCATGATAAGGAGGGATTACTGAGCATGGCAAATGCAGGCCGCAACACAAACGGCTCTCAGTTCTTCATCACGATGGTTCCGACTCCTCACTTGGATGGCAAACACGTGGTGTTTGGCCAAGTGATTAAAGGAATGGGTGTGGCAAGGATTCTGGAGAATGTGGAGGTGAAAGGTGAAAAACCTGCCAAAGTGAGTACCAAGTGACAGGGTAAGACCCTCGTTATCCTAGCTGCCGTCTTAGCAAATGTAAGTAAAAGGCTCAGATGATGGTTAGCTGAAAGACGTTAGGACGGCTCTTGTTAAAGAAGCCTGGCCCTGCCGCTTTTTCTTCAAAGCTCTTTTGTACACTGGGAGAGATGAGGGCAGTTTGAAAGGAGGTTGTTATGATTTCAGCATCAGTCTTGCTGATTTTGGTAACTTAACTCTTCTAGACCTGCAAAACTTTGAGTCAGTGTGTATACGAGTACAGAGAGAGCAGGAAACCGGGAAACCTTGGTCTCCTCTCTGCCATTTAACTTGTGGTTTAGGCGTGCTCTTGTTATTTAACTTTCCTTGGCCTGTTTCCTCAGCCTACATAAATCATTTAAGGGTTTAGACTGGATTATGTCACTCCCAGGAGGCTTGTGCTGTAAATGTGTGTGACTCCACCCTCACGGGCAGGGTTGTGAGTGGAATTGGAGACTCAGACCTGCAGGAGGGGGGCTGCCACTCTGTGCGAAGGAAACAGCAGTCAGTGAGTCGAAGGCACGTGCCCACGTAAGGAGAATCCCACGGGGAACGATGAAACTTCCCACGTAGTCTGTGTGCACGGAGCTCCTGGACAGCAGCAGCAGGCACGTGTGCTGCGAAGTGACCCTGCTGTGCTCCTCGGGGTGTGTGCAGAGGTGCGCCTCCCGACGCCAGCCTGTCGCATCAGAAGCAGCTTGGACGCTGTTGCTCATGCCTGGCGGCTGGAGAGCTTTTAAGCCCAGACTCTTGTTAAAGTCGTCATTAATATGGTAGACGCTTCTACAATTGAGGGTTGTTTTTACAGTTGTGCGTTACTGCAGACTGCGGAGAACTGAAGGGAGGGGATGATTGGGGAATATTCCCCAAGGATGGATCTGGTGACAGTCATCCAGACTTCCCCGAGGATGCAGACATAGATGTAAAAGATGTGAGTACTTTCACGTGGGTTAAAGTTTAAGTACTTAAACTGCTAAAAATGTTTAGCCCTAAAATTTTGATCTTTTTATATCAGTCTGTCTCAATGATAGAACTTAGCACTAAACCGCGTTATATACTAAAACCCAACATATTCGTGTTCTTTCTTTTGTACAGGTAGATAAAATTTTATTAATAACGGAAGACTTAAAAAACATTGGAAATACTTTTTTCAAATCCCAGAACTGGGAGATGGCCATTAAAAAATACACAAAAGTTTTAAGGTAATAAAATATTTTTAATAAATTGCTGTAAGAACTTGAAATTGAATTATAAACTGAAATTCAAGAGTTGTTTTTTCTATTTTTGGCATATTACTTGCAGAGTAGCCAGGTATATTGAAATAGGTGCATTTCTTTGGTTGCTTCCAGATTCTTATTTTGAAAAATTTCAAAACACAGAAAAGTTAAGAATAGTACATGGATAGCCATGTACCTTTACCTGTGTTCACCAGTTTTTAAGTTTTGCCACACTTGTTTGTTTTTTTTTGTTTTTTTTTTGCGGTACGCGGGCCTCTCACTGTTGTGGCCTCTCCCGTTGCGGAGCACAGGCTCCGGACACGCAGGCTCAGCGGCCATGGCTCACGGGCCCAGCCGCTCTGCGGCATGTGGGATCTTCCCGGACCGGGGCACGAACCCGTGTCCCCTGCATCGGCAGGCGGACTCCCAACCACTGCGCCACCAGGGAAGCCCTGCCACACTTGTTTTTGCAGAATCATTTTGAAAGGAAGTTGCAGATACCATGACACTTTACCCCTCAATATTTTAGCAAGCATTTCCTGAGAAGCCAGGACACACTTCTACTTAGCCTTAAGACTATGAAAACATCGCCCAAATATCATTATGTCATCCACATTCAGAGGTCCCCAGTTGTTTCAATTTTGTTTTGTTTTTATGCCAGTATCCATTATATCCTTTGGTTTTATGTCTCTAAGTCTCCTCTAATTTTTAATCTCCACGTTTTTTAGTCATTTGCATTTTGTGGCGTCGAAGCCCGTTGTCTTACGGAATACCATCTGTGTGTTTATTGCTTCCTCAAGGTTAGTTTGAGGTTACATATTTTAGCAAGGACTTGAATAGGTGACGTGTATGTTTCCTATGATACCGTGTCCTGAAGGCACGTGGCAGTTTCGCCCGTTTCGAGTTTTGGCACTTGGTTGAAGTGGCGTTAGCCACGTCTCTGTTATGAAAGTACCTTTCCCCTTTGTAAATAATAAGTCCTCTGTGAGATGATAACTGTGAGATTTTGTGAACATCTCATTCCTAGCCTTTCATCCAGTGGTTTCAGCATCATTGAAGCCCTTTGCCTGAATCAGTTACTACACTGACGCTTGCAGAACTGCGATTTTCTCAGTCATTCTGCAGTTACGAGCTGGCATTCTTCTGTTTGAAAGACCCTCTACCCCTCCTTCTTTTAAAGTATTACTGTAGTATTTGATCAATTCAACGAATTATACTATTACCGTCGTTCTTTCTGATGCTTGAAGGCTTCCCGATTGTCTGATGGGAGCCCCTTTCCTGTATCCCTTTGACTGTTCTGTTAGTCTGTGAGCTCTTGCTTTCTGCCACAAGATGGTCCAGACCCATCTTATACTTAACCTTGTGTCCAGATCTGAGTTTCTCCAAGGAGCCCTGATTCTTTTCAGTGGGGGACAGACTCTAGAAATCAAATTCTGGGGGCCAGGCCCTTTTCAGTAAACAGCTAGGAACTACAGTAAAAGACAAGTCAGAATCACCACCACAGGGCTCTTCACCTGTCCCCATTCCAGTCCCTGTCCCACAATGACAGCCTTGGTTCCAAACCTAATTACACTGGAAAGTGGGTGATGGAAACCTGAGCTTTACAAATAGAAGTGTTCCTTACTGTATAATCTCTAGGTTTGGGGATTGTTCTTAAGTTGTCTTCTTTGAACATTTTGGGAAAGAAGTTGGAACAAGTAAAAATCTTCTAAAGGAAAGCATTTAATAAAAAGATTGTGGTCATTAAGAACATTAATATTAGCATGTGATGAACTTTTGTATCAGAACTGACGCAGCACGTTTTGACCGAGTGGAGGAGAGCAGAGTTAAGTCTTAATGGGGGCTGCTTGTACCGATGTGTTCTCCAGGTATGTGGAAGGCTCGAAGGCTGCTACTGAGAACGCAGGCAGAGCAAAGCTGCAGCCTGTCACTTTGAGCTGCCTGCTGAATATTGGAGCCTGCAAACTGAAGCTGTCCGATTGGCAGGGAGCAGTCGACAGCTGTTTGGAGGTAAGTCTGTTGATGTTACCTTTTTGAAAGAGTTGGATGATGACTTACTACTTTGAACAAAAGCAGTTTTATGTGACACTACTGTTATCTTATTGCGGAGGACCTAGTGAGACCCAGTGAAACATAATCTAAGTCACTTTATCTCTGAGTATTTTGGACCTCAGTTCTTCCTCTCAGACCATTCATTTAGCTTATAACACTACATCACCTTAATTTCTCTGAAGACACTTTCCTCCTCAGCTCATTTATTCACTTAACAGTTGAGTGCCTGTTATGTGCCAGGCATTGGAAGACAGAGCCAGGAATGACTGCGACTGTGGCCGGCGAGGTTGTTAGCAGAGCATCATCGCTTTGCCATCTTGAGCAAGTTCCTACTTGCAGAGTCTGAGTTTCTTCGTACGCCAAATGGAAATACTGCTTTCCTCCTGGGATTGTTAAGACCATGTGTAATGCACGTAAAGCGTTTAGTGCAGTGCTGGGAGCAGGTTAAGCAGCTAACAGACACTTCGGTGTTTTAATTGAAAGACCCCCCCCTTGAGGAGCTTTTTTGGTGGGAGAAGGAGTCAGTTTCAACGTAGGGTCGTCAGGACTTGTACAGGGACAGTGCGTGCTGTTGGGACACATAGGAAGGTGCCCTGCCTTCACGGGGACGTCCGGGAGTGCTAACGACAAAGCTGGCAAGGTGGCAGCCTGCCTTCCTTAAACAGAGCAGTTACGACTGCCTCCCTCTTGCACAGTTTGTTTGAACAGTTTTCCAAACTAAAACATATATTTTAGAAAGACGCCTCTAGTAACATTTATGGATATTGCACATTAATCTAGGTCACAGCGATCAGCTGTGCCCAAGCAAGTGGGAATAAAATGAGGTCCTAGTTTAGTGGGGTAGGTGGAATAAGGAATAAGAATGTGTTTATTAGGAGGGAACGTGCGACAGAGGACGAGATCGCTCTTCACTCTGGATCGCTTTTTGACCTTTGTGAGGCAGATAATATACACCCTTTTCAGTAAAATCGAAATATTGACCTCTAAAAGATGTTACTAAAGATGTCACTATTTTTAAAATGTTTCAGAGGATAAACCTATTAAAAGTTACTTATGCTCCTGAAAAACCCCTAGATGTCAACCAAATGAGTGTATCCAAATTTCTATCCAGAATGTTTTTCTCCTATCAGCTAGGGCCCAATCAGGAGATAGACACCACACAGTAATTCCAACAGAGAAAGGTTACTGTCAGATACACATAAGGGGCAGATTGGAGTAGCGAGGGGTTGGCTAGGACAGGGAACGCTGAAGGATCTGGGCATTGCAGGGTATATGTGTATGTATATGTGCAGAGACGTGTGTGATGCAGGAGCAGCTGCTCCCTCTGGGGTGCATGGAGGCCCTGGGCCAAGACCCAGGCGTGACGGGGAGGGGGGCTGGGCCACACTGGGTGCCCCGGAGCTTGGGGGAGCTCGCGGGAGGCTCTCAGGAACCTGGAAGGGAAGTGGGTCCCTCGCCCGTGGGCACTGGGCGCCCTCTGCTGACAAAGCAGCGTGTAACCGGAGGCTCTCAGGGCCCAGCGCCCTTATCACAGAACAGTGAATGGCTGGTTTGGAGCTAACGGGCAGTAAATGGAAATCCAGCATGTATACTTAGTACTCAGTACTTAGATAAAAATATTAACTGTATAACTTTCTGTAGGCCCTTGAAATAGATCCGGCAAATACCAAAGCACTGTACCGTAGAGCCCAAGGATGGCAAGGACTAAAAGAATACGACCAAGCATTGGTAAAGTTTTGTTTTAAATTTTATGTTTTAACATCTTTATTGGAGTATAATTGCTTTACAATCGTGTGTTAGTTTCTGCTTTACAACAAAGTGAATCAGTTACACATATACATATATCCCCGTATCTCTTCCCTCTTGTGTCTCCCGCCCACCCTCCCTATCCCAGCCCTCTAGGTGGTCACAAAGCGCTGAGCTGATGTCCCTGTGCTATGCGGCTGCTTCCCACTAGCTATCTATTTTACGTTTGGTAGTGTATATATGTCATTGCCACTCTCTCACTTTGTCCCAGCTTACCGTTCCCCCTCCCCGCATCCTCAAGTCCATTCTCTAGTAGGTCTGCATCTTTATTCCCGTCCTGCCCCTAGGTTCTTCATGACCATTTTTTTTTTTTTTTTTTAGATTCCGTATATATGTGTTAGCATACGGTATTTGTTTTTCTCTTTCTGACTTACTTCACTCTGTATGACAGTCTCTAGGTCCATCCACCTCACTACAGACAACTCAGTTTTGTTCCATTTTATGGCTAATATTCCATTGTATATATGCGCCACTTCTTCTTTATCCATTCCTCTGTTGATGGACACTTAGGTTGCTTCCATGTCCTGGCTATTGTAAATAGAGCTGCAATAAACACTGTGGTACATGACTCTTTTTGAGTTATGGTTTTCTCAGGGTATATGCCCAGTAGTGGGATTGCTGGGTCGTATGGTAGTTCTATTTTTAGTTCTTTAAGGAACCTCCCTACTGTTCTCCATAGTGGCTGTATCAGTTTATATTCCCACCAACAGTGCAAGAGGGTTCCCTTTTCTCCACACCCTCTCCAGCATTTATTGTTTGTAGATTTTTTGATGACGGCCATTCTGACTGGTGTGAGGTGATACCTCATTGTAGTTTTGATTTGCATTTCTCTAATGATTAATGATATTGAGCATTCTTTCATGTGTCTGTTGGCAATCTGTATACCTTCTTTGGAGAAATGTCTTCTGCCTATTTTCGGAGTGCGTTGTTTGTTTTTTTAATATTGAGCTGCATGAGCTGCTTGTAAAATTTGGAGATTAATCCTTTGTCAGTTGCTTCATTTGCAAATATTTTCTCCCATTCTGAGGGTTGTCTTTTCGTCTTGTTTATGGTTTCCTTTGCTGTGCAAAACCTTTTACGTTTTCTTAGGTCCCATTTGTTTATTTTTGCTTTTATTTCCATTTCTCTAGGAGGTGGGTCAAAAAGAATCTTGCTGTGATTTGTCATAGAGTGTTCTGCCAATGTTTTCCTTTAAGAGTTTGATGGTGTCTGGCCTTACATTTAGGTCTTTAATCCATTTTGAATTTATTTTTGTGTATGGTGTTAGGGAGTGTTCTAATTTCATTCTTTTACATGTAGCTGTCCAGGTTTCCCAATACCACTTATTGAAAAGGCTGTCTTTTCTCCACTGTATATTCTTGCCTCCTTTATCAAAGATAAGGTGACCATAGGTGCGTGGGTTTATCTCTGGGCTTTCTATCCTGTTCCATTGATCTATATTTCTGTTCCTGTGTCAGTACCATACTGACTTGATTACTGTAGCTTTGTAGTATAGTCTGAAGTCAGGGAGCCTGATTCCTCCAGCTCCATTTTTCTTTCCCAAGATTGCTTTGGCTATTCGGGGTCTTTTGTGTTTCCATACAGATTGTGAAATTTCTTGTTCTAGTTCTGTGAACGATGCCAGTGGTAGTTTGATAGGGATTGCATTGAATCTGTAGATTGCTTTGGGTAGTAGAGTCATTTTCACAAGGTTGATTCTTCCAGTCCAAGAACATCGTATATCTCTCCATCTGTTGGTATCATCTTTAATTTCTTTCATCAGTGTCTTATAATTTCCTGCATACAGGTCTTTTGTCTCCTTAGGTAGGTTTGTTCCTAGATATGTTATTCTTTTTGTTGAAATGGTAAATGAGAGTGTTTCCTTAATTTCTCTTACAGATTTTTCATCATTAGTGTATAGGAATGCAAGAGATTTCTGTGCATTAATTTTGTATCCTGCTACTTTACCAAATTCATTGATTAGCTCTAGTAGTTTTCTGGTAGCATCTTTAGGATTCTCTATGTATAGTATCACATCATCTGCAAACAGTGACAGTCTTACTTCTTGTTTTCTGATTTGGATTCCTATTATTTCTTTTTCTTCTCTGATTGCCGTGGCTAAAACTTCCAAAACTATGTTGAATAAGAGTGGTGAGAGTGGGCAACCTTGTCTTGTTCCTGATCTTAGTGGAAATACTTTCAGTTTTTCACCATTGAGGACGATGTTGGCTGTGGGTTTGCCATATATGGCTTTTATTATGTTGAGGAAAGTTCCCTCTAGGCCTACTTTCTCGAGGGTTTTTATCACAAATGGGTGTTGAATTTTGTCGAAAGCTTTCTCTGCATCTATTGAGATGACCATATGGTTTTTCTCCTTCAATTTGTTAATATGGTGTATCACATTGATTGATTTGCGTATATTGAAGAATCCTTGCATCCCTGGGATAAACCCCACTTGATCATAGTGTATGATCCTTTTAATGTGCTGTTGGATTGTGTTTGCTACTATTTTGTTGAGGATTTTTGCATCTGTGTTTATCAGTGATATTGGCCTGTAGTTTTCTTTCTTTGTGACATCCTTGTCTGGTTTTGGTATCAGGGTGATGGTGGCCTCGTAGAATGAGTTTGGGAGTGTTCCTCCCTCTGCTATAGTTTGGAAGGTTTTGAGAAGGATAGGTGTTAACTCTTCTCTAAATGATGCATAAAATTCGCCTGTGAAGCCGTCTGGTCCTGGGCTTTTGTTTGTTGGAAGTTTTTTTTTGTGTGTGTGTGTGTGGTACGCGGGCCTCTCACTGTTGCGGCCTCTCCCATTGTGGAGCACAGGCTCCGGTCACGCAAGCTCAGGGGCCATAGCTCATGGGCCCAGCCACTCCGAGGCACGTGGGATCTTCCTGGACCAGGGCACGAACCCGTGTCCCTTGCATCGGCAGGCGAACTCTCAACGACTGCGCCACCAGGGAAGCCCTTGTTGGAAGATTTTTAATCACAGTTTCAATTTCAGTGCTTGTGATTGGTCTGTAGATATTTTCTATTTCTTCCTGGTTCGGTCTCGGAAGGTTGTGCATTTCTAAGAATTTTTCCATTTCTTCCAGGTTGTCCACTTTATTGGCATACACTTGCTTGTAGTAATCTCTCATGATCCTCTGTATTTCGGCAGTGTCATTTGTTACTTCTCATTTTTCATTTGTAATTCTATTGATTTGAGTCTTCTTTTTTTTTTTTGATAAGTCTGGCTAATGGTTTATCAATTTTGCTTATTTTCTCAAAGAATCAGTTCTTAGTTTTATTGCTCTTTGCTATCGTTTCCTTCACTTCTTTTCCTTTATTTCTGATTGGATCTTTATGATTTCTTTCCTAATGCTAACTTTGGGGGGGTTTTGTTCTTCTTTCTCTAATTGCTTTAGGTGTAAGGTTAGGTTGTTTATTTGAGATGTTTCTTGAGGTAGGATTGTACTGCTATAAACTTCCCTCTTAGAACTGCTTTTGCTGCCTCCTATAGGTTTTGGGTCATCATGTTTTCATTGTCATTTGTTTCTAGGTATTTTTTGATTTCCACTTTGATTTCTTCAGTGATCTCTTGGTTTTTTAGTAGCATATTATTTAGACTCCATGTGTTTGTTATCTCTTTTTCCTGTAATTGATACCTAGTTTCAGCATTGTGGTTGGAAAAGATACTTGATACGATTTCAATTTTCTTAAATTTACCAAGGCTTGATTTGTGACCCAAGATGTGATCTATCCTGGAGAATGTTCCATGAGCACTTGAGACGAACGTATATTCTGTTGTTTTTGGGTGGAATGTCTTATAAATATCAATTAAGTCCATCTTGTTTAATGTATCATTTAAAGCTTGTGTTTCCTTATTTATTTTCATTTTTGATGATCTGTCCATTGGTGAAAGTGGGGTGTTAAAGTCCCCTACTATGATTGTGTTACTGTTGATTTCCCCTTTTATGGCTGTTAGCCTTTGCCTTATGTATTGAGGTGCTCCTATGTTGGGTGCATAAATATTTACAATTGTTATATCTTCTTCTTGGATCGATCCCTTGATCATTATGTACTGTCCTTCTTTGTCTCTTGTAATAGTCTTTGTTTTAAAGTCTGTTTTGTCTGATATGAGAATTGCTACTCCAGCTTTCTTTTGGTTTCCATTTGCATGGAATATCTTTTTCCATCCCCTCACTTTCAGTCTGTATGTGTCCCGAGGTCTGAAGTGGGTCTCTTGTAGACAGCATATATATGGGTCTTGTTTTTCTATCCATTCAGCCAGTCTGTGTCTTTTGGTTGGAGCATTTAATCCATTTACATTTAAGGTAATTATTGATATGTATGTTCCTATTACCATTTTCTTAATTGTTTTGGGTTTATTATTGTAGGTCTTTTCCTTCTCCTGTGTTTCCTGCCTAGAGAAGTATCTTTAGCGTTTGTTGTAAAGCTGGTTTGGTGTTGCTGAATTCTCTTAGCTTTTGCTTGTCTGTAAAGGTTTTAATTTCTCCATCAAATCTGAATGAGATCCTTGCTGGGTAGAGTAATCTTGGTTGTAGGTTTTTCTCCTTCATCACTTTAAATATGTCCTGCCACTCCGTTCTGGCTAGTAGAGTTTCTGCTGAAAGATCAGCTGTTAACCTTATGGGGATTCCCTTATGTGTTATTTGTTGTTTTTCCCTTGCTGCTTTTCATATTTGTTCTTTGTGTTTAATTTTTGATAGTTTGATTAATGTGTCTTGGCATGTTTCTCCCTGGATTTATCCTGTATGGGACTCTCTGTGCTTCCTGGACTTGATTAACTATTTCCTTTCCCATATTAGGGAAGTTTTCAACTATAATCTCTTCAAATATTTTCTCAGTCATTTTCTTTTTCTCTTCTTCTTCTCGGACCCCTATAATTTGAATGTTGGTGTGTTTAATGTTGTCCCAGAGGTCTCTGAGACTGTCCTCAATTCTTTTCATTCTTTTTTCTTTATTCTGCTCTGAGGTAGTTATTTCCACTATTTTATCTTCGAGGTCACTTATCCGTTCTTCTGCCTCAGTTATTCTGCTATTGATAACCTTCTAGAGAATTAATCTCATTTATTGTGTTGTTCATCATTGTTTGTTTGCTCTGTAGTTCTTCTAGGACCTTGTTAAACGTTTCTTGTATTTTCTCCATTCTATTTCCAAGATTTTGGATCATCTTTACTGTCATTGTTCTGAATTCTTTTTCAGGTAGAGTGCCTATTTCCTCTTCATTTGTTAGGTCTGGTGGGTTTTTGCCTTGCTCCTTCATCTGCTGTGTGTTTCTCTGTCTTCTCCTTTTGCTTAACTTACTGTGGTCTCCTTTTTGCAGGCTGCAGGTTCATAGTTCCCGTTGTTTTTGATGTCTGCCCCCAGTGGCTAAGGTTGGTTCAGTGGGTTGTGTAGGCTTCCTGGTGGAGGGGACTAGTGCCAGTGTTCTGGTGGATGAGGCTGGATCTTGTCTTTCTGGTGGGCAGGTCCACGTCTGGTGGTGGGTTTTGGGGTGTCTGAGGCCTTATTATGATTTTAGGGAGCCTCTCTGCTAATGGGTGGGTTTGTGTTCCTGTCTTGCTAGTTGTTTGGCATAGGGTGTCCAGCACTGGAGATTGCTGGCCGTTGGGTGGAGCTGGGTCTTGGTGTTGAGATGGAGAATTCTGGGAGAGTTTCGCTGTTTGATATTATGTGGAGCTGGGAGGTCTCTGGTGGACCAGTGTCCTGAACTTGGCTCTCCCACCTCAGAGGCTCAGGCCTGACACCTGGCTGGAGTACCAAGAGCCTGTCCTCCACGCAGCTTAGAATAAAATGTAGAAAAAAAAAGAAAGAAAGAAAAAGAAGGTAAAATAAAATAAAGTAAAATAAAGTTATTAAAATAAAAAATATTAAGAAAAAAATTTTGTAAGTAATAATAATAAAAAAAAAAACGGACAGACAGAATCCTAGGACAAATGGTAAAAGAAAGCTATACAGACAAAACCACACACAGAAGCATACACATACACACTCAGAAAAAGAGAAAAAGGGAAAAAAAAATATATCGTTGCTCCCAAAGTCCACCTCCTCAATTTGGGATGATTGTCTATTCATGTATTCCACAGATGCAGGTACATCAAGTTTATTGTGGAGCTTTAATCCGCTGCTCCTGAGGCTGCTGGGAGAGATTTCCCTTTCTCTTCTTTGTTCGCACAGCTCCTGGGGTTCAGCTTTGGATTTGGCCCCGCCTCTGCGTGTAGGTCACCGTAGGGCGTCTGTTCTTCGCTCAGACAGGACGGGGTTAAAGGAGCCGCTGATTCGGGGGCTCTGGCTCACTCAGGCCGGGGGGAGGGAGGGGTACGGATGTGGGGCGGGCCTGCGGCGGCAGAGGCGGCGTGACTTTGCACCAGCCTGAGGCGCGCTGTGTGTTCTCCCGGGGAGTTGTCCCTGGATCCCGGGACCCTGGCAGTGGCGGGCTGCACAGGCTCCCCGGAAGGGAGGTGTGGATAGTGACCTGTGCTCGCTCACAGGCCCCTTGGTGGCGGCAGCAGCAGCCTTAGCGTCACATGCCCGTCTCTGGGGTCCGCGCTTTTAGCCACGGCTCGTGCCCGTGTCTGGAGCTCATTTAGGTGGTGCTCTGAATCCCCTCTCCTCGCGCACCACCTGCCTCTTCAGCAGCTCCAGACTTTTCCCGGACTCCCTCCCGGCTAGCTGTGGTGCACTAGCCCACTTCAGGCTGTGTTCACGCCGCCAATCCCAGTCCTCTCCCTGGGATCCGACCAAAGCCCAAGCCTTAGCTCCCAGTCCCCGCCCACCCCGGTGGGTGAGCAGACAAGCCTCTCAGGCTGGTGAGTGCTGGTCGGCACCGATCCTCCGTGCGGGAATATCTCTGCTTTGCCCTCCGCCCCCACCCCTGTGGCTGCGCTCTCCTCCGTGGCTCCAAAGCTTCCCCCCTCTGCCATCCGCAGTCTCAGCCCGTGAAGGGGCTTCTAGTGTGTGGAAACCTTTCCTCCTTCATGGCTCCCTGCCAGAGGTGCGGGTCCCGTCCCTATTCTTTTCTCTTTGTTTTTTCTTTTTCTTTTGCCCTACCCAGGTACGTGGGGGAGTTTCTTGCCTTTTGGGAGGTCTGAGGTGTTCTGTAGTTGTTCCATGTGTAGATGTAGTTTTGATGTATCTGTGGGGAGGAAGGTGATGTCCACGTCTTACTCTTCCGCCATCTTGAAGCTCCTCTCTGTTTTAAATTTTAATTAAAAAAGAAAACCACTTTCATAACTCATAACCTAATATTTCTTTAATTTTTTTTCCCAATTAAAGGCTGATCTTAAGAAAGCTCAGGAGATAGCACCAGAGGATAAAGGTAAGTTGGCAGTTTCTGTAGTGCAAGTTCATTTTGTCCCTTAAGAATTGATCCTCATGAACTAGCATACGCTTTGCCACTTAAGAGGTTGCCTTGTCCAGCAGATACTGCAGAGCGCCTGTTCCAGGCCAGACTCCAGGCGTGCTGGAGAAAGCACAAGTCAGGGTCCTGCCTTCAGCTTACACTGCAGCCACTGTCCACGTGTCTGAAGACTGTGTGCTCTGCTGTCCTGTAATTCTAGATGGAAGAGCAGCGTTAGAAGACACAGTATTTAGGGCGAATTTAGTGTTTGGGACCATTTCTTAAGCTGAACGTGGCCATTACCTAAGTATTCTAGCTACTGAATATGTTTTAGGAAAGTTTTGGAAAGCTGTGACAAAAATAAGCCTGTTTTTCAAATAAACCAAGTATACATGGTGATTCTAGGTCTAGATGTGGACATAGGTCTTTGGGGAGGCACTTCAGTGGGGTCCCCCCTCTGATGGAAGGGAGAAGGCGTATCTGTGTGTAATTCAGTTAGTTCTCTCGGTGGACAGTCTCCTAAAATTGTGCTCTGTGGTTTTTATGTTTGTGTGGTTGCTTTCTCCAAGTAAAATACACTGTTAATACGGCTCAGTTACCCTTCGAAGAGTTATATCATTTTTTATCACACTAAAGCATGAGTTTGCTGGCCAGCCTAATTTTTTGGATGTTTTGAGAAATAACTCATATTACATATTTATTTTGCAGCTATCCAGGCAGAATTGCTGAAAGTCAAGCAAAAGATAAAGGCACAGAAAGATAAAGAGAAGGCAGCTTACGCAAAAATGTTTGCTTAATAAGGAATTCAGTTTTGCTTAAGTATGCATTGAAGTGAGACAATTAAAGGATCTTGTCTATTATGTATGATCCCTAATGTGTTCCCTCTGAGAATTCAGTTCCCATTGTTTGCAGTCTAGGAATACAGGTAGGGATTCACTCTTAATAGACCAGTGTTACAAAATATGCTGAAGTTGAACTCATTTTAAATGGTTCTCTGCATTACAAAGGATAATGGTGTCCAGTGTATTTTAAACTTCTAGACACATCTTGTTTGAATAAACAGATGAAAAGTTAAGTATGTATGTTGTTTCTCTCAGTTCTTTGATGCATCTCTCTGTGACGTGTGTGCAGGGCTGGCAGACGTCTCTAAAGGGTCAGGTAGACATTACAGTCTGTCACAGCTACCCAGTTCTGCACTTGGAGCTCAAAAGCCCCCATCGACAGTGTGTAAGCCAGGAGGCACTGCTGTGTTCCAGTAAAACTGCGTAAGAAGAGTGGTGGGCTGGACGCCAACCTCTGGTCTAGGAGATACACTTCGCTGGAAGTGCTGAGCCTGATGAGGCAAATGTACACTGGAGGCCAGTGGTGCCAATAGTGTTTGACTCTCGGAAGACTTGGAGAGAGAAGTAGATGCTACATCACTTATAAAGTTTTATTTAAGAGAGATTCATAATATGGGACAGTTTTAGGTATAGTATAAAATTATTTCACTGATAATTACTTTATGAACATTCTGATTAAAAATATATTTAAGCTTTTTTTGACACCTGTGAACTTCCAAACATTTGAAGTTAACTTGCCGTCCATTTTAGAGACACTGGCACGGGTGAAGCCGGCTGCAGTTTACATTCCATTGTATGCTGGGCCTCCACCGCCTTCGGGTACCACCCAGTTAATATTCTGACTTGGATCCTTAATATCACATGTTTTACAGTGCACACAGTTCTGAGCATTTATCTGTAGCCGAAATCCATCACCTTGTTCCAAAGGTACAAATTCATAAACTCCTGTAAGAAAACATACGCAACTCTGTGCAGTAGCTGCCTTTAAACCAGAGGCTAAAGTCCTGGAGAAATTAGCCACAGAAGCCCTCAGCGTTTGTGGACTGAATGTTTACCCACAGAATATTACAGAGATCTGGGTGTGTGCATTTGCTGTTGTATAAATTAAAAATGATAAAAGCAGAAGGTACAGCAGCATGTGGCTGAGTTGGTGTTACCAACAAGGGAACTCGAGGTTGAGCAGTTTTCGGGTGTGATGTTATATACGGACATACTTCAGAGACCCAGACGCCGCAATAAAGTGAATTATCACAATAGAGCAAGTCATGTGAATTTTTTTGTTGCCAGTGCATATGTAACAGTTACATTTACGCTACTTTGCAGTCTGTGAAGCGTGCAATAACAGCATTATGTCTAAAAAACAATGTACATGCCTTACTTAAAATACACTTTATTGCTAAAAAATGCTATCTGAGCCTTCAGCGAGTCATACTAACATCAAAGATCACGGAGCACAATATCAAATACAATAATGAGAAAGTTTGAAATTTTGCAAGAATTACCGCATGTGACACGTGGAGTGAGCAAATGGAAAAATGGCGCCAGTAGGCTTCTTCAGCACGGGGTTGCCAGGGACCTTCGCTTTGTAAAAAAAGCAGTATCTGCCAGGTGCAATAAAGTGAGATCTTCCCGTATACATGTGTGCCACGACTGCACAGACAGATTAGGTCAGCCCTTACCCTCAGCTTACAACCCAGTGAGATGACAGAAATGGTGAAAAGATAAAGTCAAGACAGTCAAGGTCCCTCCCTCACAGAGCGTATGTTCTAGTTCCTGTCCAGAATGTACTGATTTTCACACACCTGAATGCTGTTCTACCAGCACTCGAGACCCAGTTCCTACTATAATTCTAGTTGAAAGCTCAGCACTGGAAGATACTGTATCCATGATGGATTTAAAGTCCAGGACGATTTCCCTGAGCTGCATGTGGCCAAAATCTAGTATTTTAGGCTATGTACACATATATAATATATATGTGTGTGTGTACATGAGCATACATATATACAGACAGGAGCAGCCATGACAGAAACGATTTTTTTTTAAGTCACGTGAACACGGAAAGAGGTGTTTGGTGCTTTTCCCCGTAACCCCTAACCTCGCGCTGAGGGTGAAAAGAGAAAGGCTGCTTTTGAGAAATGCCATCTGAATTAGGCTTAACGAGAAATCCCTACTACTATAGCATTAGAGTAGAAACATAAGAATAATGAGTTTTCAAAAGGAAGCTGGAGATGGGAGTCATTCACAATTTCCAAGCAATAGAAGGAGAAATTTCTTAAAAAAAACGGAAGCCTATTTCTAACGTGTTTCAAGCAAATCCTCCTATTGACGTTTCAAGAGTGGATGGAAATGAGTGCACTGACCTGCAGGGCAGAACCGCTGCTCAGGCCCGTCGTATATGGTCAGGTTTCTGTTTACAGGTACACTGTCATCTTTCAAGGTCAGATGTGCCGGCTGGTCGTGTTCATGGTTGGTGCCACTCAGAGCCACGGACGACAAAAGGTCAAAACTGATCTGCCCGTCTGGTTTTGGATACTCAATAGGTGTGCAGTCCTTGGCTGGCCTGAGCTGATCGGAGTCAGAACCTTCCCAAGTTTTGAGGAAGGTTTTTAGTAAAAATGTATCTAATTCTAAAGTACTTCCTTAGACATTTTAATAAAAACCTGTAAATACTATACTGAAGAAATAAGACTTTAGCCCTCTTTCAACAATGATACCCTGTCTTCCTAAAGATACTGAATTCATCATTTCTCTAAGAAAGCAAGTTTAAAACAGTAAAGTGTAGAAGGTCACCTTTTTTCCCTACTTATTGGATCCCGTTTCCTGAGTTAAGGACTAACATTCATACTCAGGCCGGAATTACCTTTATGTTTTAGGGTCCAGGGCTCCATCCCTCTGAATATCCAGTAGAAGACTCCAGTGTAAATCATCCCTCCGTACACACCCAGGACGCCATGGCAGGACGGTCTGACGTTCCTGATGGCATATAGCTCTTTCCACACCCATGATTTCTTCAAATTGTCCTCATACTCAGTTACATCAAGTCCTTTTTATGAAAAACATGAAACGTTAAGTGAAATTGCCTCAAGGAGTATAAAACACTTTATTGTCAAGGTACTTTGCTACCGAAATAACAGATGACTTTTACATAGTTAAAAAAGCAGGTGGTCATATGAGACCACACTTGAAGAACGTTTCACGTATAAATGCTGACATCTTCCAAAAAGATACCCACTTGACAGGTTGTTTAACAGGCAGTAAGGCCATACTGGTAGCATGGAATATTAGTTGCAAAATTCAGTAAACCTGAAAAGGAAGCTAAGAGAGTTTATGCTACCTATGGAGCTGATCACTGAAACACTTCCGTTAGGGGCTGAACCGTGATGGCCCAGAGAGGTATTTTCAAGTCCTGACCCCTAGTTGTCTCAGAATCGGTCAGAAGAGGGTCGCTGCCGGTATACCGAGTTAAGACGAGGGCATGCTGGAGCGGCCTGGACCCTTGGTCCAATGACTGGCGTCCAGGAGACAGCCAGAGGAGGACAAGGCAGGGGCTGGCGGTGCTCTGCCAGGAGCCCGGGGCCCCCGGAAGCTGGAGACTCGGACACAGCTGTGAAGTGCTTGCCTGCAGAACTCCGAATACCTTCCCGGTTAAAGCTGCCCAGCTCATAGCGCTCGGCTGTGGTGGCCCTAGGAGGTGGCAGCACCTAAAGCTTGGGGCCCTGCACTTAATCTCCAACAGGACGTCCTGGTTCTCGTGACCACCCTCCTCCTGGTGCCGGTGACCTGCCTGCTCCGGCCCGACCTGCGCGGGGCAAGCGGGCTGGCGCTCGGTGGGACGCGGACTTGGTGAGGCGGTCTGAGGCACCGGCCCTGCCTCTCCTGTCCCCGGGCATGCCTGAAGGTACAGTCCACCTGGAGGAGCGTGTCACCCGACTCTACGGAACGCGGCTCATCTATCGGGTATCTACGGACTTGCTCCTGGTGTTTGCGTCCACAGGGAGCCAAGCCCCTGCTCTGGGAGGAGTGTTCCGTCCAAGGAAACGAGGTTGATCAATAAGTACGTTAAACAGTGAGCCGAGCCGGAAGGTGGAACACACCGGAGAGGGAACGGCGCGGTGAGAGGGGCTGGCAGGGCTGTGTGCCTGTGTGCAGTGCAGATTCACTGGTGAGGTCCGCGCGAGGCCCCCGGAGAGAGATCCGAGCCGAGGTGCGGGGAGCTTGGGGGCCAGCCATCAGCTGGGTGCCCCCGGGACCCAGGAAGCGTGTCTGGGATGGAGGGTGACAGGAGGTGAAGGTGGAGGCGGGTCCGCTGCCTGCCCTGGAGTGAAGGTCTGGGGGCGCCTGCAAGGGTCCACCTGGGCCTGTGCGATGTGAGGCGGAACCCTCACGTTGAACTTGTTTCCGGGGGCGGGACACCTTGGGCTCGTTCTACTTTCCATTCATGAAACGGCACGTGGCCGTAAAAACCTCACGGCGAGCAGGCTGCAGTGTGCTTTGCCCAGCAGGCATCTCGACGCTTTGTGTAGAGGGACAGTCACACTCTGCATCTTTCAATGCCCAATGAGATAAACATACAAGACCAGCAAGATTTCTAACTGTATCTGCTGTCATCCTCTATCCGTACACTGAGTGTATGTTTAAATAGCTTCTTTTTAAACATCCCCATGAAGAACCTGAGAATAAACGGGAGTTCTTACCTATCGTCTTTGATTGGAGATTCTCACTAGTTAGTTGATTAAAAATAGATTCTGCTGCCAAAATCCCACTTTTCATTGCTGTGTGGGTCCCTTTGATCTTGGGAACATTCATGAAACCAGGGCTACAACCAATTAGTAAGCCCCCAGGAAAGGTGAGTTTTGGTATAGACTGAGGAAAGAAACAGTCAAAGTGCATCTGTTAGTTCAAATTAAACAAACAGCACCGAATACTCCAAATTATAGCCCTTTGAAAGCTGTAGGGAAGAAACGAAAAAAAAAAAATTACATGCAAATGAATACGAGTGAAGAGAAAAATCAGAGCAAGGGCAGTTTTTCTCCTCCTCTAGAAACAAGGATCAGAACTATTGCTCTGATCTCTTTTCCATCTCCCTCCCCATGACTTACCTGCATGAGACAGACGTTAAGACCAGAGCATTAACATTTACATAAAATGTTTTTATTTATACATATCTATGTCAAAATGAAAAGAATATTCTCTAAACCTGAACGTCTATTATCTAAATTGTGATCTGCTTTTACACGCATTGTGGGTAACACGTGATTTACAGAGGATGTTATCTTAACTCTTCATACCTCCTTGTTTTACCTTGATGTCCAGGGAGTTTCGGAAACCTAGGTTCTAATCATGGCATCACCACAATTAGCCACTACCTTAAATAATGTATTTTAATTAACCGAAGAATAAACTGAATTTCCAAAATAAACTTTAAGATGGTTGTTTGGGCCTCAGTATACACTTCTGACGGAAAACAACGTACTAAAGGGTGGGTGACGGTTTTGGTTTAGCCCCACGATGTAGCAGCTAAGTTACCGACTGCCTCCCTCAGGAGACTGTACTGTAACCTAGAGTGTGGAGAGGAAGAAAAGAGAGCTGTGGAGTTGCTCTTTCCTCCTGGAGGCTTCCCACAGTACGCCACAGGTCTTTGTTGAGAAAGTGGTGGGTGGCTGACAGTGTGGCCGATGGGCGGAGAGGGACCCTGAGGAGAGGAGGTCAACAGGGAGCCCGCCACCATCAGCCGCCACGCCGCGGGGCTGTGGCCGCGCTCCCGTGTTACAGAGTTCTAACTGCACGGGAATGGTGGTGAGAAGCAAAAGCAACGCTGGTACAAGAAGGCTCGGGCCCAGGGGTGACTGCTGTTCTCCAACCAAACTCAGCATCAGAAACATGCAGATAAGAGAGCGTGAAATCAGGGCCGCAGAGCAGACAACAAGGGGAAAGGGCTTTCTGGAATGCCAGGAGCTGCAAACAGAGATAATGGTTAGGAACCTGGATCGTGACAATGCTCCTCTCAAATCAGGCTGTGGCCCTGCTAATCCTAAGTCTGATTCAAGAGCCAGAAGACTGACGTTTAATAAAAGGACACGGACTGCTGGTGCAAATTCTTCCAAATGGGTGCTTAAGTCCTAAGAATAAAAAACGTCATGGCCCAAGGGAAATGTGTGTTTTTCAGTTCTGCGAGGATCCTACCCTGTGCGGGCAGCTGGACATCTTGTTAAGGACCTGGGGGACCCAGGAAAAGTCGTACAGAGAGATGTATTCTGGGACATCCATTAAACGGGGGTTAGAGCTTCCCTGGTGGCACAGTGGTTAAGAATCCGCCTGCCAATGCAGGGGACACGGGATCGAGCCCTGGTCCGGGAAGAGCTCACATGCCGTGGAGCAACTAAGCCCGTGCGCCACAACTACTGAGCCTACGCGCCTAGAGCCCGTGCTCCACAGTGGGAGAGGCCACCCACTGCAGTGGGAGGCCTGCGCACCGCAGTGTGGAGTGGCCCCCGCTCGCCGCAACTAGAGAATTGCCGCAACTAGAGAAAGCCCGTGCACAGCAACGGAGAACCAAGGCAGCCAAAAGTAAATAAAATAAATTAAAAAAACAAACAAACAAAAAAACGGGGGTTAAAATGAGGAACCAGGCCGTATCACTGAAGAAGATGGGTATGGCCTGGAGTAGTTCTACAGTAACAGATTTTACCCTTCCACCTGACAATTGGTAAAATCAGTCTCGTAACTTCCTTTTCCTAGGACTTTTCTGTAACCTAATCTATTTCTGCACCAAAATAAAATTACACTTCCCTGCACTAAAAGAAAAAAAAAGAACCTCCCCCCCCCCCAAAAAAAACCCCACAGGGGTTAAATACTAGAAACCCATCAGGAAAGGGGAGCTTTGGTACAGACTGAAGAAAGAGAAATAAAAAGGCATGTAATACTTGTTGGTGCAGAATAAAATTGGATGTTCCAAATTTTTGTCTCTGAAGGGTCTTCAAAAACTTAATGGAAGTAAGTTTCTGAATCTTTGACTAATTAAATCAGAAAACTTAGGTAAAAAGTGTATTGTGTGTGTGGGGTCATCTCTTCCTGCTCATCTAAAGATCATCTGAGGTGCTGAAGCACACAAGGCAGGTGTCATAAACTCGAGTCTGCATGTACTACTGAATATACAGAAGCCTTTACACTATAAATTAAAGAGTAGAATTAGGCTGGCAATAGGTATTATGCACATTATTCAAAAAAGTTTAATGGGCTTGAACATAGGAAATTTAGCAAATATTATTGCAAACGAATAACTGCTCCAGAAATAAAAACAACCTCATGGGAGGTAACTCCGCAGCAATGGAATTTAGGGACAGTGTTATTTTTAGGGTTCTAGTGATGACATTCATAATTTAGCTGTGATGTACTTGACTTTACGAATGTATTTAGAACTTCACTTTAAAGGTTAAGTCAACTTTTCTCCCCAATTTTCTATGATCTATTTGTTACTTTTACAACAGATTAAAAACAAAAAGATACCAGATTTCTAAAATATCAACAGTTCTAGATTCCTAGAATATTAGAGACAGAAGGGATCATCTTTATTTTACAGATGATCCCTTAACGCCCGAGGAGTTAAATAACTTGACCAAACCGTTTGGTATAAGTTTTAGAGCTGACTTTTAGATCATCTTACCTGTCGAATACTATTTCCAAAACAGTTCTAATAGCTTTTATCATAGTTAGCCATCTAGCTCTTATTTCACTGTTTAATAACTAAATACTTAATAAATTATTTCATTGTTTAATAACTAAATACTTAATAAATTAACTGCATTTGATAGTATTTATTTTGAACATATACTAAAATAGGACAATTAAGGGTAAAAACTTAACAGAGACCACCTAAAGGGCATGGATGACACTAGGTAGTTGAGATTAATTAATTACCTTTGCTGAAAACTACATCTGTCCTTGAGTTTCCTGGCAGCAAAGGAATAAAGGAAAAGATCTTGGATCACATAGTTTAAATTCTCTGGTTAAAGACAAACCAATAAACAAAAAAGCCCATGAATTTTTCTCTAGAAATCAATATATCCTTAAAATTAAATTCATGGTGTCATTTAACTCTGGTGTGGTACAGTTTTATAAATACTAGGGTGCTTTGCTTAGTTACTTAAATTTTCTTCCTGAGATAATCTTCTATCCTTTATTTAAAGTTGTTACCTTATGTTTCAACGTTGAATTTATAATACAGAAATAAGGATTAAAAACGCGGAAGTGTTACCTGAAAGCCACCTTCATTGAGGGCTCTGGCTCCATATGCAACCCTTTTCCCGCCTTCCAACGTCGGCTGGATGCTAGGGTGGTGTTTCCACCTCTGGAACTCTCTAAATGGACTTAGGTACGGATTTTGATAGTCTAGACCAACCTTAAAATGTTTATATTTAAATGAGACATCGTTATTTCAAATTATATCAGGCTGAAATGTGAGCAATATTTACCAGAGAACATGTACATTAAACTGCTTGTACTCAAAGTACTTAGGGAAAGGTATGCAATGACCCAAATTTAAATAAATAACCCAATAAAATCTGTTTGGAAAAGAAAGGGTAAACAAAAGGATGCCATGTGTTTAGAATTGGCAGAACTTGAAAACATTTAGAATGTATTAATAAATCATTGTGCTTTGTAAATCAAAGTCCAAATTAGAAAAATGTTTGTAGGTAAGTGTTACACATTATGTTTCTAGAAAAGGAGTTGTAATAATTTATCATTCATTTCTCAATACCAACTCCAGAAATAAACTAATAAGCTCGATGCAGTACTACTGAGGCAAAAATGAAGAAAACGAATGTAATCGCACTTATAAAAAAAGAAGGTGAAAAACATTAGAGATTACATTTTTACCAAAAATGCTGAAATTAATAACCAAACCCTTTTTGCTTTGAAAAGATTAAGTCACTATAAAAACTAAATCAAAGTGATGGACCGAACACAATAATACATAAATTTAACAACGTGTCATGGACAAGTCTAATCATGACATTGAACTATAAAGCTGTAACTGCAAGGTGCAGTAACTCATATCACTTTTCCATTCCTTGTAATGTTCAAGATGTAATTTACTGTAAGGATGTTTAAGCGACCAAAAGGGAGGAAATGGTCCTGTTTTAGTTAGAGGTTCAAACCCAGTACGGACTGCACTTCCTGCAGTGGCGTGCCACAGTGGACATGAGCTTCAGGTCAGACAGGTTCGGGCATGAGTCCTGCCTCTGTCACTTAATGCGTGTGTCTGGGAAGGCTGTTTAGCTTGTCTGGACTTCAGTTTTCCCACCGGTAAAATAACGCTAGACCAACTTCACAGGATTTTTATGGACCAGGATTCCCAGGGAAGCATCCAGCACAGGGCCTGGCGTGTAGCAGCTACTGTACTACAGCTACGTGAGCTGAAGCAGACCACTGTCTACAGTGGCCATAAGCACTTCAGATGTGGACAAAAGCAGAGAGGAAGCTTTAAATGAGAAGCCTTTTACATTCTCCAGATGCAAAGCCCTGGATTTGTGACACTGAAGACCCAGTGGCTCTCAGAGTGGAACTTCCCATCACGGAGTGTAACTTACCACGAAGCCGAGCGCTACGAGGGGCTCCCCTTCATTCAGGTGATAGAGGAATGAGCCCCCATACGTGTGTCTGTCCAGGGGCCAGCCGACAGTGTGATCGACTCTCCCGGGTTTCCACTTCTTCTCATCGATAATCCATAACTTTAAAAAAAAGTCCGAGAGTATTATTTAGATGTTTTATGTCACCACATGTACAAAACTTGCTAAGTTTTATGTCTTATTTATGAAAGTTACAACTGAAAAGCAGAAATAAGAGAAACACACAAAAAAGTACTTCAAATATCCCAGAAAATGACATCAAAATGCAGCAGGATGATCGGAGTAAAGAAACAGGTGAGGAACTCTGTAAGACATTAATTAAGTTCTCAGATGGGTAAGGCGTTCGTGCGGTTGTGGGAAACACCACTGAAGAGATGGGGTGCTGGGAACCACCTACACCTTGACCCGGGCGATGGCCACACGGGCGTGTTTGCCTCATGAACGTGAGCTGCGCCCTGCACTTCGGATCTGTTACTTTATAGGACAGATGTCATTCTTCAGTAAAAAAAAAACAGTGTGCTCCCTCCTGCACCACCTTCTCCACGACTGAAGCTAACTGATCATCCTGTTTTCAGAATGGTTAAGTTTTAAATTGCAAACAACAATTTCCACAGGAAATATTATCTAAAAATCAGATATGACGTGCCACCACATAGAATTATGTACAGTCTACCAAAACAATTAAGCCCTTACTCACAATATAATGAATCTAGTTATATATAGAATTTGAAACTTTCTGAGCTTTACCCTAAAAAGATTCTTAACAAAAGAGTTATGATGAAACTTTTGCGCTAATAGACCTAAGGTTTGGATAAACTGAGAAAATATACAACACTCAGCCTAATTAAATTTTAGGCTGCAGGTCAATATACTATGGCTGAGTGTATATTTCATAAACTAAATTATCTTTACGTTATAATTTTGAATAAACAATTCTTGTAGGATGTGGTCATTTTACAAAGAGCATTGGATAACAGGTCAAATCCTATTAGGGCAGATGGCATTACCATGAAAAAAATCAATATCACAAATATTTTCAAATTCAAGACTTCAATCAACATCTGATAAAACAACTAGAACATGCAGACACAATTTAGGTAATAGTAAAATTTGATTAGTAATATTCTCCAGCCCCTTGAAAAATATCCCTAATGTTTTCAGTCATTATGAACATTTCAGGTTAATGAAAAATATAACTATAAAATTAAATCAATTTATAAACCACACAATACAAATGAATGTAAGCTTCATCTTTTCACACGAAAGTCACACCGGCAAACTCGAGTACCTCCTTGAGCCCGATCCCGTACGTCTGGGGCTCGCAGTTGGCCCTCAAGTCGAACTTCCTGTACAGCTGCTTGGCCAGGTGTCCGTGGCAGCCCTCTGCAAAGACTGTGACTTTGGCATGTAGTTCCAGCCCCCGCTCAAAAGTTGTCTAAGAAACAGGAACACGTTAAATTGCAATGTTTGACAATTTTAAAAATATTCACATTCTGGTCAGTTTTGAATTGATCTATGATTCAGGTATAGAAGAGAAGGTGCAGATATATAATTTTAGTAACAGAACTAAACACTGTTGTAAGTGGAATCTAATTTAAATTTTATAACGTATCTTGTGTCTTTGTCATATTGATCGAATGGTTAAGTCTGTATGCATTAAAAAAACAAATAAAGCATGCTCATCCCCCCACGAAAAATTATCTACAAATGAATGTACAGTGAGAAGTGAAGGGGGGCGGCCGAAAAATGAGTGAAGGGGGTCAGTGTGTGGTGATAGGTGGTAACCAGGCTTGGGGTGCTCACCACTGTCTAGTGTATACAGATGTCGAATTATAATGCTAGACACCTGAAACTTATATAACTAAAAGAAAATTTTTTTAAAGTGAAAGGCCATTTCCCCATTGTTCCTGATTTTCTAGTCCCATGATTTGAAGCAAAAAACACCATTAATAGATTTCTTGTGAATCATGCCAGAAATTTTCCATGAATAAAAAAACTACATGAGTCTATTTATATCCTTCTAACACAAACAAGATCATCCTAAACATACTCTTCAGCTACTTGCTCTTTTCACTTTAATTTTACTTGTTCTCTATTGCTGGATATATACTGTAAAACTGAAACTTGTTTTTTCCAAGGGGAAAAAATAAGCTACAATTAAAAAGTCTTTCTCTCTCTCTTTTGCTCTCTGTAATTTGCACTTATATCCGGCACATGGTAGGTACTCAGTAAAGCTCCTGAATAAAGGAATGCAGAATAATAAGGAAAGTCTCTTATGAAATACATATTTCCCGATATTTCTCCATTCATATGTTTACAGGTATTGTGTGTATACAGAAACATTCATACAAAAAAATGGTTTACACGGACAAAGCATTTTATAACTGTTTTCACATTATACAATATAAAGTGATTTGCCTAAGGCAATATATACCAAATTAAACATTCATTTTTTAATTAATTAATTAATTTTTGGCCGCATTGGGTCTTCGTTGTGCGCCGGCTTTCTCTAGTTGCAGAGAGCAGGGGCTGCTCTTCATTGTGGTGCACAGGCTTCTCACTGTGGTGGCTTCTCTTGTTGCAGAGTACGGGCTCTAGGCATGCAGGCTCAAGTAGCTGTGGCTCGCGGGCTCAGTAGTTGTGGCTCACAGGCTATGGAGTGCAGGCTCAGTAGTTGTGGCGCATGGGCTTAGTTCCTCCACGGCATGTGGGATCTTCCCAGGCCAGGGCTCAAACCTGTGTCCCCCGCACTGGCAGGCGGATTCTTAACCACTGCGCCATCAGGGAAGTCCTAAGCATTCATTTTTAATGCTTGAATAGATTCCTACCTTCTCAATCAGCTCTCAATAACTGGACGTTTAGGTTATTCCAGGCTGTTTCACTATTATAAGCATGGCTCAGATTGATATCCTTGACGCGAAATATTCTCGGTCTAAGTGTAAGAACTATTTCACTACTGATTTCATACGTTCAGTCACTAGAGAGTCTGAACATCTTTCACGTTTGTTGGTGACTCTGTGTTTTTTTGTGCAGAGCTCACCAACGTCATACACGTGCACACACGTCCTATAAGTGACTGTGCTGAGTACCTTTGGATTTGTTCCCTTCTCCTTCCTCTTACTATACTTCACTCATCCATAAACCCTGTTAACAGCCTAGCACGCCAAGTTTTACCCAAATATATATACATATGCACCTGTGGACTGAGGTATTTACATAGACACCTCAACTTTTTTGGTTCCTGATTCATTTCACAATGGTAGCATCATATAACACAGACTTTTCTGTATCTTACTTTTCTCACAATAATACTTCATGGAAACCTTTCCAAGTCACTATGTGGCTCAAATCTTTCTTTTTAATGGCGGGCAGTAGTCCGTGTGGGAACACCGTAGGTTATCCAGCCATTCTGCTAATGGGTAATAGCCATTCACTGTTCCAGTTTATTTGCTATGATAAGCAATGTCATAAAACATACACCCTGTATATGTATCCTTACAACATTGGTGCTTTTATTCCTGTAAGCTAGGTTCCCAGGAGTGGCACTGTACAATCAAAGGGCACACCTACTTTCATTTTATGAGATGTTCCCAGACTGCTTTCCCCAAAGCCTGAACAATTCACATTTCCACCCACAGTGTATAAGAAGACCCTTTTCCTATTTCTAGCTAGTGACAGTATAACTGTTCCTTTCACGGTTTTGCTAAGTGTAGAGCTGGCTAACTTACTGCTATTTTAATTTGCATTTTCTGGATTACTCTTTTTTTTTTTTTAACATCTTTATTGGAGTATAATTGCTTTACAATGCTATGTTAGTTTCAGCTTCGCAACAAAATGAATCAGTTATGTATATACATATATTCCCATATCTCTTCCCGCTTGCGTCTCCCTCCCTCCCACCCTCCCTATCCCACCCCTCCAGGCGGTCACAAAGCACCGAGCTGATCTCCCTGGGCTATGCGGCTGCTTCCCACTAGCTATCTACCTTACATTTGGTAGTGTATATATGTCCATGCCTCTTTATCGCTTTGTCACCGTTTACCCTTCCCCCTCCCCATAGCCTCAAGTCCATTCTCTAGTAAGTCTGTGTCTTTATTCCTGTTTCACCCCTAGGTTTTTCATGACATTTTTTTTTCTTAAATTCCATACATATGTGTTAGCATACGGTATTTGTCTCTCTCTTTCTGACTTACTTCACTCTGTATGACAGACTCTAGGTCTATCCACCTCATTACAAATAGCTCCATTTCGTCTCTTTTTATGGCTGAGTAATATTCCATTGTATATATGTGCCACATCTTCTTTATCCATTCATCCGATGATGGACACTTAGGTTGTTTCCATCTCTGGGCTATTGTAAATAGAGCTGCAATGAACATTTTGGTACATGACTCTTTTTGAATTATGGTTTTCTCAGGGTATATGCCCAGTAGTGGGATTGCTGGGTCATATGGTAGTTCTATTTGTAGCTTTTTAACTTTTCAGCAACTTTTTCTTTTTGATTCAAGAAATATTAACTGAGCACCTCTGGTGTGCCAGGTTGTATGCTAGGCACTGGGGCAGAGATGACAGAAAAACACTGTCCCTTTCCCTGGGGCCAGGCATGGAGGCAGAGCTAAACATAAATAACTACGCGGGCGTGCAAGGACTAGGTGTGACTGTGTGCCGTGAGGAGGGCTGGGGAGCCGGCACAGGAGCCTGGGCCCCAGATAAGAGGCATCAGAGGACCTGCCTCCTGGCTAGTGGTTACTGCTCGCCGGGATCTGCTCTTCATTTTGTAAGATTCTGCCCGTTTTTCTACTGTGTTCTCTTTTTTCTTGTCAATGTAGAAGTGCTCTTTGACATCACGGGTCGTCAAAAATTTTCCCCCGATCTCCTGCTTATCTGCAGACTCACTAGTATTTTTGGTATACAGAAGTGTTTAATTTTTAAATAGTTAAAAAAGGCCTGCCTCTTATAGGTTTTTAATTTCTTGCCTTTATAGGATGGTTTATCTACCCTACACCTAGGTTGTAATTATAACCTAGATTTCTAATTTTTTTATTGTTTTAAGAAATCATCAGAATTAAAATAAAATGAAAGTCTAACTATTTGCTTCCAGATGGACATGCAGTTTACTCAGCACCACTTATAAAACAACTCGATCTTAATGGACTAAAATATTCCTCTTAGAGGCAATATGCTCCTTAGTGTGCAAGGGGCAGCTCTGGAGCCTCTATTCCAACCCCAGCTCCACTACCTAACAGTGGCCTGACCCTGGGCAAGTTACTTAACCTCCGAAACATGAAAACATCCACATCATAATTCTGACAGTAAGATGCCTATTAGACCTAAGATTAGAGCTACTGAATGAGCAGCAGGACGCAGGATTCTGGGACTCAGGGTAGACGTGTTTCAAGCCCTGTCACTGGATACTCAGAGGACAGGGCGCAGAGGAAGAGCAAGCAAAGGCGGCAGGAGGGGCCCTGAAACACCAGGAAAACCAGGAGAAGGTGGTGTGAAAAGCCAGGTCCAGACAGTGTTTCAGGAATGAAAAAGTTATTCAGCTGTGCCAGCACTGCCCACCAGGGGCCAAGTGAGAGGACAGAGAACTGGGTACCACCAGGCAGAGGTGGCTGTGAGCGACGAGAATGTTTCCGTGCAAGAGCAGGAGGAAGCCTAACCACGCCGGGATCAACGGAGCCAATTGGCGAAGAACAAAGAATCCATCACTGCTTCTCCTCACCCCACCGGCCGTATGAAAATAAACTTGCATGGGCTTCCCTGGTGGCGCAGTGGTTAAGAATCCACCTGCCAATGCAGGGGAAACGGGTTTGAGCCCTGGTCCGGGAAGATCCCACGTGCCGCAGAGCAACTAAGCCCGTGCGCCACAACTACTGAGCCTGCACTCCAGAGCCCACGAGCCACAACTACTGAAGCCCACGCACCTAGAGCCCATGCTCCACAACAAGAGAAGCTACCGCAATAAGAAGCCTGCGTACCGCAACAAAGAGTAGCCCCTGCTCACCACAACTAGAGAAAGCCCACGTGCAGTAACAAAGACCCAACACAGCCAAAAATAAATGAAATAAAATAAAAAAAAAGAAAGAGGGACTTCCCTGGTGGCACGGTGGTTAAGAATTCGCCTGCCAATGTAGGGGACACAGGTTCAAGCCCTGGTCCGGGAAGATCCCACATGCTGCAGAGCAACTAAGCCTGTGTGCCACAACTACTGAGCCTGCGCTCTAGAGCCCGCGAGCCACAACTACTGAGCCCATGAGCCACAACTACTGAAGCCCGCGTGCCTAGAGCCTATGCTTCACAACAAGAGAAGCCACTGCAATGAGAAGCCTGCGCACAGCAACGAAGAGTAGCCCCCGCTCGCCGTAACTAGAGAAAGCCGCACGCAGCAACGAAGACCCAACACAGCCAAAAATAAATAAATTTTAAAAAAAAGAAAAAGAAATTTACAAACTCAAATTACTGAGACTCCACTATACTCTTCTATGCTTTTATATCTATATAAATACAATATATGAGTGTTTTTGCAACTACAAAGCACAAGACACAAAAATATACATTTGAACAAATACCCTGACAATATACACACAAAAAGAACTATCAGAATGGTAGAATTTGCATGCTTCAATGTTGCTGTAATATTAAATACGGACATTTTTAAAGAATAAAATGCAATTTATAATCAAATGATCATAATACAGAAAAGAATAGCCATAACACAGGAAAGAATATAAGAAAGACAGTATTCTTTTATCATCACTGAGTTCCCTTAAGCCCGAGCTCCCTTACTGAGTTCATGATTCCTCTCCACCCAGAACTCTGTTCCCTTTCTGTGCCCTCTGACCTCATCCTGTGCTCACTCAACACCAGTCAACTAGAGTCCGATGACTACAATGGCTGTCACTGATAACATAGTCACTGTACTAAAATGGCTCTTGTAGATCTCATCACTAACGTACAAACTCAGGCTGTTTCTCCAGGGCAAGATGAGCCCAGAGACCCCCGAGGTGTGGACCACCCGGCCAGAGCATCGTCAGTCAGAGACACCCTGACCCCCGAAACAGAGTAAGAAATGTCACGAGATGATGATTCTTCCCAGCTTCTTTATTCTTCTGCTTTAAAACACCCCGAACCCAAAGACCGGGTGCAGTGGATCTGCGAGGCTTGTCTCACACCCCCTTGCTGGGAGCCCCGCAATAAACTCTTACTTTGTTGCAAACTCCTGCTATCAGAGTCTGGCCTTCTGTGCTGAGGGTACAGGTCACATTATAAGAAGCAGGATGAGATACCAGGTGTTGCAAACCTGGCTATGCATCAGAACCCCTGGGGCTTGATACAAGACAGCTTCTCGGGCCCTGCCACAGGACAGGCTGAGCCCCAAGGCCTCAGGCGATTCTGGGGCAGCCAGCCAAGCCACTAGGAGAACCACAATGCAGGTAAGACTCGAGAGCTTTGCCACTTGCTAATCTCTCTGCAGGAAGGATTGAAAAGCAGGACGATCTGCTGGAGGAGGCTTAGACTAGATGCCCAGCTCTGTTCTAGAATGGCAGAGAGGACTAACTAGGAGTTGACAAATCTCTACTGAGGCCCCGGCACTGCCTGGCACTATGCTAGCTCTGGAGTAACCCTCCATGATCTCTGAGGTTCTAATCTAGTTGAGAAATTAAGACAATTAACAAATAAACATGAATAGGCAAGTTAATTTATCAAGATGTTAATTTGTATTTTGCTCTTGTTATCATAGGAAAGCAAGGTATTTTTTTTCCTTGTCCTTTCCAAGGGATCTTACAGAGTGTGAGATCCATGTCTCAGGAGCTCTTCTTTTACAAATGCAAAAATAACAAGTTTTGAAAACCAGAAGGCCATTGAAGCCTATTTTGAAAGAGATGAGGTCAATCAGTTTTGCATTTACCAAAAGATGTCAAAATCCTGTCAAAGACTCCATCAGCATTACTGACAGTAATAATGCAAATGACTCTTGTCCACAGAAGTGGAAACTGTGGAGGTGGCCCAGCTGCTGACCCACGTGTGCATGGTTTTTGATTCTCCTTGAACTGGTTGTAACATCTTACTGATTCCCTCATTAATTAACGAGTGAAATAAAATCTTTGACCCATGTTTGTTTGATATTTGTATGTCATGTTTTTTCTTTTAAGAAAATCATTGTTAAACATGTTATATCTACTTGCCTAAATTACGGTTAGTTCAAAGATGTTTCTCTATTTTTTAACAATGAGAAAAATTCCACATTAATAACTAATGTTCTAACATGCACTTAATTAATGTGCAGTTTGTAGCAAGACTAAATTATTGGGTGTGAGTTGATTCTTTCTCTTTCACTGTCAGTTTGCGAAGCGCAGAACTGTTACGTGCATACCTTGGGCGCACCATCCTTCTGTATCCCTACGTCGTTGGTGGCAATTCCTTTCACGCTACCGTCTTCATGAAAAAGGATCTAGAATGAAAACACATTTGGTTATCACCTGGGGATTCACAACCGCTTGCAAAGAAACAAACAGCCTTCGATTTTTAGAAGGTGAGCTTGTTCTCAATGTTATAGAGACAAAGGCTTAAGAATGTTCCAGCAAAAAAAGGGGATGTGCTTCTAAGCTACTCCCTTCTAGACAGAACACAGCTCAAACAGCTGGAAATGAAGGAAATGCCCCGACCTGGTGAGGAAGAACAGGGGGAGCTGCCAGAGAACAACGAAGGAGCCGGGAAGATGCAGCAGGAAGCCCTCTGCCGAGTTCAGGGGTCAAAGGCATGTGCACAGAACTTGGGGTCAGCACCCGTGACAGGCTGGACCATCAGGTGGGCGGCTGAGGAGAGTGTCTGGAAAGCCTCTGTCTCCAGTGAGCCCAGACCCCAAAACCAAAAGACCAAACAACAAGACAAAACAGAGAGGGGCTGAAGGCAGTCCAAGTTATTTCTGGACCACAAAGAAAAGGGAAAACTGGTCAAAGGTATGATTCTGAAGATGAGCAATAACAATTCTCTTATTTGGTTTGTTTCCTCCGGAGGAAAATGCTCTTTTGACAGGAAAGAACAAACTGTACACTAGAACCTCACAGCAGAAAGCACGGGAGAGGAAAGGCGAAACAAGAACCAGCAGCAATGGATGTGACACCTTGAAAACAAATCCACAGTAGTATGTGACTGTGGCCTGGACCCGAAAACGGCCTCGGTGTACAAAACCTGGGGAGGAGAGGAGAGCTGCAGGGGACCAGAGAGAGACAGAGAGAGACACGGAGGGAGAGAGAGCGCACGCGAGCGGGCATGTGTGCAGATACACTCAAAAAGAGAAAATCATGGATGCTACAAAACATCTACTTGTGACTTTGATTCCTGTTGAACACAGTTTAATTGGGAGAAATGCAAAACCAAATGCATGTGCATGAACTGGGAAACCAGAAATCAGTAGTGGCAAGTGTAATGCAGGGACCATGTATTTTACTTGGTTTATATACTGTAAAGGTAAAAACAAAGTTTTTCAATTTTCGCTTGTGCCAAAAACAAGAGCACTCCCTCTCTCATCCAGATTTTTTTTAGCATTTCCTTTAGAAAACTTAACTGTAAACCCTTTCTCTGTCTCTCTTAGATATATGGGAGTCATGTTAAAAGCTAAGTAAGACTCCTGCCAGGTCTGTATCTCAGCAATGAGTTTCTTGGGTACTCGGGGACACACCTGAGATGTGACCATGGAGGAGGACGGTGGCCGGTCTCCCTCTCTCTGGGGGAAGAGTCTGGGCTCCGTGCTGGCCTCCGCGTTGTCACTTCCCACTTGTCACAAAGATACAGGACGCTTTATTTGTCCTTTGGATAGAGACGATTAACGTGCATGTAATGGACTGTATCTGCCTGACTCTGTAAAAGGGTGAGATTTCTTTCTGTTTCAGCGACCTCCCTAGCAGATGGCCTGTAGCTGCACTGTAGTCTTGGCAAGAAAAAAACTGTTTCATTCTTGTTTATAATATGTAGAGGTAATTTTTCTGGGCTGGCAGGAGATTTTAGTTTTAATAATTTCCCCAACGGTATTCAGTGAGAAGCTACAGTCCGATGTGGCCGCCAAAAGTTATTTTGAGGAAATTACTGGGAGAACAGTTTCTAGAATGAAGAGGGGAATGGCCCTGCTGTACAGCAGGCTTGAAGTAGTGCAGACATTCTGGGTGCCACTTAGAAAGGGAATAAAAAGGGAACGTGGTCAGAGGAGGGCAAGGAGAATACTGAAGGGACTCAAAATATTTACATATTATATGGTGGCTGTAAGAATGGAGGCTATTTAACTGGGAAGAGAAAAACCACCTGCGAAGGCGGGGAAGGAGAGCAGGGCATAGTTATAACTGGAGAGTTCTCCCTGGAGGAGGGCACAGATTCGTTCCACACAGTATAAAACAGTAAATAAACGTCTCCTCAACTTAAGGAAGAGAGTATCACCAACAAACCAAACATCGGAGATATTTTTTCATCCTTGAAGGTGTTGTCCTAAGCTGGACAGTCACATGATGTGGTGACAAGGACTTCAAGTACCCTTTGCGTGAGATCTTGCTAAGATTTCCTCTGATCTTGCAATTCTAAAATCCTATGGCTGTTTGAAAATATACATCTATTTACCTCTGTACCCATCTTGGTTGCTTTTCAGAAGAAACAGAGACCGCGTCCTATAAGCACTAAGAACAGGGCCGCACAAACCTCTGCAGCCGCGTAGCCGGGGTACACTTCCACACCCAGGGCTTCCGCCTGCTCTCCCATCCAGCTCACCAGATGTCCCAGGCGCACAATGTAATTGCCATGATTGTTCATCGGGAGACCTACAGATACATGCTTGGTTTAGAAGTCTGACTTTTTATGGGTAAAACATCTCAAAAACAGAAATACTTAATTTAGAAATTCTAATCAATGTCTAATTTCTACATAAATACACACACATCATCTTATGGCCATAATTTCAATTTATTTTGTAACAATTCTGGTCTAGAGTTCAAATTATTACATTGAAAACGACATTACAGACTAAATTAAAAATTCCTGGTTGCCGTACAAGACTATCTCAATTCTTCTAGACTGGAAGACAAAAGCACTGGGCTCTAGGCCTGCTTTCTTCCCCACAAGCTAGCTGTGAAATTCTGGTTAAGTCCTTCGAGTCTCTGGGACTTAGTTTTCTCATCTGTAAAAGGAAGGGATTCCACCCAATGAAATGCAGCTCCTTCCAGCTGTGGAATTCTGTTAAGTCTACGAGTATTTATCATTCCTCACCTGGGAGAATTGGCACAGGAATTCTATATTTCTCTGTCAAAATTCCAAATCTATCTTCTGTTACGGGAGTGTTAAGTGGAGCCTGGAAACAAAAGGAGGAGAGAAAAGGACTTTAGTTCATACTTGTGAGGTAAATACAAATCATAAACTACTGTGTCAAAAAGGAAAGGGAATTATCCTCCTCACTTTTCTTCCACCACTTCCTTTGGAGAACTTGACACCGTAAATCCTTTGTCTCTTTGAGATGCATGGGAATCTTTTTAAACCTAAATAAGCCAGTTTGCATCCCAGGAATGTCTTTGCTGGGGGCCTTGGAGCCACCTTTGAAAGTGAACATCAGGGGGGCTGTCTTCCTGTCTCCCTGCCTCTGTGTGAGGTGCCTAGGCACCTGCTGTAACTTCCTGCTCCATGGAAAGAGAAGAGTTTTAGTTTTCCTCTGATTAAAGGCAATAAACAGGCATGGAAGGGATTGGATCTGCCTGGCTACATAGGCTTTGATGTGAAAAACTTTTTCTATTAGAATTGATATTGTGTCAATAATAATTCAGTGATACCTATTTTTGATATAACATTGAAGAGAGAAAGTTAATTAGGCATAGTTACAGCATTTCTAGTTCCAAGGAGTTCACTACTTTAGAAAGAAGAGCATCGTCCCTTGTGCTAAGCCCCACGTCAGCAAACCCAGCCCTGACCTTAACCTCATTCAGTTCCGGCCTCTCCAAGGAATGTAATCTTACGCGTCAGCCTCTCCACCAGTCCTCGTGAGGCACCACCTGAAGCCTCGCCTGGTAGGCAACAGTGCCTGAACTAACCCTTTCCCTCCCCCCTTTTTTTTAAATCGTAGAGTCCTAACTACTGGCCTGCCAGGGAATACCCTGAAATAACCCTTTTGCTTATGACTTCCATGCCCCACCCCCTTTCTGCCTGTCAAACCCTTTCCTTTCCTGCTGCTCCTTGGAGCTCCCTTCTGTTTGCTAGATGAGATGCTGCCCAGAATCACTGAATAAAGCCAATTTGATCTTTAAATTTACTCAGGTGAATTTTGATTTTTAACAATCTTTACAGAGTATGTTCACAGATACTAAATATTCTAACACTGAATACCTTGAACAGGAGTAATAAAACCCATCTTACAGGGCTTCCCTGGTGGCACAGTGGTTAAGAATCTGCCTGCCAATGCAGGGGACACGGGTTCGAGCCCTGGTCTGGGGAGATCCCACATGCTGCGGAGCAACTAAGCCCATGCACAACTACTGAGCCCATGCACCACAACTACTGAGCCCGCGTGCCACAACTACTGAGCCCGCGTGCCACAACTACTGAAGCCCGTGCACCTAGAGCCCTTACTCTGCAACAAGAGAAGCCACCACAGTGAGAAGCCCGTGCACCGCAACGAAGAGCAGCCACTGCTCGCCGCAACTAGAGAGCCCGCGCGCAGCAACGAAGACCCAAGGCAGCCAAAAATAAAACAACAACAAAAAAAACCCCCATCTTACAGAAGAAAAAAACTGAGATGCATAGAGTACAATATTTTAACCACGGTCATACAAATGATGACTGCAGTAAAACTAGCACTTGATTCTCTGTGTATCATACCAGTGACTTTTCTGCTTACGTTATAAGGGGTCTTATTAATGTATTTCCTTAGAAAATTAGATTAAATTATCCTCCTTGGCTTTAGATACTGCAATGTCCCAGGAAAGTTATAGAACACTTTATTAAGAACAATGATATAAACACCTATGGAACAAGTTAGGAAATACCCTCAAAATCAAAAAGCTATATTTATTCAAAGATCTTCTCAAGATAATACCTTCTCATAAATCCAGTACACAGATACCATGTACAGAAGGCATTAAATGAGTTAATAGCTTAAAATTTTAACTATATTTGATATGATTCAAATTTTTTGGCCCTTTTACAATTAAAAATCTATCTACAAGTATCCTCTAAGAGACAGAACTGGGTGAAAAGGTTTTCCACATTCCTTTCATTTGCAAATAGAGATGCAATAAAGACGAGACTGGGTATAAAAAACTACTTTTCATACTCCCTTCTCCTTCCAGTCTGGGAACAGCTCTTGGAGAGCTCGTGGGTCCAGGCAAGCCCCTGAGAGTGTGTGCGTGCCTATCTGAGCAGCTTTCTCCACCAGACACACGCGGATGTCCTTCTCGTGCTGGGCCGCCAGCTGCTTGAGCCGAGCGGCTGCTGAGAGCCCCGCAGGGCCGGCACCCACGATTACCACGTCTGCCTCGTCTGCAAACCGCTCCATGTTCACCCCTGGAGGGGAGAGGGTTGAAACATATGTAACATCTGTAACTCCATTTCTGCTTTGCGAAGAAGTTCATTTGTACCATTTTTTTAGATTCCACTCACTTTGCTGTAAGGCAGAAAGTAACACAACACTGTAAATCAACTATACTCCAAAAAAACCCACATATCAATTCTGGGATGACTATTACCTGATAAAATTACAGGCTGGGTTACAAGTACCCACTATCCTTTAGAGCATTATTTATAGAAATAACCCCTCTGCTTCCCATGAGAATTATACTAAGTCCATTACTGTCTTAGTTTATTCTCTTAGGTTCTGTTCGAGGACGTATCTTATTTTAACTTCCATAATCCAACTTTTATTACTGAGATTTATTATTATAAGTTTGCAAGCATTTGCTTATCTAAATATTAATATGTAACAGATTTTGTAAAGTTATAAAATATTATTAGATGATTTTACACTATCATGAAAAATACAGTATTTACCTCCACAAAATGATACAAACTGTCTAGAAAAGTCTCAACAATTTTACAGAAACGATTACTTACCTTCCCATCGCTTGTCCTTATCCCGGGGATGAACAGTATAGTGGGTAGTGATTCGAGGTACAGTAGAAGTTGAAGACCATCTTGTAGCACACAGAGGTAGATAATTTTTCTTAATTTGTAAGGCATGAAAGCACTGGTATGCTGCACAAAAATCATGAACAGTATTATTTTTCTAATTAGTTTTTCTCAGCAGTAGATTGAAAAAAAATTTTTTAAAGCAAAAAAAAAAATCTACGACTGGGGATCAGATCTGGCTTGTTTGGTTTTCTGTTAATTACCCTAAACCCTTAAACAGATCACTTAACTGCTTTAGATTTCAGTTTCCTCATTCAAAAAAGTAAAGGGCTACCAGGTGATCACTAAGGGACCATCTTTTTTTTGTTTTGGGCCGCACCACGCAGCTTGCGGCATCTTAGTTTCCCAACCAGGGACTGAACCCAGGGTCACAGCAGTGAAAGCACTGAATCCTCACCACTGGACCGCCAGGGAACTCCCCCACTGAGGTACCACCTTGACCTGAAATTTTATGAGTCCACGTGATACCTTCTCTTTGGAAACATGTGTATCTTCTGGACACGTCAACACTGCGGACTGTCAGTGAATGGTTACATCTATGCTGCAGAGCCCTTAGCTGTGAACTGTCTTTCCTAGGTGAACAATTCAGCTGGCTTTTCCTCAGAAAGCAGTGCTTTCAAATTGTAACATTTTAAAAGTATCTAATAGGGCTTCCCTGGTGGCGCAGTGGTTGAGAGTCCGCCTGCCGATGCAGGGGACACGGGTTCGTACCCTGGTCTGGGAAGATCCCACATGCCGCGGAGCGGCTAGGCCCGTGAGCCATGGCCGCTGAGCCTGCGCGTCCAGAGCCTGTGCTCCGCGGCGGGAGAGGCCACAACAGTGAGAGGCCCGCGTACAGCAAAAAAAAAAAAAAAAAGTATCTAATAAACTAATTTATTCAATTTACCTCATGTCAAGCTTCATTTATAAATAGGATGACCATATAATTTATCACCTAAACTGGATACTTTGAAAGTAATAAGGGGCAGTTACTAATGGTTATGCCGGGACAAGGTGGCAAACTGCGTTTCAGCTTCCTTTTAAATTAAGTGGACCCTGCCATATAGCAGCATCTTCTGAGAGCCTCAAAAACGTATCTATTCTCTGAGTTAGCAAACAGGATTTTATGGAAATAAACAGAAGTGTGCAAAGATTTATCTGCAAGAATGTTCATTAAACCTCTGTTGTCCTTAAACCTTCACCTCTATCTCCTCCCTCCCTTACCTGAAACCAAGCACATCAAACCTCACAGAAAGACAGAAGCAATCAGGTGGGAACTGTCTCAATTCCTGGCAAGAACCTCTAATCTGTATTGTGTCCATCCTTTGTTCATTCTCTCAGCTTATAATAAAGAGATGTCTTTTCTCCTCACTTAGAGTAATCCTTCCACCTGGATGACGAGGCTAACCCTTCCCATCTTCTTAGAGACATGCCTACGTCAAAGACCCCCCTAACTCCTGTATCTTCAATTTCTCACTCCCTTCTCTGGTACTCCTCTCCATGGCAATCCTTCCCGTAATAAAAGAAGGGCAGAGAATCCTCCCTTGGGAATAGCCCTGAAAGATATAAAAACTTATATTTGTAGCTTAAATAATTAAAATCTGTTATGGGAGAAGGGATGGAATAATCAAAGGAATAGAATAAAGAGTTTAGAAATAGACGGAATACACTTAAGGATCTGTCATATGATAAAGACACCATTTCAAATAAGGAAGAAGAGACAGCTCGTCATTAAATGGTCAGAGACAGGTAGTAGAAAATTTGGAAAAAAGTATACCTCTCTCTTTATATGAAAATGAATTCCATTTGATCAATGATTTTAACAGGAAAAGTCAAAGTATAAAAGTTTATGGTGACAACTTCCCTGGTGGCGCAGTGGTTAAGAATCCACCTGCCAATGCAGGGGACACGGGTTCGAGTCCTGGTCCAGGAAGATCCCACATGCCGCGGAGTAACTAAGCCCGTGAGCTGCAACTACTGAGCCCACGCGCCGAGCCCATGCTCCACAACCAGAGAAGACACAGCAATGAGAAGCCCACGTACCACAACGAAGAGTAGCCCCCACTCACCACAACTAGAGAAAGCCCGTGCGCAGCAAGGAAGACTCAACGCAGCCAAAAGTAAATAAATTAATTAATTAAAAAAAGATTATGGTGATAGATCCACAAATTATTTGACTCTCTGCTTTTGAGTGTGGGCTGAACTTAAGGATTAGCTTCCAACAAGTAGAGTGCGGCAGGGAAAAATACTAGCTTTACAGTAGAGAAGTATGACAGACACTTTACCCAAGTGATCAAGTTTACCATTACCAGCAACAAGACATCCTGGCATCACACGATGTAATGTCATGAGAAGGCCTCCTCACCTTCGTGCTATGCCTCCCCCAAATCCACAACCTTAGTCTAATCGAGAGGAAGCAGCAGACAGACTCGGATCGAGGGACCTCCTACAAAGCGCCTGACCAGCGCACACTGCAAGTGCCAGGTCATGAGAGACAAGAAGAAACAGTGGAATTACCACACTGAAGTGGACTTGATATGAGAAGACGTGACAGCTGAAACAATGTGGGGTCCTGGACAGAAAAGATCTGAATAAAGTCTGTAGTTTAGTTAACAGTACTGCACCAATGTTAGTTTCTTACCAATTGTTCTACGGATATGAAGTTAAGCTGGGTGAAGGGTGTATGGGAACTCCTCAGTGCTATCTCAAAAAAAAAAAAAAGAGTGTAAATATTTGTGACCTTGGATCAGGCAATGGCTTCTTAGCTATGACACCAAAAGCACAAGCAACAAAAGAGAAAACAGATACACTGTCCTTCATAAAAATGATAACTTTTTGTTTTTAAAAGATACCAACAAGAAAGGGAAAAGATAACCCATGGAAGGGGAGAAAATATCCGCACATCATATATCTGATAAGGGATTTGTATCTGGCATATATAAAGAACTAATTTCTAATAACAAAAAGACAAACAACCCAATTAAAAACACACAAAGAATCTGAATAGATGTTTCTCCAAAGGAGATAAACGAATGTCCAATAAGCACACGAAAAGATGCTCAATATCATTAACCATCAGAGAAATACAAATCAAAACCACAACACGATACCACTTTATACCCACTAAGACGGCTATAATCAATAAGACATAACAAGTGCTGGAGAGGATGTGCAGAAATTGGAACCATCGTGCACTGCTGGGGGTGGGGGAGTAAAATGGCGCAGCCACTTCGGAAAACAGTCTGGCAGTTCCTCAGAATGTTAAACATACAGTTTCCATATAACTCAGTCATAGGTATATACTTTCTTTTCCATTAAAAATTAATTTATTCAGATTATGTTTTCCAAAAGAGAGGGTTCTGTGCTAGTCATCTTTGAAAGTTTTCATACCATTTCAGAACCACATTTGTCGGAATGAACATTTCAGATGGACTTGGTGTCATCTGGGCCTGAGAGACATCAAATGAAGCAAAACTGTAGGAGCTGTCCAACATCTTTTGTGGGAACTGAGTAAATGAGTCAACTGAAGACACAGCAGCATTACCTACAGGAGTCTGCTGAGCCAGACTGTCCAATAATTCCACTGAACTTCCAACGTGAGCAACAGATGGAGTCCGGACACTATTCATGGCCCCAGAAGGGTGCTGGCTTCCTCCTCCAGGTTTAAGACCTGAAGTTTTGAAGATGGCACTCGGTTTCCCACTCGCGACAAATCCTAGGAGTTGCCGTACTGGCATTCCATTTGAATCAGGACAGGAGAAGTAGACAGATCCTCCCATTCCCTCAGGAAATGGGACTGTTCCCAGCATAAAAACCACAGCACGGTTGATATTTTCATTATCAGGCAAGTCAACAACAAATTTATCCTCTGCCACTTGCTGTGCAGCTGTCTGCACCAGCCTCCCCGCCACCAAGCGGCCAAACATGGTGGCGGCTCCACTCAGCCAGCACAGACCCGAAGTCCTGGCGCTACTGCCCTAGTCGAGCCCAAGAACCTTCCAGAACGTGGCGGCGGATGCCTACCCCTCTGCTACACAGCAACTAGGCCAGCGGCAGAAATGCCTCCTGCCCCCGTGACCTCTGACCTCTCCTTCCTCAGGTATATACGTAAGATAAAAGAGAACATATGTCTGCACAAAAACTTGTACATGAATGTTCATAGGTACGTTATTCACAGCAGCCCCACAGTGGAAACGACCCAAATGTCCATTAGTGGATGGATAGTTGTTACCTAGGGCTGGAGGGGCTGGGAGTGATGGTTAATGAGTATGAGCTTTCTTTCTGGGATGATGGCAACGTTCTAAGACACACTGTGGTGACGGCTGCTCAACTCTGTGAATATACTAAACACCACTGAGTTGTATCCTTCAGATGACGTGATTGTATGGTGTGTGACTTCTATCTCAATAAAACTCTTGCTTAAAAAAGAACATTTACAGTCACACACAAAAAAGATTATGGGGAAAACAACTGTAATTTTTTTTAAAGAAACTTTGATTTGGAAAGCTTTTTCTAAGTGTGGCAAAAAAATCTCAAAACTCATAAGATCACTTAACTAAAAATTTAAAACATCTATATGACCAAAAAATGATATAAACATAACTGTCTTTTTTTTTTTTGAGATTTAAACACTTAGACACACCGGCTGAATTGTGGTAGAGAAGTGAGGTCAAAAAGTCCAGTGAACTCATAACATCACCATACAAAATCACAGATCGCAATTCTATGTCCATCTCTGATGCCAGTAGTGCTAACACCAGGCTATGAAATGGCAATGATTTAAATACCCAATGAAAATAGAAATGGTAATTTGGGTGGAATTTGGATAGCACTTGACCCAAGAATGATTTCAACTAAATTAAGAGTAGGGCAGATAGTGTCCGATTTACTTTGATATTCCAAAAAACATAAAGCAAACTGTGGACAAAGAATGTCGCCTGTCATCTCAGTAAACAAAGGATGTTGAGGCCATGAAGCCCTCAGCCACTGCAGCTGCCCCCAAGAGTGCACCCTGAGGGGATTCAGGATGGAGAAAAGCAGGATACTGGCCCTAGATGGTATAGGTGCACATCAAAGGAATAATTTCAATGAGCCCAGACTCTTGCATCTTCCCATACAGGGAAAAGCACTAAATTCATTAACTTGAGATTTTTAGTTTTCTCTAATTAGCAGTAATCTTTTGATGTTCCAACTACCTGTTTTTTTTTGTTTTTTGTTTTGGTTGTTATTGTTGCAAAAACTCTCCAGATCCTGGCTCTTCCCTTATGTCTCTGGAGCAGTCCCTCAGAGCCGTCTCAGAGGTGGTCTCCCGGGCTGTAGTCCTCAGAATGCCTGTTGACTAAAACATAATTCTCAACTTTTACATTGTGTTCTTTTATCCCCCAGGTGACAGTGTGGTGACCACTAAGGGACCTAGAGCTGACTTCTCTCCTTCACCTGAACTCTCTGAGGAACAGGAGCCTTGGTACCAGCAGAGGCCTCTTCTGTCCACCTACCTCCTGAGAGACTCCAGACGAATCTGGGTGAGTCTCCCCTGGTTCTCAGAGCTCCAGATTATTGGTTGATGATCCAGAGTTTTATGTGGCGGTGTGTAACAGGCACCTGGCTCCCAAGCTGAAAGATACTGGGGGTGGGGGGGCCTAGCTAAAAGACACTGGGGGCTCTGGACTGGGTGATGAGGTGAGAGGCTGGCCTAATATCTTTGCCTCCAACTAAGACTCCAGCCAGGTTTATGTACGTACAAACCTTACACTTACAAGTACTTACTTAATTGGGAATTAAAGGAAATCTTGCCTCAAAAATGACAAAGATGGGGCTTTTTTATTGTGCACACAGTTAACTTAGAGAAAACCGGCTTGATAAGACACCTTTTCAGAATTCTGACCTTAAAGTAACAAAAGTCCTTCTAGGGGGAGCTTGCATTTCCCTTCCTGTGTCTTTGAGATGTAAACGTTCTACCTGATCTTCGGTGCTGTGTGTGTTTTTAAACTTGGTCTCTGCCATCCGGAAGGTAACATACGGTGTACATCTGTCAGCCAATCGAACAGACTGGGATTCCGAGCAGTCTTCTGTCTGTGCCAACTCTCAGGCACTTTTTTTGCCATCTTAACCTTCATCGTGTCAGCCTGCTCAACGAAGGCCTTTACTTTCTTAGACTATTTTTGGGAGTAAACCTTCTGGATCTTGTTTAGTCGGCACCCTCCACGCTCTCTTATTGGGAAGCCTCTTGCATTTTATTGGTTTGAGCCACTATTAAGATATACCTCATTAAGGGCCAGATGATGGATCCTGTAAACTGGAGATACTTCTAAACTGGTAAAACTTTAGAGCGCTCTCATAGTGAGCAGCTGTTTTACTGGCACCCATGAAAAAAACAAATTAGAAGGTGGAAAAAGACATATATAATGATTAACCTAAGAACTCCTTTAAAACAAACAAAGAACAAAACAGTTTGGGAAGACTTATTTGTGGTCTCTGCTTCCCCTCAATGGGTCTTACAGATGCTAATAAAAGCATTAGGCTAATTAATGTTAACTAGTTTAACATGGAAGTTAAAAAAAATGGAGGGAAAAGTCTAGAGACTTCTTCCTGACAAGGTGGAAATTTTAGAGACTAGTACCCCCCAAATAAAGAAATCTACAGATGGTTATTAATAAATGGGATAAATAAAATGGATGTTAGTGGGATTAAAACAAAAGGTTTTGATGCAACACTACCTATGGATGATGGGCCAAAGGGACACCCTATTGGTTCCCAACATTAAAGGGCCCCAAACAAGTCCACTCTACCCAGTTTAAAAAACATATATATTTAAAAGGCTGGAAGAAAATTACATTTAGATACCTGACCAACAGTTACTTGGGGCAACAGGCCAACTAATCAAATGAAAAGACTGACAAAAGGGCCTGAGTCTCTTGGTTCAACCCCTCGCTAGGGACCCCAGAGCCTTTTAAACAAAATAGATAAAATGGTTGGGGAATGAAAGAAAGCTTCTAGGACTCCTTGTATGACCAAAGCTTGTTGATTGGGTCCTAATGGGAACCAAAGTTAAAGGTATAAAAGTTGACAGAATTGAGATGGAAGTTTATAAAAATTGGTATATTTAAATAGGCTTTATATAAGATGTTTACATCTCTTTTGCTGAAATTGTGGGATAGACATGTTTCACTGGGATAGACATGTTTCACTGGGCTTGTGGGATATTTATTGTGAGATAGACATGTTTCACTGGGCTTCCTCTACTTGGTATTATAAGACAGGGCATATGAATCTGGCCCTCATGAACTATTAAACATATGAAATGAAACCAGTAGGGTTACCTGAGCCAATACAATATGAGGTAAAAAATGGGAACTAATATTCAGGGGTCAATAAAAATAATAATAGACATTTTGCTCTGGGTCTACCCTGTGCACTCAAAAAGAGGGCCGTTGTTAATGCCTTATGCAAGCTTTTGAAGTCATGATAAATTAAATCCTAAAGTTCTAGAAAGTGGAACTCTTGATTTTCAGTTTAGTTGGAAATCTTCTGATACAAAAGCAAATAAAGTAAGTATAGTTGGGCAAATCAATATTTTAATATCATTTAGGTGGCAGATCAGTTCTTCGGAGAATTAGGAGCAGATGTACCTTTCAAATCTCTACAAATCAGAAATGTAAATACAGCCCACAAAGACCAGAGACTGAGCCTAATTAGCTCAAACAGGTAAAACCTGAAACCAAGGGGAAAAAAAGGGAAAAAAGGCCTTTTTAAACTCAAACTGTTGGAAAGGTTTCCTCACCCAAAATCTAATTCATAGCCTCCTTAAGGGTTTATCAAGGACAAATACAAATCTTAAGTCTTTTCCACAAATAGTGAAGCCTTGGTCATCTGAGCAAACAAATTTAACTTATTCCAACTGTTACTTATAAACTAGTGAGTTTATATGGTAATACCTGATTCATAACTAAGCTTTTAGAGTGAAGCTGTGCAATCTCTAGTTTTGTCTGTTTATATGTCTGGGTGTACATTACATATGAGATGTCTCAAACTCTGGAAAATATTATCAAAATTAAACTTATAAAAGAGCTCTATTTAATTGACTTAAAATAAGCACTTACAAAGTAAATATTTCTAAATATAAAAGAAACTGGCCAGAGTGAATTTTGGGTTCACATGATCTAGGAAATATTCAATATTAAATTAATATCTGATATTAAAGCTATCTTAAGCTTGTTGGTTTAGTCAGTACAGACATGTCTTACTTTTATTGTACCTAGGTTTACTGAAGGTCATAAGTTCATGTTATTTGTAACAGTTTGTCAACAAGAAAAAATTAAATAGTACCATTTTCATAAGTTACAAAATAAAGGTAAATGAGATAAGAGTTTTTAGGTGAACTCTTCAGGAATAATCATGTTGTGGGTATGTCTATCTTAAAATAGTTTCTTCAGATTTTTGGTAATTTGAGTTTTGACAAGTTAAAAATGATGGGAATTTATTGAATATCCAGGTTATTTCAAATAAGATAAAATACTGGAACGTTAATTGCTAAACAGGTCTAAATCTACCTACTTTTGTCTCCTTACGAGAGGGAAACTACAGATGTTTGGGTTTATTGGACACATGTCTTGTACCACACTGAGGAAAGAAATTATGCTATGAGAAGATGTATGTTTCTAGAGGTTTTAGAATATTCAAATCAGGAAATGCTGTTTGTGAACAAACAGTTCATAATCACTTGCTCCTTTTCAGTTTTTGCTAAAGATTAAGGTTTTTAAGGGTTAAAACTGTAATATGTAATCAAAGCTACTAAAAATATCAAGGGAAACATTTCAGTGTGCTAGGAAAGTAGGATGTATGTTCTCAGCAAAAGAAGATATGAAGAATAGAAATGAATTTGTTGGAAAAAGAAGGGTGATTTTGTCCTAGAGACATTTACTTCTCCTTAGAAATATTCCTTAAAAAAATTAAGGAACAAACTAATATGAACACAGAAAGTTGTAGAAGGTTTGCAGAAAGGGAGCCCTGAAAAGGAGTTCTGGACATGGTCAGGCTGGGATTAGATTAAATTTAATTAGGTAAATGGATTTTGTTATTAAAAATAGGCTGATGTAGGAATGGACTTGGTTCCTCTCTCTGTTAAGAGAACAAAGTTTTCACTGCTTTGGATAAGAGATTGAGTTTCCGTGACTCTAAGTGATCTGTTTTTGCTTTTGAAGTATTTTGTCACTTTCGTTAAGTGAATTAAGTGTTGTTTCACAGCGACCTATGATCCTATTTGACCAAGTGTTTTGAAACCTTTCTGGTACTTTTGACAAACTTCCCAAATCGAAAATTCTAACTAAAGTTCTTCTGACCCCCAGCTAACTCTGAGATGCTTCAAAGGAATCCTGAGATATCTTGAAGAGAGATATTAAACTAAGTTTATTTATGTTAACGTACATGGGAAACACTGTCAAATAAGTGGTGATAATACCTTCTAAGGTTAGATGTCATTCATATAGATATTCCAAAATTTGTAAAGAACTCCTAAAAGTCTGATATGTCCTGGTATAATGCTATCAGTCATAATTCTAGTTATTATCTTAAAATGTTGTTTGTCACAGAAATATCCAAGTTTCTTGTCAATTGCATTGTAATCAGATCTTTAACCATGCCATATTAAGTCTTTTGTCGTTTTTAGACAATCATTCTTTTACTCTGATGCTTTTATATAATGAAGATCTTCAAGAAGATTTACAAAAAGGACTATTTGACAAATACAAGTTTCTGACAACTTTTAGATCATACCACTGAGCTGGAAAACCTTTCCTCTTACACTTACCCCAAGTTGATTAAGTATACCTTTGTAAACAAAGATGAAACATTTCTTTTTCTCTCTACCTGATCCCTCCAGAATTTGGCTTCTCCAGCTGGCTCCCCTGGGGACTTGATGGCTTATTTCGACCAGATTACAACTAGTTATACTAATCATTGTTTTAATTTGCTCTCTTGTTAGTTTCAAATTACTTATGACTTGGCCCTCTCTCTGCTGCACTCTGACCTTACTAATGTTATTAGCTGTATTATTTATATCCTGTCTATTTTATAAGATTGCTTTCTCTTGCATTACCCAATGTGTAACCAGGCCTCCAACAAAATCAATGATGTCTTAAGACAGTTGATCACATACATAACTCTAGAATAATTGCAACAGTGCAACTTTAGATATGGGAAGAAGTAACAAGGCAAAACAGCTCCTGGATCATCATCAACTAGTAAGACAGGCGCTGCAGAGAATTTTAGATTACCAACAGGGCCCAATCCCCAAAATAACCCATTGGGTGGTCTCTCAACAGAATCTTCGCCTGATCTAGGAATGAGCCCTCCTAGCGCCGTGGGACAAAAACTGGTCATGAAATGACTCCCAAACATTGGTCAAATTTATGAGTAAGAGGAGGCACTGTGGACAAAGAATGTCACCTACATCTCTTGATGTAGAGCCATCAAGCCCTCTGCCACTGCAGCTGTCCCAGCTGTGCACCCTGGGGGGATTCAGGATGGAGAGAAGCAGGACACTGGCCCCAGAGAGCAAAGGTGCACATCAAAGGAATGAGTTCAATGAGGCCAGACTCTTGCATCTTCCCATACCGGGCAAAATGCTGAATTCATTAACTTCAGATATCTGGTTTTCACTAATGAGCAGTAATCTTTTCATGTTCCAACTACCTGGCTTTTTTTTTTTTTTTTTTTTTTTTTTTGCTTGTGTTTGTTTGTTTTTACAAAAACTCCTCTGCATCTTGGCTTCTCCCTGACCTCTTCAGAAGAGTCCCTCAGAGCTATCTGAAGAGGCTGTCTCCTGGGCTTAAGCGCTCAGTGTGTCTGCGAATAAAACGTAATCCACAATCTTTAGGTTGTGCATTTTTTTTTTCAGTCAACAGTACATACCCGTTAGGTGTAGTAATACACGCACGAGGTATAGAAACTTTAAATGAAATCCTAACTATTTAATCCACGATGGCCGAATTTGACAATTCTAATTTAATGAAATTCGTTGACTTTGCAATAGGTACACCTGTTTATTCTATAACCACAAATTAATTTAAAGAAACTAAAGATAAAAACTAAGTCCGTTGTGGGAGAATTCAATATCCTGAAGTAAACTTTTTTTTTTTTTTGACTTTTTAACCGTTCTTTTGTTTTTAAGTAAAACAAAACAAAACCAAACCCATCCCGCTGCATCATTCTACTTTTTTTTCTTAAGTAAAAGGAGGGGCGGGTAATGAGGTATTTTACCAAGTCATCCTGACGGCTCTAGGGGCAACCATGACACGACAAGCCCTTCAGTTAATTTCAGGCAACGCAGAAAAATTCCTGGCCCCAGATCCACTCTGGTCACTTCGGCAGCATTTGAAAGTTACTGCTGGTGGCAGAACGGTTCAAATTCTTAAGAAAGGAGTAGGACGACTGCCAAGACGCCAGCCAGCTGAAGACCAAGGGGAAAAGCTGTGCAAATGTTAGTTTACCCATTTCCAACTCGGCAACAGACTACGCCTGGGCTTCGGGAGGGGGCTCAGCACTCGCGCTCGGGGAGATTCCGCGGCGGCGCCGTGCTGACAAGTTTCCTCCGCCCGTGACCTCTGGCCTAGTTAGTTGTCAACTCTGCAGCTGGACGAGCCGGGGAGGAAGCCGGGGAGGAATCCAGGGTCCGCCGGGCGCTGACCGCGCGACCTCTGCCTTGGTTCCACCCAACGACGCGGGCCCGGGCTGCCCCGCGACCTCGCTCCCCTCACCCGCGCGCCCAGACCCCGCTCACCCGGGCAGGCCAGCCTGGCCAGCGGCACCTGCATGTTCACTGCAGTCGATACGCCGGCGGACGCCGCGGGAGGAGCTCGCGCTCGGCTCGCCCGGGCGCGTGACCTCTAGGCCACGGGGGGCGCCATCGCCCGCCTGCACGCGCGGAGTCTCCGCCTCCCTCCTCAGCGACTGCTCCGCCTTCATGACGCTCCCGCCTCCCTCTTGCTGTGCACTGGCGCCGCGCGAGACGCGACGAAGGCAGTGCTTCCGGGTCACGGACTGAGGGGGCAAGGGAAGAGACTCCAAGTCCCGGCGCTGCCCGCGGCTGCAGGCGGCGCGGCCTCTCACCGGGGCGCGGCCTCTCACCGGGGCGCGCGGAGGCCGCCGGAGCTCTGGGGGGCCGAGACCACCAATCCCAGGGCGCTTCGCGCGCGCAGTGCCAAGAAGGTGGGGCGGAGCGGCGCGCACGGCACCCTGGGAGGTGTTGTCTTCTGCTCCGGGAGCGCAGAGCTGCCCGAGGCGCACTCACTGGCACCTGATTGGCTGTCCCGAGAAAGTGACAGGGCTTCGCGGCCCAGGGCCGAGAGCGGCGAGGAGGCGGGCCAGCTGGGATTTAGGCGCGAGCGGTTGAAAGTCGGTTGGTATTAGTTCGGCCGCCGAGGTGCCGTCCCACCCCCAGCCCTCTCCATGGCGGACCCGGAGGAGCTGCGGCTTTCCCCGCAGCCGCTTCGGCTTTCCCCGCAGCCGCCGCCCTCCTCTGCCTCGTCTTCAGACGCGTCTTCAGCATCTTCCCCCGGCACCCCGGGGGGTTTGGACCGGACGGTTCCGAACAGGAACAGCGGCCGGCCGGTGGACCTGCTGGAGGAGGTGGAGCTGCAGATCGGAGACGTGAGTGCGGCCGGCGGGTCCGGGCCGGTCCCGCCCGTGTTCAGGATTCGCGTCGGGAGTCCCGGGCATCCCTCCCGCGCCGCGCCCGCGCCGGGGGTTCTTCGTGCTCGGCTGCCGGGTTCCAGTCCGGCGCTGTAACCCGAAACCGCGCAGTTCGCGTCGCCCGCCCCACCTCGTCTGCGGGGCTGAGGGCCAGGCCGTGATCCCTCTGCCGGGACTTAAGGCGCCCCCGTCCCGGTTGGCCGCCTGCCCAGAGCCCGCTGACAAGGCGATTATCTGTACGGGCGGACCCAGTCAGGACGGGTCACTCCCCGCCCGGTGGTCCAGACGGCTTCCACTAACGGGGCAGAGACCCCTCCCCGGGGTGTCTGCTGGGACGCCGGGTCTGGACGGCTTCTGTTGAACCTCCAATTTCCAAACCCCTCCTCCCCGAGGGGTCCCGGTTTCACGATTTAAGGTCAAGTGTAGGGTGTGTCTTAACTGGGAGACCCTCCCGTGCAGATCAGAAACTGCGGAGTGAACTCCGTTAATGTCTCGTTGCTCAGTCGGTATTTGTTGTTCTAGAAGATGGCGAGAGTGCTGCAGCAGTTTGTCTCTGCTGAGCAGGCTGGTTCCAAGTGAGTGCGTAGAATGCAGTGCGGATGTGTAACTTGAGGGTCTGTTCTTTGGTCTGTACGTTTTCACGGTCTGCCGCGTTCACAGGTAAAGACAGTGGAGCACGGCCCTTGGTACCCACGTATCGGTAAGAGCTGTGTCATAAGAAGACCTTCAGATACTTCTGGTACTTGGTGTCAACGGGCCCAAGGCGTCTTGTTGAGCTAAATGAGACTCTAGTGTATTTTCAACGAAAAAAAATGCTGACTGCTCATGTCTCATCCGTCATGGATTATCTTTCTCGCAGACATACTTCCTCAAAGCTTCATATAGAAGAACTTCTGGGACTTCCCGGGTGGCCCAGTGGTTAAGAATCCGCCTTGCAACGCAGCGGAGGCGGGCCCGAGCCCTGGTCTGGGGACTAAGATCCCGCGTGCCACCTGGGCATCTGAGCCGCGCGCTGTAGAGCCGGCGCCGGACAGCTAGTGAGCCCGCGTGCCCCAGGGACGAGCCTGCCTGCTGCAACTAAGACCCGGTGCAAGCAAAGAAGCAACTAAATTTAAAAAAAAAAAAGAAAGAAAATTTCTTAGGTTCCACGAGCTGATCAGTTCCAAGAGCTGATGTTTTAGTTTGTAGATTTTTTTACTTTGAAAGAAAATAACTTGGGCATTGGATTCGAGGTTCTAAGTTATTTTCAGGTTGGTTTATAAGATGTGGAGAGAATTTTTTTTAAAAAAAGCTTCTATTCTTTGACTTTTTTTTTTTTTTTATAATTTCAGGCAGCATTTTCATTAACCAAACTTCTTGAAGCTGCATCTGCAGTATCAGCTCAAGTGGAAGAGCTTGCCTTCAAATGTACAGAAAATGCACGTTTCCTTAAAACATGGCGGGACCTCTTGAAAGAAGGCTACGATTCCTTGAAGCCTGACAACTGATTTGACTGTAATAATCCATGCCACCTCATTTATGATGTGTGCACATGTACCGTGTGGATAGGATAACCACCAGCAGTTCTGTATACAGAAGATGAAATTTTTCTTGGTTTTCTTCATTTTGTGAAAACAGAATATGATGTTATTTTTGATGCTGCCCGTTTATCTTTAAACATTTTCTGTTCTCTAAACTTTCAAAGATTCTTCTACGGAAGTTAATTTAATCAGTAGATAATATTAATAATGCCACAGTGCTACCAGTAGCAGGTGGACCATTATTCTCTTCAGTTTGCAAGAAGATACCAAAACTTGCAGAGTTTGAAGTCGAGCTTTATTATATGGACCAATGTTAGATTCAGCTCCATTAGGCTAAATTCCCTAGAACCAATGATTGTGTCTTATTACTTATATATGTCCAGCAGCTAGAAGTCTGTTACACAACAATCACTAAATGTTTGATGAATAAGAGTTGACAACATAATTAAAATCTGTTTTTTCTTCCTATTTTTAGCATAAAGATTATAATTGTTTCTCGAAAAGATATTTGAGTCAGAACCTCATTGACCTGAAGGAAAATATTATCTTTTTTTTTAAACAGGATTTTGAACTTTAACTGTTGACAGCTTTTTATAATATATGATAAATATTTTTCACCCTTCTATGATGCTTTCCAAAAAAGCGTTTACTGAAACCTGTCTTGAAAGAATGCCTATTTTTTTTCCTAAGGTTAACTGCTTTCATGGATATTTCTCATATTTGATGTTGTTATATGTTTGCTCTCTTTAAAGTGCCTTATCAAAATTGTGGCTCTGTATTATTTTGGAGCTTGGCAAGTAATAATTCTAAATATAATAATTCTAAACAAGTTACTTTTTTTTTTTTTTTTTTTTTTTTTGCGGTACGCAGGCCTCTCACTGTCGTGGCCTCTCCCATTGCGGAGCACAGGCTCCGGACGCGCAGGCTCAGCGGCCGTGGCTCACGGGCCCAGCCATTCCGCGGCATGTGGGATCCTCCCAGACCGGGGCACGAACCCGCGTTCCCTGCATCGGCAGGCGGACTCTTAACCACTGAGCCACCAGGGAAGCCCTAAACAAGTTACTTTTTAAAAATGCATCAAATTTAAATGGTGTAATTATTTTCCTATTATTCGATCTTCATGACAGTGTTCTATTTCACTTGTCCCGTATCTTACGTTGCGCTCCCTCTCTCTCTCTTTCTCTTTTTTGGTGGGTTTGTGTCGTATATGTCAGTGATTGAACCAACTAATTCTCTTGCTGTGTAACTTCTGGATGCCTCCGATACAGTATCTTACTTCTCTGTAGGTAAGGAGGTATGTACGGAACTATATTCCCAAGCCCCACAATGGGCCTGTGAAAGGGGACACATGGATGGGCAAAGGATAGTTTTGTTTAGCATATTAGGTCATGGTTCTTGATTAATTTTTTTAAGTTAAGGATAACACATATGGTGTGTTCCTATACCAAAGAGATGCTTGTTCTGATATTAGAAAACTGTTTTTCTTATGTGTCATGAAAATTGCAATTTTTAAAATGTACAAAAATAAACTTTTGTTCAAACCAAATGTTATTTCCATTTCTTTGGGTTCATTATTTTAAAACTTTTTACTGAAATATTTCAAACCTAACAGGAAAGGTGAATGATTTGAAGAACACCCATGTATTCTCACCGTGTGGATTTACTGAATTAGCAGTTGGTATGTTTTCTTCAGATCTATGCATGTATGTAAATGTTAGATGCATTTGAAGCTTGTTTTGTTACCTCTTTGATCCCATCCCCTTCTTCTCTCCCCAGAGATAACCACTGTCCTAGAGGTGGTGCATATTCTAGTTTGCGTTCTTGTATTTTTAATACGTATACACGTTTTCATAACACTGCAAAGTACTGTCCTGAAACTAATACTGTAAATCAACTATACTTCAGTTTAAAAAAAAAAAACACTACTATTTTGTGTATGTAGTACAGCCTCCAGAGGGCCCCAGTGGTCTTCTCTCGCCTGAAACCCATGGCCCTGTAGAGTCTCCCACGTTGAATAGTGCTGACTTGTGTAAGTACCAGCCTATTGAGGAAATGCGGTGTGATTTCCCAGACCATACCTTTTGTCCATTTTTCTGTTATGTTTTGTGTTTCCCTTATGGATTTGTAGGTATTACATATTTTGAATACTAACTAATGATCCATCATGTATGTTTCAACCATCTTTTGTAGTCTGTGGTTTATTTTTATATTTGATTATAGAGTCTCCTTGAATAAACATTTTTCATTTTAATTTGATCTCACCAATCTTTCATAATAGTGTTTTCTGGGTCTTGTCTAGGAAATGTCATAAAGATGCTCTCCTATATGCCTTTCCAAAAGTTAAAAAAGTTTGTTTTTAATGTTTAGGTGTTTAATCCACCTGAATTTCTTTTTGCTTATGGTTTAATTTTCGGGTCTTGTTTTGTATGTGTATAGGTGTTCCTCCAAATACCATGTTTCAAATGCTACATGTCATTCGATTGCCATATAAATGCCTCAGTCTGAGCTCTCTATTCTTTTGATCTATTTGCTTGATCTCAAGCTAAGATTCCCTGTAACTTCCCCTGTTTTGGCTGTATCATGAGTGTGATCTGTACTACTTTGGTTTTTGTGTGAGTTCCTCTCCCTGCCTCCCCCATGTATTTTTTTTTAAGTTAGAAAAAGCATGTTAGTTGATTTCTAATTTTATTTAATTGCCATCAGCTTGGGCTAACCCTGATTTCAGGCACTGAGCCGTCTATGGACACTTTAGTTAATTCCTCTACCAAACTTATAGCTGCTAATGTTGGAGCTCACAGGCCTGAAGCTCCGCTCTGCTTATAGTTTCTGTTGCCCGGTAGGGTCCACAGAGAAGTTCATCTTATTTTCAAGAGTGGCTTTTAAAGAAAATAATCCCGTTTTATATTTCTTTTTGCTCTGCTTCATGGGAGAGATTGGGGAAGAGCTCAGAGCATAAACATTTCTTAAAGACTTCAGAAAAAAATTTAAACTTAGCTCATTGCCAGCTCTATACAAACCTCAGACAATTTATTGTTCTGACTGATGTAAACTTTTAAAAGCCTCAAGAGGCTGAAGTCAATAAGATGGAGTTTTTAGCATTAAAATAGTGTATTTAGTTTCAAAAGTTCCTAGTATGAAATATGTATCAGACAGTATGCTGGGAGCTTTATAGACATTATTTCATGTAACCATATTAGCTCTCTGAGGAAAGTGATATTATTCCCATCTACAGAATAGAAAACAGGCTGAGATGAAATAATTTGCCTGAGGGCCTCTGACACCAAAACTAATATGCTTGTCTATAACATACCTAGCGACCTAGCTTTTGGTTAGACCTATTAATATTCAAGGTTGTGATTTTATTTACTCTTCCCATGCGATGGTTTATGTGTCAACGTGGCTGGACCACAGGGTACCCATATATTTTGGCCAAACATTCTGGGTGCTTGTGTGAGGGCATTTTTGGATGAGATTAACAAATTGGTAGCCTGAGTAAAACAGATTGCCCTGCATAATCTGGGTGGGCCTCATTCAATCAGTCGAAGGCCTTGGAAACATAGCTCTTCCTGCCTGATGACCTGTGAACTGAGACATTAGCTTTTCCTGGTTCTACAGAGCTTCTGGCCTTTGGACTTGAACTAGGACATTGGCTCTGCAGGTTTTTGGACTTGCCAGCCTCCATAATCACATGAGCCAATTCCTTATAATAAATCTCTTTATATATGTAAGCAAATATATATATATATATACACATTTGTTGAAAGCCTACCACATTCTTCATGTGGAAAACATTGGTATCATTCCGTGTAAGAACAGAAATGACTCAGACAAGGCATATTTTTAACAGAATTAAAGTTCGGGTAGTTTATTTTCAAAAGAAATCTATATAATTATTCAATAAATTTGTTATGTTTTTGATTCCAGTATTTTCATGTTTCAGACATTTGGGGGGTATTTAAAACTACCTGAAAACATTTTATTCCTGTGTAATGTTTTCAGATTATGAAAGCAAAAAATTTCAATAGCTCAGAGCTAAAAAGTATCTGATGAACTTGCCGACCACATGAACAGAAGGTAAACTCATCCCCTGATGACTTTCTCTGTAGAGTAAAAGTGTCCTATAGAGTAAAACATGCGGATCTTTTCCCCCTGAAGTTCAGGTCCTGAATCAATGCATTATGGCCCTTTTTTTCTTTTCCCTTAACTGCTTTATTGAGATAATTTACATACCATAAAATTCACCCATCTAAAGTGTACAATTCAGTGGCTTTTCATGTAACCGCAGAGTTGTTTATCTACCACTACAGTCAATTTTAGAACTTCTTTTTGCCCAAGAAGATACTCTGTACTTCTCAGGCATCATCTCCCCAACCCTCCCACCTCAGTAACCTCTGATCTACTTTGTCTCTATGAATCTGCTTATTCTAGATATATCATGTAAATGGAATCATACAGTCATTTGAACTTTTTGTGCCTGGTTTATTCGCGTTCATCGTGTTATAGCATGTGTCAGAATTTATTCCTTTTATGGCTGAATAATATTCCATCATATGTATACACCACATTTTGTTTATCTCTTCGTCAGTTCACGGGCACTTGGGTTGTTTCCATCTTTTGGCTGCTGTGAACAATGCTATGATGAGTATCTGAATACAAGGATCTGAGTCCTGTTTTCTTCTGGGTTTATACCCAAGAATGAAATTGCTATATCATATGGGAATACTATGATAAGTTTTTTTTTTTTTTTTTTTTTTTTTTTGGTATGTGGGCCTCTCACTGTTGTGGCCTCTCCCGTTGCGGAGCACAGGCTCCGGACGCGCAGGCTCAGCGGCCATGGCTCACGGGCCCAGCTGCTCCGCAGCGTGTGGGATCTTCCCAGACCGGGGCACGAACCCATGTACCCTGCATTGGCAGGCGGACCGTCAAGCACTGCGCCACCAGGGAAGCCCTATGATAAGCTTTTGAGGAATCACCAAACTGTTTTCTACAGTGACTGCATCATTTTACATTCTGACCAGCAATGTAGAAAGGTTTTCAATATCCACGTCCTTGCCAATACTTGTTATTTTCTGTTTTTGTTTTTGTTTTTCTAAATTATAGCCCTCCTAGTACGTGCAGTGTTATCTCATTATAGTTTAATTTGTATTTTCCTAATGATTAGTGATATTGAACATGCTTATTGGCCATTTATGAATCTTCTTTGGAGAAAAGTCTATTCAAGTCCTTTGCACATTTAATAAATTGGGTCGCTTGTCTTTTTTGTTGAGTTATAAGAGTTCTTTATATATTCTGGGCATTAAACCCTTCTCAGATATATGAATGAAACTTCTTTCATTCTGAAGATTGTCTTTTCACTTCTTTTAATAATGTTTGTTGATGCACAAAAGGTTTTAATTTAGGTGAAGCCCAGTTTATCCATTTTTTTTCCTTTTGTTGCTCATGCTTTTGTTGTTATATCTAAGAATCCGTTGCCAAATCCAGGGTTTGGAAGATTTCCCATATATTTTCTTCTAAGTGATTCATGTCATATTTATGTCGTCAGTTCGTTTTGAGTAAACTTTTGTATACGGTGCAAGGTAGGGGTCCAAATTCATTATTTTGCATATGGATATCCAGTTGTCCCAGCACCATTTGTTGAAAAAACTGTTCTTTCCCCTTTGATTGTCTTGACGTCTTTGTTGAACATCAACTGACTGTTAAATATGAGGGTTTTATTTCTGGACTCTCACTTCTGTTCCACTGATCTAAATGTCTATCCTTGTTCTAGCTTTTCTGACTCATTCCTTTGCCATACTTTTATTCTCTTTTTATGATCTCATATAATGGTGCTCATTTAAAGCAAAAAGACAACTGGGAAGGAAGAGACAGAGAGGTGCTGTTTTGAGTTAATATCAGAGCTCTTTTTTCATAGTAATAAATATGTTTATTGGCTCTCAAGTATACATACTTGAAGAGAGGTAAGATGAGTTCTTAAAACAAAATGTCTGTACTTTGCTAATAATCAGACATTTTTTCTGATGCTAGTATACTGATTATTCCAAAACCATAAACCTTTATTTAAGAGTGTCTGTGATTCTCACTTTTGCTGGTAAGCAAGACAGACAAAGCTCTACCTTAAACTAGGAGCTGCAGATGAACTTTTTATATTCTTGTAGTTAAATACAACTTAACATTGCAAATTGAAAAGATTCTATACTGTCTACTCCCAGGAATTTACTGCAGTGCCATGCACACAGTGGGTACTCAATAAATGCATGGTAAAAGAATGAATGAACCTTGAAGTAGATTTCTCTTAGTTTCCTATCCAAAATATGTACCAGTTTATACACATTATCAATATAATTTATTTCCCTTTACATGGGCATCAGTCATTTTGATTTTTTCCCAAACAGCCTCATGTCCATGTAAGCTAATTTATTTTAGCCGTTATTATAAATTATTTTGTGGAATTTATTTTATCCTAATAAATCCATCATAAAGCATCCCACGATATTCTCTGTGTAGAAATAGGTTTCAGTCGGTTATGAATAGGAATTGAGTCTAGTTGATTGAGAAATGAGTGATAGTTCGCAGGGGTCTGTGAAAAGAGCTGGCTTCATTAGCTCAGAGGGCATCTCCTGCAGGGGCCACATTTCTACCCAGATGAACGATGGAGCGTATGTCTTCTGACTTCCTTTGCTGTCAATAGATCTTCTCTGTCTGTAGTTATACCAAAACTGATGGATCATTTCTTTGAATGGTCTTGTGGTCAGAGTATAGAGAATTGGGTTCAAAGCACTGTTGATAGGCAGAATAAAAATCACTACCCAAGACGTTATGGTACCTGGAAGAGAAAAATGAAATTCCTTGAGTGTTTATAGATGTTTACAAGGTATGGAGACACCTTGTCCTTGTTTCCCCTAACCCCCCAGCCCCCCACACTGACTTTTGAGTCTTATTTTTTTTCCCCTTGATGTCATATAATTAAATAGCAAGTCTGTATGTGTTTCCAGGACGCCAGTGTTTGAGGGAGGTGCTAACACTATCAAAAACCAGGTTTTTTTGCTAAGTAGCTTTTCTCGAATACATCAACAAAAGTATTCTATTGGGTAGAAATGTGTTTTACCAAGTGATTATATATTACTCAGATATGATTCCATCTTAGGAAAAACAATATTGTTTAGTATTTGAATCATACCTTTTCAAGTGTTTTAATTATTAGATAGTACATGTAATATTTCTCAGAATATATAGACTTAGCTTTAATAGATTTCTTTTCTGCTATTTATTGGTTTGAAAAACACCTATGCAGTTTTAGGCTTTTGACTAGATATTTATTTCAGTGAAAACATCTTTGGCTAACCTTATCTTAAAATTACTGCAGTATATATGCAACTACCTAATACTCAGATTTTTATTATAATTTAATTTATGCTCTCTTCCCTCTTTTACTTATAAAATGTAAGGCACTATCACCACCAACCATGGGATAAAGCAAAATTAAAGTTGTATGTTTATAAATTTTTAAAGTATGAATATATATTGCAGTATACATACAGTTAACAGGATTTTATACATTTTTATTGTGGTAAAATATACATAACATAAACTTCTCCATTTTAACCATTTTTAAGTGTACAGTTCAGTGGCATTAACTACATTCACGTTGTTGTATCACCATCCATTTCCAAAACTTTTTCATCTTCCCACACTGAAACTCTGTACCTTTAAACACTACTCCCTCCCCCCTCCCCCCCTCCTCCCCCTAATCCTGACAACGCCATTCACAAACTTTTCATCTCTGTGACTCTGACTACACTAATTACCTCATATAAGTGGAATCCTACAGAATCTGTCCTTTTGTGACTGTCTTATTTCAGTAGCATCATGTTTTCAAAATCTATCCATGTTGCAGCATGTATCAGAATTTCCTCCCTTTAGAGGCTGAATAATGATCCATTGTGTGTATATAACTCATTTGCTTTAAGCCTCCGTCCGTTGATGGACCCTTGGGTTGTTTCGCTCCCACATTTTGGCTACTGTGAATAATGCTGTCATGAACATGGGTGTATGAATGTCTGTTTGATTCCCTGCTTTCAATTCTTTTGGGTATATACTCAGGAGTAGAATTGCTGAGTCACATGGTAATCCTATGTTTAAGTTTTTGAGGAACCACCATACTGTTTTCTACAGCAGCTGTGCCATTTTACATTCCTACCAGCACAAGAGTTCCAATTTCTCCACATCCTTGCCGGTACTTGTTATTTTCTGTTTTTGAGAACAGCCATCCTAATGAATGGGATGCGCCTTATTTTTAAATATCAAGAGTGCCTCTTCTGTCGTCTCTCACACTCTGGGGTAATGTTCCCTAAATTGCTATGTATTTCAGGAAGAAAAATTTCTTATGTTCTAAAAAAAAAAATGAAGTAATTATTTGATGATAATTTTGACCTGTGTTCCTTTCTGGTCATCTTAAGCATGGGATTATCAGAATTTCAACACAGTGAGTATAATTTATTGGAATCATTGTTCCTTTGTTCCCATAGTCACTACGTTTTTTGGCATTTGTGGAAAAAATTGAACATGTGGCAGCCTCCAGCTTGCACCAGGAGAAGCTGTAGCCCCCGCCATGCTCTGGCTCCAGCCCCCCAGCCCTCAAGGCAGCAGCTGCCAGTGGCCCAGGAGAAGCCCTGGCTCACATGGGGCTCTGACTGTAGCCCCTTCGTCTCCAACCCCCAAACCCCCACCAAGGCGACGGGCTTGACATGCCCCAGGAAAACCCTTGCCCCTTTTGTTTCAGATTCAGCCCTCCCACCAAAGCCACTGGGCATGTGCAGACCGCATAGGGGTGCTCCCACATAAGGACACAAATCAAGCTCAGGATAGGCAACTGTTTTGCCTAATTTCACAGAGACAAACAGAGAAAGTCAAACAAAATGAGATGACACAGGACTATTTTCCAAATTAAAGAGCAAGATAAAACCCCAGGAGAAAAACCAAAAGAAATGGAGATAAGTGAGTTACCTAACAAAGAATTTAAAGCAATGGTCATAAAAATGTTCACCCGCCTTGGGAAAGGACTAGAGGAGCACACAACTGTAACAAAGAAACAAAATGTAAAAGAGAACCAATCAGAGCCGAAGAATACAATAACTGAAATGAAAAATACACTAGAGGGTATCAACAGCAGAGTAAGTGATACAGAAGAATGAAACAGAAGAATCCTTAGCAACCTGGAAGACAGAATAGTGTAAATCACTCAATCAGAATAGCAAAAAGAAAAAAATAATTTAAAAAAAAATGAGGATAGTTTAAAGGACCTCAGAGACAGCGTCAGGTGTACTAACATTTGCATTATAGGGTTCCCAGAAGGAGAAAAGAGAGAGGAAGGGGGCAAAAAATGTATTTGATTAAATAATGGCTGAAAATTATTTAATTTAACCTGAAGAAGGAAGCATCTGATCCAGGAAGCACATAAAGTCCCAAACAAAATGAACTCATATTTCCTGAGGAATACCTCAGGAATACCTGAGTATTGCATATTTCTTCCTGATGCACTATTTTGCAAGGTATTCCATGCAAATGGAAATCAAAAGAAAGCCAGAGTAGCAATACTCATATCAGACAAAATAGACTTTAAATGGAAGACTGTTACAAGAGACAAAGATTGACACTACATAATGATCAAGGGATCAATGCAAGAAAAGGATATAACAATTATAAATGTATATGCATCCAACATAGAATCACCTAACTCTATAAGGCAAATATTAATGGACAGATTTTTAATTTCTTTAAGGAAGAAAAAATTCATACCTGGTATTTCTACCTGAAGCAATGACAGGAATTTCAGTATAAAGATGGGTATCCAGCATAATGCATCGGTAAAAACAATAAAGAAAAAACGTTTGGCAAGGATCATCTCTTTCCTAACTTGATTCCGTACTTCGGTTGCTGTTATGGCACTTTGATGGATGCTGTAAAACATGCTTCCATATGAGAAAACGATGATGATAAATGCTGCTAAGTTAATACCTATGAAGAACACAGAGATGATGATTAATGAATAAGCACATTCTTTCAGAACAAGCAAACATACCCTGAGCTGTTATTGTAAAGGAGAAGATACAAAGACCACAATGTGTTTTTTGTTCTTTGTAAGAATTACTAAGGCACAAAAATCATTAATTAAAAAATTCTAAATATTGTTGAAGCTATAAGCATGATGAACTGTTTATTTTTAAAATGGCGTATTAAAATTAGATTATAGTGATTCAATGACTATCTTGGGCTTATTAAATTAATCTGTCTTGTGTTAATTTTTTTGGTAATTCAATTACTTTGTTATATTTTGAGAATATTTTTCACAAGAGGACATACTTGGTTGTCTGCTCCCAAGCCAAAGACTTGTGTGGCTACTTTGAATTTGTTCATATTATAAAGGCAAAGAGTTAAAATATGTTTTGCTTAGTATTATTAGGGTGATTGCATGAAATGCAAGTGTTTAGCATCTTGTCTTTTATTCAAGTGTATCACATAAGAATTAATATGATGAACTGGTAATTTAGAAAAAATAATCCCTTTAGGGGATTCTGATACAATCCACCCTCAATGTCCATTCTGGTTAGAAGATCTGAAATAGAAAATTGTAAATATTAAAAGGCATAATGAGGTTCAGATTGTGATTTATTCTAGCATTTGAATGAAAGGGCTTCTAATACAGAGTTTCTTACCGAGAAAAATTGCCACTGAATAAATCTGGGCTCCAGTACTTTCTGTATCTTCTGAATGAAGAGGGAAGCATACCCCATTGGTGCCGTAGTAGTTTTTGAAAAATTCTTTATTGCTCAGTGGAATGAAAGCCACGATAAAACCGATAATCCAAATGAGAATCAAAACTGTAATGGTTCTGCCTTTTCCAGGTCTTAAACATCTGAAAGGATATACAATGCAGATATATTTTTCCACTGTCAGAAATGTTAAAAGTAACACTGATACTTCTGTGGACAGAATGGCCAGGGACCCCAGAAGCTGACAGTGAATGCTCTCCATCCACAGCTGTGCGTGCTTGTTGTATTCTCCTCGAAACTTCAGGTCAAAGGCTCCGATCACAAACAAATAGATTCCCATCAGGCAGTCGGCACCTACAGGGATCAGTGAATTTCACAAATTTAGAGAAATGAATAGGTAAGGTGGAGTTATCATTAAGCAGAATTTTGTTAAAATTTATATATCTATTGGTTTTTGGCTGCTTTGGGTCTTCGTTGCTGCGCGCGGGCTTTCTCTAGTTGCGGCGAGCGGGGGCCACTCTTCGTTGCGGTGCACGGGCTTCTCATCGCGGTGGCCCGTGATGTAGCGGAGCACGGGCTCTAGGCGCATGGGCTTCAGCACTTGTGGCTCGCGGGCCCTAGAACACAGGCTCAGCAGTTGTGGTGCACGGGCCTGGTTGCTCTGCGGCATGTGGGATCTTCCCGGATCAGGGCTCGAACCCGTGTCCCCTGCATTGGCAGGCAGATTCTTAACCACTGCGCCACCAGGGAAGCCCCAGAAATATTTTTAATATTAGCCCCAAATAGCCAAGTTCCTTGTATCTTGGGGGCGGGGGAGGGAAGTTTTATTCTAAGAGTTCATTTATGGGTAAGGACCACTTCATCAACTCTTCCTGCTAAGCACTCTTAGAGCATCCTCTGCAGCCAATTATGTAATCATGCCTCTGTTTTCGTCTAACACACAGTCTGTAAGAGCAGGGATCTTGTCTGTTTTGCTCTCTGTTCTAGTCCCGTCACCTAGCGGTGCTGAGTAAATGAGTAAAATGCATGAGCATTCAATTAGGGACAAGATTGGGAAGCTATAATTTGGTTCATCTCTTCCATGGAAATTCTCCCAGCTTAAGAAACTTAAGTCATTCAAAATCCCAGAGAAAGTAATCCAGAAGTTGCTATGACAGAGTACTGACTATGAATTTTGAGGTCTGTCATTTTGAAGATGTGAATAATTATGAAGTGCTCTGTAGTCAGTATAATTCTGAGGGGCTTCAATGAGTCACCCAGGGGTGGTCGAAGCAAAACTGTTCTCTCTGATTCTTTCTTCCCATCTTTCTCTGTCTCTTTCAGACTCCTCCATCCCCCACATCAGCTGTTAATGTGATACACTTCTTGGTGTATTTGTTTTTTAAGCAAATATTACATATCAGAGAGTAGGTGAGATTTTTTTTTGACTGCGCAAGCATTCTATACAACGTTCCTGAAGTCACATCACGGTATACATCGTAAGGCTGGCCCTAATCTTTAAACACCGAGGTTATATTCTAGCCTTTATCAGGGAAATTGAGCAAACTCAAAATTGTGTAGCTAACAATACAAAGTAGTAAACCATTTCTGAGTTCTGCTTCTTGGGTAGCTTGCAATGAAAAGACAGTTCGACATTATCCTTTGAGTGAGGGCGAGAGTAAGACATGGCACAGCACTTGTAAAGAAGGAGAACATCATATAGATTGATTCCTGCTTGAGGTAGGATGGGTAAATTATAGGCCACTTGACCAAGATTATAAACACCCTGAGGACTGGTTTCTTGCTTTTATTTAATTAATTTATTTTTGTATTCCTCATTTAACATAATACCTTGCAATCACGTTTCAAAAACTTAAAAAATTTAATACTACCTAAACCACTTTCTTATTTAAATATTTCAAATTATGAATGGAAAAGAGTGTAGAAGCTCAGAGACCAGAAAAACAACGTTTGAAGTCAGCATCCATGAACTGGACATTCAAACAAGAAATAAACACAGCTCTGGAACCATGAAAGGGTCCAATTTGATTATAGTAAAAGATTTTATATGCTTTGATAAAATATTATTTTATTAAATAATAAAGATATTATTTATAATATCATAATTTTAAATAAATTATTTAATAATATTAAATTCGCTTTCTTCTTCCTTCAGAGAAGAAAGCAAATGAACAAAAGCTTCTTTATGAGAAAAAAATTAATGAATGAGCCCTTCATTAATCTGTGTAAGGTGACTGAGTTTTCTTATTTTAAAAACTTATTTTCTTTCTTATCGCTAAAGTAATTTTATTTTCATTGTAGCGAACGTGAAAACAACATATAAGCAAAGGGGAGAAATTTTTAAAATCTCATAGTTCTACCGCTCTCGTTACTTATTGTCTAATAGCAACGCTTTCACATATTTTGAAACTGTTATTCCTCTTCAGCCAGGAGATACTCACAGCAGAGGGAAATGATCGACATGGCATGCAGCTTGTTCTCAGATCTGATATAAGGTCGCATACAGATGACAAAGATGTTTCCAAAGCATGTAACTGCAGACACAACCCAGACGAATACTCTCTGAATAATGCTCGCCAAGAGATCCTCTAAAGATGAGATTCCATCCGTGTTTGGTTTACAGCTGCGAACATGGGGTGCATAGCCACAGTACTGGAACTTCTTAAAATAGCTGGCGTGCAGAGAGAAGGGAAAAGAAGATTTTAAACTGAAGTCAGTGTCACTCTACATTCATAGCTATTTTCTACATTCTCTCAGTAGAAAGAAAACGTCTTAATATAAAACTCAGAGGAATGAATGTAAAACATTAGGGATACTGAAGATTTAACCTTAAGTTTAATTCTCATTAACTTGGTTTTTAAAAGAATGTGTGGGTGAGAGCCGCAAAAAGGCGTAATAAACATACAAGTGTTAGACATGTCTTAGAATATAAGTCAAATGTTAGCATGTGATCAGGACAATCCGCCCAAGGAAACTTGTTACTGGGTTTTCAGCGTTTAGTGCATGTGTTAATAAATCCACCGTTACATAACTCCTACGGTTGCTGCAACTGATTTTTCTTTTTCAAACCCAGGGGAAGAGAATTTGTCCTCTGTGTTTCTATGGCTTTTCTAGTATAGCATTTGTGTGATCTGTAGCTACTTGCTAACAACATGCTTATCCTCACACTAGAGTTTGGTACATAATAGGGTGTTCGATAAATGTGTGTTGAGTGAATTCTTTCATCAGTAGAGAGACCTCCCTTGTTAATAAAACACCACCGGGATAATCAGTAATTACTACTGTGCTACCACTAACACCAGCACCGTTTATTGAGCATCTCCCAAGTATCAAGAATAACTTCTCAGATCAGCTCCATGAGGTTGATGTCAGTATCATCATACAAGAAGATGACTCTTCAATGGAGGCAATTATCTGCTAGGAAATTTTCTAATAAATGCAGAAATTAGGATTTAAATTAGATCTTTCTGCCCCTAAAGGGGTGGACTCTGGCAAAAAATATAAGTGATCTTTATAGTATAAGGAGTTGTAGTAAAATACAAGATAAAAACTTGACAATTACAGTATATTGTCCTGTTGTTTATCTCTTGCTGCCTGGATCCCAGGATCTGCCGTGGTTTCTGCTCACTTCGGTTCTGCTCCTTGTTTCTTGGGTTTTGTGACCTACACCATTTTCTTCCGATAAACTCTGCTTTGCTTAATTTAGTCAGAGTGTTTTATGTTGTGTGCAACCAAGGTTATTTTATAGGCATGCTCTCTGAGGAATTATGGGAAAAAAACTCCCACTATCCTCTGTTAGATTTAAAATACAAGCAAGATTATAGAGTGGTGGTGACTGCCATGACACTTTCTAAATGATTGGGAATTAATTACCTTGGCATGGAGACCATTCGAATATATTTCATATATATACTGCTATATATTCCATTCAATTAAAGAAAATGTTTCTGAAGCATGTAATTGATGGCATGATGAGACACACTGTTTGAATAAAAGATTTTTCATGGTTTACCATTTTATCCATACACTCTTGCACATCATGCCCTGACATTGTGGGCAATTTTCACTGAGGAGGATTTCTCTCTTCCCTTCCTCCATTTACATGAATTATTTATAATTATTTTATGTTGTTTACGTAACTTCTTCATCTGGTCGCATTTGTGCCATGTGCACAAATTACTAGCTGAGTGGACAAACTTGACCATCAGTGAGTGGCATCAGGGCTCGGGCGAGTTTACAAGCCTGAGTGGGTTCCCTCCACACTCCTGCTGTCTGACATGCAGACAAAACTCCTTTCATTCTGCCAGACCATGGAGAACTAAAAATCACCCCACCCAATACCAACGCTTTAAGAGTTAATTATTGTTTAGGCAAATTAATCAGCAGAAAATGTTAATAGATTGGACGCATTGGGTATGGAGGTGTTAGCACAATACACATGGAAACGTAACAGACTAAAATCAAGGTGAAGAACAAGAAAAAACATCTGCTTACATGTGAGAGAGATTCGTGAGAGGTCTAAACATCCTTTGTTGGATATTTGAAATTTCAATTCCTTCTAGGCTGCTAAAAATATCAAATTAATTATCAAAAAATATGTTATGCAGGGTATAATAAAATGAGTTTTCGTGACAGACAGTTTAATAAAATGCTTTTAGTTAACACTTATTTGGAACCAAATATTCGTACTTAACCTTCCCTAGGCACTTCCCCAACTCCTTTAAACATTTTTTTATTAAAAAATTTTTTTTATTGAATGAAATATTCGTTAAATGCTGCAGTGCTTTACAATTTTCAAAAGTTTCACACACATGATTTCATATGATCCCATAATAACCCATTTTTTTCTCCCAATGCCTTTTTGATTTTGCTATTTATATGTATATATCCTGCTTATTTGAATTTTTTGGCTTCGAATAGAGTGGAACAATGTTTTTTGCATAGTAACTACTCAATATATATATTTGAAATAAATGAACAAGCATTATCTTTTAGACAATATTGCAATAGCAGAGGCATTTTACAGTCTTGAAGTTTTTCTAATAATTTTAAATAATGTTTTTCTAATAAAATGCCATTTTACTGAGGGAACACTTAAAAGAACTGAAGCTTACCTTCTTAAGGCAATTCTTAGACCTTAACATAATTTGTGTGTGTGTGTTTATGTGTGTGTGTGTTGCAAGTAATGACTTATATCATCTAGAACATTCCATCTTGGGATAACGATGGTTATAATAAATTCTTAGATACCCAGTGTTAATGAAGGAATAAATATGCATAGATGCCTTCAGAGGATCAAGCAAACAATCCAATATAAGCTTCTGGTGATTACAGAAATATATGAAATGATTAATCATTATCTAATTTGTAGCTTATAAATACGAAAGATTAAACTAATAGCTATCTGCTTGTAGCCCAGCAAGCACCCATCTTAACCAATATCCTGGGACTAAAGCTTTTAACCAATATCCTGGGACTAAAGCTTCTGATTTGAGATCCTATCAATTTTATTTTATAGAATTTATTAGCTATTAGTATGTAAATAAAAATTATGTCATAAAACCATCCCCATAGGTGTATACTTACAGAGACTTGAGTTTGACAAGGTAATCAAATTGGTTTGCTTGAATTTTCTGGATTGGGTTATAGGAGAGATTCCTGTTATAAAAAGAGAGCAGAAATAGGTCAATTCTTAAAAAGTATTTGAGTAAAGAGAAAGTGTGTCTCTTGACTTAGGGTTACTTTTAAACAGTAACAAAAAAAGTACAGCAATGTCAATTGACCCCTAGGGCTAGTTGGACATTCAAATGGATTAATGGAAACAGAACTCTTAGGCCAGTGCACGGCTGTCAGTAAGTGCGTTAATGACAGAGCTGAGAGAACATAAGCGCGAAGGTGGGGAGGTCCAGAGAGGGTCCCACCAGAGGAGCAGCAGGGTACCCAAAGGGAAGCCACACCACTTTAGGTTTTGCCTATCATCAGGTGTGGTTTAAATGAAAGAAAGAAGAATCTCATTTAGTCAAAACTTGAATTAGTGAAATCACATTGAATGCTTTTTACAATAAATCATGTCAAAGAGTGGCATATTGTGTCAGCAATTTGTGAGGCATGAAATGAAAAGTAAAAGGCTCTATAGTTAGAAACAAAGAAACAGAGGTCAGAGTGACAGTGTAGCTGAGTGTAAATGGAGAAAATTTCAGAATCTTTGCAAAACAACACCTCGAAACAAGAATTGTTGATTAAAGGGACCTTCTCAGGTGCAGGTTCACTTTTAAGAAACTTATTGCAGATTAGACCATTAGTTGGGTGGGGGAGGGGCAGTGACTACAGAAAGAAGGGAAGAGAGGAAGGATGACAATAAGAAATGTGTTGTATGAAAGAAGGGAAAGGGACTCAACAATCTATGAACAGAAGGAAACGACCTTAACATAATAAAAGCCATATAGGAAAGCCACAGTGAGCATCATAGCCAATGGTGAAAGGCTGAAAGCTTTTCCTCTAAAATCAGTAAGAAGACAAGGATGCCCACTTTTGCCATTTCTATTCAACATACTACTGGAAGTCCTAGCCAGAGCAATTAGGCAAGAAATAAAAGGCATCCAAATTGCGAAGGGAGAAGTAAAATTATCTCTGTTCGCAGATGACATGATTTTATGTGTATAAAACCGTAACGATTTCACACACGCATACACACAAAAACTGTCAGAACTATTATAATAAACAAATTCAACAAAATTGCCATATGTGAAACCAACACATAATAATCAGACAATAATCAATAATCGAATGCATTTCTATACACTAACCATGAGCAATCCATAAAGAAAATTAAGAAAATGATTCCATTTACAATAGCGTCAAAAGAACAAAGTACTTAGGAATAAACTGAATAAAGGTGAAAGACTTGCACTTTGAAAACCAAATGTTGCTGAAAGAAATTAAAGAAGACATCAGTTAAAGAAGACATTCTGTGTTTTGGAACTGGAAGACAATATTGTTAAGATGTTAATACTACCCAAAGCAATCTACAGATTCAGTGTCATCTCTGTCAAAATCCCAATGATTTTTTTTTGCATAAATAGAAAAATCCATCCTAAAATTCGTGTGGAATCTCAAGGGAACCTGAATATCTAAAACAACCTTGAAAAAGAAGAACAAAGTTGGAGGTCTCACTTCCTGATTCAAAACTTACTACAAAGCTACAGTAGTCAAAACAGCGTGGTGCTGGCTAAAAGATAGTTGTATAGAACAATGGAATAGAATGGAGAGCCCAGGAACAACTCTTTGTATATATAGTCAAATAATTTTTAAAATGTGCCAAGATTGTTCAATGGGGAAAGGACAATCTTTTCAACAAATAGTGCTGTGAAAACCAGATAGATATCCACATGAAAAAAAAAAAAAGAGCTTAGACCCTTAGCTTCCACCATGTACAGAATTAACTCAAAATGGGTTAAAGGCCTAAATAGAAAAGCTAAAACTTTAAAACTCTTAGAAGAAGTCATAAGAGAAAAGCTTCATGACATTGGATTAAGCAATGACTTCTTGTATATGATACCAAAAACATAGGTAACAAAAGAGAAAAAAAAAACAAGAATTGGACTACATCTAAATCAAAAACTTTTGTGCATCAGAAAACACTGTCAACAGAGTGAAAAGGCAACCTACAAAATGGGAGCATACATTTGTAAATCATATATCTGAAAATGATTTAATATCTAAAATATATACACTCCTACAACTTAACAACAAAACCCCAAACAACCCAGTTTAAAAGCGAGCAAAAGACTTGAACAGGTGTTCTCTAAAGAAGTTACATGAATGGCCAATAAGCACATGAAAAGATGCTCAACATCATTAATCATTAGAGAAAAGCAAATCAAATCCACAGTGAAACACCATTTCACATCCATTAGATTGGCGATTATCAAAAACTATAAAATAACAAGTGTTGTTAAAGAGGTGGAGAAAGTAGAATCCTTGTGCACTGATAGTGGGAATATAAAATAGTGTAGCCACTATGCAAAAGAGTACGGTGTTTCCTTTAAAAATTAAAAATAGAGTTGCCGTATGATCCAGTAATTCTACTTCTGGGATTATATGCCCAAAGAATTGAAAGCAAGCTCTTGAACAGATATTTGTACACCCACATTCATAGCAGCACTACTCATAGCAGCTAAAAGGTGGAAGCCACCCAAGTGTCCACCAATGGATGAATGGATAAACGCCGTGTGGTACTTACATACAGCGGATTATTATTCAGAATGATAATATTCAGAACTTCTGACACATGCTACAACCTGTGGATGAACCTTGAGGACATTATGCTAAGTGGAATAAGCCAGTCATAAAGGGACAAATATGTATGATTCCGCTGATTTATGAGGTACTTAGAGATGCCAAATTCATAGAGCCAGAACAGAGTGATGGATGCTGGAGGGGCAGGGGTTGGTGGGGAGTTAGTGTTTAATATGTATGGAGTTTCAGTTTGGAAAGATGGAAAAGTTCTAGAGATGGATGGTGGTGATGGTTGCACAACAATGTGAATGAAGTTAATGCCACAGTTGTACACTTACACATGGTTAAAATGGTAAATATACGTACTTATGTATATTTTAATCACAATTTTTAGAAGTAAAATAAGTTAAAAAATAAAGATAGAAAATTCGTATCAGTCTTACAACTGTGAGAGCTCCTTCAGATCCTTAAAGACAAGTGATGAAAGATTTTCAATCTTATTACTTCCTAAATCCCTAGGGAAACAATTGCAAATGTCATATTATTTCCTTAAGACTTTACTCATAGTTCTGTAATTTATTAAAAAAACATTAGACTACTTTCAAACAATGCCATTAGTGAGTTATATTAATTAATAGAAGTCAAAACTTTAAAAAGGAAGTGAAATGGTAAAAGATAAAAATACTTTATCCCATTTTATTGCTCACTCAGAGACAGTACTTGGTGGTATTTGATCTAGTTCTAATAGATACAATTTTCTAATTCAATTAATATATGTGTTGTGCCCTTCTTCCTTTCTCTTCTTCCTCCCCTTCCTCCCTCCCTCCCTCCCTCCCTCCCTTCCTTCTTTTGCTAAAGTAGAAATATGCTTTGGAACCTTAATTTTTTCCTTTGCTTGGGTGTATTATAATTTTCAACTGGAAGTGGATTATTTCAGTTTCCAGTTTCTTCCACAGCTGATATACACCGGATCTCATACACACCTGGGGCAGGATATTTTGTAAGTTACTTCGTGTATGTATAGAGGTTGGGCTGCCTAAAGTGGTATGAACTTGTAGCTTATTTGTGAGAAGATTTTGGACAGTAGCAGCTCTTCCGGTAGCTTTGACAGCGGCAACTCTCATGAGAAAGGCCTCAGATTCTTCTAAACAAGATAATCTTTCAATAGGCTTGAGTTCTTCAATGTCATCAAGAGATACTAAGAGAAAGCCTAACCACTTTCCCTGTCCATCTCCAAATCCTATTAGTTGCTACAGGGAGAAGCATGGGAATAGATCTATTTGTTATTGCAGTGCTTATAAATCAAAAGTTAGGTTATTCAACTCGGAAGGGCAAGATAGATTTAGACTGAGTTTTTAAAACTAAAAAGTAGCTAATGTAATCAATACTATAAATGACTTTGCTGTAAATGTTTTATTTTTATACTGTAAACTGAACCTTGAGGCTGTTTTTGTTATTTATGTTTTCATGGGTGAATTGTCTGTGAAGATAGATGGTCTGATTTGACAACAAAAGGAATGTTTATAAAATTTCACCCCTTAAAATCCTTCAATAGCTCATTGTTGCATAGAAGATAAAATCAAAACTTCTTAGTGTGATATAAAAAAGCCTTTAAATATCTTGCCACTGTCTAGCTTTCCAGCTCAGTTTCCTACCACTTTCTACTCAGTCAAAATGACTTTCACCAGGGCCTGAAGGCGTCTCAGCATTTCAACCTCCGGGTTTTTGCACGGGTGCTTCCTTCTGCCTGGAATAAGCTTTGATTCTTGTCCTTCTGGTGAACTCCCTATTCATCCTTCAAGATTCTGCTCAGATAAACAACAGGGATTTACGGTACAGCACAGGGAACTATATTCAATATCCTGTAATACCCTGTAATGGAAAAGAATCTGAAAAAAGAATGGGTATGCATAACTGAATCACTTTGCCGTACACCTGAAACTAACACGATATTGTAAATCAACTTTACTTAAAAAAAAAAAAAAAGATTCTGCTCACGTGTCACTCCTCTGTGACCAGGGAGCTTAGGCGTTCTCTTCTCTGTTCTCCTGTATGTAGCATGTATAACACATACAGCACTTATAACATCATATTAAAACTGTTTCTGTACATACGTTCTCCTCTTCCGAACGATGTGATCTCTTTCAGTGCAAGCCCTGTACCTATTCAACTTGGGCTCTCCAGCATCTAGCTTAATTTTTGGCTAGCTATTCTTTGTATCCCTACCTAGAAGACCATTAACAGACTCGACCTGCTTCATATGTAGGTAAAAGTGGCGGCACAATTCCAGTTCTTTGTATGGGAAGCCAAGTAAAAGATGGATCATGTTAGTGAGGCAATGTGGAAAACAGATTTCGAAGAGCCCACGAGGATATTAAGTCTTGAAATATCATGTTCAGCTGTTTCTGGTGGGAGTGTGCTGTTTTGGCTATTAGAGCCAATTCTGACATATAGTTCTTTTATCATGAATCACAGAATGGGGACCATTTGGCCTAGACCCTAAGTGATGTGTAAAAAGACCATTTTCTCAGTTTCGTTTTAGGAAAGTTGGTCTAAACTTAGCTGGACTTGAGGTCCATTTCTGAATGGGTTCAGGAAACACATTATCACCTAGAGTAGTTGACTTTAAAAGCACACAGGAAATCAAGCCTGTAGCCAAGAGTTTCTGCCATCAGAACTAAAGTCTACTGTGAGAAGTCAATCCTGATTATTGCCAATTTATTTGCCCTCATTAACTCTGTCAGTGGGATCCAGCCAGGAGAGGCACAGAGTGTAGTCCAAACCCTCTCTCAAAGGGAGAGTCACTCATTTGAGGTCTAGACCCACCCATTTAAAGCCATCACCTCTTAGAAAACATGCCATTTTCATCCCTGTAAATCCGATTTTTCAAGCCAGCGTTGGGTATGGGACTCGGCAGGGTTTAGGCAGGACTAATTCTTGGCCTTGGTGCCCCTCTCTGCCCCTTTGTTGCTCTTTCCTTTATCTCTGAACCTGCATTAGCGCTGGTTACGGACCAAGCTGTTGTGTTCCATGCTCACTACTGGTTACTGATACTTAGAACCTGCACCTCAGCGCCACCATGCAAGTCAGGATTGGCAGAAATTACCTTCTGGTATTCAGATCGCGGTGGCAAGTAGGATAAAACAAGGAAAAGCATGGACCCCTCGACGAGCGTGTATTTTCATGGCTAGATACTACCTTTCGAGTCACCTACACACACCTCTCCCCACTACTGGGAATAAAATAATTTCCTGTGTGTTGATGGTATGGTTCACTTGCCAGACACTGGGAGCTGTTACAGCAGGTGCTTGGTTCTGATATCTATTGAGATTTTCTTGTGCGTTTTGTGAATGATTGGTACTGTCTACTGAAAAAGGTTTCAAGCTAATGGTCATGGAAAAACGGGGTTTCAGTGGCTTGTTTATTGATGTTTTGGAGCACAATGCTTCATTGGTTCCCGAGGAACGTTTCTGTCTGTGGCATGTGTATTCCCTCCACCTGTCCTAGTTTGCAGGTAAGGTGTCCCGAGAAACAGTTTAGTTACACTCTTTAATTTTTATGGACAAGTTTTAATGAATCAAAGTTCTTCCCAGTTAATTGTCAAACATATACCTTCTGTCCATACTCCAGATTCTTTCTAGAACTCACAAAATCAAACTGGTGGCTAGCCTAAACTTTAGCAAAAACCCAATTGAAGAAATTAATGGTAAAAAATAAAAAATTGTCTGAAGGACATGTACTTCATTTGTTGTCCTGTGTATATTTTATTTGGACAATCAGCTCCTATGTGCTTGGACCACAAGGCTTTGATTTATCAGAGAGTTGTCTTAATGTCCTTTGGAACTGTGTCATTGATCTTAAAAAAGGGACGTTATAAATAGCTCTCTTTTCCATTATTATAGACTGGGATGTTACCCATGGTAGTGTCTAATTTCCTTATGGATCCAAGATTATCCTTTGGTTTCAGAATCAGCAGAGTGGTGTCTTTTTATCTCCTGGTTTTTAAATCCTAACTCTCCAGGAAACTTAAAGATAAATTTGCTATCCCTCTCCAGCAGTGGGTTAGAGTGGTGCAAGATGTATTTTATTTATCGATCTCCCCAGACTTTATTCTTTCTCCACAGCTATGTTTCCCTTACCTCACTTTCCTCAAATATTTATTTCATAGTTTTCCTTTACACATATTTTTTTAACTATCAGAATTCCTTTGTGGCTCAAGGTATGCAGAAATAGTGCTAGGAAGAGAGAAAAATAAATCTTTCTTAAATGTATAAAAATGTATACGTGTGACAACTATGAACTGGAACAGTAGAAAGAAAATTCTTATCAATATATGTGTAATCGAGCTTACAATTCATCTAGTTTCTGGAGCGGTGCAAACGCGTTTTCACTGAGGTGATTAATTTTGTTTTTCCTCATTACCCTGAAAGTAAAAAGAAAAGGATGTTGTAGCTTCCAGAGGTAACTGATAGGTGAGTTATTGGAGAAACAAAAATAATTACGTGGAGTGCACTTTTCACGTCAAGAGAGGTTGAGGTAGCGTGATAAATTACCCAGTCTGTAATAACTTTAATCTTAAATTTCCCAGATCTTTCAATGATGATAAAAGTAAAGTAGTGTTCAAATTTCTAAGTGATTTAGGGAAGAGCTCCACAGGGGAAGAGTGAAAACCTTGACTCCTGAGAATACAGACTGAGCGTCAGCCCAGGGAGCTGCCTTAGGGTCGCCTCTGTAGGCTTCATGGTGTGTCCGTCGAACAAAATACCTCCCACACAATAGCACTGGTGCACATTGGGCGGTTGATGTGATTTAGGGTGGAGATGCTGCAGGAGGTCTACTTCAAGCTGGACCAACTCAGAAGATCTCTAGTTTGGGATGCTGAATGAGACTGTAAGTCCTGACACTTCATCTCTGCCCTGACGTCGTGTTATGACATAGCATAAAGGACTAACTCACAGGAAACCTTTAAAAGATTTCCAGTTCTTGAGGCATTGTGGGACATGCCTGGAACCTGGCCTCATCCCATCCTTAAGTATTTATTTCCTCTCAGCGCTCCAAACCGTTACCACTTTCTCCCAGCATCCTTGGACCAGAAAAACACAAGCATCTGTGAAGAGGAAACTCACGAATGATTTCTTCATACAGAGGGTTCTTTAAAAACAAATACAAGTAGAATAGAAAAGAAGGGCTACATTTTTTGGATATTTATTTGGCCTGTGTCCTTTAAGTGCAATTTGGTTTCCTTTGGGCAATTACCATGAACTGTTTTGCATGACTGATAGAATCCTGCATCTGAAGACTGCTAAACGCACTGCAGAAAAGTTCACACATTTCAGTGGCTTTGAGCCCACTGGAATGGGGCGGAGGGCATAACTGGGTAAAAATGTTTGTTGTGTCAGTGGTAGCTATTGCATTGCCCGTACACAGGGGTCCTGTATATCTTAATATGATGATTTTCAAACTTTTCACATGGTAACCAACAGTAGAAAAATGCATTTTGCATTGGGACATAATATACACCCACACAACCCAAGATTCACGGAACAATACACTTAATCATCTGAATTGTACTCTGATGTTTTTATTCAATTCAATTCTATTCTTTTTCATTTAAAAAATGCGGCTCGGGACATACTACATTGCTTTCATCACCTGCTTGTGTGTTTCAACCCACAATTTGAAAAATACTCTTCTGGAGGAATAAACTGCAAATGAGGCAGTTATACTTTTATACTGAAGGAAGCCCCAATATCCCTCACTGTTACGGAAGAGGCACCCTGAATTTAAAGTAAGCCAGAGAGGAGTATAAGGAGAAATTATACTCGATAACATTCTAAGGTTTATCCTGGTGTCCGCAGTTACATCCTCAGGGGTGTGAACATTCTACAGTTTCTAAAAGTCATAATTAATTTCCCCCACAGTCTTTGCAGTAATAATTTTTATAGATTAGGACTTTAATTTGGTGTTTCTGAAACTGAGATCCAAGGGCAGATTCTAGGTGGTTTATGAGAAATGTTTTTTCCCTTAAATTGGGTCTTGCTTGTAAGGTTGAGAAAAGCAGGTCTCACGTAAGATAGTACCATTGTGATGACCCACGCATGTTGTGAATCTGTGGTTATGCCTGGTTTGAACTTCAGTAATTTTGCCAACGTGCTTCCTTTTCAAAAAACTTCAAGTTGAGAGGGAACATTTGCTGTAATTACTATGCATGTTTATGCTAGATTCTGTTCGCCTAAATGATTCATTTTATTTGTAAAGAGATAAAACGATACTTCAAAAGGACAAAACGTTACTTACAAAACAGTTAAATTACTGCAGGAAATAAAAGTCAAATTCCTTAAATTATGGATGTGGTTGCCTTCAAAGTCCCTGAAATATAAAAATAAAAAATGATAAAGCTAAATTTTAATCACACACAAAAGTCGGTTAAGAATGATTTGTTTTCTAGTAAAATATTCTTTTCCCACGTACTGCTGATTTCATAGGGATTCTCACATAATGTAAGTGTAGCCACTTACATAATAGCCGAAATGATATATTTATATATAATGTTTCTGTTTTTCTGTGTTAATAGTAAAAATGTTTTGAGTTGCGTAGGTATGAGGTGTTCATATGGGTACATATGTATCGTAAGGAATGTGAAGAGAATGAAAAAAGGTACATGGACAGCTTTTGTTGTGGTAACTACCAGCTATATAAACAGAAAGCACGTAGTGATCCGCATTGAACACCCATCCAGAGGTACCACTGGCATTTCTCTGAGTGGCGTGACTCTATCTGCTACAGCCCACAGAAGATTCTACTATTGCTGCAGAAGATACTACCGCAAAGCAGTGTTTAACCTCTACCTCCCTTGCCTAGACACTCCCAGAAAAAATTCTCCATAGCCTTTTACCCCTGAGAACACGCTTTCTTACTTTATTATATGGCCACACAGGCCAGTGCAGAGGGAGACCCACAGCTGCCCTTGGCTCTCCACTCCCGACTCAGGGCGCTGCTTGCAGACCTGACTTGAGCTCCCTTGCTGTTTAATTGTCTCTGCTTCCTGGTTTTCATGAAAGCGTTCTTCTATTGCCTGTCTTTTATCTTGTTGTAGGGTTTATGGTGGAAGTTCATAGAACAGAGTTAGCCGAGCTCAGGGATACACTTTCAGAAGCAGATGCTGGCTCTTAGATCTACTCGTTTTACCCCAGCACTTAGCTTACCAGTCACCATACCACGTAAAGCCATTCAGGAACAATTGCCACTAAAATATATGAGCTGAAGTCTGACACGGCTACTAAAATCTATGCGGGAAACACGAGTGACATTAATGGACGTGTCTATCTTTTCTGCGGGAGAGGCTGTATCTGGGACAGTCAGTTTTATTGTGGCACTGCAGTAAAAATGGCTGCGGACAAATCAGTCTGTCTGGAAGCTCTGGAAGGCCAGCATGTAAGCGTTCTAGAAATCAAGTCAATGGACTAAAAGGGTGTATTGACCACAGAGAAGAGCAAAGAAGAGAGAAATATTTGAAGTCAGGCTTAGGGCTTTTCTCTGTTGCATCAGACTGCAAAATCAGATTTACTCGTTGAAGGACACAAAACATGTCAAATTTAAGCTCACAGTCCATGGTGTCCAGAGAATAAGCTTCTTCTTACTATAGTGATCTAAGAAGGGCATATACCATAACAAGGTTTTTGTAGACAGGATCTCTGTACATATGGAATGTTGTGTTAAAATCTTAAATCTTGATTCTAGATCACCCTTCTAAAGAAAAACTTCTATTATTCTATTAAACTGGAAATAAAGCACTTGTACTATCTTCTTTTGATCATTAGCCTTGGCCAAGGCTTTGGCCTTCCATAACGAAGGTTATCATTGACACAGACTGTTCTATTTCCTTTTCCTATTTTGTTGTTGTTACCAGGAATCTACCACCAGGGGGTGACGTTCTCCTAAGCCTCACAACATTTCTTGATGTTAGTTTCTTGTTAGTAACACCTGTAACTTTTTTTTTTCTATTAAGGTAGCAAAACTATTTATGTTAATATTAATTTACTATTTGTAAAAGTCAGTAAGAGGCATAAACTAGGGACTTTTGATTAAATTGTTAAATTCAATGTTGAGTTTATTTTAATCTTTATTTGTGAATTTGCCGTGGCTTTCTTCCTAAAATTAGAGGTTTTAGTTCTTGATGTGCAGGGGTATGGCATACAAATCTGCTCCTCGTGCCAGGGCTCCAAGTTCTAATGGACCTGAGGGGGTGTTTTGCTTACTTAATGCCTGGATTACTTTTCCAACTTAATGATCCTCTGAATATAACCACTTTATGTTTCCCTCTATACATGGCAGAACTGGCTGAAAATGAAAATTTCGTTCTTGGATCTGAAGAACAATAACAGAAAACAAAAACACCAAGAATCTTGCCCTCTCAATTCCCTCTCTCATCCCCTAGGGGCTTTTTGTAAACACGCAAATCTCCTCTCCCTCTACTTCCTCCCGTACTTTTCTGGCTCCTATCTCACAGAGAAAATTGAGGTGATGAAGGAGGGGAAAGCCTTCGCCTTTCTGCCCGACATCCGTGATTTACCTGTATGTGCACCTGGTCTCCTACACCCAGGATGCGATGACCCTCCTTCTGCTTTAGGCTAATCCCGCGTTTTCTGAGTTTTGTTTGTGAACGTGTATGTCCTAAAATACATGGTCAATTCTGGTGAATGTGTTTTGGGCGTTCTTCACTTTCAGTTTATATCTATTAAGATTAAGCACAGGTACATAGAACAGAGACCCAACTATAACAGCATAACTACACAAGGATTTAAAAAAAAAAATCTAGGGTTAAGTAGTCCAAGGCTAGTATGGTAATTTTACTAAGTTGTTAGAAACCTAAGGTCTTTCATATCCACTGTCCACAGGTCCTTGTCTTTGTGTTCCAAGATGTTGCTAAAGCTTGAGCCATCATATCCGTCTTTTCTGGATAAGGAAAGAAAGGGAGGTTCTTCCTGTTTCTCTTTAAGGAGGTTGCCCAGAAGTTCCACACTATACGTCTTCCTCCTCATTAATTAGGGCTCGGCCACGTGGCTCTGTCTAGACGTGGGGAAGTCTGGGAATGTAGTATTTTAGCTGGGCACTTTGCCGCCCCAAATAAATCTGTTCTGTTATCGAGAAGGGACTTTGCACTTTGATATGTACCAGTTAGAGTTAACTCGTTAACTATGTTATTTAGTTCTCCATATCCTTTTTTTGGTTTTCCTTGATCTTTCATGGACTGAAAGAGGTGGATTATTATTTCTTACCGCTTATGTATGTCTATTTTTCTTTTGTTTTGGTTGTTATATGAATCTATTTGGTGCATATATATACTCCTAATATAATATCTTGTATTGGAAATTGCACACTATAGCATTTAAATGTCCTTCTTTGTACTGCTTAATGCAAATTGGCCAAACTTCTACCTACTTAGATAAAAAATGATGCCTACTTTCTTTGGTTTGCATTTACATGGCATACTTTTGAGCAGTCTTTTATTTTTAATCTTTCTTAATCACTTAGTTACAGCTGGCCTTTTTTGTACATAGTACTGAGTTAGATTTTGCTCTGTGATCCAACTTGAAAATCTGTTTCTCTTTTTAGTAGGTAATTTTAGCCCACTTATGTTTATTGATCTGACTAATGTATCTTACCTTAGTCTGCTATTTAAAAATATTATTATATGGTTTTATAGATTAAAAAATCTTTCAACAAATGGCTTAAAAATTTTATTTATTCTAACATTGAAAAAGGCTTGTATATTCTATTGGTAACCTTTATAACTACAACTTTACCCAATACATCGTATCTTCTCTTTCTTAGAGAATAACAATAACACTTATCAATTTCCTATTATAAGAAATGATGGAATGAGTATGTATTGTCTTCCTGCCTTTTCTTTCCTCTCTCTCTCTCACCATAGGATTTTGATCAATTATATGCTATTTATTAATATTCACCTTAGGAATATCAAATAGCCACATATTGGTAGATTTCTTAGTTTTAAATGACATCTCTTGACGCCAGGCTATTTTTCTTTATAGTGTTATGGTTTCACTTTATTCCTTTGAAATTACTTACTCAGTTAAGATTACTGTGGCTCTTGCCATATTGAGCCCTGTATCATTCTGTGATATTTCTCTTTATCCCTGGTGATAGTCTTTGTTCAGAAGGCTATTTTTTTCCAGTGTTAACACAGCCCCTCCATCTTTTAAAAAGAGTTAGTGCTGCATTTCTTATCTTCGTTTTACAGCTTGAATAGCTCTGTTTTCTCTGGTTGTCTCAAGCTTTTTTCTTTGCTTTTCTTTATCTTTGGTTTTCAGCAGTTTGACTATGATTTGTCCAGTTTTTTTTTTTTTTTCTTTTCTACTTCTGCTTGTTTTCTTTTCTGAGTTTCTTAGATTTTTTTTTGGTTTTTTGTATTACATCATTTTAGAAAATTCTTGGTCATTATCTCTTCAGATATTTCTTTGAAAAATGAGCAGGACCCTATGTCCCCCACCTCTTGTTTGTAGAAAAGCTTTAGCCTCTTAGGCCTTCCCTGAGTTCCAAAGAGCAGATTTAATCAGAGAAGTGAGAAAATGGTGAAACAAAGGAAAATAGTCAAGCAAGACAAAATACTAATAGTTTAGCCATAAAACAAATTCAAGGTCCTTTAGTTCCTCCTCAAGGGCAATAGATAATACCCTGAGCCATATCCTTGAGTTGTTTTGCAGACACTAAAACCCTCACCAGGTGGAGGAAGTTAACGGCATGCTGATCACCAGCACGTAGACCCCAGGCTGGTTGGAACCAGAAGGTTGATGATTGAGATTCCCGTAACATCACCCTGTTACCTCACCACCAACCAATCAGAGAGTTGTGCACAAGCTGATCACACACCCTGCAGTCCCCTCCCTCACCCTGCCTTTAAAAACCCTTCCCTGAAAACCATCAGGGAATTTGGGTCTTTTGAGCATGAGCTGCCCATTCTCCTTGCTCGGCACCTGCAATAAATGCTGTACTTTTCTTCACCACAATCTGGTGCCAGTAGGTTGGCTTTGCTGTGCGTCTGGTGAGCAGACTCAAGATTTTTGGTAACATCTTCTGTCCTGTTGTCCTTCTCTTCTTTTGCTGTGACCACTTTAACGCATTTTGAGACACTTTTATATTATCCTGTAACTTTTGGATTCTCTGTTCTATCTTTGTTTTATGCTCCGTTCTCATTTTGATTCAAATGAAAGCTTTCTATTGACCTGTCTTCAAGGTCATTGATTCTTTTGTTAGCTGTGTTCAGCCTGTTGAAGTAATTCTCTGATTCTCTTTAAAGCTTCCATCTCTTTGCAGACATTTTCCATGTGTGCATGTTTTGCCCACCTTTCCCATTTGTATTTCCCAAATACTTATGATTAATCATTTAACTGATTAATCATAAGTATTTTAATTCCCTTGTTTCGTAGTTGTAACATCTGAGTTATCTCTGGGCCTAGTTCTGTTGATTGCTTTATAATTTGACAAGAATTGTTTCTCTTGCTCTTTCTGGGATGGGGCTTTCTCAGCATGGTTGTCCCACATGCCCCAGAAGCCCCAACCCACTTGGCAACAGTGCAGGATCCTGGGCTGGAGAGGTTTGTTTGCCCCTGTTGCTGGAGTAGAGGGCTTTGGCTGCTACCGCTCCTTTGGAAGCAGTGGATCTATGCACAGTCCCTGGCTGCAGGAAGATTTTCTGTCCCTCTCCCCATGGTGTAAAGCTTTTCCTTCCTAAGAGGGAAGAGTCTAGGGGAGAAGGTGGGGTTTGTGCCTGCATGCCACCAAAGAAGACTCTGTCTGGTTTCCTTAATTACTCCCAGCTTTTTCCATGAGCTGGTGGAGGCCAGAGAAAAAGAGCCGGTTAGGAATAGCTGACTCCCTTGAGTGTGGGGTTCCCAGTATTCCAAAGGGTTACACTAGCCCACACTTAACCTTTACAGGTTTGTTAACATTTTAGCAGTTTTCTTTGTACCTGCTCTATGAGGGTCAACGCTTCACCTTGTGCTCTGCCAAAGGTGAAATACCGTATATGTCCCGTCTCTCTTGGTCAGTCCTTAGAATTGTTTCCCTGCTTGCCTTATGACTGACAGGCTGGAGAAAATTAAGACTGTGTAGATTGTAAAGTTCTTCCTCATTGGTAGAGTGGGAGCAATATTGTCTTGAGGCTGTCTACAGCTTCAGCACAGCATTGTTGGAATGGAATTGTCATATATAATATGTATCCTTCCGTGACTTTTTCTTTATACTTCATATTATGATCTTGAAATTGTGCCGTGTCGATTGAAGCAGGGCAGGTGCATTCATCTTTATTGCACCTGTGTGTGTATTCCATCTTATTTGTCCATCCTTTCCACGGCTTCCAGGACCTTGCTCCATAATGTATCCTCACTGTTTTCCACGTTTACAAATCCTTTACATTAGCTTCTTCTGCCTATATATAAACTTGCTTTGTCTCATCCCCGGATAAAAGTTTACTTTACCCTCTTGCTCTTTAGCTCATCTTTGGCTATTGCCCCATCTGTTCATATGCTTATTTATTAGTTATATTCCTTCCTTTTTGAATATCACATCTTTTAGTGTGGTGTTTATAGTTTTTTTATTGCTTTGAAAGAACTATATTAAAAGTTTTAATCTGTTGTCTGTTGTATATCTTGCAAATATATTCTCCTGGGCTGTCATATCTCTTTTTGTTTTATTTCTATTTTTCTACTTAACCATAGTTAAACAAATGTTTGCCGACACATCCAACAGATTTTCTAGTTTGTACTTTGCTAAATGACAGTTCATGCACAAGGTAAAGATATTGTAATTAATTTTAAAAAATGAATACTTACAAAGCAAAAATTATTACTAGCATTAAAATTGGGACAACATTCACTCTCAGGGATGCATGTGGAGTGAGTTGTTTTGGATAGCTAAAACTTAAAGATTATAATTTTAGTAACAAAAATTTAAAAAGTCCACGTCTTTAGTTATAAATCCTAATCATTTTTTATTTTTATCTGAAATATACATTTGGCTACCTTTTTAAAAACAAAGGAAAGATTTCTTATTGTATGGGCATAAAATCTCCCACATTTACTTCTGGTCTCAATGCATGAATTTTTAATTTACTCATATAAATATTAATCAGTTTTACTTCATTACTAAGTTTGGATCACTGAGCATGTAATTACCATTAGTGAATTCTTTTGAGCCCAAATTTAATCACCACAAAGAATATCGCACTTAATTTGCCCTTTCCTTGATGACTTAGTTCGTCATTACTGAGGGTACTATACTGTCATATCAAGATGCCCTCTGGACTTACTAATGATTTGGGGGATGTTTCTCTTCCCCTAGATGGTTCCAAACTAGTGTGTTTTGACCAAACTTTTGGGAATTCCCTACAAATAAAAGACAGAGGGGATTTTCATATATAGAGTATATGCAGGTTATTGACTGAACATTTAAAGAAATATTTTGGATTTATTTCTTCATTTTTGCCTGTATTTTAAATAGACACATTTACTGGGTAAATGAGTTCTGCATAGGTAGAGTGATAATAATTACCACAAACAAAACTACTGTGTGAAAAACTCTGTGGAACATATTCTGTTGTGATGAGACTTCAAAAATAAAGCCTAAGTATCATAGTCTTATTACACAGAATTTAGCAATGAAACTAAAGTGGCTTAGTCTTTCTGTACCAAATGAACAGGTGAACAGATTGACAGGGGGGAAGGGGTGATGTTACATAGATATCATAACATCCCTTCTGTCTTCCTTCTTCCTGCCTCCAAAGTATGTCTTGTGTTTTGGAGATGTTTTATTTTGATAAGAGTTTAGAGGAGTTAGTTTAGATAATAGGGATGTTTAATAAGAAAATCATGCTAAAAATATTAACAACTACCATTTGAAAAAACCTGACATCTGAAATGAACTAGGCAAAACCAGACAAGTTAGTTGTCTTCTGTAAGAAGAGATAGAGAGAACCCTCCTACACTGTTGGTGGGAATGTAAATTGGTGCAGTCACTATGGAGAAGAGTAGGGAGGTTCCTTAAAAAACTAAAAATAGAGCTACCATATGATCCAGCAATCCCACTCCTGGGCATGTATCTGGAGAAAACTCTAATTTGAAAATATACATGCACCCCTTATGTTCATAGCAGCACTATTTACAGTAGTCAAGACATGGAAGCAACCTAAATATCCATCAACAGAGGAATGGATAAAGAAGATGTGGTACCTCTATACAATGGAATATTACTCAGCCATAAAAAGAATGAAATAACACCAGTTGCAGCAACATGGATGAAGCTGGAGATTATCACACTAAATGAAGTAAGTCAGAAAGCAACAAATACCATATGATATCACTTATATGTGGAATCTACAAAAATGATACCAATGAACTTATTTACAGAACAGAAAGAGACTCACAGACATAGAAAACAAACTATGGTTACCAAAGGGGAAAGGGGGGGGAGGGATAAATTAAGAGTTTGGGATTGACATATACACACTACTGTATATGAAATAGATAACTAATAAGGACTTACTGTATAGCACAGGGAACTCTACTCAATACTCTGTCATGACCTATATGGGAAAAGAATCTAAAAAAGAGTGGATGTATGTATATGTATAAGTGAATCACTTTGTTGTACACCTGAAAGTAACACAACAGTGTAAGTCAACTACTATACTTCAATAAACATTTTTAAAAAGAGGAGATACAGCAACTTACAGCCAGTGCAGCCTGGGCATGTGCTGACAAAGAGGTTTGTCAGGCAAGCGGGTAAGGATGTTATTCATCAGTGCTCTGAAAAAGAGAAACAAAAAGGAGTCTGATTTCTCTGTTTCTTTTCTCAACTGAAGTCAAAACGTGGTTTTATCATTATTCTTATGAAGTCATGAACATCTACTAAGTTCGTTGTCTTCTCACTCAAATTATTTTCTGTAAGTCTTGATATATTTAAGTGCTTGTCAGTAATAAAATTGGACAAACGGTAGCCATCATATGGAGGAAGCAGTAACATTAGCAACTGAAGAAAAGTCCTGTGCCCTTCAGTAGTGGGTACTGAAAAGGAGGTGATTTTAAACAAACGTATTTTTCTTTACCAAGATTAATAGAGGATAGTACCGGTGTGCTTAAGAATATTTCAATAAAGCATGGCAGTGGGGCTGTGTTCAGTTTTGATGGGCTGACATTCTAGAAGATGGAAGATCTTATAAAACTGTTACAACTACAAAACAGCCTCATAGGATATGACTAGGAGATGGTTTTTAGTTGAAAATTCCATTTTAGGGTTTTAATTCTAAATGTCATGTTGTTAAACCCAATTTTTATTCATGCCTTTTCCTTCAGTTGAAATATTTGCATAAATTTTTAGTACTTACAGGAGAATAAGAGAATTTAGTCCATAAAATGTTAGTGGGGAAATTCGACTGAGATGATTCTCTTCAATTATCCTGCCAGCCAGAAGAAAAAAATGGGTTCATTTACATATTTTTCGAACATAAAGGCTAGTACTATAAAATGCCACATAAATTAAACATACAGCCACTCTAGTCTGTGGAGATCTTCAAAAACACCCGGCTTCAAGAAGGTTATTCTGTTATGACTGAGATACCTGAAAAAAGAGAAATAACTACAGTAAATTTGATACCTTCTTGATATCTTATAACAAGGAAAGGAAGAACAATAATTGTCCATCTTAAATTTTCTTATATGTTGTTCTCATCAGGCCATTTCCCTGCCCTCGGAGCCCTGAAAGTTCTCTATCACTTACCTTTTCACGTCTAGTTTTTCATTTCCCAATAATCAACCCACCATCAGCCAATCCCTCACTCCCTCTGTCTATTCATTTGTTCATCAAGTTGTTTTGAGCCCCTACGCTGCGGCATTGTGCTAGGTGTGGAATCGCTTTCTCCGAGGGGCTTTGCATCTAGTAGAAGACAGCATGTGAGCAGGTAGTTATTGCAGCAGCAGAGGGAAAAGAACAAGAACATACAGTTCCTCTGACTTTTCAGCGGAGGAGGTGTCGGCCTCTGCTGGGACTGGGGAAGCAGAGCTTGGAGGGGAGAGGGGACAGGGAGTGTTAAAGAAAGAGGTCTCTATTCCTGCCCTGCAAATAGGTTCATCTGTGCCATTTTTCTAGATACCACATATATGTGTTAATATACGATATTTGTTTTTCTCTTTCTGCCTTACTTCACTCTGTATGACAGTCTCTAGGTCCATCCACCTCACTACAGACAACTCAGTTTTGTTCCTTTTTTATGGCTGAGTAATATTCCATTGTATATATGTGCCACATCTTATCTTATTTGCAAAGCATAAATAGAGACATGGATGTAGAGAATAAACGTATGGACACCAAGGGGGAAAGGAGGGCGTGGGATGAACTGGGAGATTGGGATTGACATATATACATTATACTGTGTATAAAATAGGTAACTAATGAGAACCTACTGTAGAGCACAGGGAACTCTACTCAATGCTCTGTGGTGACCTAAATGGGAAGGAAATCCAAAAGAGAGGGGCTATATGTATATGTACAGCTGATTCACTTTGCTGTACAGCAGAAACTAAGACAACATTGTAAAGCAACTATACTCCAATGAAAATTAATTACAAAAAAAAGAAAAGAAAAAGAAAGGCTCTTCTCAACTGAGCCTTGGGTGAGGTGTGTCATTCACAAAGCAAAGCATGGGTGGGAGTGATTCCAGGCAGAGGAAATGGCTTATGCAAAGGTGAGAGGTGTGACGGTGACAAGGTGAGGGGTCATGGTAAAGAGGCTGTGAGGGGATGCAGGAGATGCCCCTGGAGGCAGGTATGGACCTGCTCTGGATGCCTTGCTGGAGAGTCAGACCCATTGTACTTTGACCCGACTTTACTTCTCACTCTTATGCAGAGTGAACCAACTCTTCCTTCTGTTGTGCTGATCTCTTACGTGTTTATTTCTTTGTTTTCTTCCAAAAGCAAACACCAGCTTTTAACAACTTTCAAAATCACCTCTCTTCTTTTATAGAGGCCTTATTTATTTTTTAAAAAAATTTATTTATTTTATATTTTTGGCTGCGTTGGGTCTTCGTTGCTGCGCGCAGGCTTTCTCTAGTTGCAGTGAGCGGGGGCTACTCTTCGTTGCAGTGCGCGGGCTTCTCATTGCGGTGGCTTCTCTTGTTGAGGAGCATGGGCTTTAGGCATGCGGGCTTCAGTAGTTGTGGCTGGTGGGCTCAGTAGTTGTGGCACGTGGGCTCAGTAGTTGTGGCACACGTGCTTAGTTGCTCTGCAGCAAGTGGGATCTTCCTGGAGCAGGGCTCGAACCCGTGTCTCCTGAATTGGCTGGCAGATTCTTAACTACTGCACCACCAGGAAAGCCCCGGCCTTAGAGTCTTTATGTGGCCTTTTCTCTTTTTTTTTCTGAAGAAAACTTTTGGACACACACACAACCACACACAGCCCAACAGCAGCTGGTAAAGCAAGGGAAATATTTGGAAAACTCTAATTCCACTTCACTTTGTCCTTTGGTTTGGTAAAGTGGAGGTGAGACTCTCAAAATACCTAAGGTTGCCAATGGTAGCAAAAGCACTGGACTCAAATGTGTGCAATATTCCTTTCCTTCCATTTTGTCTTAAAATGGCAGAGAAATTGTTTTGCGTGTTTACTTTTGTCTCAGTTTCTCTAATGCAGCAACTCACTGCTCTGAATCTGCTGTCAGACAGTTTGGTTCCTGGCTTCACTACTTGTTAATAGTGTGACCTGAAACAAACAGCAACTTCAGAAATCCTCAGTTTCCCCAACTCTAAAACGGACATAACACCAATACCTAATTCACTGGGCTGTTGAACATTTGAGCCAGGCATGTCAGGAACACTAGGTGCATATTAGTAGAATGAGGTCTCTGTTCAACCTCCCATTTCAACTTCTTTCCTGTTCTTTTTCCTCATTGCCTATGATTCTCATGCAAGCATTTGTTCAAATTCCTCTTCCCCTGATACACGGACCACACTGATTTCTCTTTTTGCTACTCTGACAGCTCTTAGAGCTGACATCCTGTAAAATCTGTCCTTCCAGGAATCTCCCCTTCTCCATCAGATTTGACTTTTCTTGGGGGTAGCAAAGGATAAGGCCCCATATTAGAGCCACTTCCTTCCCTTGCAAGCCTGGAGCCCCAGTTGGGCACAGGAAGATGTTAAGAATCTCTTCAACAGTTGCCCTGAACACTCATGGGTTCCCTTAAGAGCCACTAGAAATCCTCTAGAAAGGGACTTGATCCACCCCCCATGCCCTGTGCTGTCTGATTTGCCCCATCCTATTCATTTTTCAGAGTCATCCTTCACTGCTCTGGACCCAAAATAATCACTCCTTTTAGGGAATCATCTTAGCAGTTGTGGTCTGAACCACATAGGTTTAAGTCTTAGTTAAGTAAACACCCTTGCCATTCTCTAATTGTTGTGTATATGTTGGCATTGTTTCCCCACCGTAGACTGGAAGCTTCCAGAGAGCGTGTGGGTGCCTCTCCCCGGTGGAAGCACAGGGTTCTACCTGCAATACTGCAATAAGGAGCTAGAAGGTAGCAGGTCTGACTTCTCTTTCTATGCCCCCCACGGTGTCTCGCTGAAGACCTTGCACACTGTGAGGGATAATGAGTGTCTACGGATGAATGAAGAGCAGTATCTGATGTTTACCCATGAAAGACCAGAACCGTGTGACACTTTAACAGCCAGACAATATTCTCGCGCCAGGAAAAAACCAAGGTGCAGATGGAAGACACTTAAGTTTACTCTCCAGTCTGTGCCATCTTTCAAGAGCCTCCTGCACACCCATTGAACATTAAACCAAGCAGACGCTGTTCAGCAAGTTTTGAATAGATTTGTGAGAGGCTGTAGAGAAAGGTAGGCAGAAGCATGATGAGGACGACTCCAGTATTGACTTTGAGTAATTTGCTAACACACGAAAGAGCAGGAAAGGGGTAGACACAGCCACAGGGGTTACTGTTGAGACTTTGGGTCTCCGGTGACCTTCTCTGCTAGTAAATGATTAGGTGGCTTTCTTTTTTTTTTTTTTTTTTCTTTTGTGGTACGCGGGTCTGTCACTGCTGTGGCCTCTCCCGTTGCTGAGCACAGGCTCCGGACGCGCAGGCTCAGCGGCCATGGCTCACGGGCCCAGCCACTCCGCGGCATGTGGGATCTTCCCGGACCGGGGCACGAACCCGCGTCCCCTGCATCGGCAGGCGGACTCTCAACCACTGCGCCACCGGGGAAGCCCTAGGTGGCCTTCTTGACTCAACCCCAAACTCTGGTACAGCCAGTGAGGAATCTGACTGGAAAGAGTTTCTTGGGTTAAGGAGTAAAAAGTGGGGTAGGATAGAAGGCAAGGGGCCAGAAATAAAATACAGGGAGTTGTTTATTAATGTGATTTTTTGGTTATATTTCCATTCAGTAACTTCTAGGTGGTAAGTTTCAGCTGCCTGGTAAAATGCAGCTGAAATGGAATGGAACTTTGAGAAAGACTGTTTTAAAAAGCTTAGCTCTTAACCACAATGAGATGCTACTTCACACCCATAAGGATGGCTGTTATTAAAAACAACACAACACAAAACAACAACAAAATCCCAGAAGGTAAAATGGTGCAGATGCTGTGGAAAACAGTATGGTGGGTCCTCAGAAAATCAAAACGTAGACCTGCCGTATGACCCAGCAATTCCACTTCTGGGCGTACACCCAAAAGAATGGAATGCAAAGACTCAAATATTTGTACACCAACGTTCATAGCAGCATTATTCACAATAGCCGAAAGGTGGAAACGACCTAAATGTCCATCCATCAGGAATGAATATAGAAAATGTGGTATTTTATATATATATACACACAGTGGACTATTATTCAGTCTTAAACAGGGAGGAAATTCTAATATATGTTACAACATGCCTGAAACTTGAAGGCATTATGCTAAGTTTAAGACGTGATGAAAAAGGCCTGACACTAAAGGGAAAATATTACCTGATTCCACTTCTGTGAGGTCCCCTAGAGTAGTCAGATTCATAGAGACAGAAAGTACCACGGTGGGTGCCGGGGCCTGGGAGGGGCCGTGGGGAGTTAGTGTTTAGTGGGTGTGGAGTCTTAGTTGGGAAGGTGAACAGTTCTGGAGATGGACAGCTGTACAACAGTGTGAATGTACTGAACGCCACTGAACGAGACCCTTAAAAAGGATTAAAATGGCAAATTTGTTATATATGTTTTACCATAATTTAAAAAAAAGCTTTGTTCTTTTAAACGTATCGTGCTTTATGTATTTGTAAAAGCAGAATTAGTGGGAAAAGAGTAACTGGAGAAGTCTTTGGGTTTTTTCCTTCATAAATTTTAATCATCACCAGACTTTCTCATGTTGATAAAGTTCATTCAATCCTCATTCCCGTCACCACGGCTTATGTATATTGAGTTCCTACTACGTGCCCGGCACAGTGTGCCCAACTCTTCCCACGGATTTTCTCATTCGTTCCTTACAACAATCCTGAGGTAGGTACTGTTGTAGTTTGCATTTTACGGTAGAGGGAGCCGATGCTTAGAAAGGAAATTAAGTTCTCAAGTTCACACACCCAGCGAGTGGTGAGGTAGGACTGGGACGGCAGCCTGTGTGACTCAGGGTCCCATGCCCTTGGCCCCAGTGCTGTGCTCACCGTCCACTGTCTGCATGTCCCGTGGGCACTGTCGTGGGCGGGAGGGCCGTGGTGGGTGGGATGGGTCGGGCTGGCAGGCCACCACGGAAGGGCAGACTAATGGGCGCTGGTACTCACAGTTTAGTGAGACTGTGGAGTCCTCGGAAAGCATAGACGGATACGGATCTAATCTTATTGTTTTGCAGGCACCTGTGAAAATGATGATTAAAAGGAAAACGTAAGGAAATGTAGTTTCAGTTTTGCAAGATGAAAAGAGTTCTGCGGATGGCTGACGGTGACAGCCCTGCAAAGATGCGGGCGGATGTAAGGCCTCTGAACGTACACTAAAGGGTCAAGCCAGTACATTTTATGTTGTGTGTATTTTACCACAATATCTTGTGATAACCTATAATGGAAGAGAATGTCGAAAAAGAATACATATATTTATACGTATATGTATAACTGAATCACTGTGCTGTACACCTGAAACGAACACAACATTGTAAATCAACTATACGTCAATAAAAGTTAAAAAAAAAATGAAAGAGGAAATGTCAAAAAATTCTTAAAAATTAAAAAAGGTAAACATAACAAAATAATTTAGCAGAGCTGGGTATCATGTCATTTTGTTTCTTGATTAAGTTCACATATGATTAGGCTAGTTTTTATTTGGAACTTCTAGTTATAAAGGTAGGCGCACGAGAGCTAAATTTTTTTTTTTTTTGCGGTACGCGGGCCTCTCACTGTCGTGGCCTCTCCCGTTGTGGAGCACAGGCTCCGCACGCGCAGGCTCAACGGCCATGGCTCACGGGCCCAGCCGCTCCGCGGCATGTGGGATCTTCCCGGACTGGGACACGAACCCGCGTCCCCTGCATCGGCAGGCGGACTCTCAACCACTGCGCCACCAGGGAAGGCCGAGAGCTAAAATTTAATGTTTGAATTTTTAATGAGTGAAACTTCAGTTTTAGTGTATGGTAATGCACTCACTAATCAAACAAGCCTAGAAGCCTTTTTAACTTTTTAACATTTTCTGCTATAATTCTACAAACTTGACAGTATTCAACACAGTGTTGGCAAAACTACAAGGCTGTGACGTCGTTAAGACCCCAAACCATATTTCATGTAAACCACAAACTGGCCAAGCAAGTCAACTTGAATTGTATTAATTTGACACCTAAGTTTCGCTCCAAAAACTGTTTGAGGAAACTTACCAAGAGTATATATGACAAAAGAGAAAAACAGAAATAGAAAGAATCAGGTGGACCGAGAAGATCGACAACATTCCAGAACGTAGAGGGTGGGACAAGTTTCAGGGGAAGCATATATTAGTATCTTATTTTTAGCCTGGAAGAGTCCCCAAACTTCTGAAACCAGAAGTATAATTTTTGCTAAAAGAAAATTTCCAGGAACAAGAAGTAAAAACAGTGACACTTGGTTTTCATATTAAAAAACAAACAGCAAAAAAGGATCAGGTCTAGAAGAAGATAAATTAGCTTGGAAGGCCAAGGAAGTATGCTGGCTGCGGAGTTCACTGAGGTCATGCTGGAGGTTGGGTCTGGAGTTAACAGGAGGTCAAAGGAGACAGAACCTGGAGCACAGGCCGTTGCATCCCACACACACATTTAAGCTCTGCACATCTACGTACACTGGCCCCGGGTTGTGAACAAGGGCAAAAGTAAGGACTTCAACTCTTATATCTTCTACTGATGCAGGTCACCATTGTTCTTCAGGGTTTGCTGAGTTTATGTATAATTTTCACAGATTTTAGGAGTGATAAGGGACAAACCAGTGTGGGCCAACTCTCAGTTAATTAGAAATTTTGACTAAAGGAGAGTCCCTATTTCTCCAGCATGCAAGAAACCTAACTTTGATTGTAAAATGTTAAGTTTGTTATACACCTAACACTCTCACAGAACATGCTGTGGTCCAGTCATTTACTAGGCGATGCATCTTTCTCACTAATAAACAGAAAAACTTTGACAAGTATTTATTCATTTATTTCTAAGTACTGTAATTTTCTGTTAAGCAATAGATTATATTGCCTGGAGGTGGAGCCAATCACCAATCAGAACTTTTTTGGTAATTAGGCTATTTTGATCTATTACTTGGAACAAATTGGTCGTTCAAGAATTAATTCAGTGTTCACTGTGTAAAATTGCTAAACTATTGAATCCTGATGCTTAGAGTCGAAGCCCCGACTCCTTTTAAACCATGTGGACATAAGGTGGTGCTAGAGATCAGAAAAATTCTTCCTACTCCAGAAATCAGAAAATAAAGTAAGGAAATATCCTCTTGAAGTTTGTGTATCAGGTTTAATTTTGAAAAGCTCTTCTCACTTGATTGATAAATGTCTAGAATACAGTTCTGAAAAGTCATTTTTATTAGAATTTAATTTTCTGATGTGAAATATTTTTCTGCAGGTAATCCGAGCTTTGAGAACATTTCATCAAACAAAGTGGATACCTTTTTCTTCTGATTCTGCTCTATCTTTATTATCTTAAAGAAAAAGTACAGATAGATGATATCTATATACTAGGGGTCTCTAGTGTAAAAACAAATCCCAAACCAGTGTAGGTGTGAGAATGAAACTGGGAATTCTGAGACGTCTTCTAGATAGCGTGATTCAGGCACAGAATATTTAAACCCAACAGTTTAAGCCTATGACAATATGATTTAGCCACAAAGTTGACCTAAATAACAGATAACCATCCCCTGGGCCATCATGGATTCTGTGAGTACGTAGGTAATCTTAGACTGAAGAGAAGCTAGCATTTCAGATAAAACTCAACCAATGAGGCAGATGTGAATTAAGGAATTAAGTCCCTAAAAAACATGCTTGGAGGTTTCAAACCACAAGGACTTTCTATCTTAGGTAGAGATTGAATTTGCAAACATATGGAAGAAAATTCTTCTCTGTCTAATCTTTTTTATTTTTTAATATTTATTTATTTATTTGGCTGTGCCAGGTCTTAGTTGCAGCACAGGGGATCTTCGTTGCCACGTGCAGGATCTGTAGTTGTAGCATGTGGGATCTAGTTCCCTGACCAGGGATCGAACCTGGGCCCCCTGCATTGGGAGCATGGAGCCTTACCCACTGGACCACCAGGGAAGTCCCTTCTCTATCTAATCTTGAGGGCAGCTCTGGTAAGGGGTCATTACATCTTTCTGTAAGATGGGCATTGAAATGCAGAGAGTAAAACCTCTTGAGTATATTCACTTGGGGGCAGTGTGGTCGGAGGGTTCATAGCACACGTACTCTGGTTTCTTTGGGGATAGGTATCTGAGATTTTTCTAGGATAGCTTCTAGAATTACTCAGGAAAAAAAGTGTTACCTGGTAGTCTCCAGCTAATGGCTAAATAATTCCCCAAAGAGGGGTTAGACTTAAGCAGTGGTGCAGTGTTTGTCTCTGCAGAAGTGGGAAGAAACAGATAGGCCAAAAAGTGTTAGTCAATTCAATACTAATAATTAAAATTTTCCTTACAGCTTCTGAAGATCATGGTACTTCTTAAAGCCATCAGGAGGAAGTTTTCTTATTAAGTTCCACTTGAGTGACCTGAAATAAATGTAAATTTTGGTTCTTACTTAAAGGTTTTTTCTTTACTTTTAACAACATTATGAATAATTATAAACTTTATTTACTTTAACACTAGCTTTCAGGAAACATTTTGCTTCATGATGTCACTCTTGTATTCATAGTATCATTTAAAAAATTTTAGAGAGATTTTATTTGAGAGGTATTTTTATTTTTATTTATTTTTTTTGCGGTATGCGGACCTCTCACTGTTGTGGCCTCTCCCATTGTGGAGCACAGGCTCCGGACGCGCAGGCTCAGCGGCCATGGCTCACGGGCCCAGCCGCTCCGCGGCATGTGGGATCTTCCCGGACCGGGGCATGAACCCGCGTCCCCTGCATCGGCAGGCGGACTCCCAACCACTGCGCCACCAGGGAAGCCCAGCACATACACTTGATTGCATCTTTTGTTTAGATAAAATGTGGCGATACTAAATACTTCATAAGATTGTTATGAGGGGCTAACTAAATAAGTGAACATATAGAATAGTTTAGAGTCAGATCTATCATGTAATAAATGCAAATAATATCAGCAATCATTATAACTGACCAAGGAACAATGATATCATCTTGTGACAATGCATTATTAATAATGACAAGTACACCTGAATTATGATACAGTTTCACAGGGGCTGTTCTGGCTGTCAGGATGAAGCCATTCTTTTCTACTTACATTAAAGTCACATTCGAAGAAACTGATGGAACGGCTCGTAAATTTGTCTCGTCACAATCAAGCTCTAAACCTCGGCAAAGACATTGCACGGGCACAGAACCGACCACTGAATAAAGAGGAAGCGGTAAGGAATGGGGATGATGAGGGACCAGGAACAGGAGGGTAATGAAAAGAAAGAAACAAAAAGATATAAGAAAATCATATACAAAAATGTGTCATGTCTTACGTACGCAATTTGTGCAAAGCTTTAAATTAAGGTTCCAAAGTTTTGCTTTTAACATTAAAATGATGCTAGAACTTGAAGAAAAGGAAACATATACATTTACCAGCCCATGCATTTAAAGAAGAAAAAAAAAGCAGCCTGCCCCTCTCCATTTGTTGCAAAATGAATGAAGTCATCTGCTCTTTCTTATCCTTGGAGAGTAGCTACGTCCCAGGGTGACAGGACAGGGTGTGATGGGCGTTAATGTCCATATTAAAGCTGCTGTTTAAGAATAAATTATTAATAGTTTTAATGGAAGACGAAGCCCTTTTTAACTAGCAAGAAAGAGAACTCAACTCTGAACTATAGTGCTGGGAGATTTTTTTTTTTTTTAATTCAGGAGTTCTTCAAAAGACTTCTTTTGGCTTATGTAGGGATGTAAGGATGCCTACAGCTTCACTTGAGGAAGTGAATATTTCTTATGCATAGCCATTCTGTTCTCACTGATGCGAGTTGGAAAGAGAGAGGAAATGGAATGTACGCCTTTGATTACCTCGTGGGGCTATAGCGGTAGTCTTAAACATGTGACCTGATATTTCTAAAGTCTGTTAGAGACTTGCAGTGGGGTGTTCATATAGCTAAGCAATGAAATGGGATTATTATTCAGAGTAATAGACATCATCTGACTGCTGACTTGACGGGGAATGGACGATTCCTGGGAGCAATGAGGTGTGTTCTTTTCTACGTTTACTTTGAAACTCTGCACTTAGAGCAGAGGTTACAGCCTCGAATATCTACAGGGGCAGGCAAAGCGGGTAGAGACTGCACCCAGGAGTCCCAGTGCGACAGCTTCTCCGAACTGTTGGCCTATAATACAACAGGAACATCTGTGGCCAAGTCAACCAACTTCCTCAAAGAAGCCAGAAAGACAATGTTTCGTACTATATAATTACCTACTTAAAAATAATAATGCCTAACTTAAAACATTTTAAATCATCATAGGACAGACACAACTTCCTGTGAGAACTGTCTGTTTGCAGACTTTTAGTCTATAACCTTTACAGTAAAGCTTCTGAAGAGTAGAAAGTCATCGTGATGGCAAAGCAGACACGCTGAGGCAAAGCCGGGGGGTGACAGAGATGCACACGGGCGGCTCCAGCCTTGGAAATAGTCACGTGTCTCTTTGCGCAGCTATGAGGCCACAGGTGTTTTCCCTCTCCTCCCAAATAACTCTGCAGACTCCCTACAGGATCCTGAGAGCTCACGATCGATCGTAATTTAGGTTTTGTGTGTTTTGTAAACAGAGTCTGTGCCAAGAACTTTAAAACAGGTTTATGGTTGTAAGTGACCATTCTGGCGATGGAGCTCTGGAAACTGATTCTCTCTCTCTATCCTCTGCTAATGTGAATGTTGTGAGGATGGGAGGTGCAGGGTTAGGGTGGAACAGGAAGGTCCCGAGAGGGACAGTATGAGAGGTAAAAATGGAGGGCAGTGAAGTTGGCATTAATCCAGTGTGTCTTTTCTATTATGCAGACTGAATTCAGATAATCCATATATGCTGATCACAAGGTTACCTGTGATAGGGAAAGATGAAAAAATGACACCTAAATATCCAGCCAGGAAAGAAGGAGGAAACAAATTGTCACTTACAGAGTATTTTGAAAAGTGTATAATATGGATACCTGATTATGCTAAAATGCTACCTGAAAATATGATAAGAATGGATTGCATAGAAAATTTCTACTATGTTCAAATAAAAAAAGATGAGTAGTGCACCAGCAAGTTAATGCTGGTAGCTTCTGAGTGGTGAAATTATGGCTGAGTAAACAATTCTTTCCAAATCTCCATACTTTCCAAATTCTTGAAATTTAAACTTTATTAATATATTGGTTAGTGATGGATGTGTTTTCCATGATATTTTTCTTGAGAGGTGACTTTGTAACTGTGAATTCCTCACATTCTTTCATCCAGCCAAAAAGTATTATAAGCCATTTTCAGTTAAATTTCCAATAAATCCTTATTATGATCTGATTTAAATAAAGCGGTACAAAAAAAATAATAAAGCGATACCATAGGAACCTTCATTTAAGTTTCACCCCTTAATCTTACGTTACACTTCCCATTTCATTTTTACACTGCTTTTAAGCTTGAAAAAAACATTGAATTATGAATTGCCACCCCTCCCCCATCTTTCTTGAAAACTCTAATTAAAAATTATATATTTGTTCATTACTAAGAATTGATAAAACGTCGCCTTTGTATTTTTTGAAACATTTTTTTTTTGTGTGTAGCTGCATTCCTCTTATGTAAGTATACTTAGGACACATTTCTCCCAGAGTTCATCATCGAGCAAAAATTTATTTCTCTTGCTAACTTGATCTGTTTTCCCCCTTTGTTTATTTTTGTTTTACAGACCAGACTATGAAAAAGTCATGTAGCCCATTATTTTTCCTCTTTGACTTAATGACTACAGAATTAAGAACTAGGCAGTAAATTTTCTTAGTGAGGATTTCCTTATCTAATTTTTCTTCTCCATTCCTTTTCCCACTCACCATGGAATTTTTGTCTCTTATGTCATGTTAATGGGTTAAGTCTGTTCGTAGCCATATTTTTATTGTAAATTGCCTAACACCCTTTTGGGAATAACGTGAAACATAAAAAGATTAAATTAAAATTTAAGAAATGAAAAGAGAAGGATGTACAATAAAATAAGAAAATAAAAACTACATTTTGAGATCACATGGCTTAATCCATTCGTTTTTTGCCTTGTATTAGTAGTTAAATTATACCTGTTAACTTTTTCCTTTCCCCAAAGCTTTTAGCTCTCTAATGATAAAGCAATCTGATCTCCGTATTTGACAAGGAGACAACATGAAGTTGAGAGAGATTGCTGAGTGACCTGTGAGACTTACAGGAGGGACGTATACCCCCTTAAAGTGGGGTTTGCTAGCAGGTTTTTTTTTAGTCTCTTTTGAGTAATGAAGACAAAAAAATATTTAAAAAATTTTAAAAAGCTGTACTTTACAATTTGTGGTAGAACATGAAGGGAAAAATACAGTGAAGTATCCTTTTCCCCAACGCCTGCTTTTTAACCAAGGTTTTGAAAAGCCAGGATTAAAATTACAACTTTAAGACACACATTTACATTTGAATAATTTATCAGAATAGGCAACATTTATTTAAAAGGAATTATGTATATAGATCTTTCTGATCTTAAAAATTATAGCTTACCCTCAATGTTATACCCTCCTACAGACCCTTTCCAGGGTTTTTGTAAGTTTTCGGTATGTGACTAAAAGTAGCTGATTTTAATTAATAAGGCTTTTTTGGTAGCTGTGAGGTGTGGCTTAGACTCCAGAAGCTTTCTCACTTACAAACGTTAAAATCCAAACAGCTTCTCTGCTCTTCTATTTTCAGTTTCCTTTATATCAGAGTTGCTTTTATATCAGAGTTTATAATGATTGTGAAAAGGGGGAATGAAAAATAGCAACCCTGATGGACTGACATTAATCTTGTTCACAACAATACCCGGCATGATTTATTACTGTTGCACTTATGATCCTTGAGTGATCGTAAAATAAAATCCTCAAATTAAGGCTGCGTGTCTACTAGAACATTATAATTTTGCAAATAGGAAACTATAAATTTTTTAAAATGTTGGATCCAACTTTTAAGAACATGGTGTCTTACTATGAACCTATAGGCAAGGACCGTCATTCCCTCTGATTACTTACAGCATTCAGATGTTTCTGCCACAAAAGGATACCAGGAAGTCATTTTGTAGTAATTGGCAAAATATTTGTCAAGTTGCATAGACCATCCATTGTTGTCACCTAGAATAAAGATCACAGAGCCGAAAAGTTCAAGAACAGAAATATTCTGTTGTGTCGGGGAAAACAGGTCCTCTCTTTAAAATAATTGAATGACCTATATGAGAATAGAATCTAAAAAAAAGTGGATACAGGTATATGTATAACTGATTCACTTTGCTGTACAGCAGAAACTAACACAGCATTGTAAATCAACTCTACTCTGATAAAAATTAATTACAAAAATAATGAGTGATTGACAAACAGAGGAACGTCATCTGGGAGCTCGTCACAACATTCTCCAAAAGGAACACATTATCTGTCTCCATATAAACTTGCTATTCCTCCTAAATTCTCTGGATTGGTGAATGGTCCCTACAATCTATCAAACTGCTCAAAACAGAGAAATTAAGTTTTTTGGAATATGCTCATATCTGATTAAATATAATTTGTACAATTTTCCTCCATCTCCATGTTATTTTCTTATTTTTCCATGGCTCATTAACTCTTCCATGAAGATTACATTTGGGGAAGGAAAGGTATTCTAACATAAGTGCTATGTATGCTTGTAAGAGTATACTTCCTATTAAAGTCCCACTAAAAACAAACTGGAAAGAAGATAGACTACTTAAACATTGTATTTATAGCAGTTTCCATCCTTTAGTATTAACTTCTTTATTACAGAAGGTTTCAAAATAAATAATAAAGGTTTTAGTATTAACTTCTTTATTACAGAAGGTTTCAAAATAAACACCAGTAGCAAAGTAGTATGATGATATCTCAAAGATATTATTATATCTCAATGATATCATTATGATATCTCAGAGATGACTGATGGACCTCAAGTTTACCAACTGCAGATGTCAGCCTGAGACTCCAGCTGAGTGCCAGTAACTGGGTGGACAAGAGAAGCACCCCAGAAACAGCAAATCTCAGCTTCTGAACACCCAGGAACCAGGTCAAGGTGCCTCCCCGACCCTTGACATTGTAAAGAAGGTGGCACCTTAGGTAGAGAAAGAGGAGGAAGGGAAGGAAATCTGAAAGAATGGGCTTGTTCAGGCAAATAGAGATGGTAGCTTGTTGTGACTGTGGGATTTAGTGCATGTTTGCTCCCTCTGCATTCTATCTTCGGTTTAGAATGCTTTCTTGTTCTTCAGAAGCTGGTAACGTAGATCTATGTTGTCCAGATCCCAAGCAGCTCAGGTTCTTGTTATAGAAAAGCTTCTACCGAAGGGACTCACTCCTGCGAGACTGAAAGTTTGTAGACACCAGTCTTGTGGGTACCTAGCGGAGGTGGGGCAGTTATCGTGGCCAGTCTCAGGTTCCAGCTCCCTGGGTGAAGAGCTGATGAGCAGTAGTAATGGGGCAGATGCTTGCAACTATGGTGGTGTTTTCCCCACCCCTGACTCTTGCTTCTATTGTCTTTATAATGATTCTATAAACACATTCTTCTCTGTATGAAATCTCTTTTTTCTTAAGCAAAAGCAAAAAAAAAATCTAGAGTGGTTTCTCTTTCCTCCTTCCAGAAGGGATTGCAGATAACAGAATCTCAAGGATAGTAAGGTTGGGCTGTTTATCTGACCTGGATGGTTTTGAAGATAACGGTAGTCCGGTCACCATTACAAAATGGTACTTTCATAGTTTATGGCACACAGCAACCAGAAAAATTTGCTTCAATGATCACTCTTGGCTTCCTGGATTAGGAGCCTCTTGGAAGGATAGACTCTGGCAAAGTGGATGCTATGGTAACTCATCAGAATGAAATGTCAAGGGCTGTGGAATGAGATGACTACGGAGATGGCCCCAGAGAGATTAAGGAAAGAAAATGACAAGCTTAGGGTATGAGGTCCTCAGCTCAAGAAAATTCAGAGGACCAGGGAGCTGCCATGACTACCCTAAGATAATCTTTTATCTCTTGGGACCTCAGGACTCAGATAGAATCTGATCCAATGGGTTGCTAAGGTTACAACATAAGCTGAATTCACATTTTGTCCTGTCTTTTAAGTGCACATTAGGACACTGATTTGGAAAGAGAGGGACCCTGCGAATTGTAATGGGACTTTTGAACGTGTTCAGTTGAATTTGCAAACCCTAAATCCTCATCCGACTGAGCCTTCCTGCCCAGCATAAATGGGTCCCTTCCCCTGTCTGACCAGGTTACTTTTTTGTTGGAGGCCTGCTAGTTACTTTACTTGACAAAACTAACTTGTCAACTCTCCTAGTAACTCCATTTCGTCATTATTGTGAACTCTACTTACAGATGGAAAAACTGATTCTGAGAACTTTAAGTGATTTGACTAAGAAACAGAATTATTAAAAATAACCAAAGAATTAAAATAATACCATTATTTTAATGTTTTCTTTTCTAGCTCCAAAGATGATTGAATCAGTTTATACTCCTCTTATAGAAATTCCAACTTTTATATGACATTGTCTTTAAATATTTAGCTGTTACTATCTGTTACCTATTTATTGTTCTATTGCCTGTTTCATTTCCATTCTTGAGGCTCTTACATGAGCATTGTGTGAATTATACAAAAAATTATTTAACAACCAGAAGGAGTTATTAACTGGAATTTAAGCTTATCATTATTATTATTATCCATGGATCAATGGAAGTATTGTGAATCATTTGTAAAAAAAATTTAAAAATAAATTAAATTTCATACTAATGTTATGAATTTTTATACATTTATAAACGTTACAAATGAAACACGTGGTAAGAGAAGTCTTTTGGCTCTGGGTATGTTGAGGCACTGATTATTTTTACAGACGAGTTTTTGTGTATCTACAGAGCGAGGGTGGAAAGGTCTGAAGGACTCAACCCCGCAGGCTGCCAGGGCCTGGTTGGGGGGCGGGGGAGAGGGCGCCCATGCTCACTTTCGTGTCCTGACCCATCCTCCTGGACCTCAGAACACAGCGATGGGACTCAGGCGAGGTGCTGCATCGCAGGGCTGGGCCTGTATCCGCAGGTGGTGTCTCACTGCTGCTGTGACATTCATGAGACAGAGTGGTTGGGTGACCGCCGGAAGACGTTGCTTTTCTTTCTCTCTTGTTCTTCAGCAGGCCCTGTATTTAACTGAGCTTTTCAAGTGAACTGTTGCAATTTGCTGCATTCTTACCATTAATAGGTGGTGCAGTGCTTAACATCTGTTCTAAAGGGGTTCACTATACCTGGTGTAGTTACAACACTTTAGTCCAACAAATCCAAGTGATGTAGTTATTTATGCTACTTCTCTGTCTCTTTCTCAATCTTATTATTTTCTCTCCTTTTCTACCTCATTGTACCTCAACACACACACACACACACACACACACACACACACACAAAGACACAGAGTTGAAAAGAGAGGGAAAAGAGAAAGAGAGGTGATGGGGAATTTGAGAATGCAGAAGGAAACAGGACAAGACGGCTTATAGCTCTCCAAGTGAGAGCATATGTTTTGCGGGGAGATCTCTTTTTAAATAGCAGCATCTTCAAACAAACAAGCTTCTTTGCAATTAGCATTTACCTTCTTCCCTGCCTTCCCAAAGCATTTTCTTCTTCCCACCCATTACTTCCTCTCACCAGAAAGCAGGAACACAGAACATAGAAGATGTAGCCAAAATTGCAAAGTTGGAAAGTTAGCATTTTTAAGAAAACAGCTTTTGGAATACGTGTTTCTATATCTTAAATCCCATACCCTTCATATTTCAAGGATGTATGGGACAGTGGGCAGAATGGTTTTTCATACTTTGCTTGTGATCCCACTGAAATTTGACTCTCTGAGTTTTCTCGAGGTATCACACAGTAGAGAGCACAGTACAAGAGGGTATTGCGTTAGGGGATGTGGTTCCTAGTGTGTGTTGCTAGTGCTGTATGAACAGCATTAAGTATATATATTTACTAAAAATAGGTTTCTTTAAAACTAAAAACATGTAATGATGCTCTGAATAAGAATGAATGACGCAGACCAAGAAAAATCTGGTCTTGCGTACTGCCTGAATAAGTATGTGCTAATTCAATGAATGAATGAATGAATGGGTCTCTGTCCTCAAAGACACTTCAGAGAAAACCCAGTCTCCCTGATGTTATAATAAAATTTGGGAACTGAGGCACTTAACAAAAACACAGATTTCCAGGCTCCTCTACCGGAGACTCTGATTTATTTGGCCAATATGGGGTCTGGAGGTCTATATATTCCATCAATGCCCTGGGGGAGTCTTACAACAAGTTTTGGAAGAACTGCATTATGGGATTTTCTCTGACTAGAGCCCTTCTCATGTTGCAGTGGAGGATGGCTAGATTTAGCAGAAGAATCCTGTCAATCAGAAGGATCAGATGTCTTTTCCTTAGTAACGTTGCTGTTAACAAGATGAATGAAAGTGGTCCGTAATTTAAGGGCACTTTGCTCATATATCTTGTTACACTTATTATAATCTGCTTCATACTGTGCCTATTTATATATGTATTTTATCTCCTTATGAGAGTACAATAGGAATTAATCTTCTTAGCTTATGTATTTTTATTGCCTCAGCGACTTCTAAGGTACTTTTAATATAGTTAAAACATGACTTTTACTAGCTCTCATAAAGTATATAAAATAGTAAATCATTATTTCATTTGCATCTAGTATTAGTTACAATTTATTTTATGGAAAGGTGCGTTAGACACACCAATCTGAATTCTGGAGAATGCATCTCTCTTCTCCATGCTCTCACATTCCCCGGCATTGGCGCCGGGGGTGGGCGTGTGGCGTGTCAAGGGTTGACGTCTGGATGGGAATGGGAAAGGTCCAAGTTTCTTGAAGGCACTGCATAGTTGTGACGGTGCTATATTAGGCTTTCCTCAAATTGCTTCCCAGGATTCTTCTTGAGAAGAGAGTTCTGTGGTTAAATATGCTTGGGAAATGCTGAATCCTGTATCCCCACTTGGAATTACTAATGCAGGCTAGTACGATGAAAGGAGAAATCAGCCTTAAAGAAATAGCTTTAATTTTGTTTAACCCTTTTATATGCCATCTTTTAATACATGTTGGGAACTGTTTGCTTCTGTATTTGCACAAGAAGACTCACAGACTTAGAGAACGAACTTACGGTTACCAGGGGAGACGGGTGGAGGGGAGGGAGTTTGGGATTGACGTGTATACACTACTATATTTAAAATGGGTAACCAACAAGGACCTACTGTACAGCACAGGGAACTCTACTCAATGTGATGTGGCAGCCTGGATGGGAGGGGAGTTTGGGGGAGAATGGATACATGTATATGTATGGCTGGGTCTCTTTGCTGTGAAACTATTACAACATTGTTAATTGGCTATACTCCAATATAAAATAAAAAGTTAAAAATAAAAGTCTAGATGAGTGGTTTTCAAAGTGCAGATCTGGGACAAGTAGCATCAGTATCACTTGGGAGCTTCAAGTGAAAGCAAATTCTTGGGCTCCACTCCAGGAGCTTTCAATTAGAAACTCTGTAGATGGGGTCCAGCATTCTGCATTTTAACAAGCCCTCCAGCAGATCTGATGCCTGCTAACGTTTGAATTAATCACTCTGATTAATCACTTTCAAGGGGTTCTGAATTTGGTAATAAAATTGTCTGCGTTGGGAAGTGAATCATTTCAAAACTTTAACAGGTGTGCTACTCACCCACTGTGTTAAAATGCAGATTTCTGGGCCCCATTCTTACCTACTAGATCAATGTTTCTGGGGGTGGAGCTCAGGACTCTGCACCTCTCACCAGCCAGCCGTGCCAGAGCACGGTTCCCAAACAGTCCTGTAGGTTTGCAGGGGCCATTCCTGGACTCCTTTCATGTTTGGATTTTGAGTATTCAAAGTCGAGGGACTCATGCCTCTGTCAGAGAGGAAGCCAGGACAAAGAAGGGTGCCATGATGCTGTGTGTTAAATACTCTACACTTTCATGAAACTGAAGGCATAAATCCTATTGGCTACAATGTGGTTAATTTATAAAGTGTGGATTTATGCCAAGCAGAGCATCCCTGATTCTCAGATATTTCCTCAATTCTCAGCGCCCATTCTTGGGACACAGTGGAACATCTCTTTCTCAGAAATTAATGATCGCCAGAGTAGAGGTGTCCTGGGCCATTAAAATAGACCTTGAGGTGTCGCCTGGTCAGACAGACCAATTCATCAGACCAGTAGTGTGAGATCTCCTTGAATTTGAATGACAATAGCTGTTTGCTGACGGAATACATATGCCTCTTTCTGGGTACTTTTATTTTATTTTTTAAATTAATTTTTATTGGATGTTAGTTGATTTACAATGTTGTGTTAGTTTCTGCTGTGCAGCAAAGTGATTCAGTTATACATATACATATATCCACTCTTTTTAAGATTCTTTTCCCATATAGGTCATTACACAGTCTTGAGTAGAGTTCCCTGTGCTATACAGTAGGTCCTTGTTGGTTATCTATTTTATATATAGTAGTGTGTATATGTCAATCCCAATCTCCCGATTTATCCCTCCCTGCCTTTCCCACTTGGTAACCATAAGTTTGTTTTCTACATCTGTGACTCTATTTCTAGTACCTTTAGAGGCAACTCTGAAGAAATTAAGGCTGTGACATTTTAAAAGAAATTGAAGCCACTACAGAAACTGTCTTTTGTGTCCTATCTCATAGGCAGCGTTCTGAGCTGAAAGTCTTTGTGGAGTTAACTCAAACATCATTGAAGCATTGTTGGATAAACATATTTGAAGTTAAAACGAGGTTTGTATTTATAGAAAAGCCAGGGGTTCAGCTACATGCATTTTTCCTACTCTATTTTGAGAATAATAAATAGAAAACCAGTCATTTTTGAACGTACAATGCATAGCCGTGTATCAATACACATATTTATGACTTGTGTCACTTTCCCTCCTGTCTTTTTGACCTTAAAAAAGACAAACTACCAACTTTAATGGAATATTCTAAAATGAAAACAGGGAAGTTCTACATCAAACTGCCTGGCATTGCCATCATCCTGACAGCTGTGTAAAAGGAAATGAAAGGATATTTAGCGTTCCAGAATTTTAAATGCAGGCCCAATTAAAAATTAAAAGGATCCTTGAATACACTTCAAACATTCTTATAATCCTATTAAAAGATATGTACCATCACCATCATACCCGTAAATAAATACTGTTTGTCTAATTCTCATAGATTAGAGACAGGCAAATAATCGGGGTTATTAATAAAGTTTCCTTTCCCTTGAATTCCTTGCACTCTGCCCTTTTCCTATAGCAAGAGGCTAGAATTTTCCACTTTCATTGCCTTGGAAAAGGGATGACACAGATGTCTGCAGATAACAAAAGAATCAAATTCTTAGTATTTGATTGTCAAAGGCCCAGGTTTGAGCACTGACAATAGATGTGGAAAAACAAATAAAGAAGAGCTGGGCTCTGCTGTTCCCAGACCAGACAAGAGACTTGGACCAGAAAGGGAGAGGGGAAATGTCTGCCTGGGCTGAACCAGGGGGAAATCAGAAACTCCTCACCTTCATTATATTTGCAAAGACCCTATTTCCACATAAGGTCACATTCTGAGGTTCTGGGTGGACATACATTTTTAGCAGATTCTAACTTACTGCATCACCCAAAATGTATTAGAGGAAGCTTCCGTTTTCCCTGTGGATCAAAGGAATACAAATATGGAAACAGAGGAACCAATGTCGTCATCCTTTTCCTGTAGACAAGGATGTTAAAGTGCAGAGCAGGGTGATGTTCAGAGGCTGCCGAGGCGAGCATCTGAACTTGGGTCTTCATGGTGGAGTGATTCAACCTGCCTCCAACTGGGATGAGGATAGGTTAGCATGACTGTGATGGGGAGCCTTTTTCTGCACGGCCATTTGTTTATAATACAGAAGGAGTGCTAGCAAATTCTAATCTGGAAACTCAAAGAGTTCCCTTAAAATAAAAGCCTGGATGTAATCAACAAATTTCATAGCATTTGAGAATTTGATGGTACTTTATTTTATTTTTTAAATACATATACATATATCACCATATCTCCTCCCTCTTGCATCTCCCTCCCACCCTACAAACCCCACCTCTCTAGGTGGTCACAAAGCACCGAGCTGATTTCCCTGTGCTATGCGGCTGCTTCCCACTAGCTATCTATTTTACATTTGGGAGTGTATATATGTCAATGCCACTATCTCACTTCGTCCCAGCTTACCCTTCCCCTTCCCTGTGTCCTCAAATCCATTCTCTACGTCTGCGTCTTTATTCCTGTCCTGCCCCTAGGTTCTTCAGAACCCTTTTTTTTTTTTTTTTTTAGATTCCATATATATGTGTTAGCATACGGCACTTGTTTTTCTCTTTCTGACTTACTTCACTCCATATGACAGACTCTAGGTCCATCCACCTCACTACAAATAACTCAATTTCATTTCTTTTTAAGGCTGAGTAATATTCCATTGTATAGATGTGCCACATCTTCTTTATCCATTCATCGATGGACACTTAGGTTGCTTCCATGTCCTGGCTATTGTAAATAGTTCTTCAGTGAACATTGTGGACATGGTTCTTTTTGAATTATGGTTTTCTCAGGGTATATGCCCAGTAGTGGGATTGCTGGGTCGTAGTTCTATTTTTAGTATTTTAAGGAACCTCCCTACTGTTCTCCATAGTGGCTGTATCAATTTACATTCCCACCAACAGTGCAAGAGGGTTCCCTTTTCTCCACACCCTCTCCAGCATTTATTGTTTGTAGATTTTTGATGATGGCCGTTCTAACTGGAGTGAGGTGATACCTCATTGTAGTTCTGATTTGCATTTCTCTAATGAGTAGTGATGTTGAGCATCCTTTTGTGTGTTTGTTGGCAATCTGTATATCTTCTTTGGAGAAATATCTATTTAGGTCTTCTGCCCATTTTGGATTGGGTTGTTTGTCTTTTGGATATTGAGCTGCATGAGCTGCTTGTAAATTCTGGAGATAAATCCTTTGTCCATTGATTCGTTGACAAATATTTTCTCCCATTCTGAGGGTTGTCTTTTCATCTTGTTTATGGTTTCCTTTGCTATGCAAAAGCTTTTAAGTTTCCTTAGGTCCCATTTGTTTATTTTTGTTTCCATTTCTCTAGGAGGTGGGTCAAAAAGGATCTTGCTGTGATTTATGTCATAGAGTGTTCTGCCTATGTTTTCCTCTAAGAGTTTTATAGTGTCTGCCCTTAAATTTAGGTCTCTAATCCGTTTTGAGTTTATTTTTGTGTATGGTGTTAGGGAGCATTCTAATATCATTATTTTACATGTGGCCATTCAGGTTTCCCAGCACCACTTTTTGAAGAGCCTGTCTTTCCTCCATTGTATACTCTTGCCTCCTTTATCAAAGATAAGGTGACCATATGTGTGTGGGTTTACCTTGGGCTTTCTATCCTGTTCCATTGATCTATATTTCTGTTTTTGTGCCAGTACCATACTGTCTTGATTACTGTAGCTTTGTAGTATAGTCTGAAGTCAGGGAGTCTGATTCCTCCAGCTGCGTTTTTCTTTCTCAAGATTGCTTTGGCTATTCGGGGTCTTTTGTGTTTCCATACAAATTGTGAAATTTTTTGTTCTAGTTCTGTGAAAAATGCCATTGGTAGTTTGATAGGGATTGCATTGAATCTGTAGATTGCTTTGGATAGTATAGTCATTTTCACAATGTTGATTCTTCCAATCCAAGAACATGGTATATCTCTCCATCTGTTTGTATCGTCTTTAATTTCTTTCATCAGTGTCTTATAGTTTTCTGCATACAAGTCTTTTGTCTCCTTAGGTAGGCTTATTCCTAGGTATTTTATTATTTTTGTTGCAATGGTAAATGGGAGTGTTTACTTAATTTCTCTTTCAGATTTTCCATCATTAGTGTGTAGGAATGCAAGAGATTTCTGTGCATTAATTTTGTATCCTGCTACTTTACCAAATTCATGGATTAGCTCTAGTAGTTTTCTGGTAGCATCTTTAGGATTCTCTATGTATAGTATCATGTCATCTGCAAACAGTGGCAGCTTTAGTTCTTCTTTTCCAGTTTGGATTCCTTTTATTTCTTTTTTGTCTCTGATTGTTGTGGCTAAAACTTCCAAAACTATGTTGAATAATAGTGGTAAGAGTGTGCAACCTTGTCTTGCTCCTGATCTTAGTGGAAATGTTTTCAGTTTTTCACCATTGAGAATGATGTTGGCTGTGGGTTTGTAATATATGGCCTGTGTTATGTTGAGGTAAGTTCCCTCTATGCCTACTTTTTGGAGGGCTTTTATCATAAGTGGATGTTGAATTTTGTCGAAAGCTTTTTCTGCAACTACTGAGATGATCATATGGTTTTTCTCCTTCAATTTGTTAATATGGTGTATCACATTGATTGATTAGCGTATACCAAAGAATCCTTGCATTCCTAGGATAAACCCCACTTGATCATGGTGTATGATCCTTTTCATGTGCTGCTGCATTCTGTTTGCTAGTATTTTGTTCAGGATTTTTACATCTATGTTCATAAGTGATATTGGCCTGTAGTTTTCTTTCTTTGTGACATCTTCATCTGGTTTTGGTGTCAAGGTGATGGTGGCCTCGTAGAATGAGTTTGGGAGTGTTCCTCCCTCTGCTATATTTTGGAAGAGTTTGAGAAGCATAGCTGCTAGCTCTTCTCTAAATGTTTGACAGAATTCGCCTCTGAAGGCATCTGGTCCTGGGCTTTTGTTTGTTGGAAGATTTTTAATCACAGACTAAATTTCAGTGCTTGTGATCGGTCTGTTCATATTTTCTATTTCTTCCTGGTTCGGTCTCGGAAGGTTGTGCATTTCTAAGAATTTGTCCATTTCTTCCAGGTTGTCCAGTTTATTGGCATACACTTGCTTGTAGTAATGTAGTACCAGTTGTTACTTCTCATTTTTCATTCTAATTCTATTGATTTGAGTCTTCTCCCTTTTTTTGTTTTTTGAGAAGTCTGGCTAATGGTTTATCAATTTTGTTTATTTTCTCAAAGAATCAGCTTTTAGTTTTATTGATCTCCGCTATTGTTTTCTTCATTTCTTTTTCATTTATTTGTCATCTGATCTTTATGATTTCTTTCCTTTTGCTTCCTTTGGGGTTTTTTTTTGTTGTTGTTGTTCTTCTTTCTCTAATTGCTTTAGGTTTAAGGTTAGGTTGTTTATTTGAGATGTTTCCTGGTTCCTGAGATAGGATTGTATTGCTATAAACTTCCCTCTTGGAACTGCTTTTGCTGCATCCCATAGGTTTTCGGTACCTTGTTTTCATTGTCATTTGTTTCTTGGTACTTTTTGACTTCCTCTTTGATTTCTTCAGTGATCTCTTGGTCATTAAAGAGTGTATTGTTTAGCTTCCATGAATTTGTATTTTTACAGATTTTTTTCCTGTAATTGATATCTAGTCTCATAACGTTGTGGTCAGAAATGATACTTGATACGATTTCAATTTTCTTAAATTTACCAAGGCTTGATTTGTGACCCAAGATATGATCTATCCTGCAGAATGTTCCATGAGCACTTGAGAAGAAAATGTATTCTGTTATTTTTGGATGGAATGCCCTATAAATATCAATTAAGTCCATCTTGTTTAATGTATCATTTAAAGCTGGTGTTTCCTTATTTATTTTCATTTTGGATGATCTGTCCATTGTTGAAAGTGAGGTATTAAAGTCCCCTACTATGATTGTGTTACTGTTGATTTCCCCTTTTATGGCTGTTGGCATTTGCCTTATGCATTGAGGTGCTCCTATGTTGGGTGCCTAAATATTTACAATTGTTATATCTTCTTCTTGGATTGATCCCTTGATCATTATGTAGTGTCCCTCTTTGTGTCTTGTAGTAGTCTTTATTTTAAGGTCAATTTTGTCTGATATGAGAATTGCTACTCCAGCTTTCTATTGATTTCCATTTGCATGGAATATCTTTTTCCATCCCCTCACTTTCAGTCTGTATGTGTCCCTAGGTCTGAAGTGGGCCTCTTGTATACAGCATATGTACGGGTCTTGTTTTTTTATCCATTCAGTCAGTCTATGTCTTTTGGTTGGAGGATTTAATCCAGTTACATTTAAGGTAGTTATCGATATGCATGTTCCTATTACCATTTTCTTAATTGTTTGGGTTGGTTTTTGTAGGTCTTTTCCTTTTCTTTTCTTTCCTGCCTAGAGAAGTTCCTTTAGCATCTGTTGTAAAGCTGATTTGGTGGTGCTGAATTCTCTTAGCTTTTGCTTGCCTGTAAAGATTTTAATATCTCTGTTGAATCTGAATGAGATACTTGCTGGGTAGAGTAATCTTAGTTCTAGGTTTTTCCCTTTCATCACTTTAAATATGTTCTGCTGCTCTCTTCTGGCTTGCAGAGTTTCTGCTGAAAGATCAGCTGTTAACCTTATGGGGATTCCCTTGCATGTTATTTGCTGTTTTTCCCTTGTTGCTTTTAATATTTGTTCTTTGTATTTAATTTTTGGTAGTTTGATTGATATGTGTCTTGGTGTGTTTCTCCCTGGATTTATCCTGTATGGGACTCGCTACACTTCCTGCACTTGATTATCTCCTTTTTTTCAACTATAATCTCTTCAAATATTTTCTTGGTGATTTTCTTTTTCTCTTTTTCATCTGGGACCCCTATAATTCGAATGTTGGTGGGTTTAATAATGTCCCAGAAGTCTCTGACACTGTTCTCAATTCTCTTCATTCTTTTATCCTTATTCTGCTCTGCAGTAGTTATTTCCACTATTTTATCTTCCAGGTCACTTATCCTCTGCCTCAGTTATTCTGCTACTGATTTTTTCTAGAGAATTTTTAATTTCATTTATTGTGTTATACATCATTGTTTGTTTGCTGTTTAGTTCCCCTTGTTAAACATTTCTTGTATTTTCTCCATTCTATTTCCAAGATTTTGGATCATCTTTACTATCAGGACTGTGAATTCTATTTCAGGTAGACTGCCTATTTCCTCTTCATTTGTTTGGTCTGGTGGGTTTTTACCCTACTGCTTCATCTGCTGTGTGTTTCTCTGTCTTCTCATTTTGCTTAACTTACTGTGTTTGGGGTCTCCTTTTCGCAGGCTGCAGGTTAGTAGTTGCTGTTGTTTTTGGTGTCTGCCCCCAGTGGCTAAGGTTGGTTCGGTGGATTGTGTAGGCTTCCTGGTGGATGGGACTAGTCCCTTTGTTCTGGTGGATAAGCATGGATCTTGTTTTTCTGGTTGGGCAGGTCCACGTCTGGTGGTGTGTTTTGGGGTGTCTGTGACCTTTTTATGATTTTAGGCAGCCTGTCTGCTAATGGGTGGGGTTGTGTTCCTCTCTTGCTAGTTGTTTGGCATAGGGTGTCCTGCACTGTAGCTTGCTGGTCGTTGAATGGAGCTGGGTCTTAGCGTTGACAGGGAGATCTCTGGGAGAGCTTTTGCCATTTGATATTACGTGGAGCCGAGAGGTCTCTTGTGGGCCAGTGTCCTGAACTCGGCTCTCCCACCTCAGAGGCACAGGCCTGACAACTGGCCAGAGCACCAAGACCCTTTCAGCCACTCGGCTCAGAAGAAAAGGGAGGAAAAAAGAAAGAAAGAAAGAATAAAATAACATAAAATAAAGTTATTAAAATAAAAAATAACTATTAAAAAATTAAAAAGTAATTTAAAAAAAGAAAGAAGAGAGCATCCAAACCCAAAACCATATCCACCAATGATAACAATTCCTAAAACTATACTAAAAAAAAAAGAAAAACAACGGACAGACAGAACCCTAGGACAAATTGTAAAATCAATGCTTTACAGACAAATGACACACAGAAGCATACACATACACCCACACAAAAAGATTAAAAGGAAAAAAATATATAGCTGCTCCCAAAGTCCACCTCTTCAATTTGGGATGATTCGTTGTCTATTCAGGTATTTCACAGATGCAGGTACATCAAGTTGATGGTGGAGCTTTAATCCGCTGCTCCTGAGGCTGCTGGGAGAGATTTCCCTTTCTCTTCTTTGTTCGAACAGCTCCTGGGGCTCAGCTTTGGATTTGGCCCCGCCTCTGCGTGTAGGTTGTCTGAGGGCGTCTGTTCTTCACTCACACAGGATGGGGTTAAAGGAGCCGCTGATTCGGGGGCTCTGGCTCACTCAGGCCGGGGGAGAGGGAGGGGCACGGAGTGCGGGGCGGGCCTGCGGCAGCAGAGGCGGCGTGACGTTGCAGCAGCGTGAGGCGCCGGCCGGCGTGACGTTGCACCAGCGTGAGGCGCGCCGTGGCCGCGGCTCGCGCCCGTCTCTGGAGCTCCTTTAAGCAGCGCTTTGAATCCCCTCTCCTCGCGCACCAGGAAACAAAGAGGTAAGAAAAAGTCTCTTGCCTCTTCGGCAGGTGCAGACTTTTCCCCGGACTCCCTCCCGGCCAGCCGTGGCGCACTAAACCCCTGCAGGCTGTGTTCATGCCGCCAACCCCAGTCCTCTCCCTGCGCTCCGACCGAAGCCCGAGCCTCAGCTCCCAGCCCCGCCCGCCCCGGCGGTGAGCAGACAAGCCTCTCGGGCTGGTGAGTGCCGGTCGGCCCCATCCTCTGTGCGGGAATCTCTCCGCTTTGCCCTCCGCACCCCTGTGGCTGCGCTCTCCTCCGTGGTTCCGAAGCTTTCCCCCTCCGCCACCCGCAGTCTCCACCCGCGAAGGGGCTTCCTAGTGTGTGGAGACCTTTCCTTCTTCACGGCTCCCTCCCACTGGTGCAGGTCCCCTCCCTATCCTTTTGTCTCTGTTTATTCTTTATTCTTTTGCCGTACCCAGGTATGTGGGGAGTTTCTTGCCTTTTAGGGGGTCTGAGGTCTTATGCCAGCGTTCAGTAGGTGTTCTGTAGGGGTTGTTCCACGTGTAGATGTCTTTCTGGTGTATCTGTGGGGAGGAAGGTGATCTCCGCGTCTTACTCTTCTGCCATCTTGAAGGTCTTCAATCCTTTGCTATTTTTAAAGTGCTTCAGGTTATAAGATTCCACCTTCCCGGCCAAAATTCTATTTAGCGCATACTATAGACCATCATGAGATCGCAAAGCACATTCATTATAATGTTGCTGACCTCCGTTTTCCAAGAGTAGAGAATGAAGGCCGAGAGAAGTAAGATGTGAGGGTGTCAGACGCAGGGACGGAGTCCCACCCCTCTGATGCTATTTTAATATTTCACTTTTACTACCAAGTTGGCACTCAGTTTGAAATCGACAAAGATAATTCCTGAATGAGACTCTCACACCTTTTTGTAATCAGGTTCCCTTGGTATTTACCCAGACATATTCTCCCAAGTATCTAAGAGTTTTAGCTGAAACACTGAATGGTCCCTTCTTTTTCGGTTCGTCATTGTCACACTAAACACTACTGTAATCACTCAAAGATTTCTTTTTTGGCCTCTTTTCTGATTGCATCTGTGATAGTTCTGCATGGAGATGAATAAATGGGTTGGTAATATATGGCAGAAGCATATGGGAATTATATCAAATGGCATAATTCGGGAAAAATGTGTACATTTCCATATTGGAGTTTATCAGTAAAGATCAAAGTTATAAAAACGGTGCAATCAGTTTTGACCAGGACTTCCCTGGTTTGGAGTTCAGTCAAATGTAAACAATTCCTGGGATAGAATGAAAAAGATGTGAACTCCAGAGTAACTGCCTAGTAGACATATAGATATAATTCTGTATTGCCCAGATATTTTAGAAAGAAGGAATCCTTGTGAATGCAACTGAAAACTTTAATCATTTTATATCAGAAACTTGATTTAAACGTTTCCTTGCATTGTGTCCATAAAAAATGTTCAGTGATTTGATACCTTATGCTTTTTGTACTGAGATATTTTACTTTTTAAAAATATTTTATATTCTTTTGTTTTCTATGGGTTGTCTAAGAGAACTGGAAAATTATAGTCAAATTAGACTACTTGTTTAAGATGTCTGTGATAATACAAAAGTAACAGTTCTTTCTAAATATAATTCGTTTATATTATAGTTCAATCCATGGGGAGGCAGTTTAACTTATTTGATGGTGTTTCATTTTTTGTTTAAGTGACTTCCTTAAATTTTATTACCACTATTTCCGTTTGACTTTTTTCTCCACTTTAATAATTACTATTGGTGTCAAAGTTAAGTAGCTTAAGGGAATAAGGGAGAGCTTTTTGGAGCTACTTTTTTTAGGATGTATCTTTTAAAAGGTCTAACCAAGAAAAAAGTCCCCCCTTCCATTAGAAAAAGATTTTTTATTTGACAATATACTAAGCTGTAAATGATCACTCTGAAAGTGATTTTTAGCTCTGGGTTTTCCTTTTATATCTAAGATATTGTATTTTATGTGATTGCAAATATATTTAATGCTGCTTATTCAAATATGCATGAGGTTGACATATTCTGAAAAGGACCAACTTTCTGACTTGGTCATTTTAGACCAAATTTAAATATGGATGTCTTAAAAATGAACAGCTGGGGGAGCATAAATTATCCAGATACTATAAAATGAAGGAAAAAACCACAGCTAGTGAAGGAAATTAAAGTAATGAGAAGCAGGAAGGAATAACTACATCTCATAATTTTTATGACCTGGACTGTAAAAATGGTGTGAAATTCTGACATTCCTCTTGGGAAGTTCCAACCCTTTCATGCATGAATAGCAGTGCATCTCAACTGGCCACCTTTGAGGTTTTGAGCGTAGTTCAATTTTTTGGAATTTCCAGATGACTGCCACTAGTAGAGTGTCAATTTTTCTTATAGAAACAAAAAAATTGATAATAATTGTAATAATGGAGTTTGGTAGCAAGTTAGAATGCTTGCATGCCATACTGAGGTCTTGATTTAAGTTTAGTTCTGCTGTGGCTACTATTTCGCGTGCCTCCCTTACTTCCTGCGCACTTGGGTTTAGGTCAGTGGTTCTCAAAGTCCGCTGTGCATCTGAATGACACAAAGAGCTTATAGAAACTGCAGGGCCAGTGGCAGAGTTTCTAAGTCCATAGGGCTGGGATGGAGCCTGAGAACCTGCATTTCTAACAATTTCCTAGATGCCGCTGATGGGTTTGATCCTGAACTACATTTGGGGATCTGTTCGTCTAGTTGAATTTCAGGAGAGTTATGTGATCCTGGCATAAGAAGACCAGGAACAGTTTAACATAATATTTGTTACAAAGGCATGTCTTCCTAAGAGTGGATTATGATTTTCCCCATATTTCCAAAATTGGACGTGGGGATTTTTAAATGTCAACAATGGTGAATAACAAAGATTTTAAAAGAGCATACTCTTTTTCGTTTTTAAAATATTAATTGCTTTCCAAATGTCCCCTGTATTTTTAATAATTAGTAATAGTTGATTAAACAAATGCTGTTTATTTTCACATGCTAATATTTAAGGTATTTATACGCACATGTAGCTAGAACTTAAGTTATTTGATCCATGCTCTGAATATTTCTTTTTCATAAAAGTTAGTAGTACACACCATTCCCTGCTCATGTCCGAGATCCCTAAGATGATATATTAGCAAGATCTTGGGGACAGATTGCTTCCACCACCTTGCCTCAACTTGCTTCATACTTCCCTTCACACCTACAAACCAGTACTTCCCTGGTTTGGAGTCCAATCAAATGTAAATGTTCCTCGGATAGAATTTCAAAGAGGTGAATTCCAGAGTAACGGCCAAGTATGGTAGTCAGGAATCTGGTCTGCCCAGATTTACTGCGTGCCCATTACAGGACAAGCATTTCTACCCCTGTAACTCACCTAATCTTCACAATAAATTTATTACTCCAATTTCACAGTAAGGAACGGGACTTAGCACAAAGAAATGATTTGCTGAAGTAACAACAGACAGAAAGAGGCACTTCCAGGATCTGAGCCTGAGCCTTCTGATGCCTGGTTGAGGAATCTTGCTACAACTTTGTTTCTATTTTAAAAAGAAATCACAGGGAGATCAGCTCGGTGCTTTGTGCCCACCTACAGGGGTGGGATAGGGAGGGTGGGAGGGAGACACAAGAGGGAGAGGATATGGGGATATATGCGTATGTATAGCTGATTCACTTTGTTATACAGCAGAAACTAACACCATTGTAAAGCAATTATACTCCAATACAGATGTTAAAAAAAAACAAAAACAGTAAGGCCGACTTAAAAATTGCTTCAAAATTTAAAAGGCTAGATCTCATGTTAAGTGTCCTTACCATAATAAAATTTAAAAAATTTAAAGTATAATGTTGGTATTTAGTATACATTAAGTGCTTAATAAATATTAGTTCCTTGTCAAAAAAAAAAAGAAAAAGAAATCAAAGAAGGTAAGGGAACGTTGTTGCTGTTGCGATTACTGTCGTAAACTACTCACAACTACTGATTTTATATGGACAGATTTAGGGTGCTAGTTGGGAGAAACTGATTCCAGCTTGGATGAAATTGTTTTTCTAGATTTCTGTTTTAGCCAACGACAGGAATAAGGAAGCTTTTTGCCTTTTAAAAACTCTAAACGTTTTGCAGAGCTGTTGAGTTACGAACACTTTTCTTGTTGAAAATGCACGTGTACACAAATGCACAACATTTCATAGTTTTCAGGGGATTTACAGACCCCGCACTATGCCTGAAGATTTTCTTGATTCTCAGAGTCCACTGACCATAAGATAAAAACCACCCTTCTGGGCAACTCAGCCCAAGGGTGGGGTAGGCGTGGCAGGAATGTTTTTACAGCTACTTGGAAATTAAAAGCAACTCCTTGGATTTTTTCTTTGGAAGTAAAGGTGTTAAAATCTGTATAATGAGCAGCTTATAAACTTAATGGAGTGAGCTAAATAATCATTAAAATCTAATTTGTGAATACTGAGGTGGATTTGATTTGAAAAAGAATGGAGGACAAGAGAAGGATGAAAATAAGAAGGGGAGTTGAGAGAGTAAAGGAAGGAATGCGGGTGGGCAGCTAGAGAGGAGGAATAGAAGGGGAGACACATGGAAATGACTGACAGGACAGAGAGGGAGAGGCTGTTCACAGACCTGCAGAGAGTGGAAAACACTGCAGGAAGGGGAGGGGAAGAAGAAACAGTTACGGAGGATGCATCTCCAACCTGATTTTGCTTCCCATTAAGTACTGTTTCCACAAGAGTCATGCCCATGCTTGTCATCAGAATTCAATTCTAAGTTGGAAGAAAGAGACCTGACTGCTTTCCTAGTGTTATATTCTCTCTATTAAAATTCACCAGGATTCAGAGTAACGAACATCTTTCAGGACCAAATAGAAATCTGCATAATTTATCTCGCCCCCAAATAAACTACAGTTACATTTTCAGGAGGTGGGGGAAAGCTTACCCACCTCCTGAATAACTATCCCTGAATCAAGAGGACACATACACACACACACCCCTGCATACACACATAACTACAAAATCAAGAGTGTAGAAAAATATCACTTCTTCAAATATCGGCTGCTGTTTCAATAAGATAAATAAACAGACAAATTGTGGTTGCTCCTGGAAATATTTAAATTAAAAGACAGACCTTCCTAAGGTCATGCAGGTGGGACTCTTTGAGTCACTGTGAGTTAATATTAATGTCTGTGGGAAAAGCAAATGTAATACCAACTGTGTCAAGCGTGGCTGCAGCCTGCCCTCCCTCTGTCTGAGGTCCTTGCACTTAACTTTGAGCTGCTCTCTGCAGGAGGAGGGCTCCATTTCCCCTGCTGGAACAGGGCTGGCCTTGTGACGTGCTTTGGGAGGGATGTGGCAGAAGGGCCAGTGTCCCCAGCTGTCTCAGCCCAGGTTGCAGGCACGGGGACAGAGCCAACCCACAGAGGCCTGCAGAGGCATCGAGAAAGCGCAGCAGAGGCAGGAAGACCGTGTAGCTGATCTCAGCTGAGCCCAGCTGGGATTGCTGCCCCACAGAATCTGAGCTAATACACAGGAAAGAATGGATTTTTTTTAAAAAAAATGGAAGTATAGTTGATTTACAATGTTGTGTTAATTTCCAGTGTACAGCAACGTGATTCAGTTGTACATATATATGTCATAGTAAGTAAATATATATGTATATTTTCTTTTACAGATTCTTTTCCATTATAGTTTATTACAAGATAAAGAATATATTTCCTGTGCTGAACTCTACTCAATACACTGTAATGGCCTATATGGGAAAAGAATCTAAAAAAGAGTGAATATATGTATATGTACACCTGATTCACTTTGCTGTACAGCAGAAACTAACACAACATTGTAAAGCAACTATACTCCAATAAAAATTAATTAAAAAAAAGAATATATTCCCTGTGCTATACCTAGGTCCTTGTTGTTTATCTATATAGTGGTGTGTATGTGTTAATCTCAAACTCCTAATTTATCCCTCCTACAACCCTTTTCCCTTCGATAACCATAAGTTTGTTTTCTATGCCTGTGATTCTGTTTCTGTTTTGTAAATAGGTCATTTGTGTCATATTTTAGAATCCACATACAGGTGATATCATATGATCTTTGTCTGACTTACTTCACTTAGTACGATCATCTCTAGGTCCATCTATGTTGCCGCAAATGGCATCATTTCATTGTTTCTTATAGCTGAGTAGTATTCCACTGTGTATATATTATGTATACACACACAAACATATATATGTATAAAACCGCATCTTCTTCATAAGAATGGAAATGTTAAGCTAGTAAAATAAATGTAAGATTTCCTTAAGCGCCATGTATTTTGTATTTCAACTTCATTTTCTCATTTCTCTCTGTACCGAGAGGTCTCAGCAACTTGACCCTGGTCCTCTGTCCCCTGGTGCTACTGTGACCCGACCCCATCCAGCTGTGACTCGGGGCACGCTCACCACAGTTGTCCTCGTCCTCCTGGTTTCCACAGTCGTCCACACCATTACAGTGGAGCAGCTGAGGCAAGCATTTGGTGGTGTTGCCGCAGGGGAAGTAGCCCAGGGCGCATGCGACATCCTGCCCGCTCCCGGGAGCAACTGCGAGGAGGGAGGGGAGAGAGGTTTACCCAAGGCACTGCAAAGAGCGGTTTCCCCACGTTGCACAGACCTTCCTTCTTGTCAGCCTGGCAGGCACCACCGTCCGTATGCAGCCTCACCCTGCGCACCAGCCTGACGCCAACTATTTTCCAAGAACCTCCACCCCTAAAGGATGTTCTTTTCCGTGTCCCCAGAAGATGCCAGGATTCTCCGCTCTTTGCTTTTTCTCATGTTTCCCACCTGGAATGTCCTCACCATCCCTCTTTTTCTATGAAATGTCTGCCCATACTTTACAGTTGAGCTCAATTCCCCTCTTCTCTTTCAAAAATATTTCATCCAGTCATTTTAAAAATCAAGACTTTCTTGCATTGTTACCACTGGCTTAGAATTACGGCTGGTCTGATACTGGGGGAAGAGGAGGGGCGGAAACAGGAAAGCACAGCCCATGCTCACTCATATGGGGGGTAGTTCCCGAGGGCAAGGTCCTGCGCAAGACGCCGTGCTGTAGCATCAAATAAAATAGTTCCCGACCCTTTCACATTGGCTTCCTTTGCTAAGTAATATGCATTTAAGGTTCCTCCATGTCATTCCATGGCTTAGTAATTCACTTCTTTTTAGTACTAAATAGTATTCCTTTGTCTGAAGGTACCACAGTTTATCCATTCACGTGAGGAAAGGACATCTTGGTTGTGTGCAAGGTTTGGCAATTTTTAATAAAGCGCCTATGAACATCTATGTGCAGGTTTTTGTGTGGAGGGACATAAATTAACTGTCATTTAAAACCTCAGATTTGTAGGATTTCAAAGATTATTGTAGAATCCAAGATAATTCTGTTGCTTATTAACTTTACTAAGTTTGTAAATCATTGAGACCTTATAGAATAGTAATAATTATAAAGAAAAAAACAGAATAGTTTGAACAGTCGGTAAAGCTTATTGTGTAAAAATGTATTTGTGGTCTATCATCAAAACATGAAAAGAATAAAAGTGACTATTTCCTTTGTAAGATACAGTGGAACATTTTGATAACAAGGCAGGTGACATTCTCCTAGGGGAGAAATCCATCTATGTCAGGTTTTGAGTGTCCTTACTTGTTTCAGAGAACATCATTTGATAAAGGAAATAGTCAAACCTATTTAATAATGAGCCTTTTACACATAGTGTTCTCACTTGTGAAATTATTTATCAGTCTCTTCTCAACGAATTGATTAGAACAGAGTCAAGACACAGGATCTGTATACCACAGGGTGTCATTGGCAGAACACCACACACTTCAGAGGCCTGCCGTGTGCATGTAAATACATTGATCTGTGTTGAGACTGCTTTATGTATTCATTAACTTTTTAAGAACCAACTTTAAAAATCAAGGGTTTCAGAAGAATTCTTTGATGAATTGTCAGGCTTCAGTCACAGAGACTGTTTGAAGGCATTTTAACTAAACATACCTGCCTGTGTTTCCATCCTGCTGTTTTGAAAATTCTTCTCTAACTTACTTTTATGAATATTGTACTTTTATGTCCTGTCTTTAAAATTTATATTTAGAAGCAGGTATAGTTCTTTTAAAACATTTTAATTTATTTATTTAATTTATTTTTTGGCTGCCTTGGGTCTTTATTGCTGCGTGCGGACTTTTCTCTCTAGTTGTGGCAGGCAGGGGGCTACTCTTCATTGTGGTACGCAGCCTTCTCATTGTGGTGGCTTCTCTTGTTGCGGAGCACGGGGTCTAGGCATGCGGACTCAGTAGTTGTGGCTCGTGGGCCCTAGTGTGCATGGGCTTCAGTAGTTGTGGCACATGGGTTCAGTAGTTGTGACTCGCGGGCTCTAGAGCGCAGGCCCAGTAGCTGTGGCGCGCGGGCTTATTTGGTCCATGACATGTGGGATCTTCCCGGACCAGGGCTTGAACCCATGTCCCCTGCATTGGCAGATGGGTACTTAACTACTGCATCACCAGGGAAGACCCAGAAACAGGTATAGTTCTTTAATGATAGTGTCATGAAATTAGTCCTACATTTTCAAATATTATGATTCAGTAAATAAATTTGGAATCTTAGAGATATTTTAAAAATAACTTTTTTATTTTGAGATGATCTCAAACTTGAAGAGAAGTTGCAAATATATTATTAAGAATGTTTTTCCCCTCTGAACAATTTGAGAGTAAGTTCCTGACCATGCTCCATCCCCCTAAAAACTTTGGTGTGTATTTCCTATAAGAAAGGACATTCTCCTACTAGAAGGACATTCTGCACACTAGAACCATCAAAATTAGAAAATGAACATTGATCCCTTACTGCCATTTAAATCTCAGAACACATTCAAGTTTCACATATTGACCAAAAAATGTCCTTCATAGTGAGAGGATCTAGTTCACAGTCATTCCTTGAATTTTGTTGTCACAGTCCTTTAGTTTCCTTTGATCTGAAATCATTTCTCAGTCTTTCCTTATCTTCAATTATTTTTTAGAGTGTTCCTGAATTTTGGTTTATTTCATCATAATTAGATTTAGGTTAGGCACCTTCGGCAAGAAATTCACAGAAGAGATGCTCATGTCAACCTGTCAGGTAGTGCAAGATCTACTTTGTCCCATTCCTGGTGATGATCACTTCGGTCACTTCATCAAAGTAATGTCTCCCACACTTCTCCATTGTAAAGTTAGCCTTTGTGATTAATAAGCATTTTGTAGAGGGGGTCTTTGAAGCTATGTAAAAATCCCTTCTCCAGGTGAAGGTATTCCCCTGCTCTCTCCTGAATCAGGAGGAGAACAACCCTTATCACTAGAGAAGGAACGTTGTCACTGAGATGAGTCTGCACAAGCAAACTACTAAAACAAGCCTCTCTTCCACTGGTTTTCCCATGGGTTTACCTGCCCACAACTTACCACCTACAGAAGCCCAATCGCCCCCTTCCCTCTCTTGTCACTTACCCACAATTTATCATCTTTGTTAAAATAGTATATAAGCCCTCAACTCTAACCACTTCTTTGAGTTTTCACTTCTTTTCTGTGGAGACTCCATGCATGTACAATTAAATATAATAACATCAGTAAAATTTGTAAACTTTTTTCCCTGTTAATCTATCTCTTGTCAGTTTAATTTGCGGGTCCTATGTACAGAATACAATACTTTCTTTCCCAACTCCCTTGCTCCTCAGTGGCTAAGAGGCACAGCTCTGGCAGTGAGACACGGGTGTAGCCTGCTGAGGAAGTCCTGAGGGGTTAGCTGTCCTGACACAAGAATGGATGGAGCAGTTGCCATGCCTTCCACCTTCTTCCTGCCTTTCACATGATGTAATGTGTGGAGCTGCAGCAGCGGTCTTGCAGCTATGAGGAAACAAACAGGCTTGTGAGGCCAAGAAAACTCACAGGGATCTGGGAAATGCCAGCCCTGAAATCTTCGGGTTAAGCAGCATCCTCCTTACGTGAGAAAAACAAACACATCCTTGTTTAGGCCATGGTAGGTCAGATTTTCTCTATTTTGCAAAAAAAAGAATGCTTTCCTAACATACGTCGAGAACTTAAAAGTGTCTTTTCTATACACACACAGCCTCTTTCCAGATATGAAAAAAATCTCATGTTGGCAATTTATTTGCAAGGATGGTTGAATGAGTAATTGAAAGACTGGTGGGGGCCTGGTGGAGGGGGCAGTACAGGAGGCCGCGCTCCCTGAGCCTCAGGCATGAATAACCTACACATACCTTCAGAGTTGGCGGGGTTAGTGTTCTCTGTTGGGCTGCGTAGATTAACTGGGGATAAAAACATCACAAAGCTATCAAATCTTTCCCTGGCAGCCAGTGTACTGAAAGCTCCAAGGGAGATGACTGGGGAATAAAAAGCCAGTTTAGGGTAAGGAGACATTGTTGGGACTTCCCACAAACATTATTTTAACTTTCCTGGACTAGGGGAAGGAAGCTTGTCTTTACTCTTGAGGAAAGAAGCCCTCGATGATGAAAATAACTTGTATGCATTTTATAACTTGGCTTTACATTAATGTATATCCATAGTTCTGAGCTTTCTCTGACCTGGTGGTAAGCAGTTTAATTTCATATATCAAGTTTTTTGCAATTCACAGATATCAGTGCAACAAAGAGAGGTGCTTGAAAAGTGGGTGTAGAATTCTGCAAGGATATTAATTTGCCATTGGAAGGACAACTCTGTGTCTTAGCATGAACAGATTCTTGCCTTCTTAGTTTGCATGATATACTCTTGCACTTTCATATTAAAATAGAAAAAAATATCCTATTTTGTTGTTAATATGCAAATCATGAGAGTAGAATTCATGGCCACTTGTTTTAATACAGAATATGTAATTGGTACAATACATAGTCCTTCTCAGATTCTTTTCCATTATAGCTTATTACAAGATTGAGTACAGTTACCTGTGCTATACAGTAGGACCTTGTTGTTTACCTATTTTATATATAGTAGGGTATATATGTTGATCCCAAACTCGTAATTTATCCCTCCCCCACTTCTTTCCCCTAACCATGTTTGTTTTCTCTATTTCTGTTTTGTAAATAAGTTCATTTGTATCATTTTTTAAGATTCCACATATAAGTGATATCACATGGTATTTGTCTTTCTCTGTCTGACTTACTTCATTTAGTATGATAATCTCTAGCTCCATCCATGTTGCTGCAAATGGCATTATTTTTCTTTTTTATGGCTGAGTAGTATTCCATTGTATATATGTACCACTTCTTCTTTATCCATTCGTCTGTTGATACACTTAGGTTGCTTCTGTATCTTGACTATTGTAAATAATGCAGCTATGAAGATTGGGGTGCATGTATCTTCTCAAATTAGTGTTTTCATTTTCTTCAGATAGATACCCAGGAGCAGAACTGCTGGGTCATATGGTGGCTCTATTTTTAGTTTTTTGAGAAAACTTCATACTGTTTTCCACAGTTGCTGTACCAATTTACATTCCCACCAACAGTGGAGGAAGGTTCTCTTTTCTCCAAATCCTCACCAATGCTTGTTATTTGTGTTCTTTTTGATGATGGCCATTCTGACAGGTATGAGGTGACATCTCATTGTGGTTTTGATTTGCCTTTCCCTGGTGATAAGTGATGTTGAGCATCTCTTTATGTGCTTGTTGACCATCTGTATGCCTTTTTTGGAAAAATGTCTATTTAGGTTTTCTGTCCATTTATTAATCTGGTTCTTTGTTATTTTGATATTGAATTGTATGAGCTGTTTATATATTTTGGATATTAACCCTCTACTGGTCATATCATTTGCAAATATTTTCTCCCAGTCAGTAGGTTGTCTTTTCATTTTGTTAATGGTTTCCTTTGCTGTGCAAAAGCTTTTAAGTTTAATTAGGTCCCATTTGTCTACTTTTGCTTTTGTTACCTTTGCCTGAGGAGACAGTTCCAAAAAAATATTGCTACAATTTACGTCAAAGTGTATTCTGCCTATATTTTCTTCTAGGAGTTTTATGGTTTCCAGTCTAACATTTACGTCTTTAATCCATTTTGAGTTTATTTTTGTGTATGGTGTGAAAGAGTATATATCTTTTGTGGCTGCATGAGAACCAAGACAATTTGGTCCAGTTCTATTATTTTTCTGTAGTTATTAAGAAAGGAATAAAGAATGGCTTTTCAAAATATAAACTTATAATACTGGAGCTGCTCTGTTAAGCCATACATTCCTTACTCTGTCTATCCCTCAATCCTGATAAGCTACTCTTCACTGAGAATCTCTGTTTAGATGGTTCTATGTTGTTTGGCTCTAAATAACGAAGATTCAGTGATTTCTGGTTGTGAGGCCTAAATGGAGTAAGCAAACACGTTTCCATCTCTCCGTTTATGTTAGTCTTGGGTGTGTGTGAATTTGCAAACAATAATCCAGGCATCGAAGCAGGAAGGAAGAGAACAGCAGCAGGAGGACAATGAATGGCTTCATTTGAATCGTTTTTTTTTTTTTTTTTTTGCTTATTTTTAAATTAAGTTTGTTTAGTCTTAAATGTGATAGCAAGCTCTTTTAGATAAGGAGTGAATAGATGAGACAGAAAAGTTTAAGAATATGGGATTTAGTGCAAATGTTGCTAAGCTTACCTCATACGTGGCTTAGGAGTGGATGCATTTCTGAATAAGGTTTTTTTTTTTTTTTTTTTTTTGCACTGGGTAGTTTTATTTTACAGAGGGGGTGAGGGTTAGGTGGTGTCAAGAAGAGTGACATGGAGCAAGTAATTTTTATTCTTATATTTTTCTTTTACAAATACACCGACGCATCATGCAATGCTGCCAGCATTGGATGCAATCCTGGGCCACAAGTCGGCACATTCCTTTGCAGCTGGTCCTGTGATGCAGAACCTTTCATCTCGCCTTTATTGTTTACTATGACCCCTGCGTTATCTTCAAAATAAAGAAACACACCATCTTTTCTCCGGTATGACTTTCGTTGTCGAATTACCACTGCTGGATGTACCTTCTTTCTGAGCTCTGGTTTGCCTTTCTTGACGGTGGCCATCACCATGTCACCCATACCAGCAGCAGGAAGTCTATTTAGTCATCCCTTGGTCCCCTTCACAGAGATGATATACAGATTTTTGGCTCCTGTGTTGTCAGCACAGTTGATCACGGCTCCAACCGGAAGACCCAAGGAAATCTGGAATTTCGCACCAGAGGACCCACCACGTCCTCGCTTCGACATCTTGAGTGCCAGGCTCTAAATAATTTTTCGAAGGCTTTCTGACTACAGTAAATCAAGTATTAAATATATCTGGATATACTTTTGCAGTGGGAATTTGTAAGGCACTGGTACCGGGAAATTAATAATTTCAACAGAGAATGGGTAGCAACAGACTCAGAACTGAAGTAAAACACTTAGCAGAGCCCTCGTGATGCAGGGGGCAGTTGACGACGGTGACAACATGGCAGGGATGAGGCACTGGCTCTGTCAACATGGTATAAGTTAGTACTTAATGTTGGCATAAGTGCATCTTGCTTTTAGTGATACTTGAATTAAAATTTTTGCAATTACAGTTTGTTTTCATTTGAATACTCTCATATAAAAATCACTCATAATTTAAGAAATTTATAAATTATTATTTTTTAGAAAGCACCCTAACTGAAAAGTTACTCCAGTGCATAAGAAGTCAGGTAAATATTACAGTCAAAATTTGAAGCAATTTGGAAAACTTGCTTAATAATTTTCATCGCAACAGCAGAAATATTTTTGGATGAAGCACTTAAATCTCTTTCTTCTCCTGGAAATACTTTGAGATTAAGTGGATGGAAAAACAGATGAACAGTTACATGTACTGGTTGCCAAGTGAGACACAGTACTGAGTGAAAATCAGTGGCTTTCTTTTTTTCAGCTGGAGGACAAATTATTGTCATTCCCTTATAACTAAAACATACGTATCTGCATTTCGTGGGTCTGGGGGAACTGTAGTGCACAGAAAAGGGAAAGACGGTCCAGACTTTTTGCAGTGATCATAGCTTCTCTTTAACTTAATCGGGTGCCAGAGTAATTCAAGGGCCAAAGCCAAAGAGGAAGTACAGTGAAGCATTTTAATAATGTGGTTTTGAGGAAACTGACCTCATTAACCATATAGTGAGGTGATTATGCTGGGGCTGGTTATCATTTTTGGGGGGAGACATGATCTGACCTGGCTTGTGTCCAAATCTTGAATCCCTCTTTCAGAACTAAAATCTTAAGGGTTTCAATAGACATATCTTGGAAGCTAAGTTCCTAGGGATTTATCACTAATGGAATAAAACTGGGCTTTTACTTTTTGACAGACGTTGACAGAAGCGCACAAGCACTTACGAATGTGTCCAGGGAACCCATTTTCTATGGAAAACACTAACTCAGTGAAATTATAACCCTCATTCTGTAACAACATTAAACGTTAAAATGGAAAATGTCAGCATGGTTAGTCTGGAATCAATGCAGTCACTGCTTAGAGACAGTTCTGCTAACTTAGGTTCAAATAAAGGAGGTGAGTGTTGTTTAATGGTCTGTAGTGTTTCTGAATAGCCATGGCTTTTGCAAACACTAAGATAAGAGTCTCATTGGATTCTATGACTTATTACCAGCATTTGAAATCCTTTTTATAGTCTATGGAAAATATGCAGTATTCTTATTTTCTTGGGTAGCTACCCACAGCATAAAATGTATAGAGGCAGTTTGCTAAAATACTTTGTTAGGAAGCAAAATTTACAAAAATAAAATATGAAAAACCATGTACAAAGGCAAACTTTCCCTATATTTAACCCACTTATTTTATAGTTTCTATTTTAAATGCTAACTATCAATAAGTATTTCAGATATCCAACGACAAAATAAGTAAAAATACCAGCAGTAATAGGGGGTTATTAAATAAATATATAATGTAATTATAGAACTCTGCATTCTCGTATAGATATTCAGTTCAACAACTTGGAAAGTGATGTAGATATACACCTACGAATAAGATATTCAGTTCAACATTTTGGAAAGTGAGGTAGATATACACCTACTAATATAATAGGATATTCAATACATATCACTGAGTTACAGAAAGTATGTTGAACAACAGCCTATATAGTCTGGTTTTATTTGTATAAGATATATATTTATATCATTTATAAAATTCTGATATACTAACAAGAAACTATTGCCAGTGGTTGTCTTTGGGAAGTGGGACAATAATGGTAAGAGAAAGGGGTGATTGTACTCTTCAGTTTATATCCTTGGGAAAATTTGGACTTTTTTTTTTTAAGTGACTATTCTTTAATAAAAATAATCTGGAAGAGGGATAAATTGGGAATCTGGGATTAACAGATACACAGTACTACATATAAAATAGATGAACATCAAGGGCCTACTGTATAGCACAGGGAACTATATTCAATATCTTGTAATAACCTATAATGGCAAAGAATCTGAAAAATCAAATATATGTATATGTGTGTGTGTATAACTGAATCACCTTTCTGTACTCCTGGAACATTGTAAGTCAACTATACTTCAATAAAAAAAAATAATCTGAAGCTATTTACAGATGATTCAAATGCATGAAAATCTGGTTTTGGGGCAATAGATGAAAATACACTGATTGTAATTAGCTGGTTTTCTTTAGACCTTTTGAAACGAGGTAGGACCAAGCCAGTGGCTCTCAGTCAGGGATGATTTTGCAGCCAAAGGGACATTTGGCAAAGTCTGGAGATATCTTTTAGTATCACCACTTGGGGTGTGCTGCTGGCATCTAATAGGTAGAGTCCAGTGATGCTGCTAAGTATCCCACAATGCACAGGACAGCTCACCCCGCAAAAGTTTTATCGTCCTAAAGTGTCAGTAGTGCCCAGGTTGAGAAACTCAGAATTAGGCATTGGTGAAGCACCAGTGGGAAAGCATCCCGTGTCGGCGGCCTGTGAACACGTGCGCTCGCTTGCAGGGCAGGCAGTTCATTACGTCTGTGGCTTGTTTATCTTCTAGTGGAGATTTTCTAATTGATTTCACGAGATCTTAGAAGTAGATGGACATTACCAAGCAGGCGGACCCGTGCAGCTGTTGTATCTCTTGAAAGGCTGTGATTGCTGTTGGTTTGGCAGGTAACACGGGGAAGAGGCTGCCGTTTGTCCTGTGCTCTGATGCCAGGGACGATTTTCAAGTTAGTTATAAGGAATCGTTTCTTAGCTACAAGGATCATTAAACAATGGATTGGGTTACTAAGAGAATCTCTGGAGGTTTTGAAAAATTGGATAGAAAATTTAAGGATATTCTGCCAAAATGAAGGGGATCAGCCACAAAATATTTTCAGGCTGCTTGAACTAGTTCCATCAATCTATGAATAACATAAACAGATGTTTCAAAGAAGTTACCATTTAAAGGAACATTTTAGACTTCAAATTTGAGATTTTGCCATGTGTGTACTCTGATATACACAGAAAACCTTGAAAAATTCAATTGTCTATACCTCAACAAAGCTGAAAAAAAAACCCAAACCAAAACAAAACAAAACGAAAAACACACCAATGTCCTGACAAAATCCAGGTACTCAATATCCCTTCGTGATCTTGTCTTAGTCCAGTTTCTCCCGTCTGACTGCAGAACTTAACACAGCATTGACCCATGAACAGATCTGTTTGTGGTCCCCAGCTGTGCCGTGCACACTGCTGCCTCCTTCCAATGAGATGGGAGAGGGGCCTTGATGCCACTCGGCAGTGTTCTCTCTCCCATGCACTCTTCCATCTCCTAGACGATTCTTTCCTTCCTTCTCTCCTCCAGCACCTCCTGAGGCCACCCGAGGAGCCTCACAAATCCCCGCAGGGACCCCCCCCCCCCCCCGCCGTGAGCTCCACCTCTTCCATGCCCCCTTCACGTTGTCTAAATCCAGTCCCGCCCCTGAGCTCAGCCTCCATCCCTCTCTCCTGCTCAGGACGGATCCAGCGGTTCTCCCTTCTCTCTCAGCATCGTCCATCTTCACCTCTTTCCTGGAACATGCTCTTGTGTCTTCCTTCTTAAAAACAAGCCAGAAGAAAACACACTTCTTTCCCCATGCCAAGTACATCCTCATTTCTCATCTCCCATTTTTAGAAAAACTTGTCAGAAATTCTATACTGGTATCTCTGATTCAAGTTTTGGGTGTAGCTTTACTTCTAAAGATTTGGAGATCTATTGAACACAAGAGTAAACTTCTTTTATGAATTTGGGTTATTGTGTTTGTAACAGGGAAGAACAAACCTGACTCCATATGGGAGCTGCTTCTTTTACTTTAACCTTTATGTTCTATTGCTTTTGCTACAAGTTAGTCACTAAAGGGATGTTGCCTACAGCTTAAAGCGTCCACAGTGGCCCATCTCTGGGAACCCTGCCTCCCGTGCCTGAGTGTTAAGCTAAAATACTTGTGTTTAGCTCCCAGGAAACGTCCTGACCAGGCGCACCTCTGAATGGCTGCAGGAAGGAAGACATTAACACATCTCCTCTCCAGAGTCTGGTTGGACCAGGAAAGACTTACAACAACTTGTCACCATTTTCCCTTTACCTCCTCACCTCTCCCTCTTTGCTCTATAAGATAAACTAGCATCCAAACCCTGGGCAAGATGTTTCTTTGGGACATGAGTCCACCATCTTCTCTGTCTGCTGGCTTTCTGAATAAAGTCACTGTTCCTTGTCCCAACACCCTGTCTCTCCATTTATTGGCCTGTCGTGCAGCCAGCAGTATGAACTTAGACTTGGTAACACACTGATGCCTTAGGGGCTTTGAAGGCACTCATGTCCTATAACTTTGACCACAGACTCCTGTGCTTCTGGAGTCCTGTCAAATTTTTATGGTTTTTCCTCCACAATTCTTTATCAGCTGTCACTTCAACTATCATTAATCTGTTTGCTCTATAGGGTCAGTGCTCTGATTATCATTTCTAATTTTTTACTTAAATCTGCTATGGCTAAAAATGCAGATACTCAGACGTTATGTGTAGACCTGTTTGTAAAATGAGCAAACGAGCTATGAACGAGGGCCTGATAAAGGACAAGATTTCCTTCTTTCTCTTTTTTTAATGCCTGGGTTTTCAAGAATCAAAATTTTGGAGATTCCAGGATGAGTGGTCTTTAGTTGGGTGAGATGTTATTGTAAACATGGCTTAGGGTTTAGTATTCTGCCATAGTAAACATCCACTGAGCATATATTGAATGAGTGCACATGCTTCCCAACACACAGAATAGCTGGAAGTTCTAAATTTTGTATTCATACATTTCCAGCATAGGCCTCAAACTATGACACAACTCTTTTCACAGCTGTCCAACCATCCCATTTGATTCCTTCTCAATTCATAGATGACACTAGTAGTGCAGCCAAGAAATAAAGACCATGAATCAGGGGCTGTTGTACATCTTCTTAACAGGCTTTCCATCCAGCAGTGCCTTTCCACTCCTCCTCTCCCAGCTGTGATTCCAGTCTGGATTAGCTCATGTCTGGCTGGTACACTTTTAATGGCTTCCTTTGGATTACACTTTAGCCTTAGAGCCAAAGCCTCCACAGCTGGCCACAATCTACTTTCCTAAACCTAAGAGTCCAGTGCATTGACCTTTGCACTCTGATCAGTAGTTTTTCCTTTCATGTTTTAAGCATTTACTATATTTGAGGCACTAGCGTGAAACACTTTACATACCTTATTTTATTTCATCCTCGTAACAATGCCACTGAGTAGTTATTAATATTATCATGATCTTACAGCTTAGAAGGTAAGGCATAGAGGAATAACTTGCTTGGGGAATCACAGAACTAGGAAGTGGCAGAACTGGGATTCAGACTCAGGTCTGTCCGACTTCAGAACATGTGTTTTTTACCCACTGCCCTCTACTGGTCCCCCCACCGCCTCCGCTGACCTGCTTATAAGACCCCTGAAAAACCATTCATATTTGTGCTTCCCTTTCTTGGCTTGTGACAGTTTTGCTGCATATCTTATTATCAGCTAAGTCTTACCCTTCAAGACCAAGGTCAATTACACCTTCAAACTGACTCCCTCTCTGACTGTTTCTATTCTGGGTGCGCTGTCACCCTTTTAAATCTTTCAGTGCAGGGATGAGATGCTGGCTGCTTCATAAAGGTATTTTATGTTGTGTTGCCCTGGGTGTCCCAAGATGTTTCCCAATGAGGCCAAAGACAAGAATGGTGCATCTAAGTAGACATGGTCCCATTGCTACTTGGCAGACGTGTTAGAGATGGAAGCTCTACAAATTCAGACTCAGGGTTCAGAGGAGCAATGAACCACTTCTCCCTCCTTCATATTTAGAGAGTAAATTAAAAAAGTAAAAGGGAAAAATACGGTTTTCTCATTATTTTTCCTTTTTGGAGAAGTTTCCAGAAACAAACAACTGGATTGATGAAGCCTCATGGAGAATTTTATATTTAATGTCCAAGGTATGGGCAAGAGGGTCCAAACAGAGCAGAGTGGAACATAGGCACCATGTATTCTGAGCGGCAGATCTGACAGTGCTGATAGTAGAGTTATGTTCTATTCTTGGGTGTGCCTCTCAACTGATGGGTGAATTTGGGCAAGGGACTTCACCTTGCTGGATTTCAGCTCTCTTCACCTGTCAAAGGTGGAGGCAGTACCAGTGGTTGTAATATTATTTGACTCTAGGAGGAAGATGAAGTGATAATAAAACTGTGTGAAAGTTCATTTTTCAAGGGGATGTAGAAGGGAGAGAAGATAAATGAAGAAAAATTGAGAAGGCACCTAGAATAAAATTGAGCAGGAGAGAATGAGTAAATCTACGTAGCGTTGGAGGAGCCAGAGAATCTGTATGTTGCCCACCTGTTGTCCATCTCCCCTTTGCCTCTCAATGCCTTCAGTCCCGGCTGAGGAGATGTCTGGCTTCAACAATAAGGTTACTCTTGTTTCCCACTTTTCCTGCTGCCTTGGCAATTAAGCACGGCTCTGGGACCAAATCCTGACCAGTGAGATCTAAGAAGCAGAAGTCTTCTAAAGGAATTCCTGGGAAAGCTAACCGGGAAAGATGGAGCTACATGCCACCCTTCCCTTTCATCCTGTTTTGAACATGGACTTGGTGTCTGGAGCAGCAGTGGCCGTCTTTCCATGAATTAGGAGATAAGCCTGGAACATAATAACCAGCACAAAGGACGGTGGACTGGGAAATACAGGAAAAGATGAGGACCCTAATGGCATGGCTGGACAGCTGATCTGTTGTCAGCAAACACTTTCTGCCGGACTGTTTATGTGAGAAAAATAAATTCTTATTTGTTTAACCCACTGATGATTGGTTTTTCTCTTTGTTGCATGTAGAGTGCATTTCTCACTGATAGAGAGGGGATGGATGAAAACAGCAATGCAGGCTCCCTACCTGGAGGGGAACATCAGAGCTCCGAGGGTGAAGGAACCCTGGAAATGATTGCCAACCAGGGAAGGGGAAGTGCGGGTTAGGGTTAAGGCTACAGAGATGACCTTGAAAGTTACGATAGATAAATGCAAGTCTCTGAAGATTGTCTGAGGACAACTAGAAGAATAAGGGACAGGTTAAAACAGGAAGTCCCGTGAGTCACAATTTTAAAGAAAAAGAAATGAAGATGTGAGGAGATGCTTTACCAAGAGATCAGACCCCAAACATAGCAGGTAGCTTTCCTCTGGTGTATTTCTTTTTTTTTTTTTTTTTTTTTTTTTGCGGTACATGGGCCTCTCACTGTTGCGGCCTCTCCCATCGTGGACCACAGGCTCCGGACGCGCAGGCTCAGCAGCCATGGCTCACAGGCCCAGCCGCTCCGCGGCATGTGGGATCTTCCCGGACCGGGGCACGAACCCGCGTCCCCTGCATTGGCAGGCAGACTCTCAACCACTGCGCCACCAGGGAAGCCCCCCTCTGGTGTATTTCTATGACGACTTCTGTAACAGTCTTGTGTTTACATCAGACAAATCCAAATTGAGGAATATTCTATAAGACAACTGGCCCATGTTCTTCAAAACTCACGTCATTGTCTCCAGATTAAAGGAAGCTACAGAGCTGAGAATGTGATCCTGGCTGGAGCCTGGATTAGGAAAAAAATATTTTTTTCTATAAAGGACATAATTAGGAAAATTGATGAAATATGAATATGGATGTTATATTAGATAGTCTTATTTTATTAATGTTAAATGTCTTGAATTTAGTCATCATATGGGAGCTAAGAGAATGTAGTTTTTAGGAGATCCAGGCTGAAATGCTTATGTGGGAAGAGTCATGATATCTGCAATTTACTCTCAAATCATTCAGCAAGAAAACATATGCATGTGTGTGAGTTTGGTGAGAGAGAAAAAGTAAATGTGGGAAAATATTAATGGGTGGATCCAGAGGAAAGGTGTATCGGTATTCATTGTACTACTTTTGTAGGTTTGAAATGTTTCAAAGTACAATAAAAAAGCTTGGTACATATTTTAATCTTTTAAACTTATTGTAGCTGAAATGGTTTGTAAAGTTTCCAGGTTTTAGATTTTATTTTTTGGCTGAGACACGTGGCTTTCAGGATCTTAGTTCCCCAACCAGGGACTGAACCTGGGCCATGGCAGTGAAAGCGCTGAGTCCTAACCACTGGACTTCCAGAGAATTCCCTAGAATTTTTATTATTTGAAGAATATTTAGCTTACTCCCATCTGCCTGGTATTTGGACACATACCCACATGGTTTTTAAGTAAATATGAAATTACCTGGACACCGAGTGTGTGATGCATGTGTGCTTTAAGCTTTTTCAGAATCATGGGTGTGAGACACAAAGAATTTTAAATGCCAGAAATGTTATTTATAAGGTATGTCATTCCATATCATCTGTGTGTTTATGACTTGGAGTCTAATTTTGGAGTGTTATTTTTTTCCATCTTTGAAAATATTTTTCCAAGTGATATTTTTTTTCCATCTTTAACCCAAAGGACAATTTCAAAGGCCTTTACAGGCTATGAGGGTTGGACAAAGTTTTATTGGGCGTGACACAAATGTCTCACGATGCATAGTGGGGATATTACCTTTTGGGGAGGATATACGATAAGCAGGCTTCTAAATGCCATTATGGGGCAGCTCAGAGCAGGGACTGTTAGCCAACCGTCCATCTGCAGATTAAGATTAAGTGGCCACTGCTCCCATTGTAGAACTCCCACGTGGCTGTTATTTTGTGAATGACATATACCATGGGCTTAATTTGAATGCTTTTCCCTACAGCTACGTATTATTCAGCAAAGTCAAACAGGCTCATTTAAATCTGAAAGTAGTGTTCTCCTGATTCTGCCTTTTCTTGGAGTTACCACAACTGCAGACCATAGCAGTTCCCAACGCTTGGTGCCTACACCTGCACCCCCATGTCCAGCACAGGCTGAGTGTGCCTGCTGCTGGGCAGGGAGGGTGTCTTGGAAGTTCCCAGTGTGCCCTTGTGGACTCTCAGTAGGTCCTGTCACTTTTCAGTTCCCTCTTCCAGAACATGGGGATTAGTAAAACTCCCTCCCAGGGTTTTTGGTGTGATTAGACAAAACTAATGGAGGTGAAAGAGCCCCTTGCTGCCTTTCACAGAAGTCATATGTATTAAATGTGAATTCCCCTTCTTTTTAAGTCCACTGGTCTTCTTTATTTTATATTGGAGTGTAGTTGATTAACAATGTTGTGTTAGTTTCAGGTGTACAGCAGAGTGATGCAGTTACACATATACATGGATCTATTCTTTTCCAGATTCTTTTCCCATTTAGGTTGTTACAGAGTATTCACCAGAGTTCCCTGTGCTATACAGAAGGTCTCTGTTGGTTATCCATTTATCCACTGGTCTTGATTTCCAGGTAATTTCTATTGTAAGTAACAACTGTGTTAAATTATATTTAACAGAATCTATACTGTACAACCCATGAAATTGTAAACAGCATGGGCCAAATATTGGCAGAGAAGCTGAGTCATGTGTGGTCCGCTTGAATACTGACACTCTCTCTGAGATCAAGTAAAGGTTGCTTATGCTTTTCTTTTCTTATAAAAGTCTATCAGGAACTAGTAAATACTCCACTTAATCTTTTGTAGAGCTCTCCCTTTCTCAAATCATTCATGATCGAGTTCTAATGAACATAGGCCACCTAAGGGTACTTTGTTTGTGTTGCCAACTGCCTGAAATTTTATTTCTGTTTATGCTGCCATCTGAAATTAAGAGTGAAGCCTGTGGAGGTGGGGTTGGGGGAAGGGGCGTCCCTCGGTGTGGGAGCTCTTCTCACCCTGCCCTGGACAGTGCCCCTGGAGCATCCAGGTCATCCCTCAGGAGGCTGAGGCAAAGCGGTGGCATCCTTTCCTGTTCCCAGTGAGCCCCTCGGAACCCAGTGTGGTGCTGTGTGGCTGGCAGGGTCTTGGTGCTCCGGCAGGGTGTCAGGCCTGAGACTCTGAGGTGAGAGCCAAGTTCAGGACATTGGTCCACCAGAGACCTCCTGGCACCATGTAATATCAATCGGTGAGAGTTCTCCCAGAGATCTCTCTCAATGCTAAGACCCCGCTCCACTCAACAACCAACAAGCTCCAGTGCTGGACACCCCATGCCAAACAACTAGCAAGACAGGAATATAACACCATCCATTAGCAGAGAGGCTACCTAAAATCATAATAAGTTCACAGACACCTCAAAACACACCACTGGACATGGTCCTGCCGACCAGAAAGACAAGATTCAGCCTCAACCACCAGAACACAGGCACTAGTCCCCTCCACCAGGAAGCCTACACAACCCACTGAACCAACCTTAGCCACTGGGGGCAGACACCAAAAACAACGAGAACTATGAACCTGCAGCCTGCAAAAAGGAGACCCCAAGCACAGTAAGTTAAGCAAAATGAGAAGACAGAGAAACACACAGCAGATGAAGGAGCAATGTAAAGACCCACCAGACCAAACAAATGAAGAGGAAATAGGCAGTCTACCGGAAAAAGAATTCAGACTAACAATAGTAAAGATGATCCAAAATCTTGGAAACAGAATGGAGAAAATACAAGACACATTTAACAAGGACGTAGAAGAACTAAAGAGCAAACAAACAATGATGAACAACAAAATAAATGAAATTAAAAATTCTCTAGAAGGAATCAATAGCAGAATAACTGAGGCAGAAGAATGGATAAGTGACCTGGAAGATAAAATAGTGGAAATAACTACCACAGAGCAGAATAAAGAAAAAAAGAATGAAGAGAATTGAGAACAGTCTCAGAGACCTCTGGGACAACATTAAATGCACCAACATTCAAATTATAGGGGTCCAAGAAAAAAAAAGAAAGGGACTGAGAAAATATTTGATGACATTATAGTTGAAGACTTCCCTAATATGGGGAAGGAAATAGTTAATCAAGTTCAGGAAGTGCAGAGAGTCCCATACAGGATAAATCCAAGGAGAAACACACAAAGACATATATTAATCAAACTATCGAAAATTAAATACAAAGAAAACACATTAAAAGCAGCAAGGGAAAAAAACAAATAACATACAGCCGAATCCCCAAAAGGTTAACAGCTGATCTTTCAGCAGAAACTCTGCAAGCCAGAAGGGAAGGGGGAGGACATATTTAAAGTGATGAAAGGGAAAAGCCTACAACTAAGATTACTCTATGCTGCCAGGATCTCATTCAGATTTGATGGAGAAATTAAAACATTTACAGACAAGCAAAAGCTATGAGAATTCAGCACCACCAAATCAGCTTTACAACAAATGCTAAAGGAACTTCTCTAGGCAGGAAACAAAAGGGAAGGAAAAGACCTACAATAACAAACCCCCAAAATTAAGAAAATGGTAATAGGAATGTACATATTGATAATTACCTTAAATATAAATGGATTAAATGCTCCAACCAAAAGACACAGACTGGCAAAATGGATACAAACACAAGACCCATATATATACTGTCTACAAGAGACCCACTTCAGACCTAGGGACACATACAGACTGCAAGTGAGGGGATGGAAAAAGATATTCCATGCAAATGGAAATCAAAAGAAAGCTGGAGTAGCAATTCTCATATCAGACAAATTAGACTTTAAAATAAAGAATATTACAAGAGACAAAGAAGGACACTACATAATGATCAAGGGATCAATCCAAGAAGAAGATATAACAATTATAAATATTTAGGCACCCAACATAGGAGCACCTCAGTACATAAGGCAAATGCTAACAGCCATAAAAGGGGAAATCGACAGTAACACAATCATAGTAGGGGACTTTAACACCCCACTTTCACCAATGGACAGATCAACAAAAATGAAAATAAATAAGGAAGCACAAGCTTTAAATGATATATCAAACAAGATGGACCTAATTGATATTTATAGGACATTCCATCCAAAAACAACAGAATACACTTTCTTCTCAAGTGCTCATGGAACATTCTCCAGGATAGATCATATCTTGGTCACAAATCAAGCCTTGGTAAATTTAAGAAAATTAAAATCATGTCAAGTGTCTTTTCCGACTACACCACTATGAGACTATATATTAATTACAGGAGAAAAACTGTAAAAAATACAAACACATGGGCTTCTCTGGTGGCGCAGTGGTTGAGAGTCCGCCTGCCGATGCAGGGGACGCGGGTTCGTGCCCCGGTCCGGGAAGATCCCACATGCCGCGGAGCGGCTGGGCCCGTGAGCCATGGCCGCTGAGCCTGCGCGTCCGGAGCCTGTGCTCCGCAACGGGAGAGGCCACAGCAGGGAGAGGCCACAGCAGTGAGAGGCCCACGTACCGCAAAAAAAAAAAGAGCAGCAGCCAACTTGTGTTGGCCGCAGCCGCTTCCTCTTTAGAGATGGAGAGCAACCTCCACGCTCCTTGAGGGCTTGCTTTCAGTTTCTTACATCCTAGACTATTTTGGGTAAGTTGCCAGAGTTACTTCCTAAAGAAAAAAACTCTTTCTATCATGCTGTGCAAAACCTCCCTTCCAACTGCTTATGCCCTAAGTCTGAAGTCATTCTTGAGTGTGGCTCACAAAGGCTTCCTGGTCTTTCCAGGGAGCTCCTCCAACTGCACCTCCCAGCCTGTCCTCAGCCCTACTCTTAATGACTCCACCCAACTCCTAGTTTTCCCAGGTCTGGCCCCGCCCACCCTCCACCTGTGCCTGCCCTGCCTCCACCTCTTCCCCCGGAAGCAGTAAGTGGCAGGTCTGAATTGAGTTCAACTTGCTTGGTCAGTTTGCTCATCTGTCCCGTAAAATGAGAGATAATATTCATAACTCTGCGCCATGATTTTGGTGTTAGTATGGCGAGTGGAAAGAACTCAGATAAACGTGAATTCACGTCCTGCATTAAGCACTTAGGAGCCTGTGATCTTGGCTTTGAGACGGAGTCCCTCCTCTGTTGAGGGGAGGAACCATCGCCCTTCATGGTTCATGGGAGGATTTAATTAGACAACACTTTCAAGTGTTATCATTTAATCAGAACGTCAATACGGTAACTGGCTCACAACTGTAGCAATAAGATAGCATAAATAATTCATGTTAATCATCAGACTATGGCAACTTTGGCCTAGCACATTTCTTGTATCTAATCACATTATCAGTCATATTAAAAATTTGCAACAATTTCCCCAGGATGAATTTAAAAGTAGTTTAGCTTCCTGGGAGCTCTTTGGAGACGTGTGTTTGTGATGGTGCAGCTTCTAGGTAGGATGGGAGCATCATGACAGACTACTCTTTGTTCCTCTTATTTATCACAAACTCTGTTGTTTAAGACATTCCATCAGAAAGGATTTGTGGAAGAAAGTTAATAAACAATTTTTCACAATTTGAATGACATTTCTATATTTTGGTGTTTTCGTCTATAGTATTGTAATTAATGTAGGTTAGATCAACAGGAGAAGAAAGCACTAGGTAAAATGCAGGGAAAAGAGATTGAAAACAGAAATCACACAAAAGGTAGGTGTAAGTGAAATAAGAGGAACCAGTCTGGGCAACAGAATGGAAAGTGGGAGGAAATAGCACAGAAGGAGCATAGGATTTTGAGTCAGAATCCGAATAGGGTGGGCACTTTTTTGGGTGATTAAAAAAAAAACTACCAAACAAAGATACCGCTCTGATAAAGTGAATAACCATACTTACTACCATTATGAAAGTTTTGCAAATTCTGATTTTTTCCTTAGAAATTTCTTAAAAGTGGGAGTAAACATGTTCTTCATTAGTGTCCACGTAGCACGGTTGGAAATACAGCTAGATGTTTCATATTATGTATCTTGCGTATTCTCAAAGAGTTCATATTTTACTAATGTATGTCGTTGTAATTATTGTGTCAAACATCTGTGGCTTTGCGTTTATAATTCCTACTTGTCAAATGCTCCATGCTTTTAGGATGTATCCAAATATACTTCCTTCTTGGTTATTCCTTTGTTTTTTTTAACCCCTCCCCACTCATAGGAGGCAGGTGGACTGTACTTGATTGCTCAGGGAGTGTAGAGCTCAGAAGAACCTTTGTAGAAGAGTCATCTGTCAAAAATAGCCAATGGCAAAAGCCAGATGCTTGAGAGGGAATATTTTTGAAACTTGGTATGCTTTTTTGAATTTGAGCATCTTGGCTTGACTATCAACACCAAATACTGAAGGACACAGAGCATTGAGCCTTTCCACAGCCTGTAGGGAAGGTCAAGCTTGCTTCCCTGAACTTGGTGATGGCTGTGTGTGACAACCTCCTGTCCCCTTGGAATTTAGAGCTCCTTAGGGGAAGGAGGAGGTGGGGATCATGAGAGAGTGGGGCTGTCAAGCAGAGGTGGTTAGAGTCTTAGATTCTAACGCGCAGCCCAAGGAAAGGGCATGACTCTGGCAGAAGCCACGTGCTCTGCATGGCACCGGGGCCCGATGGCTGTGGGTCTGAGTCACCCCATGTCTCCCTTGCTTCCCGACACAGGAGGAAGGACCCTTGAGGTTTCCTAGGCTCTCCTGAGAAGGCTGGCTAGGAGCAGACAGTCCATGTGAAGCGGCCTCTTGCTTGGGTGGGAAACATGGGTTATCTGGCCGGGTAGCCGGAGAAGGTGGAAGTGCTTGGGTAGGTGCCGATGCCCACGCCCAGAGGAACGAGCTACATCTCACGAGAAGCTGGCAAAGTTACGTAGATAATTCATCTCTCTCCTGCCCCCTCACGTGGATGTTTCCAAAGCTGCCCTCGAACCTAAAAGCTTTTGGGCAGAATTGGAAAAGGGTGGAGCAGGTAGACAATTCTTAAGTGATTAAGACTGTATTTTTTTAAAAAGTGCCTGATTTTTAAACCAAGCGATTTCGAATTAGCAAGTTTATCGTCCTGCTATTTTATGCAGGAGTCACGAGCTCTGAGTTGAGTCACAGCAACATAAAACTTCATTTTCTGCACATCTGACTGTTGAATTAAGTAAACAAGGAGCCCCTTAAATGGAGGTGGCCCTCAAGCCATGGCGGCAGAGGTAAGCAAACCAAAACCTAAGCCCATAAAGCCCTCAAGGTCATGAAACCAAAGAGCTGGGACAACCGATCAGAAACAGCTGACTAACCTCTAAGCAGTAGCCAAGCGACAGTCTCCTCACTTGGCCTCTGCAACTTTCTCTGTATGTCTCCCACTTCCCTTTCCAGTTTGGTGCTGTTCAGTTCAAATCCATTTTGCTCACATAAACTATTAAAATTTTAATTTGCCTCAGTTGATCTCTTAACATGAGATTTGTGGCCTAAAAGTATGGAAATTTGATATTATATACGATATCTGGTTTGGGTATACTTAATACTAATGATGGAACAAAACTGTTGGAGTGTGTGTGTGTGTAATAGTTTATAACATTCCCCACCACCCTCAAACTTCATGACAGAGAATGCTGGCTTTGCCTTTTGACCTTCTTCTGTGAACTCCTCCTCTACCATAGGTGTTCTGAGGGAAAAAAAGGCAAAGAATGTTTTCTCCTGAAAAATGAGTCAGAATAGAAAGGAAACTTTGTGCCCAAGAACAGCAGAGGAGTGTAGCGGGAGTGGAGGCTGAGTGATGGGGAAATGAGAGGAAGATGGGGGTCCAGGCGGCCTTGGATTGGACAGAAATCGGGGTATAAAGAGGCAAAGGCTCCTGAGCATGGAAGACAGATGAACGAGAAGGGAGACCATGGGATTTGATAAGACTCCTTTTAGGAGATCATGTGTAAGGGGCTTTCTTTAACTCCTTTCAGAGGAGTTAAGGAGGAGTTGTTCTAGATGAGTGTCTTTACCTACGAGCCCACTCCAGGCCCGTACCACATATAACGGCTTTAAAGGGTTACACTAACGTCATCGCCAGCACATACACCTTGTCTTGTTCCTTCCCCTGTCTACATCACGGCCAGCTGGGTGGTTTCATCTCTGAGGGTTCGCTTTCTGTCTGCAAACACGATTTTTATTCCATACCACGTGGCATCATTCTTTCTTTGCTCTGTAACATGCGCCTTGTTAAATTCCATTCTTGATCGGTCCTACATTCATCCTCCATTTGTCTATTCAGGCATTCATGATGACTATTCCACAGGGAAACTGTTGAGGGGATACAGTAATAGTAACATGCTTGGCCTTGACCTATCTGTTCTCATTTTAATTTAATAATTCTAGCTCGTGTTTATGCATGTCTGTCTAGTAAGATCTGTCTTAGATTCTGAACTAAGGAACTTCGGAGGTAATGACTGAAACGGATCATGAGATTATATGGACGCTACATAAACTAGCTTAGAAACTTTGAAAAAAGTGCCAAAGAGCCAGAAGCACTACAAAAGGATTTGTACAGGTTTTTTTTTTTTTTTTTTTTTCTGATTATACTGAATTTGATGAACGAATGAGTTGCCACATTATTTCAGGTCAACACTGGGGACAAATGCTCAGTTGCTGAGAAAAGTTGCTGAACTTCAACAAACAAAAACTATCCCTTTTTCCAGGGAGCACAAATTGTTGTGCTGTGAGCTCAGAAGATCAGGGGTAGGGACTGCAACCAGAAGGGCAGAAATAAAAATCTATATTTAATGTAGCCAAACCAGCCACCTCTCCTGATCTTAACACAAAGAGGAGGGTTAAGTGGAGGTCAGGAGAAGCTAACAGACAGCCTGACTGCTGACGTCTTCTCATCTAAGTTTGAAATGTGTGAGAACGCAGAAACATTTATAAAGCATGAGGCAGTTTTGCAATTTCCAACAGATCGGCCACAGCTAAGAAAGTCAAAATGGCAAATCTTCTAGACCATTAAAAATCAAACATTTCCAGCCTGCTCTGGGAAAAACCTACTAAGATATCAAAAGGCTGGGGTGAGCAGCAGAGGATGAGAGAAAATGTTGAAAAAGAAAGAGGAGGATCAGAGGCTTTGTGAGTGAACTCAATGGTGGCGTGATTGGTGTTCTCAGCGCCCGACACACCTCAAAACTTAATCAGTAATTTCACTAATTTATACTTGCAGTATGTGTCCTGCGCGAAGGCTTCCAAAAAAGCCTTTCTCAGCTTCTCTGATTTCTCCCAGTAGATCCAGGTACACACATTTATAAATTTTGTTCAGAATGTGTCAGTTCATGTCCATTTGCGTATCTTGGTCTGTAACATTTTAATCTGAAATCCGTAAAGAAAGATGTATCTGTTGAAATGGCCGCAACTACAGAAATTTGCAGGGTCGTAACTTCCTTAACACTGCAAGGATCAGGTATTGGAACCATCTCACTAAATACTGCAAAATTAGCCAAAAATGTCCATGAATCCCGGTAACTAACTGCAAAATGCGGTGGGAGGATGGGGTATAATGTGCATATTGTGTGTTTAATAGACAACTGTCCTCTGTGGAAGTGCGAATTCGTGAGGAGGGCATCTTAGGGAGAAGAGGTGGGTAGAAATAAGAATTCTGTGCAAAATTTGGAGCCAAGAGATTCTTTCGTGTGGATTTTGTCAGGAGGGGTGGTGAGCCTAAGGAATGGAGAGGACGGTTCAGATAAAAAAGGGGAGAAGGAAGAGCTGGTTGATTAAATCTGGGAATCAATATCTGAGCCACTCGGGGGCCAGGAGGGGAGGTGCTGCTGGGATTCTGTGGGAATTTAAAGGAGGAGAAAGTGAGCACAGAGCAGGACCAAAACTTGAAGGAAGTGGGAGAGTGCCCGAGGAGACTTGCTTACCTTCCACTTTATCTCTCCATGCCTGGAGCCAAAATGCAAAGACAGTCTCACCCCACATGAAAAGTAGAACGTCGGACTGGCTTGGTAGCCGAGAGTTTACTACCAGCGTGGGGTTTACTTGCTACTGAAGAGTGAAATGTGAATACCTTTGGGGAGCATCAGGCAGCAGCGAAGATGCCTTGCACAGCTTGTGTCAGCGTCCCTTCAAGCCCCACGATATTGGAAAACGCGTGAGCCCATCTCAGGAAATGTTGTCTGTGCTGCGGTGAGGCAACGGAGGGAAGCCAGTGTAGGGGCCTCTATTCATAGGAGCAGAGTCTCACCTGCACCCCGTCTCTCTGGTACCAGCCTCAGTGTAGACGCAGAGACAGAAGACACAATGATTTGGGGGGTGGAAGGGAGGAAGGAGTTATGGGAGGGGTTAAGCACATAGGTATTTGGTGCCCAAGCTATTGGAGGGTAAGACAGAGAAAATAAAGCACCTGTCTTGAAACGAGAAGCAGTGAGATTCTGATCGTCTACCAACTAGTCCCGGGACGTAGACAGTTTTCTCCTGGGCCCCTGCATGGCAATCTCAGTCTCATCCCAGCAGCACACGCCCAAGGCCTCTTACACTTTAGCGGGACACCCCAGGGGCCCCATTCATTCATCGGCGTGGCATGTGATGAAAACGCTCAACTTTAAAGACAAGATAGTTGTCTGGGGAGCAGCATGGGAGCGAGGGATGCAGAGAGTGGAAACATCCACGGGCTCTGAATTTACTCTGAGAATTTGAAAAGCCCCTTTCCTTAAACTTGGACCTGAGTGCAAGCATGGACTTGGGAAGGTGTCAGCAGGACCCTTCTCTCCTCTGCCCAGTCTATCCTTGGTTAAGATAATGTTTGTCTGCCAGGCAGGGTGTGTGAAACATGATGACACAAGGTCAGTGTATTGCGAAATCTTAATTTTTGAGGCTAGGATTTTGGTGGGTAATAAATGTAATAATCCAGGGTTTAATAACCCCAGTCTAGGTTCTTTCTATTTAAAGGTGATGTTTTACCCTTCTGATTTTTCTTGCCTATCCTGTCCGTCCTGTCCTACATATGAAACTGGAGACCCACTTTTAAAAGTGAGTAAAGGATAATAAAGCTGAAAAGAAAAGGGAGCACAGGTATCTGGCCTCAATTTCTTCCTACATGAAAAGTGAGGGTGTTGTACGCTGTGAGCTTCACATTTCCTTTGAACTCAGAAACGTCTAATTTTATAAAACTTAAATTTAAAAAGTACTTGACAGACGTAAGAGGAAACTGTTTCATCAAGTCGCGATTCACTGAGGACTCAGACTGCTGGAGACGGAAAAAGAGACTTCATATAATGTTTCTTTAAATGAATTAGGTAAGAATCAAGAGAAAAGACTGTTAGGGGAAAATAGTGCAGCGAAATGGTTTTTCAGTGGATTCGAGCACGTAGTTGTGTGACCTTCAAGCAGACGCTCAACCCTCTACCAAAAAACAAAAAGGATGATTTAAAATCTCAACTGCCTTCTAAAAGGAGTGAACCTTATTATTAGAGAATGTATCAGATTATCTGCTGTCCCTTTTCATAGTAAATCATGTGGGCACCTTGACTAAAGGTGGGCCTGGATTTTGGGTTTAGAGACAGGGGCTAAGGAGAGAGGTCTGTGTTGTTCTTCACTATAGAATGAGAACTTGAGCTCCTGGGGCAATGTGGGTAGGGGGCAGGTTGAGGAGGAAGGATAGGGAGGGAGAGGGGGACAGAGGAGCTGGCAGAGTGACCAGAGGTGACCAGAGTCCAGGGCTCCGTGTGGCCTGGAACAGCCAGTGAAAAAGCCGAGGGTCCCCCTCCCCCAAAATAATCTTCACATTTTTGGGGAGCACTGAATATTTTAAAAAGACATATTCATTATTATAGAAGGCGTAAGAAATAAGGTGGCTTTAGTTAATTCAGGTAATGTTGAAATAATTATAAAACAAATTTATTTAACAGAAAATCAAATCTCCAAATTATTATATAAACTACCACTATTTTACAGGAAAATGTCAATTCCTAACACAGATAACCAGAGATCCCACTTAATACTGTCCTTTTTTTCCGCTCAACATTTACCTTTGCTGTGATAGAGAATAAAAGCTGAACTTGAAATACTCACAACTCGCCCCTGTTTGTTTCCAAAGAAGGAAACGGCTTTTGGTCTCAGTGATGGAGCCTAGTTATTCCGACCAGGGTGATGGGTGGGGGTGCAGAGCTGAGAAGAGGAGAGAGTGTTGGACCACTGCGCGTGAGACAGGAAATAGGGCTGCTGCGACTGTGGACACAACGAGGGGGGAAGATATCCAGGGGGCGGGAGAAGTGAGCTAAGATGAGAATGAAGTCACTATGTACTGGTACTTCCTGTGGGTAAAGCTCTGTGCCATGGGCTGTAAGCAAAAGTGCTTTCCCAGCAAAATCCTGGAACCAGTACAGGTTGAGTCTAATTTTCTATTCATTCGCATTAGTTACACATCTATCCTCATCCATCAGTCGCCGGTGCACGATGAGAAGTGTATGTAAAGCAGATGGTACCGGCCCATAGGAGGACATGCATGAATATGGAACATGGATTTCTCAAACTTCCCTGGGGTGAGGACAGCCTGCTCTAGTGGAAACTTCAAGTGTGGATTTACCAGTTCTGTGACCTTGGGCTCGTCAATATTTCTCTATTGCTTAATCTCCAAAATGGAAAAATATCTAACGTGCTTCATTAAAGGCCAGTGGGCTAGATGATGGGATCTGTTCAGGTCCGTTTTAATTCTAAGATACGGTAGCTTTAGAAAGCATTAGCACTGAACCATGTTTTACTAGCGTAGGCCATTCAAGGACACAGACTTGGATTGAAAACTCTTTTGCAACACTTACTAAGGGGTGATGCCAGGCCTGTGACTTAGTATTTCTCATTTTCTGTTTCCTATTTTGTAAAGTGAGAATATCCCTTAAGGTTGTTACAGGGATAAAGTCAGATCATGTTTGTAAAGCATTTAGCACAGTTTGTGGTCCATGGAAAGCTCTCGATAAATGGGAGACACAATGACCACCACATCCATAACCACAGTCCTAGAACTTGACACTAAAGTGGTACAAATGTGTACAGTTTGTTTGTTGGGAGATTTTTTTTTTTTTTTTTTTTTTGCGGTACGCGGGCGTCCCACTGCCGTGGCCTCTCCCGCCGCGGAGCACAGGCTCCAGACGCGCAGGCCCAGCGGCCATGGCCCAGGGGCACAGCCGCTCTGCGGCATGTGGTATCCCCCCGGACCGGGGCACGAACACGCGTCCTCCGCATCGGCAGGCAGACTTCCAACCGCTGCGCCACCAGGGAAGCCCCGTTGGGAGATTTTTGATTACTGCTTCAATCCCCTTACTAGTAACTGGTCTGTGCAGGTTTTGTTCATTAATGTATGAATGCATAAAGAAGATGGGGTACACATCCACAACGGCTACTACTCAGCCGTGAAAAGAGAATGCAGTCCCGCCATGGATTACATTTACAGCATGGGTGGATGTGGAGGGCATCACACTAAGTGAAGTAAGGCAGATGGAGAAAGTCAAATACTGTATGATTTCGTCCATATGTGGAATTGAAAAAAACAAAACAAACAAATGAAGTAAAACAAAAACAAACTCATAGATACAGAGATTAGATGAGTGGTTGCCAGAGGGAAGGGGGTTGGGGGCGGGTGGGTGAAATGGGTGAAGGGCGTCAGCTGTATGGTGATGGATGGTAACTAGACGTGGGGTGGTGACCACTCTGTAGTGTATACAGACGTTGAATTATAATGTTGTACACCTAAAAATTATATAATAAAAAATACTTATTTTTTCAGACAAAAAATAAGCCTAACTAGAATACCCAACTCCAGGCATTTCAGTTTAATAGGTTTGTCCTAATGTGTGAAATTAAGCTTGCAAAACGATTTAGTTCACAAATGTAATAATTTGTTTATACAGATGATGGTGCTGCATTTGCACAGACTTGTTAATTTTCTGTTTGAAACGTAAAGATGTGATTCCAAATTCATAGTAAGAACAATATAAAATTGTTAGCAACCTTAAAAAATGTCAGGTGAACTGTTATATACTCTGTGGTCTGCATATTGGAAAGTTTTTTCTTCCATCTTTTGGAGGTGGGTAAATATGCCAGTATTCTCCTGTTTCATGTACTAAAGGTCTGGTTTTTGTGTACTGATGGTTAGTTCAGGAAAGGCTCTTCCTGTCTTCTTCCTCGTGCTTAGAGAAGACAGTTGCTATAAGATATGCCAGTACCGGGACCCAAGGCAAAGACCAGGTGGTCTTGTAAGTAGCCACTTGGAATCCAAAAGTGAGGACCTACCCAGATGGGTTGGGCCTTGGCAAAATACTAAAATAGATCAAGTTCATATCTGGGCCCTTCTATGTCCTATTTCCTTACTTATTACCTGCCTAAACAAAGTGTTAAGTAAAATGATTGTTTTTTGCTTGATGATACCATTGAATTAATGAGTAAAGCATGTGCTGATAAAGACTTAGGATACAATTCCTCCAGGGGATTGTTCTGTAACTTTTAATTTTGCGCTAGTTTAGACCCACAAGAGGTGGCAGAAATAGTACAAGAGGTCCCATGTACCCTTCGCCCAGCTTTCCCTAATGGAACCATCTTATCTAACCGGAGTACATTATCAAAACTCAGAAATTAACATTGGCACAATACAGCTAATTAGACAACAGATGGAGGAATTTTTTAAGAATAAGAAATTCTCAAAGCTGAAAGGAAATCTTTTCTGAATCTTAATGTCACCCCTCTCTGTGCACCCCTAGGCTTTTGCCCTTGTCTCACAGTTTGGTGACCCTAGATAACTTTCCCTCTCCTCCACTCTAACCCTTCAGAGCGGGGACCATGCTGTAGACACCGTTTAGTCTTATTGCTTAGTAAAGTAACTGGCATTCGATAAATATTTTTGGTTAAAAGGCTGACTGATAATTGCTTAGGTCTATAAAGGGCTTTCCGTTTTCAAAGCCCTGTGGTATACATGATCTCTACTGAGAATGTTCACGGTCTGGGAGAGAGTGTAGACTACGAAAGCATTCAAATCGTGGCATTTATTAGCTTGAGTCTTGTGACAAGGTACTGAATGTCCTTGGTCTTTCCTTCCTCATGTGCTTAATTGTATCTACATAATAGAGTTGTTCTGAAGATCCAAGGAGGTCACTTAATGTAATAAAGAACTGGACACAAGGGCTCTGGGAGGTAGATAGGGTAAAAGACTTTATTGCCATTTTACAAACTAAGGCTCAGAGGGTAAGTCATTGTGGAAAAGTATAGAGCTAGTACAGGGCAGTGCTGTCAAGCCCCTTCAATCTTCCATGATAGCACACTGTCCTTTCAAGGCAACAGGAGAGTGGCTTAACAAACAAACCACTAACAACAACCATGGAGTTAGTTACGGAGATTTAAGACGTTGTCATTATGTGGTTGACTTCTTCTGCTATATGCCCAGGAAATCCTCTCACTGGTGGGGCTTGATGATGGGATAAACTAACTGGTGAGTCATGGGTGTGGGCTGCTGGGTTGGGGGCCCCTGTCAAATGCCCCTCCAGCCCACCCACCTTTTTGACAGCATGTAGCCAGGAGTCTTGCTTGCCCAATTCTGCTTCTGGAAGGCATGGAGGGAGGAGGTTGACAATGCATTATCAAAATTTTTTAAAGGTCCAAAGATAAAATTAAAATGTTGGAGGGTTTGAAGATTATCATCTTCATCACTATTACCTATTTTCTGCTCATGAAGATAATTTTTTATTGACAAAAGAGAACATAGAACTTTTTTACTAAACATAGAACATTTTTACCAAATGACTGGTTAACACATTAGCCAAATTGCTTCTCTACCTGCCCTGAATACCTTTTCCATTCCCTTGAATCCCTCATCCTAGAATGCCTATTTGGAAGTATTCCTTTGGCTTATTCAATCTGCTCATTTTATTGAAATGGGAGAGGAGATAGAAAAATATGTTATGGATTTATGAGGGTGTTGGCTGCCAAAGTCAAAACACTTGGATTATATTAGAAACATTCAGTTTTTGGTGATGGTGTGCACTTTGACTTTTCATCCTCTAGTTAAAAAATGGGAATGTCAGCAATAAGATCAGAGACGGAGAAAGCTAGGAACTAGAATGTTTCCAAAGGATTTGGAGTCATTTCCTTGGTTACATGCAACCCCACATCTTCGACTGACAAGGTGAGGTGTACTAAGAGGTCAGGAAGACTGGAGATAAAGGAAAAAAATCACTTTGGTGCAGTGCATGCCATCAGCATTGAGAGAGTTAGGACTGAAATTTATTTTGAGGTATTCTTCAATAGAATGTTTTAGTGTAAATAAACTTCTGCAAACTTTTAAGAGACAGAGAAATGGAAGCATGCCTATGAATTCTAAATTTGTTACAGCTTAATAATTCCCAGCATCACAATATGAAAGGGACCCAGAAAGTTTTCTTTCTTGATTTGCTTTGACTTTCCTCATCATGTATTACCTAAGAAACATTTTATTTCTATTTACCTAATAAACTTTCAAAAAGGTTTAATGAAGAACAAACTCTTTCCTTTGATTAAAAAGCAGATTTTCTGAAAATAAAACATGTATACGGAGAGGAAGCAAAAGCTGTCATGATAGCCCAAGTAAAATGGCCATTTGGGCTCCTCATGTGTCTGTGGTTTTCATCGCTTTCTGCTTTCCCTGGTTTTTCTTTCAAGGAATAGTGAGAAACCGTGCTAAAAATAAAAAAAGGAGTTTTCTGAATGCATCTTTCCCTAAGGAGGCGTACCTACGATACAAATCACAAAGGGCTAGGATAATGAAGCGTTATAAACACACAGGAGCCGGGAGCAAATGTACAGACCTCCCCAGGATGTGCCAATGGGCACATTCCTTGAACACAATCTCTTTAAGGACCACTCCTCTTGAAATATACCATGGCTTATAAAACAATTGTTAATATCAAACCAATCGGTTGTTACGAAGCATAGGTTTACATGGCATGTTAGTATTCTGGTTTTTCCTGTAAATACCAGAAATGTATTCAGAGGAATCATTCTGAAGTGAGATAACAGTTTTATCAGAAAAGGCAGTTGCACCTTAAAAGCATTCATGTCAGTAATAAACATTCGTACTTTTGATTATTTCATAAAATCCTAAGGTAGACAAAATTAAATGCTGAGCATACTTACAGTATTTTCCAAAAATCAAGATGTAGAGGAAGACAGGACCGGATGTCATTTCCTTCCCTCAGAGAAACTGATTAATGAAAGTGAATACAATTTGATCCCGGCTTCTGAGTCGCATCGGCTCACGGTGGTTGTGTGCTATTTCTGTCTGCAATCTTAGCAGCTACAAAGCAGCAGCTCCCCCCTCCTCTCCCCTTGACTCTCTCTCTCTCTTTCCATTCCCTCTTTTTTCTTTCTTCCTCTCTCAGAATCTCTCCTCCCCACCCGCCTTCTCCAAAGTCTTAATATCCTTCTTTACACACACACACACACACACACACACACACACGCACACACACACGCACGCACACACATGCACAGACAAAGCTGAGCAGGGATGAAAAGTTTCAGACAGAGAACACACAGGCTCTTCTTGTTGACTCCAAGCATCATGCTTGCATGCCCTGTGACAGTCTACAAAGGAGGGTGTGTATGAACTCTGACAAACGTCTGAACTGATCAAAGTCATGCAGAGAGACAGACATTGAGCTTGGAGGTACATCAGAAGCCCAAAGTGTTCTTTCCCCTACGACGGGGGACTGGGAAATGGACAGAACTACACAGGGCAAAAATGCCTTTGTGGAATTAGCTATAAGGCAAGAATTAAAGAGTAACTTCCAGCAATCTTTTATGAGCCGTCTGAGTTTAGGCATTTGAAGGAGAGGATATTGTTCAAAGAACAATCTAAAGGGATGACGAAAAAATCTTAAATTTTCTCAGACTTGTGAGTTTTACTACGGTGGAGACCACGCTGGGTCATTGGCTGTGGAGTACAACCTTCCTGGGTTTGAGTCACAGTCTGCTTCTTGAGAGTTGTGGAGTTGCTAATTCTTGGCCAAGCCTTACCTCTCGGGAGGAAAACATCTCTCCAGCCAGGTAGCTGTGATGATCAGCACACAGCACACTGAATGTCTGGCATGGGTTCTAGAGCACTGTGGGTGGTTACTAAATGGCAGCCGTTCATAGGACGATGACTGTTATTATTTTTAGCAGTGGGTGTAAAAAGCATGTAAATGTAAAGAACATTTGCATGGAATGCATTTTCTTTTTTATTTTAATTTTTATTGAAGTATAGTTGGTTTACAATATCATGTTAGTTTCAGGTGTACAGCACAGTGATGCAGTTATACCTATATGTGTATATATGTATATACATACATATTCTTTTTCAGATCCTTTTCCTTTATAGGTTATTACAAGATATTGAATAGATAGGGGCAGGACAGGAATAAAGACGCATACGTAGAGAATGGGCTTGAGGACACGGGGAGGGGGAAGGGTAAGCTGGGACGAAGTGAGAGAGTGGCATGGACATATATACACTACCAAATGTAAACTAGATAGCTAGTGGGAAGCAGCCGCATAGCACAGGGAGATCAGCTCGGTGCTTCGTGACCACCTAGAGGGGTGGGATAGGGAGGGTGGGAGGGAGACGCAAGAGGGAGGAGATATGGGGATATATGTATATCTATAGCTGATTCACTTTGTTATAAAGCAGAAACTAACACACCATTGTAAAGCAATTATACTCCAATAAAGATGGTAAAAAAAAAGATATTGAGTAGAGTTCCCTGTGCTATACAATAGGTCCTTGTTGTTTATCTATTTTATATACAGCAGTGTGTATCTGTTAATCCCAAACTCCTAATTTATCCCTCCCCCAAGCTTTCCCCTTTGGTAACCACAAATTTGTTTTCAATGTCTGTGGGTCTGTTTCTGTTTTGTAAATAAGTTCTTTTGTGTCATTTTTTAAAGATTCCACGTATAAGACAAACATCATATGATATTTGTCTTTGTCTGGTTTACTTCACTTAGTACGATAATCTCTAGGTCTATCGATGTTGCTGCAAATGGCATTAGGAATGCATTTTCTTTAAACTAGGCTATATCATTCTTATTTTGCAACGGGATCACTTATTGCTAGAACAAAGGGTAGCACTTTGACATGAGAAATTTGTTTGTGAAGTTAGTCTCCTAACCACTCTTCATGTAGAATCTATTTAAATTACTTGACTTTATATCATTGACTCCAATATATCATTGACTCCTATTTCTACATGTGGCTCTACGGTTACACTGACATTGCTTTTCTTTTTTCCTGTAGAAGTAATTAACACCATGAAACGAGAAATGAGGTATACGAATCCTCACAATTCCTTCTTCATTCAGCAGATTTATTTAGTGAAAACCCCATTCTTTTGGTAGAAATGTTTACGGTTAACTGGATTTGAGTGCTCATTTCATGTTCAATAAGTGTTTCTTAAACGTTTATTGTTTATAATAATACTAGAATTGTTTTAAGTGGTTAATAATTTAAACAATTATTCTAGAAATAGTGCTTCCTGGAAGGATGCTGTGGGACATGTCAAGGGCAGACCCATCAGAAGCTTCTCAACAGTGAAGCTGAGGAACTTGCTTGGGGAAGTGTCCGGCATAAAGTCAGCTGTTAATACAGAGGTTTTTGATGCATTGCTGATGTTATTTCGTCAGCTTTGAACATTTTGCCTGATGTCACAGACTAACACAATTGACCAGCAGCCAGGGAATACTCTTCAGCAATATATACTTGTGACGTATTTTTAATCTCAAATTATCCCTGCAAAGCTTCAAAATAATTTCTCATTTCATTAAGATGATATTAGATTTTGGTAACATAGCTATTTACCCTGAGGAACAGTTTTAGACATTTGATTTTTCAGGATAACACTTTTTTCTTATTTCTAGCAAAGACAGTGAATCTGGAATATTAGTTTTATATAGGCATGTTGGTGGAAAAAAACTGAGCGTATCAGAGACACATTGCAGCAGACACTATTTTTTACTTAGGGCCAGAGAGTCCTTTACTGTGAAGGGCTGTCTTTTGCCTTGTACTGTAGTCTGTTAAGCAGCATCCCTGGCCTCTACCCACTAGGTGTCGATAGCACGCCCAGGTTGTGACAATTAAAAATGTTCCCAGATATTGGCAAATGTCCCCTGGGGGCAAACTTGCTCCTGGTTGAGAAGAACTTCACTGTAGCAAAAGACTTCCCTGAACAATGTTTAAATATTGATTTTTACCAGATAATTGAAACAGAATTCTTCTTACTTATATTTAAATTAAAGTGTTTTCTCACTTTCTTGTTCTGCCGTTTTTAAAAATTTAATTTTATTAAAAAAATTTTTTATTGGAGTATAGCTGATTTACAATGTTGTGTTAGTTCTTGTTTTGCAGTTTTGAAGACATACTTTAAAAAGTTTTAAAAACAAATAGATGGTGGTGGGGAGACGGATAAATCGGGAGCTTCGGATGAACACACACACTACTATATATAAAGTAAATAACCAACAAGGACCTACTGTATAGCACGGGGAACATATTCAGTACTCTGTAATGACCTATATGACCTATATGGGAAATGAATCTGAAAAAGAATGGATATATGCATATGTATAACTGAATCACTTTGCTGTGAAGCACCTGAAACCAACACAACATTGTATCAACTGTAATATAAAATAAAAGTTAAATTAAAAAAATAGAGAACAAATGAAGCAAAACAAAACGAAAAAACCCAAAAAACCCAAAGAGACATTGTCCCTGCCTTGCTTTCCCTTCCTGCCCACGTTGTTCAATGATCAACATGCGCTGTGAGCCCCATAGAACCTGTGATGTCATTGCCTCTGCTTGGCTGAGCGCATCCTGGTTTCCACTTCACGTCTGTAGCTGACACAGGCTTAATAGAAGTCAGCAACTTTTGTTACCTTGGAACTTGAAACCTTATTGCGGCTCTCTGAATAGTAACAAGATCTTCTGTTTGAAAATTACTTCTCAGAACAACCCAGCGAGTCAAGCCAGATGAGCATTATTAACCTGTCTGTACTATGCAGATTCAAGTTTCTAATCTTGTGGTTTTTCCATTCCGCTATGACTGAAGGAACACTATAATAATGTTCTTCAGTATCATATTTTAAAATTAGAGAATGATATTTAAGGGCTTTGGTCCATGCTTCTGAACCTATTTGCCATCATCATTTTCGGCAGTAGAAACAGTCATTTTATAAAATGTTTGTTTGATTGTAGACCTGGGAAAGTCCCAGTGAAAGAGGTTGGTAAAAATCTTAATTAGGGCCTCATGATGTAGAGATATTCAGATAACAGTAAGCCACCCCATACGTTAAAAATAAGTGCAATCCAAGAGCTGAAATGTATGCTGTCACATCGTTCATCCAATGGATGCATTTCTAATAGACAGCTGTCAATCAGGCAACACTTCTGAGATGCTCATCATTGCTAAGCCACATCAAAAGACAATTTTAGCCGTCTCAATTTAGCATTAATTAAACGATTCTGGAATGAAATGACTTCTAGGGAATGATATCAAGCAAAATGTGCACCAGGGACAGAGCAACGGATAGGTACAGGTATTTCAAAATATATTTTGTACAAAGTCTAAACAATTTCACCCTAGATGGAAATGATCTGAAGCTATTATGTCATTTTAGCAGAGAGTCAATGATTAAATGGTAAACCAAGTCCCATGTGGATTCATGTGTTGCCTTTGAGGGATGTAATAGGGACACAACAGAATTAAGTGATCCTCTGCTGAACTGACAGTGTGAAGATGAGGACAGTGTTAGCTAGCTCAACACCTGGTTAACTATTATCTATTATCTATCATGCATCTATCTAATCTATCTCTCTGTCTCTCTCTAATTATCTATCTATCATCTATCCTGTATCTATCTAATCTATTATCTATCTACCTAATCTATATATCACCTATTATGTATTAGGTATCTATCTAATCTATCTAACTAACCTATTATCTAACTACTCTACTATCTATCTTATCTATCATCTATCTATCTGATCTACCTAGCTAATCTAATCTATTTTATCTAATCTATTATCTATCTTATCTATATATCATGTATCTAATATATCTAATCTATTATCTATCTAATCTATTCTCTATCTTATCTATCTATCTATCATCTATCATCTTAGTAAATACCAGTTGATGACATTTGTTAAATGCAAACTATCTCCAGAGTTTAGTATTAATTAACCTTGCCTTACTTAGTTCTCTCAGACTATTGTAAATGAAGGCACTCAAGTTTCAGGCTCATTCTACCCAGATTGAGCCTACCTAATGCAAGATGAACAGAATGAAAGAAGCAGTACAGTGCAGCTGATTGAGAGAAGGGGTGGGATCTGGAAACTGGACTTGCTGCTCCCTGTCTGGCCACCTGCCCTCTCCCTGAGCATCCTTCCTCCTCGCCTCTTTCCTGTAAACCCTTTGTACATGCTCAGTCATCAGAGTCCAGCTTCAGGTTTCTAGATTGCATTCAGCTCCCCTGCAACCATAGCAGCCTTGCCTCTAACCCCAGCTCACTTGCCTGTGATCTGGCTTGCTTTTCACTCCGTGGGGTCAGCCGTACAGGAGATTAAGTGCCCTTAGGCCTAGCCTAAGAATCCCAGTCTGTGGCAGATACCTCTGCTTGGTGCACTTGAGACTACTTGATTTATGCAAGGGGTGTCTCCCACATGCTGGAAGGAAGAGTAAATGAGAAAAGTAAAGGTAGCTTGTTCCAGCAGGACCAGTAGAAGATGAAGTTACAGTCCCAGTTTTGCCACTGATGAGATGTGTAAACTCTGATCAGTCACTTAAATGTTCTGGTCTTTACTTGCCTCATTTGGAAAACAAATAGTTGACGTTTTAGATGCAATATAGATGTGTCATTTCATGAAATGTAATGCTCTGCTTCAAAGTAATTTATAGGGGTGGAGTCAGGATGGCGGCAGGGAAGGACGTGGAGTATGTGTCTTCCCACAGCTAGGGCGACTGCCTGACACTGGTGGTGGACCTCAGTGCCCAACGAGATGGGAGGAACCCCTGAACAACCAGATAGGACATGGGGGGAGTAAGAGGGGAGAAGATGTGGAAGCTGGACAGGACCAGTGCCCCTGAGAGGCGGCTTGGAGGGGAGAGGGGCTCCCACACCTGAGGGACCCTTGGGGGCTTGGAGGATTGGGGGGAGTGCGCCTAGCATTTCCCCTTCCCAATCCGACACTGGAAAGCCTGTGGGGCTCCAGGGCCTGGTCCTCCCTTCTCCGGGGCCCCCTCTGGGCCACATTGGTCCTGGGGGTGTAGGAGGGAGGGGGCCACCTCTGGATCGGAGAATCAGGGGAGGCACGGTGGGCGTTTCCCCCACCCACTCGGCCCTGGGAGGCCTGCTGGTCTCCCAGGCTGGGTCCCCGGCCCTTAAAGTCCCCTTCTGGGCTGCATTGGTCCTTGGGGCATGGTGGGTGGCAGGGAGAGGAGGAAAGGCAGAGTGTGGGGGGAACCCTCCAATACTGGAGGATCGGGGAGGCACCATGGGTGTTTCCCGAATCCATTCAGGCCCAGTGAGCCTGCTGGGGTCCTGGGCCTGGTCCTCTGCCCTCCAAGGCCAGAAACACACCTGGGCCCCTCCTGCTGCGTTGAGCCTAAGCCCCAACACCCCCCCCGCAGAGCATTTTCCAGCCCTGTGGGTCCTAAGTGTAGGTCCCTTCCACTGGCTAAACCCCGCCCCTGCCTAAGCCCCAGCCCCCACAGCCAAGGCCTTTTCCTGCTTTTTATTTCTTCTCCTTTTCTTTTTTTTTTTTTTTTTTACTACTGTGGTTCCGTTTTACCTTCTGGTTGTTGTTTCATCTATATTTTTATTTTTTTATTCTTTCTAACATATCTCTTAATTTTCTAAGAGAAAACTTGTGGGATCTTGGCTCAGAAGCTGGGCACTGGGCCAGAATTTCTGCAGTGGGACCTCCGAGTCCGAACCACTGGGCTAAGAGAGTACCTTAGACCCCAGGGAGTATTCATGAGAGTGAGGTCTCCTGGAGGTCCTCATCTTGGCACCAAGAGCAGGCTCTACCTAACAGCCTACAAACCCCAGTGCTAAAGCCTCAGGCCAAACAACCAGTAAGACAGGAACACAATCCCACCGATAAAAAAAAAGACTGCAAAAAAATATGGCACAGATGAAGGAGTAAGGTAAAAACCTGCAAGACCAAATAAATGAAGAGGAGATAGGCAATCTACCTGAAAAAGAATTCAGAGTAATGAGAGTAAAGATGATCCAGAATCTCAGAAATAGAATGGAGGCATGGACTGAGAAAATACTAGAAATGTTCAACAGAGAGCTAGAAGAATTAAGAACAAACAAATAGAGATGAACAACACAATAACTGGAGTGAAAAATACACTAGAAGGAATCAATAACAGAATAACTGAGGCAGAAGAATGAATAAGTGAGCTGGAAGACAGAATGGTGTAAATAACTGCTCAGGAGCAGAATAAAGAAAAAAAGAATGAAAAATTTGAAGACAATCTCAGAGACCACTGGGACAACACTAAACTCATGAACATTCAAGTCATAGGCAGTCCAGAAGAAGAAGAGGAAAAGAAAGGGTCTGAGAAAATATTTGGAGACATTATAGTGGAAAAATTAAAAAATTAAAGTTATTTTTTGTAACAACTTTTTTTTCTTATTAGACCTCTAGAATAGTCTACAACAGTTGTTCTTAGAGCCTGGGCCTGGGAACTGGTTAGAAATAAAAATTCTCAGGCTGCAGCCCCATCTGCCAAAGCAGAGACTTAAGGGTGCAGCCCAGCAGTCTATGGTTTCACAAACCTTCCAGGTGATTCTAATACACACTCAAGTTGGAGAACCACTGGTCTAGAAGGAGTGGGATCTTTCTTGTCTCATTTAAAAAAAAAATTAAAAAAATTTTTTTGGCTATGCTGCATGGCATGTGGGAGCCTAGTTCCCCGACCAGGGATTGAACCCATGCCCCCTGCATTGGAAGTGTGGAGTCTTAACCACTGGACCACCAGGGAAGTCCCCTCTTGGTTCACTTGAGACATGAAAAAATAATGAAGAATTTGTGTCCTCAAACACTGGTCCCGCTCCTTCTTTGAGTGGATAAAACCCAGTTGCTAAAAAAAACCATCAACATGGAGTGCTAGACAAACAATGGGAATTCCTTGTCTGGTAGCTTTTCAAGTTGGCAGTTTGGAAAACAAGCCACAGTAATAATGCAAGAAGATCTCAGGGGAAAAGTATGTTTATTTAATTTTCAGAAAAATGAATTTTTGAAAGTGGTTAAAAATTGTCACAGGGCTTTGTGCCGGGTGCTAACCAGAAACCCAGGTGGTCTAGAAGAAGATCAATCAGTGACATAACATAAAACTATTTTATCTTTTTAACTGCTTATTTTGGGAAAACTTGTCTTAGGAATCTGAAGGGATGTGAAGCATGTTAAATGTTCTTTTTAATCACAGCATAGGGACCAGTGGGAGAAACTACATATGTGTACAAGAGGCTAATTTTACATTGCTTATTTTTGATGTTAACAAGAAAATCTTGCATTTTAAATGGAATATTTGAGGCCCAGTGATTTTAGAAAGTTCTGCTATGAAGACCTAAAGCCAAGCTCTACTGTTGGATCCAAGCCTGGACCTTCTGTATCTTTAATTCCAATTTAAACACCTGTTTTTAGGTCACATTGCCACTTTAAGTACAGTGAAGCAAATGTCACTGTGAAGGTGTCTTGTAGAAGGACTTTAATAGTTATAGGAGCAAGGAATATTGCCAAAGGTCATATTGCATCCAGGTGAAGTATTTACCAAACAAATTTACCTAAACTGATGTACTTTATTCAAATAATGTACATAGGTCTTAAGGCACTTCCAAGTTAATGTGTGGCTTCTTCCACTGAACTACTGAAAGTGACTTCTTTTGTATAAATAGGCTGTGATTCCTAGCTGAATGCATTTTCTTTGTTTAGCAGCAAATGATATAAACAATAGTTACTGTATGTCTAGTGTATAAGGAGGTTTGTCCTTGCTGACTTCTGAACTTTAATTTAAATACCTACCTATGCTATTTAAAAGAGTTTTCAGAATTTTGCACTTAAAAGAATTTGTGTGACTTGGGATTTAATTTTAAATTGTCTAATTTGAAAAGGTAAGAATAAATAAAGACAAATACTGTATGATATCACTTATACGTAGAATCTAAAAAAAGCCAAACTTGTAGAAACAGAGAGTAGAGTGTTGGTTACCAGGGTCTGGGGTCTAGGGGGGTGAGCGGAGTGGGGAGATGATGTTTAAGGGTACCAGCTTGCAACTAGAAGATAAGTAAGTTTTGGAGATCGAATAATGTACCGCATGGTGATTAGGGTCAATAATATTGTATGATATACTTCAAAATTGTACCGAAAATTCATGTTCCCCTTCCTTAATATATAGTTTTTGCTAGCAAGTGGCTGCCAACCAAGTTATTATATTTCTTGGCTCCTCTTGCATTTTAGGTGGCAGCACTAATTCTTGCCAAGGACCCAGAGTGTAATGATGTGTGATAATTCCAAGTCCAGGTGGTAAGAAGCAAACATACTTTCTCCAGCGTGCTGGCTGAATGTCTTATTCAGGGGTGACCTTGGAAAGCATATGTTGAAAATATTAGGTCATCTGTTAAACTATGTCCCTGAATGACTGTTAGAGTAGAACCCCTCACCTATCTTCAGAACACTCAAGTGATGGAACTGTATTAAACCATTGAAATATTGGTGTTTGGACTTCCCTGGTGGTGCAGTGGTTAAGAATCCACCTGCCAGTGCAGGGGACACGGGTTCGAGCCCTGGTCCGGGAAGAGCCCTCATGCCATGGAGCAACTAAGCCTGTGCACCAAAACTACTGAGCCTGCTCTCTAGAGCCCACGAGCCACAACTACTGAGCCCACGTGTCACAACTACTGAAGTCCATGCGCCTAGAGCCCATGGTCCGCAACAAAGAGAAGCTACAGCAATGAGAAGCCCACGCGCCATAACAAAGGGTAGCCCCCGCTCGCTGCAACCAGAGAAAGTCCGCGCGCAGCAATGAAGATACAATGCAGCCAAAAATAAATTAAAAAAAAGAAATATTGGTGTTTGTTACCAGCAGCCAGTATTGCTCTGATTATTGTTAATAACTAAATATCTAGTTCCTTGGTCTTCCCCTGTCCATCTTCTTCACTTTTTTATTTATTCATTTTAGATTCCTTGGCTAACATTTTCTTGCTAATCTCGAACCAGGTGAACCTTCATCCTTATTTCTCACCTGCTGGGAAAAACCACAGTTTTGGATCACTCTAACCATGTAACTATTTTTCTTCTGTCTCTGCTCTTCGCTGCTGGAGAATATTGCATAACTATGTAGATTTTCACCAGGACATATTCAGGGTCTCCAACTTCACATGGATACTCAGAGCAACTCCAATTAAAAAAATTTTCCAAGTCAGTTTGCTCTCACATTCTCTGTAGTGGTCATTTCAAACATCCACCCTCAACTCATTCTCCACCCCACTGCAGTCCTTATTCACTTCCATAATCCCCTAAACCTTGGAGCAGCATGGCTGTGTTGACCCCTCCCTCTCTCTCGGTTTACCTTTCCCTTGTCTCCTGTGACATCCCGTGCTCCTGGTCCCTTTCTGCTTTTCTACCTTTTTATAGAGTCCCTTTGAGGATCTCTTCCTCCACCCATTTCTTGAAGGTTGCTATTCCTTTAGGTTGCATGTAAGTCTCTTCTTTATGTAATATAATCCTCATTAAGTCCCATGGCTAAAAACTGGTTCCCTATGCAGATGACTCCCCAAATTTTACCTACAATCCTGTGTTCTTCCTAAACTTCAGAGACTTATATCCAACAGCCAGCTAAATATTTACATTTCTATCATCACAGCTCCTAAAAGTCAACATGTCCTTGAGTGATGACATCATCTTCTGTGCTTGCTTGCCTCTTCTTCTGTAAAACATTGGAAATAGCACAATCACCCACCTACTGCCAATGTTAGAAATTGGGTATTTGATTCCTCCCTTCTTTGTACAAGTTGTTAGTTTTCTGTCCTATCAATATATTGAGTCTACTCTTTATTCCACTGCCCTTTTCTTATTGAAGGCACCTCATCCATTGTGTGGATTATCGTGTCAGCCCCCACGTTGGTCTTCCTCTATGCAGTCTTAACTCTTTCAATCCATTCTCTATATTGCAGCTTGAGTGGTTGTTCTTAAATGCTATTTTTTTCATATCACTCTCTTGCTTAAAAGTCTTTAAGGTGTCATGACCCCCAATAGCCAAAGCAGTCTTGAGAAAGAACAAAGTTGGAGGCATCATGCGCCCTGATTTCCAACTATGTTACAAAGCTGTAGTAATCAAACCAATATGGTATTGGCATAAAAACAGACACATAGATTAATGGAAGAGAATAGAGAGCCCAGAAAGAAACCCACACATATATCGTCAATCAATTTATGACAAAGGAGCCAAGAATATACAATGGGGAAAGAATAGACTCTTCAATAAATGGTGTTAAGAAAACTGGACAGCCACATGCAAAAGAATGAAGTTGGACCACCATCTTACACCATACACAAAAAATTAGGTCAAAATGGATTAAAGACTTGACCATAAAACCTGAAACCATGAAACTCCTAGAAGAGGAGGCTCAACCCAACAAAATTAAGGCTCAATCAGGGAAAATATGTTTTGCATGTATGATTCCTTTTCACACATTTTCCATTTTATTAACCTCATTAAATATTATTATTTTGCAAACCATCTTTAATTATTTCATAAGAGCCATAATATAATAACAGAGTAACATAGAATAAATGCTTGCGAAGAAAATAAAAGAGGCTTCCCCACAAAACTTATAGAAAATAACTCCCAATTGCTCAAAGCATAACCGTGAAAATTGACTCACCAAAAGAAATTATTAAATTTTCATCTAATGAGTATTATATATTTTGAATTATTCCATTTACTATGTTAGAGAAGAGATGAGCAAGACATGGTCCTGGGCCTCAAAGAATTTAAAACTGAGAGAAGTGTAAAAATGTACATAAATAATAACTTTGTGATAAGTCATGGTGACCTTTGCTATTACAGAGAGGAAGCAAAGTTCTGTGGAGCACAGAGAAGAAATTGTGAGGAGTTGGTATTTGATGTGGGCCTGGGAGAATGTGTGAGATTCTGACAGATGGGGAAGAAGTCACCAAGTCACACGGTGACCTCTATGCAAAGTAAGCAGCATCTGAGGATTGGGGGAAGACCAGTCATGTGAAGTGGGTCATTATGTTAGCAGAGGAGACCATGACCCAAGTAGGGGAAGAGGGTTCCACAGAGCTGAATTCCAGGAGAGACCTCACAGTAGCTGAGAAGTAGCAGAGAGTTTCAAAGCTACAGATCTAAGCTAAGCCAAAGACCAAGTGGCATCAGCTCTCAAAAATGTGCTGTTACAGTGGGTGGCGGTGTGGTGGTGGTGGTGTGAGTGTTTGCAGCGGCAAGCAAGAGGACAAGACAAGTTCTGCTGGCAAAGGAAATGGTGCTCCAGCTGGATTTAGTTGTCTTCAGCACCAAGTAGGGCTCCTCCACGGCACACGTGAGGGAACATAGGCTGATTGATGAGTTTCTGTTGGATAGTCAATTTTGGTTGCAGCTAGTTTTCATGAGAGAGAAGGAGAAAGAGAGAGAGAAATGAGAAATTAAGTGAGACAAACAGGTTGGGAGTAGAATTTTACAGACCTCATTATGGTAAAATTAAAAAAAAAAAATTAGGGAAAACAAAACATGTGTGCAGTTGATAATCAAAGAATAGCTAAGGGTTTGTAAAGAAAAGCTCTCAGTCACACTTCCTCCTTCCCAGAGGAAGCTACTTTTCAATGCTTCCTTCTTGAAGTTTCAGCCTTTCTGTATATAGAATACACGTACCATTAACACTTGATTTATTAATTTTAAATATGATTTAGACACTTGATTTAATTTTAGACACTTTTCTGCTATAACATAAAATTCAGCTCACTTACATAATTTACTCAATTTCCTTTTTACTTTATGCCAATATAGTTATTATTTTACTTTTGTTCCTCAAGATAAATTTAAATTATGTATTTTTTATTGAAGTATAGTAGTGTATAACATAGTGATTCATAATTTTTAAACGTTATACTCCATTTATAGTTATATAATACATTGGCTATATTCCCTGTATTGTACAATATATCCTTGTTGCTTATTTTATACCTTAGTTTGTACCTCTTACACTCCTACCTCTGTATTGGCCCTCCTCCTTTCCCTCTCCCCACTGGCAACCACCAGTTTGTTCTCCTTATCTGTGAGTCTGCTTCTTTTTTGTTTTATTCACTAGTCTGTTGTATTTTTTAGATTCCACATATAAGTGATATCAGACAGTATTTGTCTTTCCCTGTCTGACTTATTTCACCTAGTGTAATGCCCTCCAAGTCCATCCATGTTGCTGCAAATGGCAAAATTTCATCTATTTTTATGACTGAGTACTATTTCATTGTGTGTGTGTGTGTGTGTGTGTGTGTGTGTGTGTGTGTGTGTGTGTATATATATATATACACCACATCCTCTTTATCCATTTTTCTGTTGATGGACACTTAGGTTGTTTGCATATCTTGGCAATTGTAAATCATGCTGCTATGAACATTGGGGTTTCTTTTGGATAAATACAAAGCAAGGAGTGGTATTGCTGGGAATTGCTCTATCTTTAGTTGTTTGAGAAGTCTCCACACTGTTCTCCTTAGAAGCTGCACCAATTTACATTCCCACTAACAGTAAAAGTGTAGGAGGGTTCCCTTTTCTCTACATCCTTGCCAACATTTGTTATTTGTGTTCTTTTTTTTTTTTATGATGGCCATTCTGACAGGTGTGAGGTGATATCTCATTGTGGTGATTTGCATTTCCGTGGTGATTAGAGATGTTGAGCATCTTTTCATCGTCTGTTGGCCATCTGCATGTCTTCTTTGGAAAAATGCAAAATTATTTTCTCCCATTCAGTAGGTTGTCTTTTTATTTTGCTCACAGTTTCCTTTGCTGTGTGAAACTTTTAAGTTTAATTAGGTCCCATTTGTTTAGTTTTGCTTTTATTTCCTTTGCTTTAGGAGACAGACCCACAAAGAAAAGTATTGCTACAATTTATGTCAAAGAGTATTCTGCCTGTTTTAAATAATTAATTAAATAATGTATTTTAAATTCTTGTTGCATACTATAGGCAATAACTCTTACTCCCCACATTGGAATGTGACTTTCCTTCAACTTTTATTTCTCTTTTTCACCAAGTTTCTGGCATTTCACTTTAAATTGTTAAGGTTGATAAGGTAAAAATTTTATTTAGTAATTATAAGTAATTCTTCTGCTTTTATTTAGTGATGGATTCTGAAACTTGAAAATCAGCAAATACTATTTACTTTGTTATGGCTGTGTAACTACTTTTGCTCTGGCTCCCATTACGCTTTGATTATATTTCATTTTTTTAGGCATCTTTTGTTTTTTTTCCTGAAGATTTTACTTATGTTTCTAATTTGCTGCATTTGTTTTTGTTACACTCACAAGTTCTTAATAATTTCTCAAGAATAATATCAAATATGCAATATTTTTCTGAGATAGCTTCTTCCTGGAACTCTGTATCTTCCAGCTACAAGGTTTAGCTATCTATTTTACATTTGGGAGTGTATATATGTCCATGCCACTCTCTTACTTTGTCCCAGCTTACCCTTCCCCCTCCCCGTGTCCTCAAGTCCATTCTCTATGTCTGCATCTTTATTCCTGTCCTCAGGCAGGTGTCTTTTAAGCTACCAGCATTCACAAAGCAGTCGGGTGTCAAGCCAGAAGCTGAAAGATGTGTGTGCATACTAATGGTTCCTCCTTTGATAATTTTGGCCTTCTTGTTGAGTAAATCCTTTAGATATTTTCCTGTTGGCTACCTTGATAAAATTGTGAATGTTTTTAGAGGTCTTTCTTCTCATCTCCAAAGGTGCTGTGAACACAAAGTGACATGCTGTAGAACCCAAGAGGAAGATACAAATGTTTTCTAGGTTATAAATGTCAGAATTGACTTATTAAGTTTCAAAGATGTGTTTTATAGACAATATCTATAAAAGTGAATAACAGGTGACAATGAGTGGATGGCTTCGTTATTGACAATGGCAGAGTATTAAGAAATAAGACACTAGGTTATAAATGTGGTTTATGTTGTATTGGCATTTTGGTCTCTGTAGGAAAATATTTACAAGATGATGGACTCATGGAAGTAGGGATACCATGGTCATAGTGTTGCTGAAAGGATCCTTTATGTGACGTTGTTGTCCGTGGACCCTGCGGCCTGCACTTGTGGAGCTGTGGAGAGTCCCCAGGTGAGATTCCCAATGACCAGAGGTGCTGCTCTTCACTGGGCATGGGTTCTTCTTACTGGAAAAGGCTTCCTATTTCTCATTTCTGTTCCTCTACTGCAATTGCTATGCTCCTAGAATTACAGAGCTAACTTTAAAAAATTACCTCTTGAAGTCACACTATTGACATCATCTATCCAGGGGGATCATACAGAACATATGTGTTAGTGGGTTACCTTTATGGTGGGCTCATTAGCCTGGGAGCAGGTAATCTATGAGAAGATTTTAATGTTAAAAAATTTTAATGTTAAAAAATTTTAATGTTTAATTTTAATTTTAATGTTTTAATCCCATCTCTTATGTTGGTGCAGATAATTAACATGGTTTTCCTGCTCCAGGAAGTCATCTAAACCTAGTTCTTCTACTGTAGAACTGGGAGAGCTACCAAAACACAGCCTTTAACACAGGGTATAAGGGAAAATATGCTACAAGTAAGTCCCCTACATAGGAACGAGTTCCGTTCCGAGAGTGCGTTCGTAAGTCCAATTTGTTCATAAGTCCAACAAAGTTAGCCTAGGTACCCAACTAACACAATCGGCTATATAGTACTGCAGTGTAATAAGTTTATAATACCTTTCACACAAATAATACATAAAAACAAACAAACACAAAAAACAAACATTTTTAATCTTACAGTATAGCACCTTGAAAAGTACAGTAGTACAGCATAACAGCTGGCATACAGGGGCTGGCATCGAGTGAACAGGCAAGAAGACTTACTGACCGGAGGAGGGAGAGGAGGTGGGAGGTGGTAGAGCTGAAGGGTCGTCAGCAGTAGGAGACGGAGGGCAAGCTGCCATTTCACTCACGCCTGACGCTGACGGCACAGGTTCCGGTTCCTTGCTGGATTCAGTTCTATCTACCCTCTTGAAAAAACGATCCAGTGGTGTCTGGGTAGTAGCTCTTTTTCTCTCATCATAGATGATGTGATGACACTGGATTGCATTCTGAACGGCTGCTGTACCGTTCTACCTTCAGGTCCTGTGCCTGAAGAAACTAACAGTGTCCCCTCAAATAAAGAAAATCCCCTTGCCATTTCATGCATCGTGAATCTCTTCAGTTCTTCGGTTGCTTCTCTTCCTCTTGTCTCTCTTCATCCTTTCCCTGGGCCTCCTATTCCCGGTGCTTCTTAGCAGTACCAGCCACTTCACCGCTGCTTTCACACGTGCTTCCAGACATCCTGATCTTGAAATAAAGATACTGTGCTACTGTACTGTATACAGTCCTGTACAGTAAAGTACACAAAAGCACAACCACTTGTAGAGGATGCACACACGTGACAATGTACGCCGGACATGTGAACTAACTTATGTGACTGGACATGCGAATGCACGTTCGCATCTTTGAAAGTTCGCAACTTGAAGGCTCGTATGGAGGGGACTTGCTCTACAGTCCTGTGTGAGTCAGGGTTCTCCAGAGAAACAGAACCAGCGGGGGGTAGGGAGAGAGACAGAGAGAGAGAGAAAAAAATATATATAAAGAGTTTTATTATCAGGGGATTATGGAGGCTGAGAAGTCACACAATTTGCCATCTGCAAGCTGGGGACCCAGGATTTCTAGTGGTGTAGTTGAAAGGCCTGAGTGTCAGAGGGCCAATGGTGTAGATACAAGCTGAGCTGGAAGGCCTGATAACCAGGTGTGCCGAGGGCAGAGAAGATCAATGTCCCAACTCAATCAGTCGAGCAGAGAGTGAATTCAACCTGTCTCTGCCTTTGTGCTCTCTTCAGGCCCTCAAAAAATTGAGGATGCCTTCCCACGATGGGGAGGGTCACCTGTCTTACTCAGTTCACCAATTCAAATGCTAGTCTCCTCCAGAAACAACTCCACAGACGCACCCAGAAATCATGTTTCACCAGCTCCCTGGGCATCCCTTGGCCTAGTCAAGTTGACACACAAAATTAACCATCACAACTACCCAACCCAAGAGTTTGAGATTGACATATACACACGGCTATATTTAAAATAGATAACCAACAAGGACCTACTGTATAGCACAGGGAGCTCTGCTCAGTATTCTGTAATAACCTAAATGGGAAAAGAACTGGAAAAAGAGTAGATACATGTATATGCATAACTGAATCTCTGTGCTGTACACCTGAAACTAACACAACATTGTAAATCAACTACACTCCCATATAAAATAATAATTTAAAAAATAAAGAACAAACAAAAAACCCAACAACCCAACCCATGAAGCTGCCTTCTCTTTAGAACTTGACCTCAGTTCCATGTAGCTGTTCATCTACTCACTACCTCACGTTACACAGTTAACTTTTCATAGCTTTCCATGGCCATGTTTGTACCTCTTGTCCTGGCATAGATTTATGTTTATTTTTCACTATCTCTCCCTTTCTAATCAGGATAATGCCACCTGCCTTAGCCTGTCCCATGAATTCAGCCTGTAGTCTCTTAGGCAAGGCTTTTTTTTATCACTCCCAACTTGGGACCTACCAAACTGCAAGACAAAGTCAGGTCCTTGAAGAACCAAAGGGGGTCTAGTAAGAAACCAATGGCATGCTTCTGAATATCAGGTCATTCATGTTATTCGTGTTTATTATTCCAGCTAACATTTGTTGAGTATGTGCCCTGTGCCAAACACCAGAACCAAGGGTTTTCCATGTAATGGAAATTAAGATAAGGAAATTCAGACTTAGAGAACTAAGGAACTTGCTCAAAGTCACAGAGCTTCAGTGGCATTTAAGTGGTTGGGATTTGAAACTAGTTCTGTCTCAATTTGCAGTGTGTGCTCCTGACAAGGGAGATACTCTTTGTCTTCGTTTTCATTACATTTGGGAGATGGTGGCCTCAGTGCCGCCAGAGAGCAAATGTCTCAGCAGATCCCTCAGAGGATGGTCAGTAGCTGCCTCTAGAAACTGAGCGTCCTTCCTCAGATTGGTCTTAGACATTTATTTAACTCTGTCTCATCTTCTTAGGCATATTTCCTGTAAATGTTTCCAGTCTGAGGTTGACTGTCCTTGTTCTATGTTTCCTTCAAAGGTTATAATGCCAGTTTGATGTGAGGGAGTGATTTTTGCCTTCACATTCCTGCTACATAAGAATAAAGAGACAGCTGAGGTTTCCTTACGCAATTGCTGCATAACCTGCCCTGGCCCTCGCCCCCATAAAGGATGTAAACTTGCATGACCCTGGTTATTATTCCCAGGGCGATTTGAGAGTTTATGTGTGCCTATGTGTGTGTGTGCATACACACTGGGAGAGCAAAGATGAAACGTGATAAATCTTTTTTAACCTTAAGATCTCTTCCTTTTCTTTAGTAGTTGCACAAGAATCACATGTGAAGCTAATTACAGAAGGTCACACTGAGTAGTGCACCAGTTAAAATGCTTTGGGTTTGCTTTGTTCATTAAAAGATTGAATATGGGGGAAAAATAGGATTTTTGTAAAAGTTATTTCCAAAAGAAGTCAAATAATTCTATTTAAAATCACTAGGTTAGGCATCCTTCTATTTCAATGAAATGATTCTCTGAAAGATGCACATCTCCTCTTGTTTATGAAGATCTCTAGTATATTTCGTTTGGCCTTTTCTGTCCACTCCACTCAACAAATTGGTTTTTACCCAAATGTTTTATACATGCTGTATTATTTGACCATCTGTTGTCTTTGGCACATTGTTTTTCTTTTTGGGTTTTATTTATTTATTATTTTTAAAGTTGTCTCTCAGTGAGTTGCTCATTTAATTATTTATTGAGCTATTCATGTTAGCATGTGAAATAAAGACCATTTATTGTCTTTTAAAGGATCACCACTGCCCTACTTGGTAAATATGCACAATTCCCAGCTTGTATATAATATGTGTTTCACGTACAGCTGTCAGTTCTGGGTGGTGGATTGCAGTGGAGATTGGTCAGGAGAAAATGACACAGTATCCAGAGAGCTTGTGGAGGAGACATGAGAGGAAAGCATGAGGTTACAAGCTGGAGAAAGCAAAGTGAGTTACACTGAATCTGAGAAAAGCAAGCATCATAAATTCAGAGGATGAAGCTGACATCAGAGTCAAGGGATGGTGACATCACGGTCAAAGATGTCATGGGAAGTTCTACCGAGGACCTGGAGGAGAAATTTGGAGGCAGGGATGTGATTAGGACAAGAGGCCAGGAAATAGGATCTAACAGAACAGAAATACAGAGACCAGAAAGGGGTCTTACATGGATATAACTCCTCATCTCTGGAAATGAGAACGCTATGTCTAGAAGTTGGGTGGTACTTCCCAGCCTAGAGAAAGGCATGGCATTGAGGTTTTGGGTAAATCATCTCAGTAGGGGGAAGACTAAGTAATCTTGGGTGTTGACTTCTTGACTGGCATAGTTTGAAAAATACTGATATAATATTGGTAACTGGTAAAGATCACTTGGGAATTATGGCATAAAATAGATATCAAATGCCAGTCTTTTTTATGCCAGATACCAGCTAAACTGTCTGATCAGGAGTTTCAGTTATAGATATTTGCCCATCTTTTAAATATTACTATATTGGGCTTTGTTTTTTGATAGTCTTAAAATATATCTCTACAGCACATAAAGAAGAAAGCATGCAATTACTATAGAAATTCCAGTTTGAGGTTAGTATTCTCATGAAAATAAGCAGTCCATTTTCCCTAGACAACCCATTCCTAATCAGCACACATCACCCTTGCTGTGTCAGAAAACTCCAATTTTGACAGCAAGAGTTACCAACCACTTGAAGTCAGCAATATGATTCATGGATGCAAAACAGGCAATTTTGGGAAAGGCCAGGTGCTGGTTTATGCGACTGGCCTGATGACAGACACAGCAGATGGCTCAGAAAGGCAGACTTGGGAACACTACATGTGGATCTTTCCATAAACATGAATCGTTCTTGAAAAATTTGTTCGGTTTATTGGATATGGAAGTCTTCTTCCCCATCAGGGGTGAATGTTTCCACTCACCAATGTCAAAAGACTAAATTTCACCATTAATTTTGGAAATCTCAAAGAGGAGAGCTTTGAAAGAGGTACAAGTGTTTACTTTTTTTAAAGAGATAGTTGAAACCCTGGCAAGGATCTTGAACAATAATTTGTATAAATTGGGATGCGCTCATGGAAAAAGAGGTTATTATGATAACTACTGGGATTCTGGGATACTGAGATAATGTCGGTATTATAATACTAAATTAGTAAACTTACACTTTATTTGAGTCATTTAATGTCTTTGTACCTCAATTCATCCTTTGAAACTGTAAATTAAGTTGACACACAGTACAGATAAGAGTTTATGTCTAATCCCTGGAATTTAGGTATTCTCTATAAACTAATGACACTGTCTTCCAAATGAATTCATAAACCAATGAGATTTCATAAGAATCAGACATGGGAATGGCAAGCCCTGTTTACTCTTTGAAACTGACACATGACAGATAAAGGAAATTTACTATCCATTGACCTTTTCCCCCTAATGTAGCAATTTTCTTGAGCAAAACAGAATTACTCCTTATTTCAAATTATTTTTCAAGACTCATTTGAATTTGCTCATTGTGTTTTCATTCTGAATAAATCATGTGTTTTTAAATAGACCCTCCTTCTAAATATTTTATAAACAAATTTTGCCTTTTAGATTAAGTCTGTTGTCCTTTAGAGTAATGATTTGGCTCTGAGACTCCTGTCTAAAATTTAAACCAAGAGTATAATATTTGTCAAAAATCATCCTGAATAAAATTAATAATAAAATGTTTTACGGAATTTCACTCAATTTACCATGAAAACACTAATTCGGGATCTCTTGTTAGTTTAAGGAAAAGGAGATATCAGTAGAAAAAAGAGCACACATTACTAAGAGTGATCTTTAAGTGAAATCATTGATTGATTGGATTATTTTATTCATTCTGTAATGAGATTCTTGATTCAAGTTACATATAACTTAAAAATAATTTAATTATTTGGTTTTAGGTGACGCTAGACATCAAATTTGGCTGTTTAATGGGAGCTTAAAATTTGATGCATAGATCTTTCCTCCAGATATTCTGATCCAACTGGGCTGGATTTGGCTTTGGTCTTGGGAATTTTAAGAGTTTATAAGGTGATTCTAATGGGCAGCCCTTGCTCTACAGACAGGACATGACTCTGTCATCAGCTTCTGACACCACAGCCTATGAATTTCAGGACAAGACAAGAGTAACTTCACTCAGGTGGTGACTGAGAGTGGTGAAAATACCAAAGTTTTGGTCAGTTGCTCATGTGTGGGGATGACCAAAAGGGGGAACTGTTAAATTAATTAAACAAGGAGGCTGTTAGACCTATGATGTTCTAATGCCATGGTGGCCAACATAAACAACCTCAAATCTAAGCTTATAAGCGCAAGGGTACAAAATTGAAAGCTAAAGACAACCAATCACAAATAGCCAACTAGATTGTAAGCTATAGCCCATCAATAGTTTGCTTTCTGCGCTTTCACCTTTTCTCTATAAAACTCCTTCTTGTTGGTGGAGCTCTCCTAATCACTTGCAGTTTGGTCCTGCACACTTAGAATTGTTTTTTACTCAAATAAACTCTTAGAAAAAGACATCAGCTCCAACAATAATCTTCATTAAGTAGATAATGTACCTCAGGATACAAGGTACAAGATAGTGGGTAAATATTATGTCTACCACACCACCTCTAGCTAAGATGAATATTCAAGGTGGTAGATTCTGTTTTATTCTTCTTATCTAGAAGATTCCACCTTGTAAAATATTGCCTTGGGTTGGCAGTTATGAAATTGTCCTAGATTTCTGGAGTGTTTACCTGACTAATTCTCTACTGTGTACTACTTCTCTGTTATTGTAGTGATGGGTATAAACCCATTCTTAAACAATGGAAATAAACTTTTGACCATTTCTAATCACAGTCTTCGGACAACAATATCACAACATAACAGAAGAATAAAATCATTTCCTAAGACTCCAGTGTGATTTCTCTTTAGAAATCTTTGAGAACAATTTAAAAAAATATAATGAAAAACCTTGCTTTCTTCTTCATAAATATTGAATGGTTACAAGGGCCTGGGAGACCTTTGTTCTGGACAGACTTTGAAAAATTTCTGGAGAAAGCTGATTGACTTTCTTATATGCATAATTATTCAGAAAATATACCAGATACCTTCCTAGCCAATGACGAGTCAAAGCACTGCATCCTTTAATTAAAATAAGGGCTGCTACTCTAGGAAGTGAAGATAGGAAAGATGACATAAATCAGTGTATCTACAATCACAAATGTCACCTAGGTGTTTTGTCTGGTGTACACCTGGGTGACTGACTGTCTGCCTATCCCCCAGCCTCCTGAGTGTAACTAAGTAAGATGATCATTGCTGATTCCCAATTTGGAGAAATTTGAGTTTAGAGTGAACTGCAACCGAGGTTATCTATGAAGGTGATGATGACACATCTGTACGGCAGAATTTACCTCTAAATTGCTTTAGTTTCTGAGAAGCTCAGGAAGGCTCATCATGATGACCTTTCAATATTCCTTTGGCTGAGAATTAAACTATTTTGTTAATTATGTAACTGTATTTAGAAATGATTCCAATACCATCACTTTCCATGTTAAGCTGACTCAATGGAAAATTAAACTAATTCATGTAATAAAATGGAAACTCTTTAAGCAAGATCTGTATGAGGGAAAATATAAAATAATGCAAAGCAGGGAAGAAAGACTGTAAACATGCAGGTAGTAGTGTTTTACATAGTTACTAAAGTTGAGCAAAAAGTGTGGTTCTAAACTTCCTGGTTTTCAAAGAAAAAGGGGAACAAGAAGATTACATGTGTTGTCTATAAACAGAAAACACACTAGTTCTCAGGGAAATGGTCACATAAATCTCAGAAAAGAGAGACAAGTACAATATCCAGAAATCATTGTCTGAAGGAGGAGAGCGTGAGTGTACCCTTGTTCCTATTGGGTCAGTGAAATCTCTAGATGATGTCACTTTTGTCAGGACCGTTGAAAAGGCCGGCTGTTACCTCTTGGTGCTCAGTGGATGCAAAATGTGCTATCATGTGTTTTCAGTGAGGCGTCATCGTCAACCAGGCCTGAGGATTTGTGAGGAGTTGTGTTTACATCAACCCACCAATCCCCATGGAATGTCCGTACTACTGTTACACACATCGCAGTTGTATTCATTTCTGGAACTAAAATGACATCTGTGTAAACCATTTGGATCCCTGTTGCTTGTAATTTATGTACTATCTATCAATTGTTCAAGATAGAAATTAAGACAGGGATAGTTACTCCTAGCAATGCTTCAGAATCTCCTATGGAATAATGTGTAAATATTCCCAGACCCCATATGAGTTCCACAGAATCAGCATATCTGTGGGTAAAGGTCCAGCATCAATATTTTAAAATAGTTTTGCAGGTAATTTTGATGCAAAGCCAGGATTGAAAATCACTACAGTTGTAGTTGCTGCTGTTTGCCAAAGAAAATAGATTTATGTGAGGAGGAAGAGGAAGGGGGGGGGGAAGGCAAGGAGGATCTATTAACAACTAGCTTAAAAATTGATTGGCGTTAAATTCTGTATTTCATAATTGCCTCAGAATAGAGCCAATTCCCCATAAAAATCTCTTCGTGTGCTATTTATAAAGAACATGGCATTTAAAAACTATAGCAGCATAGCTATTCATTATTCCTCTAAAACATTAAATTAAAATTGACCTCTTAATATGTTGAAACTTCCGTAATAATAATGTGATCCCAAATAGAGGTCACCCCTGGCTACGTGTGTTTCATGCACTGATCTCGTATATATTCATTTTCTACTCTCCACTTACATTAGATTGTTTGCTTAAGAGGCTCCAAACAGTATGAAGTGGGAGAATGTGAGGTCAAATGGAGTTAAATGGCTTCCAGAAGTTTCCTGTTCGTACATCTTATTTCTGTAGTTCCCATGGCCTGGAACAGATGGCCTGTGAAACACAGAGGCTGTATGCAGTGTGACCTCAAACACCTCTGTTGAGGTAGTGGTCCAGACAGGTTATTGACACAAATAGTTTTCAGTGTTTGATGTCTAGCTTATCTCTGTAGCTAGGCTGTAGTTTATGCTTGTCATGAACTTTATTAGTGCTTCTTTTATATCCAAGCCTCACACACTATTTCAGTGTGACTCTGACAAGTTAGACTGTGTTTTAAATAAGAAAACTCATTGTGTAGTTTAAACCAAAAGAACAGAAAACAATCCCATTCACCATCGCAGCAAAAAGCATAAAATACTTAGGAATAAACCTACCTAAGGAGGTAAAATGCCTGCACTCAGAATATTATAAGACACTGATGAAAGCAATCAAAGATGACACAAACAGATGGAGAGATATACCATGTTCTTGGATTGGAAGAATCAATATTGTGAAAGTGACTATTATTACCCAGAGCAATCTTCAGATTCAATGCAATCCCTATCAAATTACCAATGGCATTTTATACAGAACTAGAAAAAAAATCTTAAAATTTGTATGGAGACACAAAAGACGCCAAATAGCCAAAGCAATCTTGAGGGAAAAAAATGGAGCTGGAGGAATCAGACTCTCTGACTTCAGACTATACTACAATGTTACAGTAATTAAGACAGTATGGTACTGGCACAAAAAAACAGAAATATAGGTCAAAGGAACAGGATAGAAAGCCCAGAGGTAAACCCACACATCTACAGTCAACTAATCTATGACAAAGGAGGCAAGAATACACAATTGAGAAAAGACAGTCTCCTCAATAAAGAAGTTGTGGCACATATATACAATGGAATATTACTCAGCTATAAAAAGAAATGAAATTGAAATTAGAACACTTCCTAACACCTTACCCAAAAATAAACTCAAAATGGATTAAAGACCTAAATGTAAGGCCAGACACTACAAACAATAAATGCCGGAGAGGGTGTGGAGAAAAGGGAACCCTCTTGCACTATTGGTGGGAATGTAAATTCATACAGCCACTAGGGAGAACAGCATGGAGATTCCTTAAAAAGCTAAAAATAGAACTACCATACGACCAGCAATCCCAATACTGGACATATACCCTGAGAAATCCATAATTCAAATGAGTTATGTACCACAATGTTCATTGCAGCACTATTTACGATAGCCAGGACATGGAAGCAACCTAAGTGTCCCTCGACAGATGAATGGATAAAGAAGATGTGGTACATATATACAATGGAATATTACTCAGCCATAAAAAGAAATGAAATTGAGTTATTTGTAGTGAGGTGGATGGACCTAGAGTCTGTCATACAGAGTGAAGTAAGTCAGAAAGAGAAAAATATCGTACATTAATGCATATATGTGGAATCTAGAAAAATGGTACAGATGAACTTGTTTGCAAGGCAGAAATAGAGACACAGACATAGAGAACAAACGTGTGGATACCAAGGGGGAAAAGCGGGGTGGCTAGTGTTAGGATAAATTGGGAGATTTGGATTGACATATGTACACTAATATGTATAAAATAAATAATAAGAACCTGCTGTATAAAAAAAGGTATTTCAGTTCACATGATAGGGATGAACACGTGAACTTCTCGTGACATTGGACATCTTCAACACAGTTGCAATATGCACTTAAAGAAATAGGATAGAAACATCAGTATCATATTTGTTAATATTTACGTATTAAATGCTCATCTGTACATGACCTGGAGCAAGGAGATGTAAAGCATGAGGAGTCGTATAACACAGGTCCCCACTTTCCAGGAATTTACAGTCTGATTGGTTAGAAAAGACAATAAACTTTACAACGGTTAGAGAATTCTGTACATTTAACGTGGAGCTTACCCACTTTCTTCATTGTTACTCCTGATATTCTGAATGTTGGTAGAAAATCCTACAAAAGCGTAACGATTGACTGCATGACACGTCTGTGAATTCCTATTTTATCTGGGTCTTCAATAGCACTTTTACTTCTAATCAATCCCTTTTTTATTTTTCGCAACAACTGTCTCACGTCCTTCACCCCACCAGGCATTTGTTCTTCATTATAAAAACCACTTTAGTGAAGTAGGATTGACATAGAAAAGCTGTACATATGTAATGCATACAACTTGATGAGTTTGGAGATAAGTATACACCTGTGAAACCATCACCGCGCTTTATGCCATAAACACATTCATCACCTCTAAACTTTCCTCCTGTTCTATTTACTTATTGATTAATTAGTATTATTTTTGTGACTAATTCTTGGGTGCATAATCCTTGTTTCTGTCATTCCCTGAGGTTGGATTTGTCTGTCTCCATCTTAATGACCCGGGTCTGCTCTTTGTCTAAATTTGATCACCATCAGCTTGGTTCACTTGGGTCATTCTGAGGCTTGTGTTCCTTCATTCTGACCCCAATCACCTTTTGTACCCTTTTCTAGCCTCTGTATTTGTCTTGCAGTTTTGTTGTCTTTCCATGGTTAGGGCTTTTTTTTTGCTATGAGTTTTCTTTTTGTTCTTGGATATGCTTCCCTTGAAAGTCTCGGTCTGTCTCTGTATGGTAATGACTGCTCACTATCTTGTCAGCACTCCAGTCCTGCCTGTCCCTTCAGCTATGACATTGCACTAAACACACACAATTTCCTGCGCGAGTAATGCATGATCTTCCGTGTATTGGCTTCTACCTGCATTTCCATCTGCTCTCCAAATGCACGGTTTTTCTGCCGTATTGCGCTATTTATTGTCACCCCAGCAGGCACCACTTGAGAGAGTTCAGGCGTGGTCTGTGCATTCTCACCCGAGGCGAAAGGGAAAACAATACAAAGCCATAATGAAATAATGAACAAAGAACATGGAAAATTCTTTCAATAAAGAAATATGAAAAAACAAACACACAGAGGAAACTGTAAAATACCTAGGTAGTCAAGCGATGGTACTGAGAATAAAACCTCAATTTCGGCTATCAAATTGATACAAAATTTAAAAATGATAAATCGCAGTATTGGTGATGTGTGATTGTTTTAATGGTACCTGGGATGTGTGTTGAGCAGGTATGGTAGGACATGCAGACACAGAAATGATGGCTGTGAAGGAAGAAGTTTCCATTATACTCACAACCCCCTACAAACGGGAGGCCTGGCTGCCATGTGAGGTCACACGGGAAAGCACCAGGGCAAGATGAGTAGACAGAGAGAGGGGAGAGGAAGTGCTGGGTAGGAGCCCTTATTGTGGTTTTCATGGGAAGGAATGGACCAGGTAAGCAAGCTAAGCAGGTTTGGGAATGGGTATTTTGAATGATTTTGGTGGGTTCGGGGCTGCTAGGGTGACCCCTAGTTGTCTAGTAACTGGCCTTGGGGTGATGGGGCATGGGGATAGTGTTCCCAGACAGCAAGAGCCCGATAAAGTGAGGCATATGGGTCTATGACTCCAATTGATTGGATTTCATATCAAAGATATGCTTCCAGGGCTTCCCTGGTGGCGCAGTGGTTGAGAGTCCGCCTGCCGATGCAGGGGACACGGGTTCGTGCCCCGGTCCGGGAAGATCCCACATGCCGCGGAGCGGCTGGGCCCGTGAGCCATGGCCGCTGAGCCTGCGCGTCCGGAGCCTGTGCTCCGCAACCAGAGAAGCCACAACAGTGAGAGGCCCGCGTACCGCAAAAAAAAAAAAAAAAAAAAAGATATGCTTCCAGGCAAGCCCTTTACTCTCTCTAGGAATTAGCTAACCTGGAATTAGTGGCTCCTTCCCATCAGCAAGGCTCCAGATGCCAGAGCATCAAGAATACAGCAAATTGGGACTTCCCTGGTGGCGCAGTGATTAAGAATCCACCTGCCAACGCAGGGGACATGGGTCCGAGCCCTGGTCCTGGAAGATCTCACATGCCGAGCAGCAACTAAGCCCTTGCGCCACAACTACTGAGCCTGCGCTCTAGAGCCCGTGAGCCACAACTACTGAGCCCATATGCCACAGCTACTGAAGCCCGCCTGCTTACAGCCTGTGCTCTGCAACAAGAGAAGCCACCGCAATAAGAAGCCTGTGCGCCGCAACAAAGATAGCCCCCTCTCACCACAACTAGAGAAAGCCCATGTGCAGCAGTGAAGACCCAACACAAGCAGCCAGAAAGGAAAAAAAGAGTACAGCAAATAAGAAGATATAGATAATACAAGGAATATGGATAATCTTGTATACATACCATGAACAATTATTATCTCTCTTGAATCATCGATTTTCTCTCTATATAGAGGGGAAAAATAGAACTTAGAATTGTCAGCAGAGACTTGCAGGAGAAAAAGTTAGAGGACTTTTCAGCATCTGATTTCATGAATTACTGCAAAGCTACAGAAATCGAGACAGAGTGGTACTGATATTAGGATAGATAAATAGATCAATGCAACAGAATGGAAAGTCCCCAAATAGACACCCAGACATCAATTGCTCTTTGAAAAGTTGCCAGTTCAATTTAATTCAGTGGGCAAAGAAAAGTCTTTTCAACAAATGGAGCTGAGATAATTGGTAAATATCTGGGAAAAAGTGAACCTTGACATTCATCACACTCTGCACTTCAAATTGAGTGAAACATGCACCTAACTTAACAACTAAAATTATAAAATTTCTAGAGGAAAAAGAAACTTCTTCCATAAAAATAAAATCTTCTACAATATCTTCATGATCCTGGGGTAGGCACAATTTCTTAGGGAGGAATAATGAATCCACTAACTAATAGAAAGAAAATGAAGAGCTGTCCCTCATTGAAATTAACATGTAAAGAACAAAGTAAAAAAGATGAACAGCACAATAAAAATGAGCAAATCTCTTGAACAGACACCTCACTAAAGAGGTTATTCAAATGGTATATACTCAACCTGACGAGTTACCAGGGAAGTGCAGATCAAGTCCACAGTGAGTTCCCACTCTGCTCCCATTGGAATAGCTAAAGTTGAGAAGACTGGTAACACCAAACAGTGATGAAGAACTCTCACTTTGGAAGTCTGTGAGTGTTGGTTTGAAACCTTGGGAGTTTCCCAGGTGAAATTCAAAGCTGGCCCCTGTACACAGAGCTCAGGGGGAGGCTGAAGGACGAGGAGGGCCCCTCCACATTGGTAGACGGCAGCTTTAACGAACAAGGGAACCTACATATGAGGCAGTCTTGGGTGCCGCAAGATGAGTAGGTTTCCTCAGTCTCAAAGTTTATAGGGAGGCCTTAACGGGGTTCACTCATATATTCAGTCTGACAACAGTTACTCTCTCAAGGCTGCATCCTTGAAATGGCCCTAGTGTAGGAACAGTGGGCAGAGCCTACATTCCAAGGACAAGGGGCAGGAGTGAGGAGTCTCCCATCGTCCGAGTCCGGGTCTCAGGTCACCTGGTGCTCATATCCTCTCAGTGACCTCCTCCAACAGGTAGCTTTATATAAAATTAAACATAGGTTTATTTTATGATACGTTATGACCTGATAATTCTACTCCTAAGTATTTACCCAAGAGAATTGAAAAGACATGTCCACAAAAAGACTTGCATAAGAATGTCCAAAGCAGCATTATCATAATAGCCTAAAACTAGAAACAACCCAAATGTTCATCCACAAGAAAACAGATACTTACACTGTGGTCTGCTCACACAATGGAATATGAATCAGCAACAAAAAGGAACAAACTACTGATGTATGTAACAACATGAGCAAATCTCAAAAATCTTGTGTCCAGCAAAAGGAGCCAAACAAAAAGCGTACATAATGCTTGGACGTGACACGTGTCAGTTCATAGCCCATTGGTCAAAGCAAAAGCGTCTCCACCTATGTACAACAAGCCAGGGGATGTATAATTATCCCATAGGAGGAGGATTGAAAATAATTCAATTTATCACACTTAGATTATGGTATAGGAACAATCTCCATATTATAGAAATTATTGCTTTGTGTTTTGATAATTTTGGGCAAGATTTTAATTTATCTTTTGACTAAGTTTTGGCGATGTAGACGGAGAAAATAGTTCTTTTGTTCTTGGTCCTATACTTAAGTGGAATCAATACTCAATCCCAATCTTTCTGCAGTAATTTTTCTATTCATTACTTCAGATAAACTGAAGTTTATCTTCTAGCAGTTTCTTAAGGAAAGATTTATGCAAATTTTGTTCCCTGGGTTTTAAAATATTTAAAAGTATTTTTCGGTTGTCTTTATGCTTGAATGACAGTTTGTCTGTTTATAAAATCCTTGGGTTGTACTTTCTTTGTTTGAGAACTTTGTGAGTGTTATTCTACTGTCTTCTAATGATGAATTATTTTTTTCTACAGAAGTCACACCTATTCAGAATTTTTACTACAGAGGTCACTTGATCATTTTGCTTAGATACCTTTCTCTAATTCAGTTTTATTACAGTTGTAAAATGCAGGTAATGATACTGCCTATCTCAGTGTTGTGAGGATTCAATGAGGTACTACCTGAAAAACATAAATATAAATGATTATTGTTATTTATTAATATGGCTCCATTTTCTTGTAGAAATGTTCTTTTCAATCTGTGATTTAATTCTTTTGTTTCTGGAACATTTCCTTAATTTATGTCTTTTTTTTTTTCTCTTTCTCTTCTAGTCCTTTGATTTTCTTCTTTGGTAACACTATATATGCAAACGTTGGATATCCTTCACCTGTCTTCCTAAGCCACCATTTCCTTTCTAATGTTTAAAAATCTTAGCTCTTTTTATTTTACTCAATTTTTGTGTAACCATGCTCTAGTTTCTTACTGTGCGTATTTTTTGTTGTGCTGCTTCCAATTTGATTCTCACTTCTGTGATGACATTTTCTCCTTGCGCTTCTTTCTTGAGCTGACCTAGCTTATTTTCCACCTTCTATTGTTGTTTTGCTGTGACTGCTCTGAGTTCTAGTATCTCTGATTTGTGTTTTTGTTTTAAAAAGGCTCTTGCTTCACCATGCTTTTCATACATAGCACAGTATGTTTGGCTACCATTTTTATTTGCTCCATGTCATTATTTCTTCAGTAATTAGTCTACACGCCATTTATTTATTTTCCTTGTTGCCTGCCTCCTTTTAAAAAATAGATCTTATGTAGTTTTCTTTTTTCATTATTGTTTTTATTTTTGAATGAATTTTTCCTGAATAATCTTTTTTCTTTTTCAGGAGAGTTTGATAAGGAGAATTCTACTTATGACATAGGACTGAATACATTCTTTTAGCTTTTATTCCTCTCTAGTCAACTCAAAATGGCACTATAGTTTGTTTTTAATCATCCTTGCCTCCCACTCAGATGGTTGCCCAAATATAGTTCCTCTATGTGTTTCCTAACTTATCTCTACTCCATGAGATATTTTACACTTGATGGCAAATAGGATCCAGGGAGCTTTCCACTATTAGTCTACATGCTTCATTTATCTTGTTTCAAGTATGCAGTAGTTCCTAAAAATATCTCAGGGCATGCCACTCACTTTAGAGAACTGAGTTTTTGCTGGCGTTTTTGAGCTTTTCAGCCACAATTGTTCTTTCATCGTATCTTCCTGTAGCTCCTGTCTGACCTTCCCAACTTTTTGTACGCTTCCTTTTGTTTTATGATTTGGAGGCTCAGATTGCTCTAGTTTAACCAAAGGTAGATTCATATTTCTGTGTCTCACCTTGTTTATGGAGGGAGCAATGCTTCCTTTATTTCATTATGCTGAGGTCGAAGTTCCTCTGGGCTCATATGTATAGAGCCCAACCCATAAAGGTGCTCAGTGGAGCAAGAGGGTGTCAGTTTTACCGTGCTTGGCTCAGGTTGGGCTGTAGTATGTTTTTACGTAGCAAATTTCTTTTCTCCTCATCATGTATATATGCACATGTCCAAATCAATATCTCTATGTGTCTTTATTTAGGAAATAAACTGGGAGGGAAAATTCTAAAATATTGGTTGAGATTCTCTGTGCATGAAAGGAAGCAATGAAGTCCAAAGTCTTGTAGGTGTACCAGAGTCTAAGAAATTTCTAACTGTCTAGCGGGTCACAAATACCGAATGGGGGAGGTATAGTAAGGAAGTCAGGGTGTGGAGCAGAAGCGTAGGGACAGGCAAGTCAGGGGTGAATTAGTGAGCGGTGTGGGAGGGACATGAGGCCGAGAAGCTCTGTTTATCTCCAAACTTGCATTTCTGAGCCATGTGGGAAAATTGTGTGCGGGTGTTTTGGTCTGATTTAAAGGCCAGTGTGTCAGGAGGTACAAGCTTGCCATACAGTACGTTCATCCCTCCATGCTATATTCACTCTACCAGCCTGGAAAGTTCTTACTCGTTCTTTAAGGTACAGTTCGAGGATGATCAGTTCTCTCTAGCTTTCCAGGCTCCTCTCATCTCCCCAGTCAACTTGGATTTCTTCTTGCTTCTCTTAGCTAGTTAAACATGTCTCTATTATAGCACTTAAAAGGTGCATTTAAATTATGACTTGTTTGTCTGCTTCCTTTTTCAGTTATTAATTCTCGAGAGGTGAGGATTTAATCTTACAATTTCCAATTCCTACTACACAGCTTGAGATACATTGAATTCTTAATAAAGTTCATACATTTCATTGAATCATGTTTTCTTAAAAAAATTTTTATGGCGGTATAGTTGATTTACATTGTTGTGTTAGTTTCCGCTGTACAGCAAAGTGAATCCGTTATAGGTACACATATATCAATTTTTTTTTTTTTAGCTTCTTTCCCCATATACATCCTTACCGAGTACTGAGTAGAGGTCCCTGTGCTATACAGTAGGTACTTATTAGTTACCTATTTTATATATAGTAGTGTATATATGTCAATCCCAATCTCCCAGTTTATCCCTTCCTCCCTCCCCCCCCGATAACCATAAGTTTGTTTTCTACATCTATTCATTGTTTATTTATTAGCATTAATTGTCTTGGCATGATGGATGACTTAACAGTTTGATAATGGCTAGTTCAAAAGTCTTCAGTGCATCAGTTTAAAATTTGTATTGATGTTTAAAATATCTGTCTACATTTATAGTTTCTATGACTTAAGTACCTAGAAATATTTAATATATCACAAATATTTTGGTTATAGAAACATGATTCATTCATTGCAAGTTTTCCTGACCATTCTGTGGAAAAATTCTAAGTTTAAGGAGAGTTATAGAGAATAACATCACAGTGTGTAAAACTTTCATTGCTTGCCCTTCATGAATTTTTCAATTACTCTGAGGAATTTTAACTCTACTAAACCTGGACTAAAATATGTTGTGTCTAGTTCATGGCAACAGACCCACTGCAGAGCAACTCTGAGTTATTTCCCAATGTCTGGATGATCCTTGATCTGAATATGCTGTGTGTATTAGCAAGACTGAAAGTGTGATTTGCTCTACTGTTTTAATAAATAGAATTTATTGAATACTCACTATTGTCAGGCACTGTGTTAATGCTTTACACAAATTATTGACTTTAATTCCCCATTTTATTGATAAGAAAACTAAATTTGGGGGCTTCCCTGGTGGCGCAGTGGTTGAGAGTCCGCCTGCCAATGCAGGGGACACGGGTTCGTGCCCCGGTCTGGGAAGATCCCACATGCCGCGGAGCCGCTGGGCCCGTGAGCCATGGCCGCTGAGCCTGCGCATCCGGAGCCTGTGCTCCACAACGGGAGAGACCACAACGGTGAGAGGCCCGCGTACCGCAAAAAAACAACTAAAATTTGGAGAGGTTAAACAACTTGTCTAACCCCACCCAACCAGCAGGCAACTGAAACATGTATCCCCAAAGCCTGAATCCTTAGCCACTGTGCTATTCCACTTCCATAGGGATAACTGAAAAATAGCTACTGAATTTGACTCAAACAGATAAAAAATTGTTCTGTAATCCTTCTGGTTTTGCTTATGCAGACTCAAAGTCAGGTCTAGAGAGACTCAGAGGTTTCTTGGCAAATGATGCAACTTAACAGGATTTTTCAATTACTATGCAGAGTATCATGGGACCAGCCTCAAACTCATCTGATTTGTGTGCTCGAAATTCCAATCCCTTGTGAAATGGCCACAGGGATGTTTTAAAATTGGAAAAAGCTTCGGTAGTATGGCCTTCCATGACCTCTTCTTCTGCCTCAGTCAGAATGATGATGTGAGACTTGGGAGAGCACGAAGGTGGAGACCATCTCACATCATAGCAACAAGGTTATGTGGCTGGCACAGTGTGTGTGTGTTGAAAGTCTCTCATTCTAATAAAACACATTCAAAAATGCTTAGCTCAAAACCAGAAAGAGAGGCATGAATTTACCAAGAGCATTTTTTACCTCTTTTGCTTTGTAAATGCCAGTAAATAGAGAGTCTCAGAGTTAGAAATGGGTCAGGTGTTTGTGGGAAGGATGATATCGGTTCACAGATTTATATTTGTGATAAAAAATTTAAAAGTATTTCTAAAGACCAAAGTGTTTTTTAAAACTTGGAAACAAAAGTCTCCTAGAACACTCACATCCCCAAAAGTTAATTTGAACACATGGACATGGCCTTTTGCAATTTCATACATTAAATGTGAAACGTAATTTTTTGATATAAGGCCAAGGTGAAAAGCTAATCAGACAAACTGATGGATTTTTTTTGAAAAATGTAACATACGTTTTCTTAAAAACAAAATAAACCAACACATGAGCTATAATGAATGACTCTGTATATACTGCTTCTCCTTCTTTTTACTCTATAAATTTATGTTGTTCCTAAACAGAAAAGGGAGGGAATGTGAAGCGGGGGAGGGAGCAGAGCACAGGTTATGGTAGCAGATCTTGCCTTCAGATCAACACAGTACCTGGGGTGTGCGGTGAGCAGCAGAGAGAAAGACAGGTGATTTCCCACCTCTTGGGAGTCGTTTCCAAGGTGCAGAGAAGGAATAGCAAGTCCGTTGGCTAGTGGCAAAGTAGGCACTTGATATAAAAGAATGACAATGCAGTGAATAAGATAGTATAAAACCTACCATAAGATTAGACCAGAATATATTTCTACCTGTAAGTATGCAGAAATATAAGCAAGAAATATAAGTGTGTGGAATAAACTGGAGTACCAATTTATAGGAGAATTATTAAACCTGGAGGGCATTATGGTAAATGAAATAAGCCAGACAGAGAAAGACAAATACTGCATGGTATCACGTAAATATGTGGAATCTAAAAAAAAAGTCAAGTCCTAGAAACAAAGAATAGAAAAGTGGTTGCCAGGGGCCAGGGGGTGGGAGAAATAAAGGGAGGTTGGTAAAAGGGTACAGACTTTCCTTTATAAGATGAATAAGGTCTGAGGATCTAACGTATAACATGATAAATACAGTTGATAACACTGTAGTGTATAACTGAAATTTTCTAAATGTTCTCACCAAAAAAATAAATATGTGAGGTGATGGATGTATTAATCCCCTCACAATGTATATGAATATAAAATCATCAGGAGTACACTTTAAATATCTTACAATTGTATTTGTCACTTATTCTTCAATAAAGCTGAAAAAGAAGAATAGCCAACAGGAAAATTTGTAAAAAAAATAATTAAAAAGCAAAAAAACCCTCCAAGCCCCTTAGGAGTTACTGTAGTACCTAAGAATGGGAAATATTGTGTATCCCCCCTGTATATGAAAAATATGAATCATTCAATCAATCAGTTGCTATTTCCTGAGTTACTGTTATGTGTGTTTTGATACGAGGGATGGGTTCACTCTTGAAACCGTTTATGAAATCTGAAAGAGGAAGTTTAGCAAAGTGATGGAGTTCAGGTTCAAATCTTGTTTCCAGCACTTACTGGTTGTCAATCTTGGGCAAGTTTCTCAACCTTTCCATACCTCAATTTCCTCATTTGCAAAACGGGGATGATACCATTGATCTGCTAGGACACATGTCTGACCCCACCACCTGGCTAGCAGTGATTGTTTGTATGCTTCTTCCTGACTTTTGTTCCTGTGCGCTCTGTGCACCTTTATTCTCTCTTTTTTTTAAAAAAATATTTATTTATTTTGGCTGCGTTGGGTCTTCGTTGCTGCACGCAGGCTTTTTCTCTAGTTGTGGCGAGCGGGGGCTACTCCTCGCTGCGGTGCGCGGGCTTCTCATTGCGGTGGCTTCTCTTGTTGTGGAGCACCGGCTCTAGGTGCGCGGGCTTCAGTAGTTGCAGCATGCGGGTTCAGTAGTTGTGGCGCATGGGCTTAGTTGCTCTGCAGCATGTGGGATCTTTCTGGACCAGTGATCGAACCCATGTCCTCTGCATTGGCAGGTGGATTCTTAACCACTGCACCACCGGGGAAGTCCCCTTTATTCTTTCTTATACCCACTTCAGGCCAGCAAACTCCACATTTTTAGGAAGGTAAAGCTCTGTGTTTTCTGTAACATTTCTTCTACATTATTGAGAAGGAGGCAAACTACACATAAACTATCATTTCTTTAATTGTTAGGTATTTATCACATTTTAAAAGTGTGCTATTTTAAATAAATTTTATTAATGCAGTGCTTACAAAGTTGCATACTTTTTGAATCGTCTCTTTGAATCCTATCTCCACCATAAACCCTGCTAGTTTTAGTGCAAAATTTTGCAGAATGTGATGTTTTTCAGGAATGTGTATATTGCATTTTAGTATCTACTTAGTTATTAGAGTATATACCTCATAGAATTCTTTTTTGCAGATCAAATGAGTTAACACTCTTATAATCTCTGATGATGTCACCACCACTTACTACGTTTTCAGCACTGTGTTGAACACCTAGCATGCAAATGTTAGTTGAAGCTGGTACTCCATAAATATTCACTTTTATCAAAGGAAACATTTAATTAATTTACATGCTTATGGGGACCTGACTCAGGACCACAGGTTATGCCATTACATAGCTCAGGGGTGAGGGGTATTCACACCAAAGACGCTGCACATTTGTATACGCATTATTATAATATACTGGTGGATGGCAATACAGTGTCTTGCTTTAACAAAATCATATCTTAATGATGGTAATAAACTGTCTTGAAGTAGAGGAGCCCTTTCTAAGTAGTATAGAGGTGCACCAGCAAAGGACTGGCCATGAATAGTCTTTTTGGCAATTATGAATAAAGCCGCAATAAACATCCATGTGCAGATTTTTGTATGGACGTAAGTTTTCAATTCCTTGGATAAACACCAAGAAGCACGACTGCTGGATCAAATGCTAAGAGTATGTTTAGCTTTGTAAGAAACTGCCAGACTGTCGTCCAAAGTGTCTGTACCATCTTATGTTCCCATCAGCAATGAATGAGCGTTCCTGTTGCTCCGTATCATCATTAGCGTTTAGTGTTGTCAAGCTTCTGGATTTTGGCCATTCTAATAGCTGTGTAGTAGTATCTCATAGTTTTAATCTGCAATTACTGATGACATAAGATGTGGAGCATCGTTCCATATGCTTATTTGCCATGTGTATATCTTCTTTGGCGAGGTATCTGTTAAGGTGTTTGGCCTATTTTTAAATTGGTTGTTTGTTTTCTTATTGTTGAGTTCTTTGTGTCTTTTGGATAATGACCTTTATCAGATGTGTCCTTTGGGAATATTTTCTCTCAGTCTGTGGCTTGTCTTGCAATTCTCTTGATATTGTCTTTTGCAGAGCAGAAGTTTTAAATTTTAATGAAGACCAGCTCATCAATGATTTTTTCATTGATCATGTCTTTGATGTTATATCTGGTTATTTAAGTTTTCTCCTCTGTAATGGTCTAGGACTTTTATAATTTTGCATTTTACATTTAAGTCTATGATCTATTTTGAGTTAATATTCATGAGGAGTATAAGGTCTGTGTCTAGATTCTTTTTTCTTGCATTTGGGTGTCCATTAGTTCCAGTACCCTCTTGAAGAGACTATCTTTGTTGCATTTGCTCCTTTGTCAAAGGTCAGTCGATGATACTCTAAGTGTGAGTCTATTTCTGGGCTCTCTATTCTGTTTCATTGCTCTGTTTGTCTGTTCTTTCACCAATACCACATTGTCTTGATTATGTAGCTATATAGGGAGTCTTGAAGTCAGTTAGTGTCAGTCCTCCAATTTTGTACTTCTCCAACGTTATTTTGGCTCTTCTGGGTCTTTTGATTCTTCATACAACTTTATTTAAATTTTTTTTTATTAATTAATTTTTATTGGAGTATAGTTGCTTTACAATGTTGTGTTAGCTTCTGCTGTGCAGCAAAATGAATCAGCCATACATATACATATATCCCCTCCCTTTTAGATTTCCTTCCTGTTTAGGACCCCACAGTGCATTAAGTAGAGTTCCCTGTGCTATACAGTGTGTTCCCATCAGTTGTCTATTTTATACATAGTACCAACAGTGTATATGTATCAATCCCAACCTCCCAATTCCTCCCACCCCACCCCTTTTCCCCTTGGTATCCATACATTTGTTCTCTATGTGTGCTTCAGAATCTATTTGTCTATATCCATAAAATAACTTGCTGGCATTTTGATTGAGATTGCATTGTATCTATAGATCAAGTTGGGAAGAGCAGACATTTTGACAACACTGAGTCTTCCTGTGTATGAACATGGAATATATCTCCATGTATTTAGTTCTCCTTTGACTTCATTCATCAGTCTTATAGTTTTCCTCATATAGATCTTGAACATATTTTGTTAGATTATACTGACATATTTCATTTTGGGGGTGCTAATTAAATGGTATTGTGTTTCTAATTTCAAATTCCACTTGTTCATTGTTGGCATATAGGAAAACAATTGCCTTTGTATATTAACCTTGAATCCTGCAACTTTGCTATAATTGCTTATTATTTCCAGGAATTATTTTGTTGATTCATTCAGATTTTCTATGTAGATGATCACATCATCTGTGAACAGAGACAGTTTTTACTTCTTCCTTTCCAATCGGTATACATTTTATTTCCTTTTTTTGGTTTTATTGACTTTTCCTATTGATTTTCTGTTTTCAATTTTCATTGATTTCTGCTCTAATTTTTATTATTTCATTTCTTCTACTTAATTGTATTTAATTGCTCATTTTTCTAGTTTCCTAAGATAGAAGCATAGATGACTGATTTTAGATAGTTTTTCTAGTACATACATTCAATGCTATAAATTTCCTTCATGCATTACTTTTGCTGCATCCCACAAATTTTGATAAGTTGTCTTTTCATTTTCACTTACTTCAAAATATTTTAAAATTTCTGTTGAGATTTCTTCTTCAGACCATGCATTATATAGAAGTGTGTTGTTTAATCTCCATGTATTTTGGGATTTTCCAGCTCTCTTTTTGTTATTGATATCTAGTTTAATTCCATTGTGGTCTGAGAGCAGACATTGTATACTTTTCAGCTTTGGAGATTTCTATTGAGATGTCCAGTCTACTTATAAGCCCGTCAAAGGCATTTTTCATTTCTGCTGCAGTTTTTTGGCCTCTAGTATTTGTTTTTGATTCTTCCTTAGAATTTCCATCTCTCTGCCCACCTTGCCCATCCATTCTTACATGCTGTTTACTTTTTCCATTAGAGCCTTTAGCAGATTAACCACAGTTATTTTAAATTCCTAGTCTGATAATCCCAACATTCCTGCCACATCTTAGTCTGGTTCTGATGCTTCTTCTGTCTCTTCAAACTGTATTTTTTTTTGCCTTCTAGTATGTCTTGTAATTTTTTTCTTCTTACTGAAACATGATTTCCTGGGTAAAAGGAACTGCTGTAAATAAACTTTAAGTAATTTGTTCATAAGTTGTGAGGGGAAGGGAAGTGTTCAATAGTCCTGTGATTAGGTTCCAGGCCTTTAGTGAGCAATATTAGCTAAATTTAAAAATCATATTGTTCTCTACTCTAGAAATAAGCCTCAGTATAGTATATAAATGAAAAAAATGACAATAGTAGCAAAACTGTGAAATATTTCAGAATAAATTTAGTGACTGACAAAGCTAGTGTTCTGGGGCAGAAGGTTAATTCTCTAATAAAGGTGCTGATGAGATTGGGGTCCATCACATATAATAAATTAAAAAGTTAAGTTTGAGAAATAAGATAATAAAACGCCTACAATAAAATCTAGGATACATGCACTGTCTAGGTTTGTTGAAGATCTTCCTAAGAAAGTCTAGAAACTTAGCAGCTATGCAAATAAAGATAGACATATTTGATTAAAAGATTATAATTAGCAAAACAAATAGATAACCAATATAATGGTTCATCTATTAATGTAAGAAATAGACACATAATATGACTAGGTCATTAAGAACAAATCCAAATGCCCAACAAAAACTGAAAGATGGCCAAATTAACTAATAATCAGAAGAAAGGCAATTTTAAAGTGATAACCAGATACCACTTCTCATGTATCATATTGACTAAACTTAAAAGGACTGCTAACAGCGATTGCTGCTGGGATACAGAGAACATAAATTCTCAAACATACTTGTGAAAATATCAATTTGACAACTTTTGGAAGAAGCAATCAGGAAATATCTATTAAAAATAAAAAATACATGTGCATTTTAACTCAGTAGTCCTTCACTTGGGAAGCGTCTCATAGAATTATGAGTCTCAGTACATAAGCATATATTTTCAAAGATATCTACTGCTGCATTATTTGCTATGGCAAAAATAAATGAATAAGCAAATGAATAATGGAATAAATGAATGCACAAGTAAACAGAGCCAAGTACACGTTTATCAGTAGAAGAATGGTTGAATAAATTATAGTATAGATACACAATTAAAAATAATTATAACTGTACTAATAGAGGTAGTGGAATTTTTGTGAGCTGTTGTGTGAAAAAAGCAAGAAACGTGTGTGTGTAATGAGATGGTTATGATTTTATTTTACGCAGGAGTGATATATATGATATATATGCTACGTGTGTGTGTGTATATGTTTGTGTGTCTTGTCTAAACTTTGAAAAATGTAAATGATAAATTTTGATGCCAACCCCTGGAAATGTGTTGCTGGAGGCGGGCAGGTGGCGTGGGCTGAAGCCCAGGGATGACAGGGAATAGAGGAGTGTGTCAAAAAGGAAAAGACTGAAAAAAATGAGTGTTTTAAACATGTGTGAATGATATCATCACATTCATACACTCATGTGACAATTACAAATACATGTACATGTAATATTTGAAAAGTACCTTGAAGGATCTACCCAATGTCATAAGGTAGCTAGTGGCTAGTCAAGATTGGGACCCGGATAGGCCTGATGCTATAGCTGTGGTTCTTTCCACTAGTATAGGCTTTCTTAGTTTACAAATATGATTAGACATATAAACAAATACATTGTTTTTTGGTAAGTAGAGGGTTTGGGCAAAGTAATGCAATGCTCTGAGTGATCCTTGATGAACTTAAAATTTAACCATCCTTTAAAACTTCCACCAGCCTTTTCTGTACTTAGCAAGGTCAATATCAGTGATAGGTATGAGGGATTCTTATTGATTGTATTTTCACAATTCTCACCTTTCCCACACTTGTTTTACCCCATGGACTCAGATTTTAAGATCATGCAAAATATTTTGGTTATTTGAGAAAATATTAGTTGCTGTATCTGTGTCCAAAATTCACCTCCTGGATGTATTCCAGTGGAGGGCTTCAAGGTACTCTTTGGGAATTGCAATTGTAAAAATAACGAATTATATTTAGAGAGAAATTAGTCACTAACAAATCAGAGAAGAGCACAACATTATTTACATTGTTTATTGTTACCTCATGTTTATAATGTGAGATATTAGGTTGGATTTAAGTTTTCTGGGGTGGCAGGATGTAACACAAAGGCTGGGCTAAATGAACTGCAGGACTCTTGGTTCATAGACTCCAAACGAGCGAAGCTGCCACTCAGGGTCACATGGCAGATGCACGGGGATAGGGTAAGAGCAAGCTGGAGCCATGGATGGCAAGCAAGGTGAGCTAGGCTGGGTTCCACGGGCTCCATATGGATTGGCTAATTGGAATAATTTCCAGTGTGCTGCTGGCATTGGGGCCGTCCCTAGGTGTCCGGTACCTGGCCCAGGTGATTAGGGTGGGTGCATAATGGCCCTGAGTGTGAAAGCCCCATAAGGTAAAGAAAGAGGTTGGGGTATGGACTGAATCCACTCCTCAAGAAGGGGAACTGGCCGGCCTCTAACTAGGGCCTCACAACTGGGTCAAGACAACACTTCAAAACAGAACAGAACAAAACTATTTTATACTTTGTAATGTCCAAAGTATGAGAATGCTTCCCAAGGAAAAGTCTGGTTTAATCTTTCCTTACCTTTGGTTCCTCCAATCAGTATCATTCTTGGCTTATAGGGCTAACTAACAATTTATTTTAGTAATAAATTTCATTTGCATAATTTCTGAATAATCAATAGGGAATATTTGTATTGCTTTCTCAGTAATATACAATTCGTTAGATCAAGGTTATGAAAGGGTTTCTTTTCTTGAATTTGTACAGGTGTGCTAAAAATTATACATTTGCCACAAACCATGGGGCTTTAAATCACTTTCTTCTTCTAGCTCCTTTCTGAGAGTTTCCTTCTGTAATCTTCCCCCAAATTGTGCATTCAACATGAAGGATCGTGCTCTGCCTATGAAATGATCCCTGAAGCTGAGAATCAGAGTAGCATACAGCACCGTAAAAATGGCTTAGGCTTTGTTCCTCTGCCAAATAAATTAAGGAAACACATTTGGATGCCAAAGTTGCTTCTGAATGCCATTTCCATAAGTAAAAAGCACTGCTGAAATAAAGCATATTACACATGTACCTAAGTACAATGCATTGAAAACAATATTATGTAATGTTAACACTTCTTCCTTTGTAAACCCGCTTTTAAAACTATTTTCTTTTTAAAATATCCAAAGGTATAGCAACTCTTCAAAATAATAGACTGAGCGCTGAACAGATATTATAGGCATAAGACAGAGAACATGTGTGCGGACATATTTGCCCCGATGCTTAATAGTTGAGTGTGGAGGGAGGATGTAACATTGGCTGGTGCTTACCCCGTGCCCAGCACCTGCCCTGTAGTTTTGCAATCATGCAAATATCGCAGCAACTTTGAACAATTGATATTATCTCTATTTCACAGTGAAGGATACTGAAACACATGGACGTGAGGTAATTGGCACAGGTCACATTACCGGTAAGTGCCAAGGCAAAACTTTTCACTATAAGAGTGTTTAGTTCCCAGGGATGCACAACATGGTAACCGTCTTTATCTTTAGAGTTATATATTTATTTGAATATGTTGGAAAAGCTAGGACAAGCACAGCTAGCTTGTGATTTCACATATGTTATTGCCAAGTTTTGAAAGTGAATCTGTTGTAAAGATAAATGTTACATAACTAATAGTACAAATAGTATGTGGACATGACAACATATTAGAAATAAACTTGCCCATAACATTTTGTTCCTTCTTGACTCATTTGTCTATCTATTTATTTAATTATTTTTATTTTTATTTTTTGGCCGTGCCGCACGGCTTGTGGGATCTTAGTAGCCCAACAAGGGGATTTGAACCGGGCCCCGGCAGTGAACGCTACAAGTCCTAACCACTGGACTGCCAGGGAATTCCCTCATTTCTTTTTGTACTAATAATTTTATACCATAGTTATCTACAGGATAAAATCCAAAGTTTGGCATTATTCTATACAGCTAGCTCTAGCCAGCTGGCCTCAGCTTATCCCCAGGACAAGATGTTTACTCATGTACATCAAGGACAGTGAGAGTAGAGCTCACTTGGAATGTCCACCACAACCTTTCCATCTGTTTTTCTATTTCAAGATCTACACTGTATTTCTTCCCCTATGATGCCACATAACACAGACTCAGGATGGTCTCATTTCTCTTCATTTATAGAGTTTATTTTTAAAAAATCAATAACTTAAATGTTAGGTCTGTATATTTTGGGTAATTAATCCATAAATATTTATTAGGTACCTCTGTATCTAAGGCACTGTCTTCTTGCCTTTATAATCTTATAATATAATTGAGAGGCAGATGATCTACTTATGAAAAGTGAACTTATAAAAAAGTAATAATAGAGACCATAACAGTTATTACCAAAGGATAATAGGATTCATTGGAAAGGTCACACATTAGAATTAGACACCTGGATTTGTTGCTTATTAGCAGCAATTTAGTGGGAACTTGGGCAATTTACTTATGTGCTCTGAAGCTTGCACATTGTAAGATGGGAGAAAATCTATTCTGCAGCCTTACTGTAAATCACAAGATAGTGTTTTGTAAAATGCTTAGTAAACTTCATAGAGATCTGCGAGCATATTTTTATTTGCCACAATGTTTTCTATGACAGAAGCATATTACTAACAGGAATTTCGAGATTGAATTATGAAAAACTGGTGACCATGTGTAGGCCTAGAACAACAATACATTTAATAGAGTCCAAAGAAAATATTGCATAATCACAAAATCCCCCCCTTTGGAGTTATTAAATAAGAAACTATTCTAAATAGGAAAGAACTTATTAGAAAAGGTTAATTTGTTCCACCAGACTCCAAGACTTTTTATAAAATGATGGTAATTAAATACGCATGAATTTGATTTCAGGAGATGCAAATAGATCCCACAAATGCACACACGCAGACACACACACACACACACACACACACACACACACACACACATTTGGAGTATGAGAGAGGTGCCACTACAGACCAGTGGGGGTAAAAGACTGTTAAACAGGCTAAAAATTGCCAACTAGGTGGGAAAAAGTACAATTAGATATCAGTCTCTCACTCTCTGTAAAAGTACTAAATATGTTCTGGTAGATTATGAAAATCTAACCCTTAAAACGTTTGAAAGAAAATTTAGGGGAATATCTATATGACATCAGGATAGGAAAAGACTTCTTGGGACAAATGAAGTACAAGTCATCAATAAAAATTGGAAATCTTTGACTACACTAAAATGAAACATTTCTGTATGACTCCAAAAACCATAAACAAAATTAAGAGCCAGATCTTTTACTGGGAGATTATATTGTCAACATCATAACGAACAAAAAGTTTGTGTCCAGAATAAAGAACGGATACAAATCAATTGGAAAAACACCTAAAATAGAAAAAACAGGTATAGAATATGAATAGACAACTCACAAAAGAGGAAATATATTTGGCCAATAACCATATGCAAAGATACTCAACATCTCAGTAATCTGGACAATGCACCCCTAAGTCAGCAAAAATTGAAAGTCTGACTATACTACCTTTTGGTGAGGATGAGAATCTGACATCGCTATGGGAATGTAAATTAGCACAAATATTTTGGAGAATAATTCACAATTGTCAATCAAGTCAAAGATGCACATATACTATGTATTGACCTTAAGTAGACCCTTGTAGGTGGACGAGGTGAAAGGTGTAAGAATGTCTGTTTCAGTGTTGTTTGTAATAGTGAAAATGATAAATGTGGCATCGGCCAAATTGCCAGTCCATAGACACATGAATAAGTAAGCTCTGGTTTAGTCTTACAGTGAAAGCTCACTGGCAAAGGCAAACATACTGTAAAGGTAGGAAGTCATCCGTGCACAAACATGATATCAGAACCAGCAATCGTGAGAAGAGGAGAGTACGAATGCAGGATATTTGAAATTAAGAGATCAGCAACTTAAAACAATCATATATATATATATATATATATAGAGAGAGAGAGAGAGAGAGAGAGAGAGAGAGAGAGGGAGAGGGAGACTGCAGTATGTAAACGTCATGGTAACCACAAACAATGAAAGGTTTAGTTAAAGGAAAAGATGAAATAAAGAAGTAAAGAAAGTTATCAAAATGACTACATCTCAATAATGTAAGGTGAAAAAAAGGAAGCAACAGAATATGTTGGGTGTGATACCATTTCTATATAAATTCTATCATGCTTAAAAAAGGTATACATAGTTTATAGTGTTTGGATATGTACGTGCATAAAATATGTTTGAAATGGCATGATCCAACTTTGGTTTCATGTTACTTCTTGTGATGTTGGGAAACTAGCTGGGGGTAGAGAATTAGCCGTATCAAATGTTTTCCTCTTTAAAAGAAGCCATCTGAAGCAAACAAGGGGAAATGTAGATGTTTTAAAAATCAGGATGGTAGGGATACGAGGATAAAGAACTTTTTACCGTTTTGTAAAATGCTTTCTGTATATCTGTCAAATTCATATATATTTATGAATATATATATTTAATGATCTAGCAGCTCTCCGCCTAGGTATCTATGAGAAATGAAACATATCCACAGAAAGACTTATACGAGCGTGTTCATAGCAGCCTTATTCTTATTAGCTCTAAATTTGAAATAATACATATGTCCATCAACATGGGGAATGGTATGGTTATCCAGTGGAATACTCTTTAACAGCAGGAGGGAATGAACAATCTCTATACATACAACATGTATGTATCTCATAAAAGCTTTATGTTGAGGTTAAAAAGACACACAAGAAACAATATTGTGAGATGCTGTATATGGGGCAGCAGGGCCGGCCACATAATTTGAATAGCCCAGTGCAAAAGGAAAGTGTGGAGCCATTGTTCAACGAGCAGGGAAAAGTGCCCTTAAAGGTATTAAGATGTAAAGCTCTTTCTTTCTGCCACTTTTGAATTATCATGGCATTTTAATTTGCTATTTAATGTTGTCTGAAGTCTTTTGAATTATCATGACATCTTTATTTGCTATTTGAATTATCATTGCATTTTACTTGCTATTTAATGTTGCTCAAAGTAAGGAAAAATTAACAATTAAAATGGCTAAATTTAAATTTAGTATTCAATATTCAAATTTATTGTTCATCTTTACATTGTTCAGTGCAGGTTCTAAATGCAAATAGAAGAACATTTATCTTATATAACTGAAATGACACTGTGTTTTGTAGCTCATACATGCATCTGTCTTTTGTTCTTATCCAAACAGTGGAAATGCACAAAACTAATTTAACTGATTTAATTTCATTTCTTGATACACAAACATTCCATCAACACTCTGTATCTTAGGCTTAATGATGAGTAAGCTACACTCTGCCCTATCTTCCCTTTCCTTTTAGAGCACCATTTTCAGCATAAGTGGTTGGCCAATGCAGGGGAGTCACAAAAATAGGAAAGGATATGACATTTCCTTCCTTGGTCATTGGTGTTTCCTATAACACTGTTACTTCCTTCCTGTGTTGGAAGCAAGTTCTGATTGGCATGGGAATTGTGGCTTCTGAGGCTTTGGTGCCTGCGTTTGTTCGTTCCAAGAGGTAAGGTGCTTCACCTGCCTTGAGTTTCACTGAGCTGAACTCCCACTCCTCCTTTGTCCCCTGGAATTTTGTCCTCCTGGGGCTTTGCAAAGGCCAGATGCCAAGGGGGCAATAAGGAACCATAGATGCGCGTCTTGTTCTATTTTCCAAACAGGCTCTATTTATAAAACACAAGATCAAAGATGAAATTATTAAGAACTTCAAGACAGTAGTAGTAGCAGGGCACTCAACTAAATGTGGGCCCCTTTGGAACACAGTTACAGGTGTATACATTTCAGTTATATGGATGCATACGTTTCTCAAAACTCGGCAAACTTAAAAGCTGTGCCATTTATTACATGTAAATTGTAAGTAAATAAAAAATAAAACAACAAAAAAACACCACCATGGTCTTCTCCTAAATGTAAAACTGCAGACATTTTTGTATGTTATTGATTTAATTTTTCTGGTGACAACTCATGGAACAAACAAAACAGATCTATGACCTATTTCTATAGTTACTTAAAATTGGCAAAACTATTAGACTGTCACAGAGGGTGATTTTTTGTCTTGTTCCATATTTTTTTCCAAAGAAAGCCCAGTTGTCCCTTTGAACAGTACAATACCTGAAAGAGAAGATTGTAATCATTCGTCTACAATTTCAACTCAACAATGAAGCATTGCTTGCTTCTTTCGTGTTTCATAGAATGCGTAATGTGCCTGCAATTCATGGGAGATTTACATGCATTTTTCTCTGGGACAGTATAAGCCCCTAGAGAGAAAGGCTTTGACAGGGATAATGATATTATGTCTCCTGGACTCATTTGCTCTGGTCAAGGATATGCGTTGAAGGACGTTTCCCTCGGGGCCATGATCTCGCCGGCAAGAAGGAATGAACTTCAGTTTGACTGGACTTTTGTTCACCCTTAGCCATTATATCTGCAATGCAACCAAGAGCTTTAACATACCGTCTTAAGATTTTAATTTACATTTTCCCAATGACTAATATTCAGAAGGATGGTGACTTATTTTCACGTTTGTCTGTAATAAAGAAGCTAACATACGGTCTGATTACTTCTCAGTTCGTGGAGGTGACGTCTGATAGAGGCACATCCCTCTTCCCCCCATCTTAGTGCTGTGTGATTTGTTAGGAGCAAATAGCATTTCTGAGTCTTGCTAGATTGAAAAGGAAAGGTCCCTTTTTAAGTTGAACTATAGTTGATTTACAGTGTTGTGTTAATTACTGCTGTGTAGCAAAGTGACTAAGTTATATATGTGTGTGTGTGTGTGTGTGTGTATATATATATATATACACACATTCTTTTTCATATTCTTTTCTATTATGTTTTTTAAAAATTTAATTTATTTTTTGTATGGCGGGTTCTTGTTAGTTATCTATTTTATACTTATTAGTGTATATATGTCAATCCCAATCTCTCAATTCATCCCACCCTCCCCACTTCCCCCCTTGGTGTCCGTAGGTTTGTTCTCTACATCTGTTCTATTATGGTTTATCCCAGGATATTGAATATAGTTCCCCGTGCTATACAGTAGGACCTTGTTGTTTGTCCATTCTGTATATACCATTTTGCCTCCACTAATCCTAAACTCCCAATCCATCCCTCCCACATCCCCCAACCTCGGCAAGCACCAGTCTATTCTCTATGAGTCTGTTTCTGTTTCATAGATAGGTTCATTTGTGTCATATTTTAGATTCCACATATAAATGATATTATATGCTATTTGTCTTTCTCTTTCTGACTTACTTCACTTAGTATGATAATCTCTAGCTGCATCCATGTTGCTGAAAGTGGCATTATTTTGTTCTTTTTTATGGCTGAGTAGTAAAAAAGGAAAAATCATTTTAAGAAAATACTACAAATTGAAAAGATTTTAGACATGAAAAATATTTTTTAAAAGCATATCACAGGCCAACAAATTTCCCAGCGCCTTTACATGTTGCCTATATGAGGCAATCCTCAGGCTTGGGGTACAGCTGGGGAGTGAAAACCATTTACAAGCCTGTCCAGAGGAAGAACACGAAACATGGAAAACACTTCCTGAATCTCCAAAACCTTTACCTGAATTATTATTGTCTGAGTTACTATTACTTACTATCAATTCAATTTGTTCTTCCTTCTGTTTGAAAATGATGCTGCGTATTTGAGCATGTTTCTGCTCGTATTCTGAATACTATTTGATATTCTGGATGGACAGTCTATATTGTTTTCTCTCTGGATCTGAATTCAGCCTGTCTGGATCCCAATACATCATTCTCCTCCTGAAACCAACACTTCCTTTTTCTTCCTTAATTTTTTTTTTACCGTCCTCTTGAAGATCCAGCTTTCAGTCATATTTGACTTCTTCCAACTTTTCTTCTTCCCTTACATCCAAGTTGTGAAGATGTTGTCTGCAGGGTGCCTCGAGAACCTCATTTCTCTTTTCCACACCTGCTCTACTCTGATGCTGCATCATCACTCTCGTTCTCAGACTGTTGCAAGAGCACACGTCCCCTTCCTTCCTTAGTTTTCCCCCTTTCTACTGCACCATGTATAGCTGCAGCCAGATAGGCTTCTTAAAACGCAGTTTCCAATCTACAACTTTTAAAGGACTCCGTTAAGATAATTAGTCTTCATCAAAAAGTCTACTAATAACAAATGCTGGAGAAAAGGGAACCCTCCTACGCTGTTGGTGGGAATGTATGTTGGTGCAGCCACTATGGAGAACAGTACGGAGGTTCCTTAAAGACTAAAAATAGAGTTACCATATGATCCTGCAATTCCACTCCTGAGCATATATCTGGAGAAAATGATAATTCGAAAAGATACATGCACCCCAATGTTCATAGCGTCACTATTTACAGTAGCCAAGATATAGAAACAACCTAAGTGTCCATCAACAAAGGAATGGATAAAGCAGATGTGAGAGAGAGATATATATATACAATGGAATATTAGCCATAAAAGTGAATAAAATAATGCCATTTGCAGCAACATGGATGGACCTAGAGATTATCATAGTGAGTGAAGTAAGGCAGACAGAGAAAGATAAATATCATATGATATCACATATGTGGAATCTAAAAAAATGATACAAATGAACTTATTTACAAAACAGAAACAGACTCACAGGCATAGAAAACAATCTTATGGTTACCAAAGGGGAAAGGGGATGGGAGGGATAAATTAGGAGTTTGGGATTAGCAGATACACACTACTGTATATAAAATAGATAAACAACAAGGACCTACTCTATAGCACAGGGAACTTTACTCAGTATCTTGTAATAGCTGTAAGTGAGAAGAATCTGAAAATCTGTATATGTATATGTATAACTGAATCACTTTGTTGTACACCATAAACTAAACAACACTGTAAATCAACCATACCTCAATTTAAAAAATTAAAGAAAAAAAGATAATTAGTCTTCAGAGGAAGACTGATACTGAGAGGACGACTTATTAGCTACTCCTCAACACCATTTGCACTTGATGAACTTGGGTCAGACGTGTAGTTGCACAGGAGCCCTCATCAAGGGGTCCCAATGGTCAATATTCTTCCTGGTGTTGCCAGCCCTTGGGATGTAATGTTGGGCTACGGAGAATTGGAGCTGCAGGATTCCTTTGTGTCTCTCTGACCCCCCAAATGTCCTAACCTTCACTCTCAAAAATAGTCCCTTATAACCATTTTATTTTTAACATTACGGAGTACATAGAAAAGTTTAAAATTACAATGTGCAATGAACTGCAGTAAACAGGACGGGATCTGAAGGCAATTATACCATGTTTAGTGAAAAGATCAACTAGACTTATTTTATATGATATACATATATTCTTTATAGATATTCAGTATCGAATGTGCTTAAAATTTCCAAATACAATCTTTTAAAGGAGAAACTTGTACCTGCTTTCATGAACATAATATTTAGTATTAGGTTCTATGCTTTCGATGGTTGTATTTAATCCCTGATGAATACTTTTGGGGGATGATATCTTCACTGCCTTGATGGTCACCATCAAAGAAAAATTCTGATCACATAGGTATATGATTTAAAATATTAAAACTTTTTTTCAACCATTCCAGTAAAGTATTTGTGACAGTTGAAATTGTATTTCAAGCAGCCCTTCCTCTTTTCTTTCCCTCAGAGATGAAACATTGAAATTATTTTTACTGTTAATGGATTTTTGAATCTACTTGAACTATTTTGTATCAGAATTTCAAACTAATGATGAGGTTCTAATTTTCAGAATGTGGGTGTGTTTTAAAGGCCATCACCTGGAGCTGGTTTGAATCAGAAAGGCAGCAAATTAGTCACAGACACACAGAATAATTACACATCTGCGAAAGCAAGGGTTGAAAGCCACTGCCTAGGTTATTTTCCCGCCAAGAACTTATCTTCCTCCCTGTCCCCTTCCCACTCCTGCTAGGACACTTAGGCTGCCTGCTGTGCTCCGTGGGCATCTAGGACATGAACTCCAGCGGTTCTGTAGCTCCTCGTCCGTGATGGGCAGACATGACGCTATAGCTGGCGGCTGAAAGAGACACACAGGTGCTGGCACACCGCTCACCGGTTCACTGCTCCGTGGGGACACAGCAAGGGCAAGCTGTAACACATCACGCTCGCTGCTTGCACTGGGAGGGCTGCCGGGCCAGTCATCACTCTGCTAGGTCACCTCCTAGGGGCCCTGGATAGAGATGCTCGCGGCCTGAGGCAACTGGTCTAGGAGCTCCCTGACTGCCAGCGCACAGCCCTGTAGCCTTGGAGGATTAACGTCTCAGCACCCGAACCCCTTTCAAATACACCAGCAGGGCAGCCTTGCCGTGGAGCTCTCTTAAATAAGGACGTTTCAAGGCTGAACGGATTAGGATGTCCTGCCCAGAGATATTTTCCCAGGCTGGACTGGATAGTTTGAGATCTGTCTCGGGCTTTTCAACCTGAACCTGCAAAAAATAGACCTCCAGCATCACTCTCACGTCACTGGCGATGATCCCCTTGGGAACTAATTAAGAATAAATTCCACACCATGGAAATCATGCCTCTGCCGTGTTCTCTCCCAGGTGTTCCGCTCCCAGGGGTCCCCCTCCCAAGACCCCCCTCCGAGGACTTCCCCTCCCAGGACTTCCCCTCCCAGGAGCCCACTCCCAGGTGTCCTCCTCCCAGGAACACCCCTCCCAGGCCAGTTTGCTGCTAATGTGCCTGGTTCTCAGATTGACAGGTGCAAAACCTCCTTCGGAGCCTCATTTCCAGGCTCCTCTCACAGCTGTGTGAGACCCAGCTCCTACTGCAAATCCAGATTCTGTAACACTCACGGTGACTCTGCTGCCCTGTTGGAATCCTGTCTCATACATCTTGTTCTCCATATACCTCTATTTCTCTAATTTCCTTTCCTCGCCCTGTGTCTTTCACCAGAAACTCTTTCCCTGCCCATTTGTGACTAGGAGAGATCCTATCCATCCTTTGAAGAGTCACTTCCAATACCAATTCCTTCCTGAGGTCTTCCTGGTCATCCCAAGTAGACCATCCCAAATGGTCATCCCTTTTCTCTTTGCACTCCTGCACACTTGTCCTTTTTACATCCCCCTCTCCCTCTCAGGTTTTTAAGGCCAGTCATTTTATTCTTCCTAATAGAAAGCAAATCTCTTCAGAAACAGAAACTGTGACTTAACCCTGTTGTATCCTAAGGCATTTCATCTGTTATATACTTAGCACCAGTGAATATTTGTTGAATTGAATTGAATATAGATACAGAAGTAAAATCTCTAAGTTTAGTGATTAGGCCAAAGTCATGATGGGAAGCCAGTTAATCTTTTAAACATACTTGAGGAAAATCTGGTATTACCCAATAGGCAAAGGTCACTAATAAAGTGATCAACAAGCCTATGCTCTCAATGTGTTATTCCAAGATTGTTTTCATAGTGCGGTGCAGATAAAGCAGAGTGGAGTATTTAATTTCCATTCTTCAAAAACAATGCTAAAATAGATTTTCAATTAGGTGCAAGGTCATTCAAATTCAACTGATTTTTAGTCTTTGTTGCTCAATCAGGGAATTCATGTATATTTTTCTGCGCATGAAATTTTAATTTTCATTGTTTTTTTTAAAGATTTTGTTTTATTATTGTTTTATTATTAGTTATTTATTTATTTTTGGGGGGGCAGCGCTGAATTCGGGATCTTATTTCCCGGACCAGGGATTGAACCGACGCCCCCTGAAGCGGAAGTGAGGAGTCTTAACTGTTGGACCACTAGGGAAGTCCCCTGGAGCACAGTTTGAAAACTGCTACCGCAGCATGTTGGTTTCTGAGGGTTAAATCTCATTGTGTAAAGACATGGTATGTCCGTCATGCAGACTCTCAGGCCCCATCCGCCACTTACTGGGCTGGACTATGCTTTTTAGGAAGATTCCCAGGTGACTTATACACACTCAAGTTTGAGAAGCACTACTTTGGAGGATTTGGGGAATGTTAGGATAGGAAAGGCGACAAAGTAAGAATTGATGTACAGTAGACATGGGTAATGAGACTGAATGAATTGCACACATACGGGAAAGTTGTGCTGGAATCTCCTTTCCTTGTGATTCTGGGCTAGGTTTGGCCACAGGAGAAACGGGTGCCACTTATGCGAGGTTAAGAGAGCCGCGGTGATGACACTGGGAAGGTTCAGTGCAGCCTCCAGGCTCTGCTGCAGCCCATGGTCTGCGGATGTACCTGGGGGCGGGGCGTCCTCCTTCAGCTTCAGCACAGCCTTGTGGTGAAGGGTGCAGGTATCTCTGCGCATCTCTGGAGTTGCCATGGGGCAGAGGCACAGTCCTGCTGGTTCTGGTGGGTTTCAGTTCGTCTTTGTGAGTTCCAGCTGCTCTTCATGGGTTCGAGTTTTCCCTTGATTTCTCCAGTTGAGCAGCCAGATTTTTCTCTCTCTCTGGCTCAGCCGAGCTACGGCGGCTTCAGACTCGCGGCCAGATGCAGACACACAGCTTTGCACAGTCCAGCTCTCTCTGTGTTCCTGGGGACTGACGCTTCTCTGATTCCCCACGCCTACCTTCTTCTGGAGTTTTCTTTCCCCACCTTCTCCCACTGTCGTTAAGTTTAATCCCAGTGATGAATCCCTTATTCCCTATTAGTCGTCGTGGTCCTGATTCTCTAGTTAAACCCTGACTGACACGCTTACTGAGTCCACAAAGAGCACATGCGTGCTGCTTGCAGCTGTGGCTCCGTCCACCTGCTACTTTCTAGATCATCCGTATTGGCTCAGTGCAGGGTTTTCTCCATGCCTTGAAAAGGGAGATTACTTTTTCTTTTCTTTTTTTGTAATTTATGGTAAAGTCAATTTTTTCAGTGACTTTTTTTTTTGTTTTTTTTTTTTTGCGGTGCACGGGCCTCTCACTGTTGTGGCCTCTCCCATTGCGGAGCACAGGCTCCGGACTCGTAGGCTCAGCAGCCATGGCTCACGGGCCTAGCCGCTCTGCGGCATGTGGGATCTTCCCGGACCGGGGCACGAACCTGTGTCCCCTGCATCGGCAGGCGGACTCTCAACCACTGCGCCACCAGGGAAGCCCTTCAGTGACTTTTTAATCGAAGTATAGTTGATTTACAAATGTCGTGTTGTTTATACACCAGAGTGACTCAGTTATATATGTATGTGTATATATGTGTGTGTGTTACAATATTCTTTTTCAGATTCTTTTCCATTATACCTTATTACAAGATATTCAGTAGAGTTCCCTGTGCTATACAGTAGGTCCTTGTTGGTTATCTCTTATATATAGTAGTGTGTATCTGTTAATCCCATCTCCTAATTTATCCCCCTTGCCAAGGGAATTACTTTTTCTGGAAGAAGGTTTAAAACTTGATGTGCTTAAAATAGCTTTTCTATTTTGGTTTCTTGATGAGACCCAGAGGATCGCTAAGATGCTACTTAATGCCTCTCTTTCATATGTATAAGTAAAAAAAACCTACTAACCAAGGAGCACTAAACCAGAGGAGAAAGATCAAGAGAAATAGGTTATTAGGAGAAAGACAAAAAGGGCTGTTGGAAAATGTAATAGGATAATAAACTAAAGTTGTTTTGTACCAAGAAATTAATCATCCCCCTGAGTCAGCCTCTCTTGAATGAGCACTTCACTGCTGTATCCCTGGTGCCCAAACAGTCCATGGCACACAGTAGGCGCTCAATCAAGATTTCCTTTGCTGTTTGCCACACCTGCTTTTATGCACACAGTCATCCTTCAACACCCATGTGCATGACTTAGGGAAGGAAGTCCGGACAAGCTGTGGGGGGGATGAAACACTGAAGGATGGGCATATGGTTTGCTGCTTCCTAACTGGTTTGCGTGTTGGGCTGTGGTGTTCTCCATGCGTTCTGTTGCTTGAATTAGAAGCATGCTTGCCCGTGCCCATGGTAGGCTAAATTATCCTCCATCCCATGTCTACATCTTAATCCCTGGAATCTGAGGATGTATCCGTATACGGCGGAAGGACTTTGTAGGTGTGAGACACTGAAGCTCTGGAGGTGAGAGGAGGGTCCTGAATTATCCAGGTGGGCCTGATACAATCACCAGGGTGCTTACAAGAGGCAGGAGAACATGTGAGTGTTAGTACATGGAAGGAAGGGCTTCCCTTCATCTTCGTGACGTAACCCCCTGCTTCTTACCAGCTGTTATCCTACCTGACGACTCCCATGAATGGCTGCCTCTTGCCATACCGTTTGGCAGCCTTGAGTCTAGCTCAGCCTGGCAGGAAAGCTTTGACCCTCATACCAGATACGAGCTCACAGGTACGATCCACAACCCGGTCCACCACACGCACACAGCAGGGGCCCGGCTTGAAGACTTGTCACCCTTTCCTGGGAACGAGAATTCAGATCCTTATTACCAACGCTTTCTAACAAAAGACTGTGTATTAAAAGTTCACCTTACTGGTTTATTTTTAACCTGGGGGGGGCGGGTCAGGATAAAGTAATGCAGTAAGATTACCTCCTTCAGAGGTAGATAGACTTGAAATCAAACGTCCTTTCTGTTGTCTACTGATTTCACCCTGAGCGAGATCAATTAACTTCTCTAAACTTGTTTTCTCGTCTGAAACACGAGAAGGTTAATACCTACTTTTAAAAGGTTGTTGTGAGGAAGAAATGAGATAAAAACTGGAAACTCATTATGGAAGCAATTATAGACATACCCCAATTTATTGTGCTCACTTTGTTGCACTTTGCAGATACTGTGTGTCATTGTTTTACAGACTGAGGGTCCTTGGCAATCCCACATCAAACAAATCTGTTGACACCACTTTCCCAACAGCATTGGCTCCCTCACTTCACGTCTCTGTGTCACACTTCGGTAGTTCTAGTAATGTTTCAAAGTTTTCCATTTTTATTCAATTTGTCATGGTGATCTGGGATCAGTGATTTTTGATGTTACTACTGCAAAAGATTATGACTCCCGGAAGGCTCAGATGATGGTTAGCGTTTTTTTAACAAAAAACCATGTTTAGTTACAATTATCTATTTTATGTATATCGTATTGGCCGCTATTCTTTTTTATTTTCTGCGGTACGCGGGCCTCTCACTGTTGTGGCCTCTCCCGTTGTGGAGCACAGGCTCCGGACGCGCAGGCTCAGCGGCCATGACTCAGGGGCCCAGCCGCTCCGCGGCACGTGGAATCTTCCCAAACCGGGGCACGAACCCGTGTCCCCCGCATCGGTAGGCGGACTCTCAACCACTGCGCCACCAGGGAAGCCCTGTCCTATGTCTTTTTGAATCTCAGAAGACGTTCAAGTTCTCAGACAAGTCAAAGACATAAAGGTTTATATATTTTATTCGAATGTCTCCATTTTGCCAATTTTCTGGTAAGATTCATTTAACTTTCAGCTAGCATTACTGTCAGACACAGCAATATGTGTGCCCAGCAGGAGTTTAAAGATAATTTCCAATCATTTTTCGCTGTGAAAGCTACCGCCATCTCTCTATGTCTTCCTCTGGAGATAGGAAGTAAGTTTTCTGTGTAGAATGTCAGTGTGTGGTGCTGTCGTGTGACTTTCAATCAAACCCAGTTTCTGTCTCTTACTGTCACTGTAATATGTTGCAAACATTATGTTACTTTTTAAAAAGTTTTACAAGTGCTTTTCGGATATGACACTTTCCTTCTGTTGTGGGTTAATGAAGCCAGGCTTCCTGTTTGGTTTGTGAATTTCACCTAAAAATGTAATAGAAGAAACACGTAAACAAATCTCTTAATTCTGTCACTGACCCAAGGCAATAAAAATATCTTGCTAGTTGATAAAAGCCCTTTTGGACTGTTTTGCCAAAATGAGAAGTTTCGCTTAGCCCAAAGGAATAATAAACTGCATTTCAGTCAGCTGTAAATGTGTGTAAACAAACCTAGTGACGAATTATCTTGGCAGCGCATGGTCAGCTCTTTATCTGGAAGATTTCCTTTTATTTCCACATGACAAACTTAGATGCTGGTGCAGTTTGGGCAAGTGCTTGCAGTGAAATGGATGGAAGGGAAGCTTTGGCAGAGAGCATTTCTTCCTATGATGGTTTCCAGGTGCATCAGGAGCTCCCTGGAGGGCTCACGTCTACATGAAGACATTCGCTGGGCATTCAAGCCCCATCATGGGAATCAAAGTTCCTGGAGCCCATTCACTGCAGACAAATACAACCATAGCTCATAAGCAAATGCTGGTTAGAATGATGGCCAATACTTTGTGAAGAAGCACACTTTATTTCATTTTAGTTCTTGCGATCTGCCCGCCAGACACCTCCTTGTTATTTTAGTCACTGTCTGCCAGAAAGCCACTTCACCAGTGAGGGGATGATTTTTCTGCTGAAGCCTTCAGGTTTTTCTAGATTTGCTGCCACTAAATTTATGAGTCTGATTTTTTTTCCAAGGAATTCGCATTAGGTACAGAGAAGCAGGTTTCTTACCAGAAGCATTTAAATAGTTAAGTACCTTTAGATATGGTTCCTTAAGGAGAGGTTTACAGTGGGGCAGCTCTGGCCTTAGACCCCTGGGTGCCATCCCCCTCATGGGGCCAGGGCACCTGCCACCAGGAGCTCCTCCCTCTTGCTTCTCTCCCCACCCCCAGTTCTCCCTGTAGAAATTCACAGGCTGGCGTTCAAGCTCCAAGCCTGCCTTTGATGCCCACTCAGGCATCTTCCCCAGATGGATCACTGCAGGCTCAGCTGAGCTTGAGTTGCTCCCCCTGTGGCTGCAGGGCTGAGGGCCACTGTTAGGGGTGTAAGCAGGGCATGGAGATGTGGCCTGGCTTCTCCCCAGATGTGCACTGAGACCCCTTGGGGTACCAAGTGGATCTGGGTGGTGGTGGTGAGTGGAGGCTGGAGAGCATAGGGACCTTGGGTTGCATTCTTCCTGGGCTGTAAATGATAGGGGAGGGCCTTGGGTGGGGAAGGAAGAAGACATGAAAAGCTGAAGTGCGTGCAGTTTTTCTCTAAGATAGTCTATACACAATGTGTAAAGGGAATGAATAGCACTGAGTTTAAATAAAAGTACAAGGACCTACTGTAGAGCACAGGGAACTCTGCTCAATGTTCTTTAACAACCTAAATGAGAAAAGAATCTGAAAAAGGATAGATACACGTATATGTATAACTGAATCACTTTGCTGTACACCTGAAACTAACACAACATTGTTAATCAACCTACTCCTATATAAAATAAAAATTAAAAAATATACAATGAGAAGATGATAGTCAAGTCAGCGGTCAAGGGCAAGGGGTCTTTAAATATGCTCACTGGGCTTGCACTGGTGTCTCCTCCTTCCGTGCCGTGGAGACCCCACCCGAGAGCATGCCGGGCTGCGGTGAGGAAGAGGCTAGAGGACCATCCCTGGGCCACCACCATCCCACTGGAGCAGGAGTGAGACTGGCCATTCATGGCGTTGGGAAGCATCGCGGAATTAACTGAAGGAAATCAAAGGTTCCATGTCCATCAATGGGGAGAGGACAACCAAGGCTCTCCCAGGGCAGGTGCTCGTTTTAACCTCAGAAATCAAGGAGAGAGGCCTTTTGTAGTAACAGGGAACTGGATTTAGCCTTTTGCTTGAACACCAAAAACTGGACCTAATACATGAAATAATGGCTGCTCAAGACGTGGGCCATCAAGCAACAGAGGACAAGAATCCCTGAGAGGGGAGAAACAAGTGAGGTGAGGCCTGCCATGGCCCTGGTTCACTGCCTGAGAGAGTTTTCAGGCCGTGGCAGAGGCAGAGGGGTGGCCAGGTGGAGGTCATGGTACCCTGAGTTGAGGAGATGGAGATTGAGTAGGCTGAGGCGTGAAAGTTTGGGGGCGTTGTGCATGGTGAGAGAAGTCAGACAGAGAAAGACACATACTGCAGGATATCACTCACCTGTGGAATCTAAAAAAGCTGAGCTCGTAGAAACAGAGACTAGCGTGGTGGTTACCAGGAGCTGGGGTTGGGGGAGATTTTGGTCAAAGGGTACAAACTTGCCACTAGAAGGTGAATGAGCTCTGGGGATTTAACGCACAGGATAGCAATTATCATCAACATCACTGTATTATAAACTTCAAAGCTGCTAAGAGACTATATCTTAATTTTTCTTACCACAAAAGAGCAATGATAATGATACGATGTGGCAGAGGTGTAAAATAAAGCCACAGCAGTCATCATAGTGCAATATATAGACGTGTTAAATCGACACGTTGTGCATCTTGAACGCACACAGTGTTATATGACAAGTATATCTCAATAAAAAAATTTACAAGGCAGAGAGAAGGGAGCTTCAGAGAACTTCAAAGATCTGTAGAGGGTCCCCTAGAGTCTTCCCCTGAGAATAGACCAGTGTGTGTGTGTAAGAAAATTACCTGAGGCCAAGGGCGAAGAGAACACCCTAAAGGTCCCGAAGGTACAATCCCCCAATAGTCGAAACGCTCCCATAAAAGGCAGAAATTTTCAGATTGAATAAAGAAGCATGTGTTTGGTTTTATATCTCTTAACGTACAGGCTCCTATAGAATTCAGTTTTTAACTTTTTTTTTCACCTCAGCAAAGACATTGAGTTTACATGAAATTTCTTTTTATATCACCTGCATCTCCTTCAGGTTGAATCATTTTATAAATACTCATAAAATGATTCTTGAGGACATGTTTAAAATTTCAAAATATTTTTATGTCTCTTTAATGACATTAAAAAAGCAGCAGCTCCTAGAGTTGGTTGCGTTGGAAATTTGAAGTAAATATTTTTCAAACAAAGTGGGTCCTCTTCAATGGCAATGTTGGAAAGAAGCACCAACGATGAGGCACTGCCTCCTAGAAATATTTCATTTCGGTTCTAAATCTAACAGCTGGCCTTTCCCAAGTGTAAAAAATAACACTTTTAATAGGGGCCTATGAAGTTTGGCCAATTTTTTCTTTATCTCTACAGAATGGCTAGGTATGAGAGTTGGATTCGATTTCTCAATACTTATTTGGCTAGTTAATTCCAACAACATATCCTTTTGGAACATACGTTAGAGCTATAATTAGGTGAATAAATAAATGATCATAGGAGCTTGTACGTTGAGAGATATAAAACCCCCTTATGGAGCTAAAAGAAGATACAGGCAGGCCTCATTTTATTGCTCTGTACTTTATTGTGCTTCACAGACACTGCATTTTTTTTTTTTTAACAAAATGAAGGTTTGTGGCAACTCTTTGTGTTGAGCAAGTCTATTGATGTCTTTTTTTTCCAACAACATTTGCTCACTTCATGTCTCTATGTCACATTTTGATAATTCTTGCAATATTTCAAGTTTTTTTAATTATTATATTTGTAATGATGAGCTGTGATCAGTGATCTTTGATGTTACTACTATACTCATTGAAGGCTCAGATGATAGCTAGCATTTTTTAAGTTATAAAGGATTTTAAAATTAAAAAAAAAAAGCAATGTGTTTGGAATGTAAAATGGTACCATGAAAGAACAATTAAATACTTCTTAAGTCCAAGCTTCTTTGCCTGAATTTTTTAAAAATTACTTTAAGTCTGTAATGAAAACTGATTCATGACCATTGGGAAGATATGTATAATTTTGTAAAACTTGTATCAAAATTAAAATATAGTTGTTTCAATTATATCTGTGTTCTGACAAAACTAATCACATACACGCAATGAACATTTTTTTTCTAAATTTCTTCAATTCTCATCCAAAATTGTGGATCAATAAATATATGCTACGAAAATTCTCCATATCTTATGTTGCCATGAAACTTACTGTTTCCATCGTGGGGATGTATTTTTTACTGGTAAAAGTCCTACTGAGTTCTCAGTAGGGTCTGAAAAAAAAAAAAAAAGATTTGTTAAAGCTTTCCGGAGTCTTTGGAGTCTATGCTTAGTTTTCTGGATGAATGTTAGTTTATGAACCATATTACATATTCAGATATGTCAGGGCATTAAACATCAGTGGAGAGTTTGCTGTAACCCAGGCACCTTCCTAGCATCCTCACAACTCAGTGATGCTGGCCTATTATTACCATTTTCATCTTTACAGATGAGGAAACTGAATTCCAGAGGAGTTAAGGAATTAACCCAAGGTCTTCAGGAAGTGGCTCAGTGTGAATCTCACATGTACTGATCGAAGAGCCAATTACCCTTATTCAACTATATCATGTTGGCACTGTATTTTTAAAAAAGTTTTATTTTATATTGGACTATAGTTGATTTACAATGTTGCGTTAGTTTCAGGTGCACAGCAAAGTGATTCAGTTATACATAAACATATATCTATTCTTTTTCAGATTCTTTCCCCATTTAGGTTATTATGGATTATTGAGCAGTGTTCCCTGTGCTATACAGTAGGTCCTTGTTGGTTATCTACTTTAAATATAGTAGTGTGTATATGTCAACCCCAAACTCGGCACTATATTTTTATTTCCATCTTTCACAGTAGTGAGGAAGGTCTAAACCTCTTATATTTGAACTGAATTTGTTTGTCAACCAGTACGGCAGGTAGATTCTGAATGAATCTCCTCCTGCTGTGTGCTCAGTTCCAGGAGGTTTTGCTCGGTCAGCACTAGACTCACATGACCCTCAGACAGGGAGCCAATGGAACATGACCATCTCTTTTTACTTAGATATTCACAAATTATTCTAGAATAATATTCTTTTCCTCTTGTGCCTTGTTTCTAAGTGTCCAGGGATTCCACTCCAAGTAATATACCTGTATTTCTATAACAATACACACATTTATTTCAACATTGTAAAAACCTTTCATTGATAATAAAAGTATGTGGAATGCTGTCTCAGTCAGCTGGGCTGCTGTAACAAAATACTGCAGACTGGGCAGCTTAAACAACACACAGTTATTTCTCACAGTTCTTGCGACCGGGACATCTGAGAGCAGGGAGCCAGGGTGGTCATTTTTTGGTGAGGGCCCTCTTCTTGGCTGTGGGTGGCCACCTTCTCACTGTGTCCTCACATGGTGGGGATCGAAAGAGAGAGAGCACTCTGGTATCTCTTCTTATAGAGACATTAATTCCATCACGAAGGCCGCATTCTCATGACCTCACCTAAATCTAATTATCTTCCTAAAGTCCCATCTCTAAATAGCATCACATTGGGGGTTAAGGTTTCAACATGTAAATCTTGGGGGGATACAAGTCAGGCCACAGCGGTGCCTTTATTATTTTTTTCCACCATTGTCTTCTCATATAAACTACCTTTAATTTGATTTTAGAATTTTGTTAGTCAACAAGAATTTGAAAAATAAATTCATGTTTTACTTGAATTTTAAAAAGATTATTCTGCTTTCCGATTTTTTCTCAGTGAAAAGATTTCCCCTTATTCTAGTGATGCTACAAATAGTGGGTTGGAGAGAAAAACAGACACAGGAGGCTCTTCTTAGCACAGTCATCCCTCAGTATCCATGGGGTGGGGGGCAGGGAGTGGTCCAGGACCACCCCCTACTCAGTTACCAAAATCCACAGATGCTCAAATCCCTCATATGAGATAGTGTAGCGTTTGCATATGACCTATGCACATCCTCCTGTGTACTTTAAATCATCTCTAGATCACTTATAATACCTGATACAATGTAAATGCTGTGGAAATAGTTGTAGATATGAGGCAAACGCTATGGGAATAGTTGCCAGCACGCGTGGCAAATTCAAGTCCTGCTTTTTGGAATTTTGTGGAATTTAAAAAATTTTCAAGTATTTTTGTTCTGTGATTGGTGCAATCTGTGAGTGAGGAACCCGCAGATATGGAGGCCTGATTGTATTAAGTGTGTTCTTAGGTCAAACTTTGTGACCTGAATCCTTGCGATTTTCTCATTTGCATAAAAAGAGGTATGCATTTCAAAAAAACGGTTGATCTCAGTGGCTCCTATGGACAAAGCAATCTGGAAAAATGTCACATGGTAATAGGACTTCTAAAAAAAAAGGAATACTGCATCAAAAATGATGTGGTGCCTGAACAAAAAATCCCAGCAAAGGAGAGGAGTGCTGTCCAGAGGATGGGTAGTGTGTGAGGCAAATGACAGACTTACTGATCACAAGTTATGCTGTCAAATGTTTCCTTGGAAGTTTTCTCCTCCCCCATCTCCCCCTCCCCCTCCTCCTTCTCCTTCTACAGCATTTAAAATAATTCATGGGTGCTTCACAGCAAGATCCTTTTTGACCCACCTTCCAGAGAAATGGAAATAAAACCAAAAATAAACAAATGGGACCTAATGAAACTTCAAAGCTTTTGCACAGCAAAGGAAACCATAAACAAGATGAAAAGACCACCCTCAGAATGGGAGAAAATATTTGCAAATGAAGCAACTGACAAAGGATTAATGTCCAAAATATACAAGAAGCCCATGTAGCTCAGTATCAAAAAAACAAACAACCTAATGCAAAAATGGGCAGAAGACCTAAACAGACATTTCTCCAAAGAAGATATACAGATAACCAACAAACACATGAGAGGATACTCAACATCACTAATTATTAGAGAAATGCAAATCAAAACTACAATGAGGTATCACCTCACACCAGTCAGAATGGCCATCATCAAAAAATCTACAAACAATAAGTGCTGGAGAGGGTGTGGAGAAAAGGGAACCCTCTTGCACTGTTGGTGGGAATGTAAACTGATACAACCACTATGGAGAACAGTATGGAGGTTCCTTAAAAAACTAAAAATAGAACTACCATATGCCCCAGCAATCCCATTACTGGGCATATACCCAGAGAAAACCACAACTCAAAAAGACACGTGCACCCCAATGTTCATTGCAGCACTATTTACAATAGCCAGGTCATGGAAGCAAACTAAATGTCCATCAACAGATGAATGGATAAAGAAGATGTGGTGCATAAATACAATGAAATATTACTCAGCCATAAAAAGAAACGAAATTGAGTTATTTGTAGTGAGGTGAATGGACCTAGAGTCTGTCATATGGAGTGAAGTAAGTCAGAAAGAGAAAAACAAATGCTGTATGCTAACACATATATATGGGATCTAAAAAAAATGGTTCTGAAGAACCTAGGGACAGGACAGGAATAAAGAGGCAGATGTAGAGAATGGACTTGAGGACACGGGGAGGGGGAAGGGTAAGCTGGGATGAAGTGAGAGAGTGGCATGGACATATATACACTACCAAACGTAAAATAGATAGCTAGTGGGAAGCAGCCACATGGCACAGGGAGATCAGCTCGGTGCTTTGTGACCACCTAGAGGGGTGGGATAGGGAGGGTGGGAGGGAGGGAGACACAGGAGGGAGGGGATATGGGGATATATGTGTACGTATAGCTGATTCACTTTGTTATACAGCAGAATCTGACACACCAGTGTAAAGCAATTATCCTCCAATAAAGATGTTAAAAAAAATAAAATAAAATAAAATAAATAAATAAATAAAATACACGTTCCCCTGGACACAACAATTTCCTTCACTGGAATTTATCCCAAGAAAATAATTGGGCAAGTGCTCAAGACCAAATGTATAAATGTAGAAAAGAAAAAATAGTTTTTAAAAAATTCATGTATTCTGATTCTGTTAGAATGTATTGTGAAATTTAATAACAACTGTTTAACCGTAATGCAAGCCCTGGATTTGTATAATATACTATCGTATATTAATATTTGTAATATACAATAGTATAAAGAGTCAAAGCTACCCAAAACACATGATCATAGGATGTCACAGAGACTCAGAAAGTTCTGCAGCTGACTCAGGTTCAGAGTTAACAAGAGATGAAATATCAGCTCAGGCCTTTGACCCCGGAGGCCAGGCTTCTAACCACTATGTTAATGTTGATTCATTCAGATGTAGTGATAAATATTTATTATGCAGGGGCAGTCCTCCAGTTTCCAGGTAGAGCTGTGGACACTGGGGCCTCGTCTCCTGTGAACTGACTGCCGCTTCTCAGCTGCTGGCTGGCTCCATCTCATGGCCTCTCACCGTGAGAAACTGGTTGGTTACGTTTTTCCTCCACCCAGATGAATTAGAGTCTTTCACCCTTAGGGTTGGTTGCAAACAGCATATTTGAAACTATAAAATACTAAGCATCAAAAGGCAAATGGTTTTGCTTATTCTGACTTGGAAACTGTCCTGGAACATACCTCCACATGACTAAAACTTCTTTATTATGGCTGGATGGGAAATTAAAGGCATAAATTTAAGGCTGATTTTAATATCTATTGCCTATGTAAGAGGATGTCGGAGTTTGACTTTCTTGTTGTCTTGGAATTGTGGCTGAAACCCAAAGCTGAAGACACAAGGCACTAAGAATTCCTAAGCCCCTAATAGCTACCAGGGCTTACTAAGTGGCTTTGATTCCCGCCACCACCTCTAGTCACCATCTCTCTTCCACCCACTCCCTCCCCATCTCCATTCCCTCACGCTGTCCTGGAATTTCAGGAAGGGAGGACATCCACAATTTATGGCTGGAGGTTCTTGCCTCCCCTGCCCTTGAAGGAGGAGACAATGATGCTTTTCCGTCCATGGAACCAAGTGAGTCAGCTTCAATAAAATCCTCATGAAGATTGGGGTGTCTTAAAAAAGGGGAGACTGAAACATTTTCTTCTACATATTTACTTAGCTGCAGAATCTGCAGAGTCCTTCTGTAGCTAAAAGTATGAATGCTTTTTAAAGATACTAGAATATGCCACCCCAAAACATGCCACTTTGTCATAAGCATTATTTTGAGCCGAAGACAATCGAGAAAAAGCAAGCATGGGGTGAAGCCTCTGCCCTTTCCCTATCTGCCTAAAAGCAGGGCACACATTTCCCTTTGAGGAAGGTGTCTCCCCCAACACACTGGGGTGAGAAGAACAACTCGTCACTGAAGAAGGGAAGTTGACACCAAGACGAGTTTGCATAAACAATCTTACTAAAATACAGTAAGTCCCCTTCATACGAACGAGTTTCATTCCGAGAGCACGTTCGTAAGTCCAATTTGTTCATAAATCCAACAAAGTTAGCCTAGGTACCCAACTAACACAATTGGCTATATAGTACTGTACTGTAATAGGTTTATAATACTTTTCACACAAATAATACATGAAAAACAAACAAACACACAAAAAAGAAAACATTTTTCATCTTACAGTATAGCACCTTGAAAAGTACAGTAGTGCAGTACAACAGCTGGCATCCAGGGGCTGGCATCGAGTGAACAGGAGAGAAGAGTTACTGACTGGAGGAGGGAGAGGAAGTGGGAGATGGTAGAGCTGAAGGGTCGTCAGCAACAGGAGATGGAGGGCAAGCTGCCATTTCACTCACGCCTGACGTGGATGGCACAGGTTCCGGTTCCTTGCTGGATTCAGTTCTATCTACCCTCTTGAAAAAACGATCCAGTGATGTCTGGGTAGTAGCTCTTTTTTTCTCATCATAGATAACATGGTAGCACTGGATTGCATTCTGAATGGCTGCTGCGACCTTCCTGTACCATCTTTTCACCTCACTCCACTCTCAGTTATTTTCACTTTTGTTTTCCATCATTATTGCTTGGCGCTTCTCAGCAGTACCAGCTACATTACTGATGCTTTTACACTTGCTTCCGGACATCATGGGCTTGAAATAAAGATACTGTACTACTGTACTCTATACGGTACTGTACATTAAAGTACACAAAAGCACAACCACTTGTAGAGGATGCACACACATGACAATGTACACCAGACATGTGAACTAACTTATGTTGATTGGACATACGAACGCACGTTCTCACCTTTGAAAGTTCCCACTTGAAGGCTCTTATGTGGGGGACTTGCTGTAGCTCTTATTTTCCATTAGTTCCCCCATATATTTCCAAGTCATTTCCCTACGATTTGTTGTCCCTAAAAGGCCAAGCTCTCTTTCCTTTGTTAAAAGGATATATAACCCCCGAGTCTAATCACCTCTTTGATTTTCTGTGAACTCCTCTGCACATATATATTAATAAAAATTGTGTGCCTTTTCTCCTGTTAAATCTGTCTTTGGTTAGGTTAATTTGCAGGCCCCCAGGTACTTAACCTAAGTGTGTAGGGGAAAGGTTTTTGCTCCCCAACACTTTTCTTTTCAGTTCTCCTCCCTCACTTTGAGAAAGAAGAGGGAGATGCTTGACCGTGTCTCCTGATGTTTGAAGACACGTCATGGTAAAGTTGAAGAAGACAAGTGGCCCTTTGGAGGGGCTCTTGGTAGACTGGCAGTATTTCAGACACAGAGAGGTCCAGTGTGAAACTTCACATGTACATCACTTATGCGGAGGTCACCGTCACCAGATGGAATCAGCCTAAACTAGAAGTAAAGTAGGGACCCTCTCAACCAGCATTGTGGAGACAATTACATAAAAATGTCGTCACCCTCATTCCCATTTCCATTCTGTTTTCAAATCAGAACAGCAAATATCTGTAAGAAGGAAGAAAAGGAGGTGCCTCAGGGACAAATCATACTCCCCCTCTGCTTCAAAGACTAAAGCTTGTGTGGGGCGGGGGAAGAGGGTAAGAGAGGGCAAGAGTTTTGAGTCAAGTGTGAGATTTAACTTTTAGGAAAATGAATAGCATCAAATCCTGATTACTGGAAAAAAAGATTGTTTTAGCAACCGAGAATCATTTTAGAATTAAGACATTGTTAAGGTAGCGATCACCCAGCTGGGGAGGCAGATTTGATCCAAGATTGCTGGTGGACATGGTTGAAAGAAAAATGTCATTTTGTAATTAAACTCCAACAAATTGAGACTCCTCAATCAGCAGGTGTATTTATAAGCAAATTGTTTCCCCCAGCAAGTTTCTATGTAATTTTCTCTATGAGCAAGGTTCTGGTGGCTTTTTGTGTTATCTAGACCACGGATGTCCAAAAGAACTTTCTGTGATGAAAATGTTTTAAGTACGTGCCATCCAATGTGGTACCCAGTACACACGTGGCCACTGAGCTTTTGATATGTGGCTTACAGGACTAAGGAGCTGAACTTTTAATTTTAATTAATTTTGATTTAAATTTAAATATAGATGCTATCATGTGGCTAGTAGCTAAACCATTAAACGGTGTTGGTCTAGACTTGAAAAAAATTGGGGTAGAGGCAAAGGTAAAGACAAGGGAAATTCTATGTTGATAGGTGTTTTTCTTCTCTTGTGAATTTAATCTTTTGTAAAGGGTAGTATAGAAGCATCAGTGTGTACTAACTTGACTAGGACTTATTTTAATCTAATTTAAAGAAAATCTTATAGTTTTAAAAATGTCACATGTTTAAGGATTCATTTGTTAACTTAAGTGTGGAAAGAATGGAATGCCTGGAATCAACTCTGTGAGAAACTGAGCCATAGAAAATCTTTGTTCAAAGATGATCTCCCCATGGGTTATTTTTCCAGAAATATTTGCTTTGACCTTAGAGTAAGGTTAAAAGTCATTGCTTCTCTCTCAAGTTTATTCTGCTCCTCAATAGTGCGTCTTTCAGTCTGACTGTTTATATCAAAAAATGGCTAAACTACAGAGAGAAGGAAGCCGCGATGGCACAGGGAACTTTCTAGGGCTTAAGAATTCTTCATGCTACTCTCTCCAAAGCCAAGATGGATAAGATGGTGTTCTGATCCATTTCAAATGGAAATAAAAGAAAGCTATATTCTATTCTCTCTTCTTATTAACACAAATCAATAGTCTGACTATCGTTGTTATTTACATTAATTGCATGCTTATCCCTTTGTTACAGCAAATATTAGAAAAGCAGACAAACCTCTATACTGATGATGTGGTGGTACTATCACAGATTAGCAGGAGCCCTTCTTCCTGATTGCCTGCTACTGATAAGAGAACTAAAATAGGTTTTCTCGGCTGATGAAGTCCAGTATTCAAATAGCGAATACGTGGAATATTTTTATTCGGCAAATTGGCTGTATACTTTGTAGTGAACTCCTTTTCTGTTGGCTCAACAGGAAGCATGGCTGCTCCAGATGGGTTATTGCCCAGCTGGCTTCCTACAGCCCCAAATCCGCCAGGGGCTTGGCTGCCACACTGTTGTTGTCTTTGAATGTGAAGCCTTTAGGTAAGCATCCCCAGTTTCCCACTGTTCACGCCTGGCCCCGTCACCTTTAGTGACCTCTGAGTTGGCAACCTTCATTCTACCCAAACGATCTCGAAATTCCTCTATGGTCAAGGCAGCTCGTTGACAATTATAGCTGTCCTTAAATATTTCCAGGCCCAGTCACCTACTTCTTGCTCTCTGGGGCTCAGCATAGTGGTTATGTAAGCTTTTGACCAAATTCAAAGATTTGAGGTAGACATTTATCCTGTGGTCAGGCAGTGCTGGAGTCCCTAGCTTATTTAGCTCCTTCCAATTTCTGATTAAAATGAGAGATGTTGGAAAGAAGCCGTATAGGACACCATTAAGATAGGTTCCTCTAGGTTCTATCCTTGTAGCAAGTTAGATCAAAAGCCATCTACTTGGACTAGATTAGCTTTTCCTATAAAAATGTTTTTCCTGAAATAAATTTTATATCGTGCCCTTGGCTTTATGAATAAGACATGTTGGATTGGTCAATATCTTTATACAAAGACCCATGGGATACATATTTTATCCCTATTGCCAGACAAAATGTTTGACTCTCTTGAATTGATGCACTTCTTTCTATCAGACAATGAGAATTTCCTCACCTGTAATGTATTCTTTTTACCTTGGCTGTAAGAATATTAAAATTAACTCTCTTCTTTCTCTGTGTGGTTTCTCATCTCTCTTTCACCTTTAATGCTTTTCTGATGCATGCATATAAATTGTAAATAATTACAATGACCTTTTAAGAACATATGACTTAAAAACTGCAAATAAATCATTAATCATGAAACAGAGCTCTATTCAAATATGTCAAAGATTCTATGACACTTTGTCTTACTCTTTCTTGTTTAAGAAAATAAGAAAACATATGGAAAAATCTAATGTTTTAAAATATAGATATTCTTAAGGAAATAACTAAAGAGATGTACAAATACTTAGCACCAGATACATACCTTGAAATGCTGTTTGTCATAAGAAGACAAGGACATATCTATTTGTATTTATAAAAATATCGCTAATTAGCTAAATAAATTAATGTATGTCTATCTGTGCAGTGGAATACTATGCAGCCATTTGAAAAAAGTCTGCTGTACAAGTGTATTTGTTAGATGAAAGTTGTCAGGATATTGTGATTCAAAACAATAGACATAGTGTTAGAATATTTTCTGGTGTGCAGAAAAGTCTGCAACTACATATACCAAAGAGTTAACAATAATTGCTATGGGTAGTTGGAATTATAAATATTTAAACTGTATTTTATTTTTGTTTATTTGCATTTTTTCATTTTTTCTATAATAAACATGCCTTACTTTACAATAAAGGCTAATAGATTTCAAATTAAAAACAGGTCCAGTGGTTTGGGATTTTATTGTGTCGAATGTTTGAAGCGGCAGAAGGACATGGCCTGTGATCTACCCCAATCTGTCAGAGAAACATCGGGTCCAGAGAGGAACTTCAAAGAACAGCTTACAGATGAGCCCTAAGTGGTCCTTTGATCTTCACAGTAGCATCCCCTGAGCACCACTTAATAGCTCTTGGCTAGTGTCTGCTGATAAGAAGACAGGATTAGAGACCTACCTGCTCAGTAAAGTAGCTTTGATTTAGTAGAGATGGAAATCAAGGGATTTTAATAGATTTGATCCATAAAGGCTTGTTGTCCATGTTTTTGGGACAGAGAGAGGCTATAGCACAAAACAATTCAGTTAATATCTGTAAGATCCATCCCTTTTAAAAAAATATACAGGCATGTATGGATTTAGAATGAGGGAGCTTAATAGTATCTGGAAAAAAATTACTGGGTGTCTGGCAGCATGGCAGGCAGAAAAGAAGTTGCCCTGTTATATAAGCCAGTCCTGTGATAAGCTAGTTCAGCTATAAGCTAGTCCTTCAAAACCACCCAGTCAAGTCTTTTATTTATTTATTTTTACTTCATTCTGCTTCCTTTAAAGCATCGGGAGTTTTATAAGTTCCCTGATCTCACTTCTCCGTATGACAGTTTGCATTGAAATCTGAGGCTTCCATTTCAAAAGCAGAGCCTCTTTTAAAGAACAGGTGTCTTGCCATCTTCCGGAAATGACAGCTAATCCTGACTCAGTCCCTTGGAACACCTAAAAAGTGCAGCTTGCCCCACAATCTGCTGGAAAAGAAAACATTATCAGGCTCGTGGATGGTGTCTGATGGATGGTTAGGGTGTGAAAAGGAAGGTAGCTATTTGGAGAGCTGCTCTGTTCATGGGAAGATTGGGAGAAGAGCTCTCCTCAAACCTGTGGGGTACCATCTGTCTGTGGGTTTATGTACTCAAAAATCAGAGAATTAGGTGTAATGATCTCTGCAGCAAAAATCTCATGTGGAAGAATCTCTCAGTGCATCTGCTCCAATATGACAATTAAGGTTCACCTTCTATGGCAGTTGGTCATTGTGTCAGGTCCTCTACTAGCTAGTGAGATACCTGAAGAGACTGCATCTTATTTAGATTTTTATTCCTTACTGTGCCTAGAATAATGCTTTTTGCCTTGTTCATGTACCATACATGCTTACTGAATTGACTCTATCAATATTTTTCATCTCTTTATGCTAATGAATAAAGACTTTCAGCTTAAAAAAAAATCACTGGTTCAAAGTCTTAAGGGATGGGGAGTTTTGGGAAGATGGCAGAGGAATGAGACATGGAGATCACCTTCCTCCCCACAAATACATCAGACATACATCTACAAGTAGAACAACTCCTACAGAACACCCACTGAACACTGGCAGAAGACCTCAGACCTCCCAAAAGGCAAGAAACTCCCCACGTACCTGGGTAGGGCAAAAGAAAAAGAAAAAGAGAAAAAAACATAAATATAAAACATACCTGTATATCTTTCCATTTTTGACACTCGTTTCCAGGTGCTCAAACTTTAATGTTGGAGACACAATATTTAGCAGAGAAACCCTGGAAATGAAAACTAAAGCCTGGATATTCACATGTATTTGACCCTAAGATATTGTCAGCTAATAATAGGGAGGAGGAATTGTAATTTTTTTCTTCCTTATGGGTTTATTTTATTCTCCATTGTATTATTAGATCTTAATATTTACTCTGGTCAAGGGACTACTGATTGGTATAAAGATAAAAAATATTAAGTCCAACTCTTACACCCCAGGACTTCTTGTCTAGTACCTTTTTCTTAATTGGAGTACAGTTGCTTTACAATGTTGTGTTAATTTCTGCTGTACGGCAAAGTGAGTCAGCTATATGTATACATATATCCTCTCCTTCTTGGACCTCCCTCCATCCTACCCATCTAGGTCGTCACAGAGCACCGAACTGAGCTCCCTGTGCTATACAGCACATTCCCACTAGCTGTTTTGCACATGGTAGTGTATATATGTCAATCCTAATCTCCCAATTCGTCCCACCCTCCCCTTTCCCCACTGTGTCCACATGTCTGTTCTCTACATCTTCGTCTCTATTCCTGCCTTGCAAATAGGTTCATCTGTACTGTTTTTCTAGATTCCACATATATGCATTAATATACAATATTTGTTTTTCTCTTTCTGACTTACTTCACTCTGTATGACAGATTCTAGGTCCATCCACATCTCTACAAATGACCCAGTTTTACTCCTTCTTATAGCTGAGTAATATTCCGTTGTATAAACATACCACATCTTCTTTATCCATTCATCTGCCAATGGATATTTAGGTTGCTTCCATATCGTGGCTTTTGTAAATAGTGCTGCAATGAACATTGGGGTGCATGTATCTTTTTGAATTATGGTTTTCTCAGGGTATATGCCCAGTAGTGGGATTGCTGGGTTGTATGGTAGTTCTATTTTTAGTTTTTTAAGGAACTTCCATACTGTTCTCCATAGTGACTGTATCAATTTATATTCCCACCAACAGTGCAAGAGGGTTCCCTTTTCTCCACTCCCTCTCCAGCATTTATTGTTTCTAGATTTTTTGATGATGGCCATTCTGACTGGTGTGAGGTGATACCTCATTGTAGTTTTGATTTGCATTTCTCTAATATTAGTGATGTTGAGCAGCCTTTCATGTGCCTCTTGGCCATCTGTATCTCTTCTTTGGAGAAATGTCTATTTAGGTCTTCTGCCCATTTTTTGATAGGGTTGTTTGTTTTTTTGATATTGAGCTGCATGAGCTGCTTGTATATTTTGGAGATTAATCCTTTGCCCATTGCTTCATTTGCAAATATTTTCTCCCATCTGAGGGTTGTCTTTTCATATTGTTTATGGTTTCCTTTGCTATGCAAAAGCTTTTAAGTTTCATTAGGTCCCATTTTTTAATTTTGGTTTTTATTTCCATTACCCTAGAAGGTGAGTCAAAAAAGATCTTGCTGTGATTTATGTCAAAGAGTGTTTTTCCTATGTTTTCCTCTAAGAATTTTATAGTGTCTGGTCTTACATTTAGTTCTTTAATCCATTTTGAGTTTATTTTTGTGTATAGTGTTAGGGAGTGTTCTAATTTCATTCTTTTACATGTAGCTGTCCAGTTTTCCCAGCACCACTTATTGAAGACTGTCTTTTCTCCATTGTATATCCTTGCCTCCTTTGTCATCGATTAGTTGACCATAAGTTCGTGGGTTTATCTCTGGGCTTTCTATCCTGTTCTTTGGATCTATATTTCTGTTTTTGTGCCAGTACCATACTGTCTTGATCACTGTAGCTTTGTAGTATAGTCTGAAGTCAGGGAGCCTGATTCCTCCAGCTCCATTTTTATTTCTCATGATTGCTTTAGCTATTCAGGATCTTATGTGTTTCCATACAAACTGCAAATTTTTTTGTTCTAGTTCTGTGAAAAATGCCATTGGTTATTTGATAGGGATTGCATTGAAACTGTAGATTGTTTTGGGTAGTATGGTCACTTTCACAATATTGATTCTTCCAATCCAAGAACATTGTATATCTCTCCCTCTGTTTGTGTCATGTTTGACTTCTTTGATCATTGTTTTATAGTTTTCTGAGTACAGGTCTTTTGCCTCCTTAGGTAGGTTTATTCCTAGGTATTTTATTCTTTTTGTCATGATGGTAAATGGGATAGTTTCCTTTAATTTCTCTTTCTGATCTTTCATTGTTAGTATATAAGAATGCAAGAGATTTTTGTGCATTAATTTTGTATCCTACAACTTTACCAGATTCGTTGGTGAGAACTAGTAGTTTTCTGGTGGCCTCTTTAGGATTTTCTGTGTATAGTATCATGTCAACTGCAAACAGTGACAGTTTTACTTCTTCTTTTCCAATGTGGATTCTTTTATTTCTTTTTCTTCTCTGACACTGTGGCTAAAACTTTCCAAACTATGTTGAATAATACTGGCTAGAGTGGACATCACCAATGCTTGTTACTTGTTGTCTTTTTGATAGTAGCCATTCTAAAAGGTGTGAAGTGATATCTCATTGTGGTCTTAATTTTCATTTTCCTGATGATTAGAGATGTTAAGCATCTTTTAATATGTCTGCTGGCCATCTGTATATCTTCTTTGGAAAAATGTCTGATCAGGTTCTCTGCCCATTTTTTATTCAGGTTTTTTGGGGTTTTTTTGGATGTTGAGCTGGATGAATTTTTTGTACATTTCAGTTATTAACATCTTATCAGACATGTGTTTTTCAAATATATTCTCTCATTAAATGGCTGCCTTTTAATTTTGTTGATAGTTTCCAATGCTGTGCTAAAGCTTTTTAGTTTGATGTGGTCTCACTTACTCATTTTTGCTTTTGTTTCCCTTGCCTGAGGAGATAGATCAAAAATCATTGCTAAGATTGATGTCAAAGAGTGCTTATGTTTTCTTCTAGGAGTTTTATTGTTTCAGGCTTTACATTTAAATTTTAATCAATTTTTGGCTTATTTTTGTATATGGTATGAGAAAGTAGTCTACTTTGATTTTTTTTGTATGTAGCCATACATTTTCCCCAACACCATTCACTGAAGAAGCTGTCTTTTCCCCATTGTATATTCTTGCCCCTTTGTTGTAGATTAATAGACCATATAAGTGTGGATCTATCTCTGGACTCTATTCTATTCCATTGATCTATGTGTCTGATTTTTTGCCAACACCATAGCATTTTTTTTTTTCCAGTACGCGGGCCTCTCACTGTTGTGGCCTCTCCCGTTGTGGAGCACAGGCTCTGGATGCACAGGCCCAGCGGCCATGGCTCACGGGCCCAGCCGCTCTGCGGCACGTGGGATCCTACCAGACTGGGGCACAAACCCGTGACCCCTGCATCGGCAGGTGGACTCTCAACCACTGCGCCACCAGAGAAGCCCCACCATAGCATTTTGATTAGTGTAACTTTGTAGTATAGTTTGAAATCAGGGATTGTGATACCTTCAACTTTGTTCTTCTTTCTCAAGATTGTTTTGGCTAGTCAGGATCTTTTGTGGCTGCATACAAATTTTAGAATTACTTGTTCTAGTTCTGTGAAAAATGCCATTTGTATTTTGATATGGATTGCATTGAATCTGTAGATTACCTTGGGTAGTATGGTCATTTTAACAATATTAATTCTCCCAATTCATGAGCATGATGTATCTTTCCATTTGTTTTGTATCGTATTCAATTTCTTTCATCAGTGTCTTATAATTTTCTAAGTACAGGTCTTTTACCTCCTTAATTAGATTTATTCCTAGATATTTGATTCTCTTTGATGCAGTTGTAAATTGAATTGTTTTCTTCATTTCTGTTTCAAATAGTTTGCTGCTAGTGTATAGAAACACAACAGATTTCTGTTTGTTAGTTTTGTATTCTGCAACTTTACTGAATTCATTTATTAGTTTTAAATTTTTTTGGTAGAGACTTTAGATTGTCTATATATAGCATCATGGCATCTGCAAACAGTGAGAGTTTTAATTCTTCCATTCTAATTTGATTCCTTTTATTTCTTTTTCTTGTCTAATTACTCTGGCTAGGATTTCCAATACTATGTTGAATAAACTGGTAAGAATGGGCATTCTTGTCTTGTTCCTGATCTTAGAGAAAATGCTTTCAGCATTTCACTGTTTAATATAATGTTGGCTGTAGGTTTGTCATGTATGGCTTATATTATATTGAGGTATATTCCCTCTAGACCTATTTGTTAAAAGAGTTTTTTTCATAAATGGATGTTGAATTTTTGTTAAAAGATTTTTCTACATCTATAGAAATGATCATACGATTTTTATTCTTCAGTCTGTTAATGTGGTGTGTCACACTGACTGATTTGCTGGTATTAACCATCTTTGCATCTGGGGATAAATCTCACTTGATCATGGTGTATGATCCTTTTAATGTATTGTTGAATTTGGTTAGGTAATATTTGGTTGAGAATTTGTGCATCTATGTTCATAAATGATGTTGACCTATAATTTTCTTTTTTTTTGTGGTGTCTTTGCCTGGTTTGGTATCCGGGTGATGCCAAACCAGACAAAGTTCAGAATCAGTAACTTTGTAAAATGAGTTTTGTAAAATGAATTTAGAATCGTTATTTGTAAAATGAGTTCAGAATCATTGCTTCTTATGCAATTTTTGGGGAATAGTTTGAAAAGGATAGATGTTAACTCTTTTAAAATGTTTTGTAGAATTTATCTATGAAACCATCTGGTCTTGGATTTTCTTGGGAGATTTTTTTTTGGAGTTAATTTCATTATTGGTAATTGGTCTGTTAATATTTTGTATTTCTCTATGATTCAGTCTTGGGAGAGTGTACATTTCTAGGAATTTATCCATTTCTTCTAGGTTGTCAATTTTATTGTCATATAATGGTTCACAGTAATTTCTTTATGATCCCTTGTATTTCTGTGGTGTCTGTCATAACATCTCTTTTTTCATTTCTGATTATATATTTGGGCCCTCTCTCTTTACTCTTAATGAGTATAGCTAAAAGTTTATCAATTTTGTTTATCTCTTCAAAGAATCAACTCTTAGTTTCATTGATCTTTTCTAGTTTTTTAAAGTCTCTATTCATTTATTTCTGCTTTGCTATTTATTATTTCTTTCCTCTTACTAAATTTGGGTTTTATTAGTTATTTTATTTCTAATTCCCTTAGGTGTAAGGTTAGGTTGTTTATTTGAGATTTCATTTACTAAGGTAGGTGTGTATCACTGTAAACTTCCCTCTTAGAACTGCTTTTGCTGCATCCTATAGGTTTTAGAAAATGGCATTTCCATTTTCATTTGTCCCCAGATATTTTTTATTTCCTTTTTGATTTTTTTAGTGAACAATTTTTTGTTTAGTAGCATATTATTTAGCTTCCATGTGTTTGTGATTTTTGCATTATTTTTCTTATAGTTGATTTCTAGTATCATAGAAATGTGGTGAGAAAAGATACTTGATATGATTTCAACCTTCTTAAATTTATTGAGACATGTTTTCTGGCCTAGCATGTGATCTATCCTGGAGAATGTTCCATGTACACTTGAAAGTAATGTATATTTTGCTGCTTTTGGATGGAATGTATATATATATATATATATATATATATATATATATATATATGTCTGTCAAGTCCATTTGACTAATGTGTCACTTAAGGTCAGTGTTTTTAAATTGATTTTCTGTCTGGATAACCTGTAAGTAGGGTGTTAAAAGTCCCCTACTATTACGGTATTACTGTCAGTTTTTCCCTTTATGTTTGTTAATGTTTGCTTTATGTATTTAGGTGGTCCTATTTTGGGTGCATATATATTTACACTTGTTATATCTTCTGGTAGGATCAATGTTTTTATCATTATTTAAGGTCCTTCTTTTTCCCTTTTAGTCTTTGTTTTAAAGTCTATTTTGTCTGATTGTAGTCTTATTACTCCAGCCTTCTTCTTGTCTCCGTTTGCATAGAGTGCCTTTTAACACCCCCTCACTGTCAGTCTGGGTGTGTTTTTAGATTTGAAGTAACTCTTTTGTAGACAGCATATATACAGGTCTTGTTTTGTATCCATTCAGCCAGTCTGTGTCTTCTGATTGGAGCATTTAGCCCATTTACATTTAAAGTGATTATTTACACGTATATACTTATTGCCATTCAGTTAATTGGTTCCTTATTTTTTCATAGTTTCTGTCTATTCCTTTCTTTTTTGAGCTCTTCCTTTGTGATTGGTGACTATTACTGTGTTACGATTGCATTCCTTTCTCTTTTTGTGTGTGTATCTATTATAGATTTTTGGCTTGTGGTGACCTTGAAGTTTATATTTAGCCACATATATATGTTATATACATATATATAGCTTATTTTAAGTTGATGATATTTTAGTTCAAATGCATTCTAACAACATTGCATCTTACCACCCCCCATGCTTAATATTTTTGATGTCAACTTTTACATCTTTTTTATTTTTGTGTGTGTGTCTCTCTTAACCATTTTTGTAGGTATAGATGATTTTACTAATTTTGTCTTTTATTCTTACTACTAGCTTTTTAAGTCATTGATCTACTACCTTTACTGTGTATTTTCCTTTACCAATAATATTTTTCCTTTCCTTTCCTCTTAGCTTTTACTTGTCTGTTAAACTCTCTGTCTCTCCTTCAAATCTGAATGACATCCTCATGAGGCTGAGAAATCTTGGTTGTAGTTTTTTCCTTTCATCACTATAAATATATCATGCCACTCTCTTCTGGCATGCAGAGTTTCTGCTGAAAAGTCAGCTGACAGTCTTATGGTTTTTCCGTTGTACTTAACTAGTTGTTTTTCTCTTGCTTCTTTTAAGTTTCTCTCTATCTTTATTTTCTGCTATTTTAATTATAATATGTCTCAGTGTGGGCCTCTTTGAGTTTGTCTTGACCAGGACTTTCTGTGTTTCCTGGACCTGGATATCTGTTTCCTTTCCCAAGTTAGGGAAGTTTGCAGCTATTATTGCTTCAAATAAATTTTCTGCCTTTTTCTCTCCTCTCCTCTGGGACTCCTATCATGTGAATGATAGCTCTCTTGATGTTGTCCCAGAGGTCCCTTAAACTGTCCTCATTTTTAAAAATTCCTTTTTTTTTTTCCGTTCAGATCAGTGGTTTCCACTACTCTTCCAGTTCACTGATCCGTTCCTCTGTATCATCAAATCTACTGTTGACTCTTTCTAGTGTGTTTTTACATTTCTGTTACTGTAATCCTCAGCTCTGTTTGGTTCTTCTTTCTAGTTTCTAATTCTTGTTAAACTTCTCTCTGTGTTTATTGATTCCTCTCCTGAGTTTATGATCATTACTTTGAACTCTTGATTGTGTAGATTGCTTATCTCTACTTTGCTTAGTTCTTCTGGGGTTTTATCTTCTTCCTTCATTTGGAACATTCTTTGTCACATAATTTTGCCTAATTCTCTGTTTTCATTTTTATGTATTAGGTAGGTTGGTTATAATTCTCTGTCTTGGAGAAATAGCCTTATGTAGGAGACATACTAGGGGACCCAGCAGTGCACACCCCTCTGGTCACCAGAGCTATATTACCAAGTGTGCCCTCTATGTGGGTTGAGTGGGCCCTTCTATTCTGTTGTGGCAGCATGGACTACTGTAGGTAGTGGTGGCAGGGCCAAGTGCTGTTGCAGCTGGCTGCATGGACCAGGGTCTGGGTCTGGTGCCTGCCCACTCATGGGTGAGGTTGAGTCCCATAGCAGAGCTGACTATGGGCCTGTGGGTCCCAAGGCAGCTGGTTTCAGATCTGGGGTGTCTGGGGACTGGTGCAAGCAAAATAAATTAAAGAATTGAGACAATTTTCATAAGTTTTAATGAGGGAGGTTTTTGATGTTTCCTATTATCTGCCTATGTCAGGTGTACATTTTTATTTTCCTTAATTATTTATTGTTTCTCTCCATTCTATCTGTTTTACTGGGGCCTGCCAAACATTGGATATTCTGATAAAAAACCAAAGAAGTAGCAACAAAAGCCTTTGTAATAAAAGAAGCATAAATATAGATTCCATTATTGGAGTAGACATTGTGTTAGTCTGTTTGTACTGATATAACGAAATACCTTAGACTGGGTGACTTAAACAACAAGCATTTATTTTTCACAGATCTGCAGGCTGGGAATCCTGAGATACAGACACCAACAGATTTGATGTCATAGATGTTCAGAGATGACTGCCTTCTCACTGTATCCTCACATGGTGTGTAGAAGGAGGGAGCTCTCTGGACTCTCTTTTATAAGGGCACTAATCCCACTCATGAGGGCTCCACCCTTATAACCTAATCCTCTCACAAATGCCTCACCTCCTAATACCATCACATTGAGTTTCACGTATGAATTTTGGAGAGACACAAACATTCAGTCTACAGTAGCATGTTTCAAGACCTTGGCACAGGGAAGGACCAAGCAGAGATGAAAATATTCTTCTGGGCCCTCTGTGACATAATCACCAAACTGCATACCTGACACCAGAGCCACCACAGAAACAAATGTCTACAGTAGTGGTTAGTAAACTTAGGGTCATACTGGAACCATCTGGGAGGATTTAAACAATACCAAAGCCTGGATCCTACACCCAGTTATTTGAATTTAATTTATCAGGCATAGGGCCTAGGTATCACTGTTGTTTTGTTTTTTTAATTGAAGTATAGTTGATTTACAGTGTTGTGTTAATTTCTGCCATACACTAAAGTGATTCAGTTACACACACACACACACACACACACACACACACACACACACACACACACACACACACACACACACACACACATTGGGTTGGCCAAAAATTTCGTTTGGGTTTTTCCATAAGATGGTAGTCTGTGAGTCTGTTTCATAGATAAGTTCATTTGTGTAATATTTTGGATTCCAAGTATAAGTGATATCATATGATATTTGTCTTTCTCTGTCTGACTTACTTCACTGAGTATGACAATCTCTAGGTCCATCCATGTTGCTGCAAATGGCATTATTTCATTCTTTTTTATGGCTGAGTAATATTCCATTGTATATCTGTACCACATCTCCTTTAACCGTTCATCTGTCAATGGGTATTTAGGTTGTTTCTGTGTCTTGGCTATTGTAAATAGTGGTGCTGTGAACATAGGAGTTCACGTATCTTTTCGAATTATAGTTTTGTCTGCCCCTAGGTTCTTCAGAACCATTAACATCTTTACTGGAGCATAAATGCTTTACAATGCTGTGTTAGTTTCTGCTGTATAACAAAGTGAATCAGCTATATGTATACATATATCCCCATATCCCCTCCCTCTTGCGTCTCCCCCTGACCCTCCCTATCCCACGCCTCTAGGTGGTCAAAAAGCACCGAGCTGATCTCCCTGTGCTATGTGGCTGCTTCCCACTAGCTATCTATTTTACATTTGGTAGTGTATATATGTCAGTGCTACTCTCTGACTTCGTCCCAGCGTACCCTTCCGCCTCCCTGTGTCCTTAAGTGCATTCTCTATGTCTGCATCTTTATTCCTGTCCTGCCCCAGGACAATTTCCTTTTTCTTGTTTTTAGATACCATATGACCCAGCAATCCCACTACTGGGCATATATCCTGAGAAAACCATAATTCAAAAAGAGACATCTGCCACAATATTCATTGCAGCACTATTTACAATAGCCAGGACATGGGAACAACCTAAGTGTCCATTGACAGATGAATGGATAAAGAAGACGTGGCACATATATACAATGAAGTATTACTCTACCATAAAAAGAAACAAAATTGAGTTATTTGTAGTGAGGTGGATGGACCTAGAGTCTGTCATACATAGTGAAGTAAGTCAGAAAGAGAAAAACAAATACTGTATGCTAACACATATATATGGAATCTAAAAAAAAGAGAGATCCTTAATCAACTCTGACCAGTGTACCTCAGCTGCTAACCTCCTGTGCTTGGTTATAAATCTGAGAGTATGTGGATTTCTTACCAGTTAGTGAAGAGTTATAGAAAAAATATTAAATTACTAGATTTTTTTAAAGGGATGAAAGCACACTGATTTATATAAAATGTACCTCATTATCATTAGTTAAATCAAACATCAGTTCTGGATTTTTTTTTTTAGATAATACAGTATGTTTTCCTTTTCGTTCTTTGAAGTTAAACATTTTTGCAAAAGGAATGAATGCTCATTATTTATAATAAAGGTTTATATTTTTAAAAGGATGCCTCTTGGCTTCACTGTCTCTGCCCTTCTTTCCTGGTGTCCATAGACAACCATTCACAACTCCTTCAGCTGTTACCTCTGGTGTTTATTTCCATAGTTCTCAATAATATGTGCCAACAGTTATTTTTATTGTTCAATTTAAGACCTTCTCTTTAACTTCCTGTGTTGGTAGATGGAGATTCAGCTGGGTGAGTTCACCCTCCCTTTCCCTTCTGATGTAGTTATAGCAACACATCTTTAATGCCAGTTCTCACCGCTCAGTTCTGTAACTACCCAACTCCCAGGGTTCCAGATGCTTGGGGCACTGGTCCAGGGTTGAGTGAAGCATCCCCCTCTCAGGAATCCAACAACAAATCCCCTTTCCCATGCTCTCAGGGATCACTGGGAGACAAGCAGCTTTTGTTCATAAAAACTTTTAAATAGTTTGAATAAACTCCCTTTTACTGTAGCATGGAACTATTAAGCACCTTCTTAAAAGCTATTCTTTCGAAAGCTTTCATTTTTGGAAACACTTGCCTTCTGAAAGGGCTACCTTCTGTGCCTCAAAAGCCAACTCCTCCCGTTCTTGGCATCAGCCTCTGATTATTCCAAAATGCCCACGCTCCCCTTGGAATTGGAGCCACCTCCAATCCCCCACCTCTGGGGGGCTGTCTGCCACACTTCCAGCCAGAGAAGGGGAAAAGATAAAGAGCTAAGTTTCATTTGTAGATGAGCATCTCACCACAATAGTAGATGACCTTCTTGGGTGGTTATGAAGAGAGACCCCTTCACTTACAGCTGCAGGTTCATTCAGGTTTGTTTAAAACCTAGTTGCATCCCTTTATAGAAATGCCTCTATACATCTTCCACACAGGAACATATAAGTGCAGGGATAAGCAATAGTTAACCAAGGTGATCTGACAACCAAAATTGAATATACTCAGCATGAAGGAATGTGAACGTTTTAATTTAGAATCTCTCTCTCTCTTTTTTGTGATGGGCTTGATTTTTTCCCTCTGTTTGGGCTAGAGCTGCTTCTCTTCTGGAACATTTTCTTCTTCAATGATGTGAAGCCATGTGTCATGTCCTGGGTATGTGGCCCCAGGCTTTCCTGGGGAATACTCAGTCGACAGCACCAAGGGGCTCTACAGAGAGGCCACTGAGACCCAGAAGGAGACCTACGGCTTCCAACGTGGCTGTTTCTAGCCGATTCTCTCCCTCTTGGCATTGCCGATTCAGATTCCAACAGCTTAATCCTCACCGTGACAAGTATGCAGATTGGATTAATTTGAATAAGGCTAACTCCCCCTTTAGGGCCAGAGAACACACGCTCCCCCTTTGCAAGGTGCGTGAGAATCCTGGAACATTGCACACCCCCTCGCCTTTGTCCTTATTTTCCCTCCACCATCTTCATCTCTCACATGGGAGTAGCCACCTCTGTGGGTCCCTCCTGGAAGTCTGGAGGGTGATCTCTTTCTAAGTGCTTTCAGGCAGAGTTTATTGCTCCATTTTCTTGTTTTGTTTTCATAACATTTTGTCCACATCTCTGTAATGGTTCTTTTTAATCCCACACTGTAATTTATTTTCTTATTTTCCGATTCCTCTAGCCACTTGAGGGAAAGGTCCAATTATTTTCTTTTCCAGAGTCATTTTATTTTATTGAAGTATAATTGATTTACAATATTATATTAGTTTCAGGTGCACAACATAGTAATTCAATATTTTTATAGCTTATACTCCATTTAAAGTTATTAGAAAATAATGGCTGTATTTCCCTGGGCTGTACAATATATCCTTGTTGCTTATTTATTTTATACACAGTAGTTTGTGTCTCTTAATCCCATACCCCTATCTTGACCCTCCCCTCTTCCCTCTCCCCACTGGTAACGACTAGTTTGTTCTCTATATCTGAGTCTGTTTCTGTTTTCTTATATATGTTCATTAAAAAAAATTTTTAGATTCCACATATAAGTGATAACATAGAGTATTTGTCTTTCTCTGACTTATTTCACTTAGCATGATACTCTCTAAGTCCATCCATATTGCTGCAAATGGCAAAATTGCATTCTTTTTTATGGCTGAGTGATATTCCATGGTATATATATACCACATCTTCTTAAGCCAATCATCTGCTGATGGACATTTAGTTTGCTTTCATACCTTTGCTATTGTAAATATTGTTGCTATAAACATTGGGGTGCATGTTCCTTTTTGAATTTTAGTTTTCATTTTCTTCAGGTAAATACTCAGGAATGGAATATCTGGATCACATGGTAGCTCTATTTTTAGTTTTTTTGAGGAACATCTATACTGTTTTCCATAGTGGCTGCACCAATTTACATTTCTACCAACAGTTTATGAGGGTTCCCTTTTCTACACATCCTCACCAACATTTGTTATTGGTAGACATTTTAAAGATAGACATTCTGACACATGTGAAGTGGTATCTCATTATGGCTTTGATTTCCATTTCTCTGATGATTAGTGGTGTTGAGCATTTATTTCACTTTACCTGTTGGCCAAGAAAAGGTTATTTCTTGAATGGTTTTGTGTTTACTATACCTATTGCAGTGCCTGAGTCAAAGCAGAGGCTAAATAAGTGTTTACTGAACAAATGAATGAAAGGCTTCTAAGATGGGTGCATTGGGAACATTCTATGATTTATACTCTTCTTTCATGAGAATATATTGCCCAGACTATATTACACTTCAGGAGAGAATAACTATCTGACCCAAAATAGCCATAGACTATCAGAGAATTCAACCAAGAGTACTCAGGTATGTTTTTGAGGAATATTGTTCTTCCAGGGACCAAGGGTCTTTCTTCTGTAACTGAGGCTGAGAGAACAGAGTAATTGTCTAGGTATCTGCTCCTCTTCCACCCAGACAGCATCAGAAACATCTCTTTCTTTGTATTGCCAACGACGTTCTCTAGAGAACCAGGGGAAATGTCTTCTCCAAATTTGCCCTTGGAGAACTGAGTGAAACTCTTTTTTGGAGACAGAGCAAAAGGAAACAATCTGAGAGATAAGGCAGGCTACCGTAAAAAGAAAAGAGGATATTTTCCAAGTAGCCTCTAAAATTTGGAGGATTATGTCAGCCACCCAGCTTCAAAACTGTAAATAGTATTGGAAGTATTGATTTGTAAATTTGTATAAGTAAAACTGCAGGTAGAAACTGGAAACTGGTGTATCTTATACACCTTGTGCGTATGAATAACTAGTTTTTGCAACTACTGCTTGTCTTACTGTTTAACCATTTGTATTAGTTTCCTAAGGCTGCTCTAACAAATTACCACAAATTTGGTGGCTGGAAACAACAAAAATGTATATTCCCCCACAGTTGTCTTCTCTGTCTGTCTCCTGGCTTCTGGAAGCTGCTGGCAATCTTTGATATCTCTTAACTCATCACACCCATCTCTTCTCCATCTTCACATCACCTTCTACTCTGTGAGTCTGTGTCTCAAACTTCTCTAATTTTTCTAAAGGATACCAGTCATTGAATTTATGGCTCACTCTAAATCCAGGATGAGCTCATCTTGAGATCTTAGCTTCATTAAAGTTGCAAAGACCCTGTTTCCAAGTAAGGTTACATTCACTGAAACCAGGGTCAGGACCCAGCCATGTCTGTTGGGGGAATACAATTCAATTCACTCCACCAGCTATGGCTTTAAAAAGTGCCTGCATTACATAAATAACACATGTTAGATTTTGCATATAGTAAGTATATGTTACAGAAGCGAAGGAAACTCGAAAATTGAGGTATCAATACTTGTCTGGAAAATTTTGGTAAAACAGTCAATTTTGATTCATGTAGTTGAATGTTTTAGGCCAAACATGCTTTGAAAACTTGTATGATGCTTTGGGCAGATTCTCTTAGTTTTAAAAGACATGGAGTTGAGAAAAAGGTAAGATAATAGCTTGGCCAAGGGAGACTTATTATAAAAGAACAGAGAGGCAAGGCTTTCAGGCTCAAAAATATTCCAAAGGTCTGGTAACTTGTGAAAATGACTTGCGATGTTATAAAATTAATTACTTGACCGTGGATGTGTTTTTATTTATTACAGTCTAGAATTTGTACTTTGATCTATAATTTAAAATATTAATTGGAGGGGGTTATTTAGTTGATATTTACCGAACTCTAGATATTCAGTTATGAGAAAAACAATAGATGTATTTTGCTCTTCTTACTAGCTTTCGTTGGTCAGTGATACTTATGATTGAATAAGATCTTGATCACTTTAGTCTCAATTACTCTTTTTTAAAAAAATATTTTCACATATCACTTGTGAAATTTATTTTATTTTTTGGCTGTGCCATGCATCATGCGGGATCTTCCCTGACCAGGGATCAAACCTGTACCCCCTGCATTGGGAGTACGGAGTCTTAACCAATGTACTACCAGAGAAGTCCTTCAATTACTCTCAGTAATTTAATGGGCCTGTGATGAATCAGTCTATTAAACTTGCATTAGCAATGGAGAACTGTATTTACATTTTTTAAAACATAGCACTATAATTTATGATACTTCTTCCATACAGTGGGTGATTTGATGAATTCTTCTAAAACATGCTTTGCTTGGTTATGGAATAAAAAACGTTTTAAGCAAAATACATATTTCAGTTCTTATTAAAAAGAGAATAAAGTAATTGCTAGTTAAGGAAATTGTACAATAATGAGTCATTGTCTGAATAATTTGTTTTTATGAAAGTGGTGAATAAGAAATATTTAAAAATATTAATGACCAAGGCTGTAAAAAAGATCATGGTAAGTAATTTTGGCTCTTTTTATTAACGAAAACACATGGCATATTTACTGCTTTGTAAAGAAATCCATGGAGCACTTGGTATCTTGGGTTTCTTAACCATCTGGTCAATTTTGGATTAGAAAATATGAGAAAAAGTAAAATCAAAGACAGTGAAGTTGGAACAAATGTAGTAGAGAAAGAAAGTAGAATCATAGGAGCGAGTGTAAACAGTCATCAATAAGAAGTAGGGGTGTGTGTGTGTGTGTGTGTGTGTGTGTGTGTGTGTGTGTGTGTAGGAAATGGATGATTGAATTTATCTCTGGCTAAAGATAAAATATAAATATTCTTCCTTCTTACTGATTAATTTTTTCTCTTCTCCGGCTTCTAACACATTCTAAAGAGTGCTCATATTAATTATTGAAAGCAATATTTGTGCGATTAGACTGAATTAAAAGTTATAATAATATGGTTAAACAGTGTGGTAAGAGCCAACTTTAGTAGAACAGAGGAAAACCCATTACTTTTATTTTATTTTATTTTTCACTTTAAATATTGTACCAATATATTCTGGACTCCAGGGTTTCTGATGAGTAATCCCTGGCCTAAAACTTTCTTTTCTCCCAATATTTAATGGATTGTTTTGTTTCTGGCTGCCTTCAAAGTTTTCTTGTTATCTTTGGTCTTCAGCAGTTTGACTGTGATGTGTTTACGTGTGATTTTCTCCATAGTTATTATGCTTGGATTTCATTGCGCTTCTTTTACTTGTAAATTAATATATGTCATATAATTTTGATATTATTATATACACCTGATGCCAGGTTTTTTAAAAATTAAAAAAATTTTTTTTTAAATTTTTAAAAATTTCTCTCCTTTCTATTGATCTCTCTTTAAATTTAATATATTTTTCTTCTGTTAAAATTTTTTTAAAAAATTTCTCTCCTTTCTATTGATCTCTCTTTAAATTTAATATATTTTTCTTCTTCAATGATGTGAAGCCATGTGTCATGTCCTGGGTATGTGGCCCCAGGCTTTCCTGGGGAATACTCAGTCGACAGCACCAAGGGGCTCTACAGAGCCCCTTTTTAAAAATTTTTTTTTTTTAAATTTCTCTCCTTTCTATTGATCTCTCTTTAAATTTAATATATTTTTCTTCTGTTAACTAAATTATGTTACTAAGCCCATCTAACACTTTTTATTTTTAAAATTTTAGGTGCTGTTTATTTCTGGTTTAATTTTTTTGTTCTTTTCATATTTTCTATTTCTGTGATGAGTGTTTTATGTTTTAAATTTATTGTCTTGTGTTTCCAACATCTAGGTTATCTCAGGATTAGTCACGTTAATTGCTGTTTTTCTTATTCTTGAGTATTGGTCAAACTATCCTAGTTCTGTGTACATCAGGTAATTGTGTATTTCTTCTTCGATATTGTGAACATTATTTTGTGGGTACTGGGTTCTGCTGTATTCGTCTAAAGAGTGTATATGCTTTATTTTAGCAAACAATTAGCTTGGTTTTGTTCAAACTAGAAACTTTCATAGCTTCAGTGGTTACAGCACAGATCTTCATTAAGTCGGCTTCCTGATGCCCAAGGCATACGTGGTTCAGGCGTCATCTAAAGACTTGGTCCAAATTTATTCACCAGATGTGGGGCTGCCCTTTCTCTGGATTTCTCCTTCCTGGAATTGCCCCTCACTGTTCTGTGACCCATGTGCTTTGGATTACTTTCCTTAGACTCTCCAGTGAGGAAGACTTACTATCAGTGATTTACTTTCCCTCGCTGTGAATGCAGATGCTCTATAGACAGAGCCACCAAAATGAGAAACTTAAACTATCTCAGGCAGTTTTCACAAGGAAAATTCATTACTTTTAAATATCTAGTTGAGAGAGAGAGAAATTGCAGGAAAACACAACCTACCATATTGGGAGAGGTGGCGTAAGAAACCTGGGAAATGATATCTACCTGGCAGTTTTTCTTCACAGCATGTGGAAAGAAGGATGTGTAACCAAGAGACTGCGAATGTCATCTTTGTGTTCCCACCTTTGTCTTTTCTCCATTAAGCAAGAAAAACTACAAATAACTCCTAGTTAGGTTTCCAAAAAAGGGGTAAGATATGAAAAGGCAGGTTTGTTCATTAAGAAGTAAAGTATAAAGAACATAATTCTTTATACTTATCATGGTGATTTATGAATATAGAAACCAAGAAGCCCTAAGTTAAGACAGTATGGGAAGAATTAGGAACACTGGTTCCAACCCAAGAACTACCTCCCCTAATTCAGTGGGTGAGTGCTGGGAAACCAGCCCACTTCTCTGAGTCTCAGTTATGTCCTTAGTAAAATGAGGGGATTGGTGCAGATGATAATATCATAAAATGTGGCTGAACAAAAGTACTAATAAAGTCAAAATTGTGCACTCAATTTGATCGTTAGGTAGAATAGTGATATCATTAGTGTCACAAACTGGTTTTTAACTATATTCATTTTTTGAGACATTATTCATTGTTTGCAATAGTGTCTGGGTAAGACAATGAATTATCCAAAATTTATTACCATTGTTGGGAATACAGCTAAAACTTCATGACTCTCTCATTTAAGGAAGGATTGATATATTTGACTACTTAGAAACAATTGCATGGCAAATAACCATAAACAAATGAGAAAAATCACACATTGTGAAGAAAATATTTGTATCTTGTATTTCTAATATTTAAAGGTGGTACTAAAAATAAGAAAGAGAAAGAAAAATAGAGATATAAAAATGGGCAAATGATATGATAGTTGACAAGAAGAAGTAAAAATTGAGTTTAATGATTTTTTTTAACATCTTTATTGGAGTATAATTGCTTTACAATGTTGTGTTAGTTTCTGTTGTATAACAAAGTGAATCAGCTATATGTATACATATATCCCCATATCCCCTCACCCTTGTGTCTCCCTCCCACCCTCCCTATCCTACCCCTCTAGGTGGTCACAAAGCACCGAGCTGATCTCCCTGTGCTATGTGGCTGCTTCCCACTAGCTATCTATTTTACATTTGGTAGTGTATATGTGTCGAGTTTAATGATCTTTAAAGATATTTAAAGATCCTCAAACTCACAATAGAAGAAATGCAAATTAAAACTATATTGAGGTACTACTTCTCATTTATCAGGTTGGCAACATTTCAAATGTTTGGCAGTACATACTGTTGGCAAGGTTTTGATGAACTAGGCACTCTCATATGGTGTGGTGGGAATGCAAAATGGTTATGTCCCCCATAAAAGGAAATTTGGCAGTATTTTTCCAAATTACATATTCATTTATTCTCTGAATATATTCGAATATATTTGAATATATTCAAATATTCTCTGATATTTTGGAGATTAAATTGATTCCAATTTCTAGGAATATAATCCAAGAACACATCAGTATAAATAGGACTGGTGTCAGCAAAAGATTATTCATAGTGTTATTTGTATATACAATATGTGTTATGTATGTGTAATATAGTAAAGAATCACATATTTATAAGTAAAGATATACAAATGCAAATGCATATATATGTAATAATAGTAGAGGAAAAACAAACACATCCCAAATGTTTAGTACACCTCACAGTGGAATACTAGGTAGACATGTAAAGGAATGAGGAAAATCCTCTACACAACAATGTGGTGTGGATATCAGGATACATTCTTAAGTGAATAAAGCAAGGTGCAGACTGACACCTTTAAGACATATCATCTTTTGTGTAGGAAAGAGGGAGAGTGCGCATGTGTGTGTATATTTGTTTATCTGCAAAATGAAATACTGAAAGGATATGCTAAAATTTAACATGGTAAATTTTTACATGGTACCACCTATGGTAGGGGGCAACAACGTCAATAAGGGAGAGATGGAAATAAGACTTTATTTATGTTTGGTTAAATTTATATTTAGTTATAAAATTTCAACTTCAGAATTGTGTAAGTATATGTATATTCACAAAATAAAAATTAAAAAAGCAATATTTAAGAATTAAAAATACACTAAAATGAATGAGTCTAAATGCATTTCAAATTGGAGACAAAACCATTTAAAGAAAGGTGTGATTGCAAGAGACTTCAGAGCTCACTATTTTGCTTATACATACAAAGTATATTCTATGTGTTGTAAGGTCATATATATATATATTAGCATCTTTATTGGAGTATAATTGCTTTACATTGTTGTGTTAGTTTCTGCTGTATAACAAAGTGAAGCAGCTACACGTATACATATATAACCATATCCCCTCCCTCTTGCGTCTCCCTCCCACCCTCCCTATCTCACCCCTCTAGGTGGTCACAAAGCACCGAGCTGATCTCCCTGTGCCATGCAGCTGCTTCCCACTAGCTATCTATTTTACATTTGGTAGTGTATATATCTCCATGCCGCTCTCTCACTTCGTCCCAGCTTACCCTTCCCCCTCCCCGTGTCCTTAAGTCTATTCTCTATGTCTGCCTCTTTATTCCTGTCCTGCCTCTAAGTTCTTCAGAAGCACTTTGTTTTTGTAGATTCCATATATATGTGTTAGCATATGGTATTTGTTTTTCTCTTTCTGACTTACTTCACTCTGTATGACAGTCTCTAGGTCCATCCACCTCACTACAAATAACTCAATTTCGTTTCTTCTTATGGCTGAGTAATATTCCATTGTATATATGTGCCACATCTTCTTTATCCATTCATCTGTCAATGGACACTTAGGTTGCTTCCATGTCTCGGCTATTGTAAATATTGCTGCAATGAACATTGTGGTACATGACTCATTTTGAATTATGGTTTTCTCAGGGTATATGCCCAGTAGTAGGATTGCTGGGTCATATGGTAGGTCTAATTTTAGATTTTTAAGGAACCTCCATACTGTTCTCCATAGTGGCTGTATCAATTTACATTCCCACCAACAGTGCAAGGAGGGTTCCCTTTTCTCCACACCCTCTCCAGCATTTATTGTTTGTAGATTTTTTGATGATGGCCATTCTGACTCGTGGGAGGTGATATCTCATTGTAGTTTTGATTTACATTTCTCTAATGATTAGTGATGTTGAGTACCCTTTCATGTGTTTGTTAGTAAACTGTATATCTTCTTTGGAGAAATGTCTATTTAGGTCTTCTGCTCATTTTTGGATTGGGTTGTTTGTTTTTTGGATATTGAGCTGCATGAACTGCTTGTATATTTTGGAAATTAATCCTGTGTCAGTTGCTTCATTTGCAAATAATTTTTCCCATTCTGAGGTTTATCTTTTCGTCTTGTTTATGGTTTTCTTTGTTGTTCAAAAGCTTTTAAGTTTCATTAGGTCCCATTTATTTATTTTTGTTTTTATTTCCGTTTCTCTAGGAGGTGGGTCAAAAAAGATCTTGCTGTGATTTATGTCATAGCGTAAATGACTATATTTTCTGCCTATGTTTTCTGCCTCTAAGAGTTTTACAGTGTCTGGCCTTACATTTAGGTCTTTAATCCATTTTGAGTTTATTTTTGTGTATGGTGTTACGGAGTGTTCTAATTTCATTATTTTACATGTAGCTGTCCAGTTTTCCCAGCACCACTTATTGAAGAGGCTGTCTTTTTCCATTGTATATTCTTGCTTCCCTTATTAAAGATAAGGTAACCATATGTGCATGGGTTTATCTCTGGGCTTTCTATCCTGTTTCTTTGATCTATATTTCTGTTTTTGTGCCAGTACCATACTGTCTTGATTACTGTACTTTTTTAGTTTTGTCTGAGGTCAGGAAGCCAGATTTCTCCAGCTCCATTTTTCTTTCTCAAGATTGCTTTTGCTATTCAGGGTATTTTTTGTTTCCATACAAATTGTGAAATTTTTTGTTCTAGTTCTGTGAAAAATGCCAGTGGTAGTTTGATAGGGATTTCATCGAATCTGTAGATTGCTTTGGGTAGTAGAATCATTTTCACAATGTTGATTCTTCCAATCCAAGAACATGATATATCTCTCCATCTGTTTGTATCATCTTTACTTTCTTTCATCAGTGTTCTATAGTTTTCTGCATGTAGGTCTTTTGTGTCCTTAGATAGATTTATTCCTAGATATTTTATTCTTTTTATTGCAATGGTAAATGGGAGTGTTTCCTTAATTTCTTTCAGATTTTTCATCCTGAGTGTATAGGAATGCCAGAGATTTCTGTGCATTAATTTTGTATCCTGCTACTTTATCAAATTCATTGATTAGCTCTAGCAGTTTTCTGGTAGCATCTTTAGGATTCTCTAAGTATAATATCATGTCATCTGCAAGCAGTGACAGTTTTATTTCTTTTCTGATTTGGATTCCTGTTTTTCTTCTTCTTCTCTGATTGCTGTGGCTAAAACTTCCAAAACTATGTTGAATAATAGTGGCGAGAGTGGGCAACCTTGTCTTGTTCCTGACCTTAGTGGAAATGTTTTCAGTTTTTCACCATTGCGAACAATGTTGGCTGTGGGTTTGTCATATACGACCTTTATTATGTTGAGGTAAGTTTCCTCTATGCCTAGTCTCTGGAGGGTTTTTTTTTTAAATCATAAATGGGTGTTAAATTTTGTTGAAAGCTTTCTCTGCATCTATTGCAATGATCATATGGTTTTTATCCTTCAATTAATTAATATGGTGTATCACATTGATTGATTTGCATATATTGAAGTGTCCTTGCATTCCTGAGATAAACCCCACTTGATCACGGTGTATGATGCTTTAGGTGTGCTGTTGGATTCTGTTTGCTACTATTTTGTTGAGGATTTTTGCATCTATGTTCATCAGTGATATTGGCCTGTAGTTTTCTTTCTTCGTGACATCTTTGTCTGGTTTTGGTATCAGGGTGATTGTGGCCTCGTAGAATGAGTTTGGGGGTGTTCCTCCCTCTCCTATATTTTGGAAGAGTTTGAGAAGAATAGGTGTTAGCTCTTCTCTAAATGTTGCATAGAATTCGCCTGTGAAACCATCTGGTCCTGGGTTTTCGTGTGTTGGAAGATTTTTAATCACAGTTTCAATTTCAGTGCTTCTGATTGGTCTCTTTATATTTTCTATTTCTTCCTGGTTCAGTCTCGGAAGGTTGTGCTTTTCTAAGAATTTGTCCATTTCTTCCAGGTTGTCCATTTTATTGGCACATAGTTGCTTGTAGTAGCCTCTTATTTTCCTTTGTATTTCTGCAGCGTCAGTTGTTACTTCTCCTTTTTCATTTCTAATTCTATTGATTTGAGTCTTCTCCCCTTTTTCTTAATGAGTCTGTCTAATGGTTTGTGAATTTTGTTTATCTTCTCAAAGAACCAGCTTTTAGTTTTATTGATCTTTGCTCTCATTTTCTTCATTTCTTTTTCATTTGTTTCTGATTTGATCTTTATGATTTCTTTCCTTCTGCTGACTTTGGGGGTTCTTTGTTCTTCTTTCTCTAATTGCTTTAGGTGTAAGTTTAGGTTGTTTATTTGAGGTGTTTCTTGTTTCTTTTTTTTTTAACATCTTTATTGGAGTATAATTGCTTTACAGTGGTGTGTTAATTTCTGCTTTTCTTGTTTCTTGAGGTAGGATTTTATTGCTATAAACTTCCCTCTTAGAACCACTTTTGCTGCATCCCATAGGTTTAGTTCATTGTGTTTTCATTGTTATTTGTTCCTAGGTATTTTTTGATTTCCTCTTTGATTTCTTCAGTGATCCCTTGGTTATTAAGTAGTGTATTGTTTAGCTCCCTGTGTTTGTACTTTTTACAGATTTTTTCCTGTAATTGATATCTAGTTTCATAGCATTGTTGTGGGAAAAGATACTTGATCTGATTTCAATTTTATTAACTTTACCAAGGCTTGATTTGTACCCCAAGATATGATTTATCCTGGAGAATGTTCCATGAGCACTTGAGAAGAAAGTGTATTCTGTTGTTTTTGGATGGAATGTCCTATAAATATCAATTAAGTCCATCTTGTTTAATGTGTCATTTAAAGCTTGTTTTTCCTTATTTATTTTCATTTTGGATGATCTGTCCATTGGTGAATGTGGGGTGTTAACGTCACCTACTATGATTGTGTTACCGTCAGTTTCCCCTTTTATGGCTGTTAGCATTGCCTTACGTATTGAGCTGCTCCTATGTTGGGTGTATAAATATTTACAATTGTTATATCTTCTTCTTGGATGGATCCCTTGATCATTATGTAGTGTCCCTCTTTGTCTCTTGTAATAGTCTTTATTTTAAGGTCGATTTTGTCTGATATGAGAATTGCTGCTCCAGCTTTCTCTTGATTTCCATTTTCATGGAATATCGTTTTCCATCCCCTCACTTTCAGTTTGTATGTGTCCATAGGTCTGAAGTGGGTGTCTTGTAGACAGCATATATATGGGTTTTGCTTTTGTATCCATTAAGGCAGACTGTGTCTTTTGGATGGAGCATCTAATCCATTTACATTTAAGGTAATTATTGATATGTATGTTCCTATTCCCATTTTCTTAATTGTTTTACGTTTGTTATTGTAGGTCTTTTCCTTCTGTTGTGTTTCCTGCCTAGAGAAGTTCCTTTAGCATTGGTTGTAAAGCTGGTTTCGTGGTGCTGAATTCTCTTAGCTTTTGCTTGTCTGTAAAGGTTTTAATTTCTCCGTCAAATCTGAGTGAGATCCTTGCTGGGTAGAGTAATCTTGGTTGTAGGTTTTTCCATTTCATCACTTTAAATATGTCTGCCACAACCTTCTGGCTTGCAGAGTTTCTGCTGAAAGATCAGCTGTTAACCTTATGGGGATTCCCTTGTATGTTATTTGTTGCCTTTCCCTTGCTGCTTTTAATATTTTTTCTTTGTATTTAATTTTTGATAGTTTGATTAATATGTGTCTTAGCAGGTTTCTCCTTGGATTTTTCCTGTATGGGACTCTCTGTGCTTCCTGGACTTGATTGACAGTGTGATGGTGCTGGTGTGATGAATTGACATATACACTAATATGTATAAAATGGATAACTAATAAGAACCTGCTGTATAAAAAAAAATAAAAAATGGTTTGCTTTCAAAGTCCAAGGATTTCTAATGTTAGTTCATTTCACTTAAAAACTAAATGGGAAAAGAGCAAGTGATGCTTTTTAAATACACAATACCAAAGATGCCTGCAAAGTCAATTTTTCCAGTTTGTAATCATTTTATTATTTCATAGCATAGTTAACTAAATGGAGAATAGTTTTTCATATCCAGCTTTTCTATTAATATCCAGCATACCTTATTTTCTGTGTACTTAGCTTATCTCTCTACATGCAGAACAGTTTCTTTCTTACCTTTGCTCAGCCAAGCAAGATAAAGGGCTATAATTATAGAGAAATGTATCCTTTGTAGAGTCAAAATGTTCCCTGAATAAATTTTTTTTGTTCAGAAAATTAATACGACTACAATGGAAGGCAAATTTACTTTTACCTTTACCAAATTATTTATCAAAATTTCAAAGGCCATGCTGGGCTAAACAGATGTGGGAATAAAGTTGATTTCTTGTTAAAATATTATAGCTTACATCTAAAATAAACATAAAAAATTTATTGACTTGGAGGAAATTTTAGTACCAGTAAAGTATGTTTTTTGTTTAGTTAAAGCTATGATTATAACAGAATACTCACATGTTTTTACATCTCATCATACTTATTGCCAGGACTCCAGAAGAGATTAGGCAATTGCTTTTCCTTATTCTTCTTATTTACTTACTCTTTTTTACTGAGCACTATTATCTCCAACAAAAAACTTCCTGGCAAAGCCAGCAGGAACAGAATTCCAACTCTACCTAAGTGCAGGTTATCCAGACGACTTATTTTTTAAACTTCTCATTTATTTACTTTGTTTCTTACATGTTCTTATCATGTTAATGTCGTAGATCAGAATTCATGCTTAGTGGCCATAAGACTCATAAAAAATTTTGGATTGTCATATTACTAGAGACCAACTTTTAATTTACCATCAGTCTTGAACCCAGACAATTTTGTGATTTAGAATTTTTCTGAAAATTTCATTTAAACACAATGTCTATCTTATTTTATTGGAATTGTCAACCAAGTAACATAAAATATTAATGCAATCTCTCTTTTTGAAAAATGTGAGATAATGTGTATTATGTATAGCACATAAAAACAAAGACTATTTCAAGGCTGGTCTGGCAAGTGACTTGCAAACTGTTTACACTACTGTCACATGACACCACTTCAGCTGATAAATAGAAATGTCCATCCCTAGGTCAGCATCTTGGGAACCCAGCTATTGTTCATGGAATGGGGACTTGTATGAGGGGTTGTGGTGACCACTTTGCTGTTATTTTACCATTCACTGTTATCACGATTGAAAATATTTTTAGATGACATAAAAAGGTATCCAAATGCTGTTTAACTGGTGGTACTCCTTTTAGTGCTGAAAAACAAGCTTTAAAATCAGTAACTTTGGAAAGGAAGTTAGAAGTGGTGAAATACTATGAAGAATTCCTCATAATTGTCATTATACATTAGGCATAGTTTTGGAGGCCTCTACAAAAATATTAGAGGTAATATTGCTAAATTAAAAGGAGACTTTAAAGCAAAAAAAAATCCCCCAAAAAGCACATTTGTTGTAAATTATTCATTTTAGGTAGATATTATCCACCCCCAACCCCCAAGTCTCAATTTGGAAAAACTAGGTTTGGATTATCAAAGTTTCAAAATATGCCAAGTCTTCAGCAACTTATTGCTTATGTGAAATGTCACATTCCCAATACCAGAACAGTTTCAAGAGAAAAACAAATACTGTATAATATAGTTTAGATGTGGTACCTAGAAAAATGGTACAGATTAACTCACTGGCAAAGCAGAAATTGAGTCACAGATGTAGAGAACAAACTTTTATAGTTACCAAGGGAGGAAGGGGTGGTGGTGGGATGAATTAGAATATTGGGATTGACATATACACACTACTATGTATAAAATAGATAACTAATGAGAACCTGCTGAATAGCACAGGGAACTTGACTCAGTACTGTGTAATGACCTATATGGGAAAAGAATCTAAAAAAGAGAGGATATATGTATACATATAGCTGATTCACTTTGCTGTACAGCAGAAACTAACACAACATTGTAAAGCAACTATACTCCAATAAAAATTAATAAAAAATAAAGTTCGGAAAAGGTTGCTTGAAAGGTGGAAATTTGGGGATAGGAAAGAGGAGGGAATGAGAGTGGTTTGAGCAGACCAGTGTTTGATAGCTTTCTGCCTTCACAACTACCCTGTTAGTGTTTCCATTTCTAATATCTGCTCGGATGGAAAAAAATCGACTCAAAGTCTAGGTCAGTGGACAGGAAGAAGAGAGAGCAAGTAAAGATGGGAAACAAGAGAGCTCCTAACCCTGAGTGCTTTTGCACCGAGGAAGCATATACAGAGTCTTAAAGAAACTAGGAAGATCTCTCTACATTCCCTTTCATCTTCTTAACTATTCTACTCTAAGCCCTAGTTATCTCACTAGCATGTCTCTTCAACCAGCTAAGTCCCCATTTAGCAAGATTTTTGTCAAGCCCTTTAAACATGCTATTGTTGACGTGTTTCTTCATGGACATCTTAGGTATTAAAAATGGTAAGCAGTTTTCCCAATATATTCCAGACCATATTGATTAGGGGCTGACATCCAAGTCCTGTCTGATGACTATAATACTTGCAAAATATATGCCTAAGGGCCACTAATAAATTTCTGAAAATGTGTAATAAACACGAAAATTTAATTTCCTAAATCAATAATATAGCCTATTAATGTTAAAGAAGTGTTGAAATAAATTACGCCTTATGTGTTGGATGCCCTTGGATATCTGATTTAATTTAATTCTGTGTAGCAGTGGAGTTTCTTGGAGACACCTTCTAGACTCATCTCTCATTTTGTATTAGTACATTGCTTAGTTTGAATTCCTCCAAGAAATGAACCTTTGAGGGAGATCCAAGCCAATGAAGTGGGAAAGAGGGAGAGAGAAAGAAGAAAAGCCAAAAGAGTTTGTGTAGTGAGCAGGCTATTGCTGTGTGCAGTTGGGGTTCAGCCTTGTGGGAGACGCTTTCAGAAACTATGTGGAGCAACCCTGGCCTGTCCCTCTGGAGGATAGGAAGTTTGGCACATTTACCCACCAAATCTCATCCCCTGTTGTTTGAAGGTGGTCCTTGTGATCTTAACTCTTCAGCCCTCCAGTACTTCGTCGTCCTGTAAGGGTCAAAAATCAACCTCAAACATAGAAGAGAAACAGATCCTTGAGGTAGGAAGTTAGCTTCCCAGGTGTGTGGACCTCAACTTCAGGTGCACTCACGGGGGCTGAGGGGAGAGGCGTCGACATCACATGCTACATGCATAATGCTAGTATTGGGTCAACAAAAACCTTACTGATAAGTGGTATCCCTTCACATACACATTACCAGAAACAGTCTCATCCATCTCCTTGCATAGATTTCCCTTTAGATTGATTGCTTTCCCCTGCCATCATGGCCTCAAGTCATTAAAATGATTTTCCATGGTATTTCTCAACATTTTCTAAGTGTTTTGGTCTTAGAATTCCTTTTCAGGGGAAGTTTCCAAAATGTATGCAACATCAGGTCCTAAAAATATAATATAGCAAGAGTTTTTACTGCGTTGACAATAGAGTGAATTTGCATAGGGTCTTTAGAAGAAAAGATAGATGACAGACTCAATTTTATGAAGCCAAGAAGTCCTTTAGACAGGCATGTAATGCAGAAAAGGAAATCTCTCAGAATGTGTTTATTTTTAACATCTGGGTTACTAAAGATTGACTTAATCTTTATTTTATGTGTTATGTGCCAATTCAATGACTCAAAATGTGCATTATAGGCAGTGAGATGGCAGTGATTGGAAAATTGGTATCTTTACTGTCTTAATTGGGTTCCATATTTAACAGCAAAGGCTCTTCTCAAGTCTGATTTGTTTATTGGAAAAATAATGCTTGTGAAATCTTTTGGCTACTAAATATTTGGAGTTATTTACTAATGATAATAAAACAAATTGACCCTTTAGATTTTGTTCTGTTCTTATGTTTTTCTCCAATGAAATGGAAAAAAAAAAAACCCAGTCAATTCTTGGCTATACTCTGTGGTATAAGGAATAATCAGCAGAGATAGAATACATTCTCTCACACTTATTCAGTCTCTGTAGCAGGACACTGAGACGACCTGTCACACACCAAGCCTGGACCTCTCTCTTCCCTTCAGTGCATCTTTTCTGAAGCAGTTACTTAGCCAAACTCCTTACCTCTGTTTTTTTTTTCCCATTACTATTCACACATATATATAAATAATTAATTATTTATACTGTTGCTAGATCTAATTCCTTACCTGTTTTTTTTCAATCAAATTATCATCAAATTTAAGAAGATGAATACTACATCAAGCCATACATGATCTATATGATTTTACCTTGCCCATCACCCAGACTATGTCCCATATAAGATTCTGGCCACTCTCTTTTCAGACTTTTCACGTTGCAGGCTTACACATGCCTCTCTTTGCCTTGTATAACTCTGCTTCTAAAATCTAGAAGAAGCATCTTCTTCTTCTCTCTGAAGTTTCAGCCTAAGTTATGTATGTTCAATGTCATCTTCTGATAGCAGCCCACACAGGTTTCTCCTCTTTTAACTCCTTTCTTGTTTCTTGGGTACTGTGTATACTGTACAAGAAGCATTTTGTACTTTTCGTATTGGCTAGTGGTTCAAGTGAGAAACTTCAGAACAATGATCCTCAAATTTTAATGTGCATGACAGTTAGTTGGGGAGCTTGATACAAAAGTAGATTCTAGAGTTCCCTCAGATACTTCTGTTGAAGGCACTTGTGGATCGTGCCCTGTTTTAGTTTTTCCTTAACATGTAAAACTATGATTTACTCATTGTTTTTAGGATACATAAACTATTGCATTATCTTCTCATCCTCCCTGAGTTGGTTGATTACTTGATAAAGACCAATCTTGACCCCTGCGGGTGAACAACTAAGCCTTGACCCTGAGGTTGTTTTGGAATCTCGGAGACGCTGGTGATCAGGAGTGAAAACTACTGGCTTCCAGATAAATTAGATGCCTCTTTGGATTATAGAAAATGATGTCATTTTAGAGTCGACTCTCTCCACTGTCAAATAGATTTCAACAGATGTGTTGAAACATTTCTTCTTTCTCTCCTGTAATAATGTTACCTTTATCTCTTGATGACAAGTGTCCCATCCTGGATGGGAGTAAATTCCTCTAACGAAGACTATTCCTATCTTGTTGGTCCAAGGTTCCATTTCATAAAAATAGCCCTCCAGCAAGACAGCTCAAACTAGCTGAAGGAAAACAACGACATTTAAGGGCAAAATCTTTAAAATGCAAAAAACAGGAAACTATAAAATTAGGCTGGTTTTCCTCTTATTAGATTCAAAGCAAACATTCAATATGTCCTTAATAGATTCTGGTCTGTTTATTTCTACTTTCTATTATGAAAACTTGGTTAAAATCTATTACAGCATATTTCTTTAAAAAACTATTTCAGATGATCTGTTCTTCAGGGCTATATATACACTTCAATTCTAACTTTAATTCCTCCCGTCAGCAAGTCACAAGAGGCATACAACCACCAGTAGCCGTTTTTTCTTCTGACCCTTAAATCAGAACTCACAGCTTAAGGTTTTTATAGTAAATCAAACCCTTTTTATATAAGTTTTCTCAAATTCCTGTGTTTCCTTCTAGTAGGGAGTAGTACCATAACTTAATGATTTAAGTTTTGTTTTTTTCCATTTCTCTTATTATGTGGTCCTATAGATTATATTGTTATCCCTAACTAAGGCATCTAAAAAATAAAAATTTAAAGATATATGGTATAATTTCTATTCAGATGAAAGAAAGAAATCAGTGATCCATTTCAAGATGGAATTTATTTAAGGAAAGAAAAGCACGATGGTCTGCATCAGTTAAAATATGTATAAACCTGCTTCATGTATAGTTGTGGAGTAAGAGAAGGGAAACAAGGGCCTGTAATGTTTGTTCCAGGTACTGAATGCGAATTGCAGCATGGGAGAAATCAGTTCGGTTCTATGTTTCGTGAGCGTTGTGGCACCCTGAGTAGGATGGTCTGGTAATAGTTACGGAGTCAGTTATTCATGAAGTGGGAGCAGAGGGCAAAGAATGGGTGAGAGTGTGGCTATCGGTTGCCTGAATACACAAAAGGAGAATTAATAGTGAGATTTACATAAAGAAAGGCTAACTCTATACCAGCCCCTCCAGGGAAAGAGAAGTTAAGAAGGGAAATGGAACAGGTTCAAAAGGGAATTTAAAATATTAACCTATTTAGCAACTACACCAAGATTGATTTGAGAATTTACTAAACTTGTCTAAGCAGATGTTATCTAATCAGTATGAAGTTGTATAACATTCTAAATGGCATTCTTGTTAACGTGTATTGATAATCAGGATAATTTTTGCAGGGCTATTATACACTGTATACTTTTATGAAAAGTTGACGATAAGGCTTGATTTCTCTCATTATAGGTTTATTTCCGTTCAGTTCAACAAAAGATGACAAAATTACTGTTGGGTTCCAGGCACTGCACTGTCATTAGAAATACAAAACACTGCTGATGAAAATTAAGACAGACCTGAATAAATGGAGAGATTTACCATGTTCATGGATCAGAGATTCAATATTGTTAAGATGTAATTTCCCCCACCCTCCAAATGACCGATAGATCCAATCAAAACCCCAGGAGACATTTTTGTAGAAATTGACAGGTTGATTCTAAAATTCATATTGAAATGCAAAGGAAGAGAATAGGTCAAACCATGTTGGAAAGAATAACAAAGTTGAAAGACATAAACTACCTGACTTTAAAAGTCTTATAAATCTATAGGAATCAAGACACTGTAGTCATGGTGTGAAATAGACCTATCACTGGAACTTAATAAAGAGTCCAGAAAGGGACTCACATATAATGGTTATTTGAGGGTTGACAAGGGTATCAAGGCAAATTCAATGGAGGAAAAAATAGTCTTTTCCACAAATGGTGTTGGAACAATTGGACATCTGTGCGCAGATGAATGAACTTTGATTCATACCTGGTACAGTATACAGAAGTTAGCTCAAAATGGATTATAGACCTAAATATAAATTCTAAACCTGTAAAATGTATAGGAAGAGATCTTGTGATCTTGGATCTTTTAGCTATGACACCAAAAGATGGAGACCAAAGATTTCTTAGATACAACACCAAGAGCAACATCCCCCCCAAAACAAATTGATTAATTGGATTTAATCAAAAGTGAGAACTGCTCTCCAAAAGATATGTTAAAAGAACATGAGCTCAAAACTGGGGAAAATATTTGCAATCACATATCTAATAAAGTACTTCTACCCAGAATACATAAAAAATGTTCAATACTTCATAAGAAAATAAGCACTCCAATAGAAATAGTCAAAAGATTTAATAGACTCTTCATCCAAGACTTATGAATGGCAAGCAAGCATATGAAAAGATGCTCATCATCGTGTAAATTAAATCCACATTGGGATACTGCTATAGAGCCACTAGAATTGCTATAATTAAAAAGCCTGTCCACGTCTTGTGTTGGCAACGATGTAGAACGGCTGGAACTCTCATAAACTCCTGGTATGAATGGAAAACAGCACAACCATGTAGGAGAACTGTTTGGCAAAAAGTTATACATACACCTACCTTATAATCCAGCCATTCCACACCTAGGTATTTATGCAAGAGTCATGAAAGCACATGTTCACACAAATATTTGAAGACAAACATTCATAACATCTTCATCTGTTATAGTCTAATATTGGGAGCAGCCTGAATGTTCATCAGTAGGTGAATAAATAAGTTGCGGTAAATCCACATAATAGGTTAACACTCAGCATACAACACATGGGTGAATCTCAAGATCATCATCCTGAGTGAAAGAATCCAAACTAAAAAGATTACATATCACATGATTCTATTTATATAAAATTCTAGTAAGTGCCTGAGGATAGAGGAAAGGCCATTGCAGTGGAACAGGAGGGCGGGACTACCAGTGGGGCATTGGGAAACTTTAGGGAGTGATTGATGTGTTCTTTACATTGACTGTGATGATGGCTTCTCAGGAGTATAAATATGTTAAAATACATGAATGTCACTTTGAATACCTTACTGAAGCTGACTTAAGACAAAGAAAAGATATTAGAATTGTTTTTGATGTAAACAACATATTGTTTCTTGGATTATAAATGGTTAAATTATAGTCATACATTTACCACAATAAAAAGCCTATTAAAGGAGCCTCTTCCCTTTTGGGTGCCAGTATAGTCACTAAATTTGAGTTTGAATTAACAAAATATCCAGTTCTAGTTTTAAAAGCTTTACCCAGATATATGTTTTCC